>NC_142757.1:14632500-15232500 GCF_054948205.1 Urtica dioica subsp. dioica
CTCTCTTGATCGAACGATTAATCTTGAGCCTACGAGTGCTCTAACGGTTTTCGACTGAAAATCGCCTACGCGTCTAGCACCCTAGACGCGTCCACCATTTCTGACAAGAAATCGCCTACGCGTCCGGCATTTCCAACTAGGAATCGCCACAAGGCGCTGCGTACGATGACTAATCACAACGCACTAGAAGCCGCCATAAGGCGCACCTGAACCGCCACACTAGGCACAGTTCAAGCTATCTCCGCCACCGCCGACTGAGCACGATCACACCCGCCTTGGGAGACTCTCCATTCCGTGCGAGCTAATCAAAGCTTCTCGTAAAAACTCGCAAAATCCGCCTCTGAGCGAGAACCTCGCTCGGCCTGAGCTAGCTGAGACTTCACTCGAGCAAGCTCCTCCTGGAAGAGTCCCAGGCGACAAATGAGGTCGTGCAGAACCTCCTCGAGTCGAGTCATTCTCCTCGAGTCGAATCTCGCTCCTTGAAACGAGTCAATTTCCTCGAGTCGAGACACGCTCCTCGAGTCGAGTCATTCTCCTCAAGTCGAGCATCAGTCCTCAAAGTCGAGTCGCTCTCCTTGAGTTGAGCCTTGCTCCTCGAGTCAAGTTGTTCTCCCGGAGTCGAGCATCGCTCCTTAAGTCGAGTAGCCCTCCTTGAGTCGAGTCTTGCCCATTGAGTCGAGTCATTCTCCTTGAGTCGAGCATCGCTCCTTAAAGTCGAGTCGCTCTCCTTGAGTCGAGCCTTGCTCCTCGAGTCAAGACATCCTCCTCGAGTCGACCTTTGCTCCTCAAGTCGAGTCGCTCTCCTTGAGTCGAGCCGTGCTCCTCGAGTCAAGACATCCTCCTCAAATCAAGCCATGTTCCTCGAGTCGAGTCACTCTTCTCGAGTCATCCCCCTCGAGTCGAGCATCACTCATTAAGTCATTCTCCCCGAGTTGAGTCTTGCTCCTCGAATCGAGTCATACTCCTCGAGTCGAATATCGCTCCTCGAGTAGAGTCATATTCCTTAAAGTCCAGCCAATCTCCTTGAGTCGAGCCTAGCCCCTCGAGTTGAGACTTGAGTCGGCTCCCCGAGTCGAGCCTAGCCCCTCGAGTTGAGACTTGAGTCGGCTCCCCGAGTTGAGCTTCGCTCCTCGAGTTGAGACTTGATTCAGTCTCCTCGAGTCGAGCTTCGCTCCTCGAGTCGAGCCTTGAGTCAGTCTCATCGAGTCGAGCTTCGCTCCTCGAATCGAGCCTTGAGTCAGTCTCCTCGAGTCGAGTCCCGCTCCTCGAGCAAGCACCTGTAGCGACGTGAAGAACAGGTTAGCCAATGCAGAGACCCGCGCTCGCGCCTGGGGAATAAGGGCCGATCTTCCGAACGCAGACGAAGAAGCGTCACCAAGGCGGGAATGGCAGATGCCCCGTGAGACCGACTTATGCTTGATGCATGGTCAAACTTTTGGCGTTTATCCCCGAGCAGTCGAAGCCCTCCGGTGCGGCAGAGCCTTCCGCCAGGTGCCACTCCGTCTTCTCGAAGCATCAGCCCGCAGCATCAACCTCCGTCTTCGAGACCTCGGAATGAGCACGCCTTTGCAAAATGCAAAAGTGCAGTCGCCTTCCAAGCTGACCGAGACGGAAGCCATGATCTTCCCCTAATAGGTCACGATTACACAATCGTCGCCCTGCTAGTCACCGTCGAGTCCCATGGACTCCGGATTGATGATATTATCAAGCAAAATGCCATCGAAGAAAGACTTGGGCATGACTTCGCCAAAAGATCAACGAGCTGCGACACGCCGGTACGCCTCTACACAAATGCGTGTCCCGCTTGCCCACGCATGTCCCCTGTGCTCCGGGGCTAGAGCGACGGATGCAAACGCGTCTGCCTCGCCCATGTCAAGCCACGTCTCCTATCCGCTTGGATCCTCCTCCACGTGTCGATCACACACGCGTGTCGAGAGAGACGGAAAAGCGAGAGAGAGCACTAGCAATTGTGAGAATATCCTTCATAACCACAAAAGCTTCGTGACAGTGAAGCTCTAGGAAGTCTATTTTCCTAAAACACCCGGCAGAAACAACTAAAAGTTCACCGCCCGGGGCCTCCCGAGCCATGAACTTGGGGGGCTAATGTTGTCGGTCGTTTTCGGAAAACCCGAGACGCCAAGAAGGCACGTCGCTCAAAGGGCCGATGGTCAGGCCGGAGGTCCTGAAGAGCGGCAAGTCTTCAAGCCCTCGCCCAAATTCTTGACTCCTTGAGTCGAGCCTAGCCCCTCGAGTTGAGACTTGAGTCGGCTCCCCGAGTTGAGCCTCGCTCCTCGAGTTGAGACTTCATACAGTCTCCTCGAGTCGAGCTTCGCCCCTCGAGTTGAGCCTTGAGTCAGTCTCCTCGAGTCGAGCCTTGAGTCAGTCTCCTCGAGTCGAGCTTCGCTCGTCGAGTCGAGCCTCGAGTCGTTCTCCTCGAGTCGAGCCTCGAGTCATTCCTCGAATCGAGCCTTGGGTCATTCCTCGAGTCGAGCCTTGAGTTGTTCCTCGAGTCGAGCCTCGAGTCGTTCTCGAGTCGCTCCTCGAGTCAAGCCACTAGTCACTCTCGTCGAGTTGAGCCTTGCTCCTCGAGTCGAGTTACTCTCGTCAAGTGGAAACCTTCACATTTCACGTGGGAAGAATGGTATTCGAAGACCCCTAAAGGCCCGCAAGAGTCCGGCTAGACGAGCCATTCCCCGCGCGCACAGCACGCTGCGCCAGCCAGCCGTGCAGCAAGCAGCGCGCCGCGCCAGGCAGGCGCACGCCGCGCCAGGCAGGCGCACGCCGCGCCAAGACGCGCCCGCGCCGCGCGCTCCATGAGCCGCACATCCTGCGCCGCGCCCCCTGCGCCGCGCACCGCGCGTTGTGTGCGTCGCGCGCTCTGTGCGCCTCCAATTGATGCCGCGCGCGTTCGTAGTCCCACATGGACGCCAAAGGACCCTTCTAAGGCCCCCAAACACCTATAAATACCCCTCTCATTGAGGGAAAGCCATCCCATTCTTTCTCAAGGAACTTGAGACTTCTCTCTGCTTCTCTTGATGCCATCCTTGGCCTGAAGCAGATTCTCCTCGATTTCTCGTTCTCAGAGATTCTGAAGCGCTTTCCGGGGACTCCCGAGCGCCGCCTCTCTTGATCGAACGATTAATCTTGAGCCCACGAGTGCCCTAACGGTTTTCGACTGAAAATCACCTACGCGTCTAGCACCCTAGACGCGTCCACCATTTCTGACAAGAAATCGCCTACGCGTCCGGCATTTCCAACTAGGAATCGCCTACGCGTCCGGAATCTCCGCCACAACAAGGAACTCTTGACTTAGAGTCTTCCACGTCTCCAAAAGACAGAAAACACACATTCTCTCTCGTATACGCGATCTCCGAAGTTCTGAGACGTCGCCGAGGACTTCTCCGCGCCTCGTCTCCTTCGTTGAGCACGCCTATCCACCAAGGCTCCGCGCCTCATACTGCGTCTCACACGCCTGAACTATGTTCTGACCTGATCCCACGTACGGGTACGTAGGCAGCCGACAACCAAGGCACGGTCACTCCTCCTCCTCACCCCCTACCTCTCCCGAGAGGCGGGTTGATTGGAGAAAACCCTAGCTTGAGACTATCGAGTTCACACTCTTGGCCCGGGTGCGATCACTTGGTCCGGCCTTGGATCGAACCGCCCGAGGTTTTCACTAGTTGTTCATTTTCGTGCGACAACAGGTTTTACCTTCAATAAGGTAGTTTACTCTTCTATAAAATATCACATATTCATAAGCAAATATTCCCTCCTTTCGCACTTATTTCACACGGCCAAGAGGATCCATGCATAACCTTGGATTTGTTTCCTCTTTTATTTGCTTCTCCCTTGACTTACTTGGCCGAAATTCCCTATGCCTTGTATAAGAAATTTTTTTCCTCTTTTTCTTTTTGCAAGTATCTAAATACATTTATGCTCAAAATAATCTCCCTTTCTTTCTTTGTGTTGGGCGGCCAATGCTCTCTAGAAGGAGCTTCAAGAAGCTTCTTCATTTCTTCATGACAACATGAGAAAGGCCCATTAAGAATTTTCAATAAAATTCTTACGAAATGAAATTAATCCACAAGGCCCAATTAACTCATCATGGCCGAGTTATATAGGTCATCATATGACCATGTCAAAAAATTTATTCACATTCATTTCATCCTATGTCCAAAAAGACAAAAATACCCATTTGACAATTTTCGTAAAACTAGTCACGTTCTTGTTTTGACTTAGCTTCTAGTTTAAATATTTAAATATTCCTACTCGATTTGATTTGTGACAGTGACCTCATGGATCCAAATGAACAAAGCTTGAGCTAAATACTTGAACTCAAAAGTCCACAAACCTTTTCCAAGTTTAGCTTAATGTCAAATGACTCCACTAAAGAGTTGACACTGAAAATCTCTATGTTCAAATGAATTTATTTTTTACTCAAGAATTCAACCTAATTGTAATGAGCGGATCGACAAAATATTATCAGTGTTTACCCTTCATGAATATCATCAGCTAGTTGGGATTTACAAAATTACCATTTTACCCTTCTAGCTCTCAACTCTTTTGTCGCTTGTGAATAAGTTAGAAACAATGTATTGACGAGGAGCTAACAAGTCACATTGTTTCATCCAAAAGAGTCAAGACTCAATTTGGACACTGGCCAGTTCATTTATTCACATTCCAAAGAACAAAGCATGTGGTGGTATAAGGTCAATCTGGTGCTCAATCCCCCGAATCGGTGGTAGTCCTGTTGGCATGTCTCGAACAACAACGTCCTTGAACTCCTGCAAAAGAGAAACAATGGCAGTAGGTAGAACCTCGCCATGTTGGTTAGTGAATAAGGCAGCCTCCTTGCACACAAGTAAAATCATCGGCTGTTTGGCAAAGAAGGCTTTCCTCACATCACTCTTTTCCCGCAAAGAAGTTGTTTTGTTTTCTCTCACCGATTTTATTTTTCATGACCCCATCCTTTCTTTCACTCCCCACTTCTCTCTCGGGTTTTCTCTCTGGGACTCTCTCTTTTTTTCTCTGTTTTTACCTCATCCCTTGGTTCCTTTCCCTTCTCTAGGGCCCTAAACCGTTCCCTCTCTTGTTGCATCCTCAGTTGATCTTCATGAACTTGCTTTCGAGTGAGGGGTGTGAGGGTGATGGTACGATTCTTGTGCCTGAGGGAGAACTTGTTGGTGTAGCCGTCATGAGTCACTCTCCGATCGAATTGCCACGGCCGCCCAAAAAGTATATGGCCCGCGTCCATTGGTGCCACGTCACAGAGCACCGAGTCCTCATAGCTGCCAATCCGAAAACTGATAAGGACTTGTTTGTAGACACGTACCTCTTCACCATCATTAAACCACTGAAGCTTGTAAGGACGAGGGTGATTTGTCATTGGAAGTCCAAGCTTCTTCACTACAGCAACGCTGGCTATGTTCGTACAATTCCCTCCATCGACGATAACACTGAACACCTTCTCACCAATATGGCACCTGGTGTGAAAGATGTTTTCACGCTGCTCCTCATCATCTCGTACAACCTGGGCGTTCATAGTTCGTCGAGAGACCAACACGAGCTCCGCTGGTGCCTCAATTTCCTCGTCTGACTCTTCTCCGGTACATTCTTGATCTTCCTCTTCATCGTCGGTAACCATCTCTCCGGTCGGAAGAATCGTCATGCTCCTCTTATTCGGGCATTGATTTGTGAAGTGACCAACTCCCTGGCACTTGAAGCACTTGATATCACGATTTCGCTGAAATGACGTCTCCGGTTTCTTTTGAGCACTGGGACCAGAGCTAGATGTGGTTGGGGCTGTGGAAGTGCTTGGCTTGGCTACGTCTCCTCGTGGTTTGAAACTGCTTTTCTCGTCCCGGTTGAAGGTCTTCTTCCATGCAGGTTGTTCTGAAAATCGGTGTCCCCGGAAGCTACCCCTCGTCTTGAGCTGCTTCTCAATCTTGACGGCCAGGTGAACCAAATCCTCCATCTCGACATAATGCTGCAACTCCACTTTGTCCGCTATGTCAGGGTTCAGCCCGTTGATAAATCTGGCCATGTTAGACTCGCGATCTTCCTCTAAGTTTGCTCGGATCATGGCAACCTCCATTTCCCGGTAGTACTCCTCAACACTGCGCGTGCCTTGCCGTAGGCGCTGAAGCTTCTGATAGAGCTCTCGGTAATAGTGGCGAGGCACGAATCTCTTCCTCATGATGGCCTTCATCTCATCCCAAGTCTCTATCGGCTCCTCTCTATCCCGTTGCCTACTCGTCACCAGCTGATCCCACCAAACAATAGCATAATCAGTGAATTCAGCGGCAGCAAGTATTACCTTCTTGCGTTCGGTGTAGTTGTAGCAATTGAACACAAACTGGGCTTTCGTCTCCCATTCAAAGTAGGCGTCCGGGTCACTTTTCCCTTGGAATGTTGGAATCTTCTGCTTGATGCCACCAATTCCTCCGTCTTCTCTGTCCCTTCCTACTTGTCTTCTTTCGAACATTATCTCGTTTCGTCCTCCTCTCCTATAATCCTCCTCTTCAAAATCATTCTCCATCTCATCTTCTGTCTCCTCCCTAGGCTGTCTTTGTCTTCCTCTGTTTGGAGCTTGTTGGCCTTCCTCCACTCTCTCAACACGTTCTCGTAGTGGCTCCAACTCTTCCCTCATCATCCTCCGCATCTCTCCTATCATGGCATGCATCATCAGCTTCCGGTCTGGAATTCCTTCATTTTCGCCGCCGTTGTTGGACATGGTTTCTGCAAGATATTTTTAGTAACAAAAGAAACCTCACAAAACTCTCCCTCACGTGTTTACACTCAAAAAATATCACTCAGCGCTCGTGTTTGATAATGGCGATAGTTATTCTCTCTGCCTTTTACCACTCACTTAAACTCTCTATAGGCTCGTACCGAACTACTCAGAGACCAAAAAGGTGATGAAAGGAAATTCGAAACCGATACACCAAAACGACACAAGCGACACCCAAACGACACAAACAAGAAAAAGACTACACCACGGAAAGTTATGAGCATGGGTCATAAAAGAGTCCCAAAACAATTCTCCCTAGGCGCGACAAACAGCCCAAAATGTGACAAATGGTCGAAGAAAAAAAATTTCAATAGGATGTAGGGTACCTTAAAACGCTCCAAAACACACAAGGAAACTACCAGCAAAATAAAATTTCTTGAGCTCAAAAATAATTTTTTTTTTTCGGATCCTCTTTCTTTCTCTTTTTTTTCTTCTTTTTTTTTCTTTTTTTTTTTATATCCGGGAGATAAATAAAATGCTAATTCAGAAGTAATGTGAACGCTGAAATTGATTGTGATCACACAAAATCAGGAAACGAATGAATGGGTAATTAAATGGAAAATGATTCTGGAAATAAGGAAACTAAATGAAATCCGGAATTAAATAAAAGACCGAATTCAAGGAACCAGGAAATAAGGAGATTCTCGAAATCAAATGCTAAAAATCTGGAAACTGAATAAGAATTGACTTCCGTAAATAGACTTTGACAATTAAAACGAAAATTATGTCTCCACGGATTCTCTTTCTCTTTTTTTTGTTTTTTGTTTTTTTGTTTTTTTTACGCTCAAGAACACAGACCTATCACGAAAAGAACACAGACCTAATACGAAGATAACAAACACAGACTCAACACAACAAATACGTACGTACGGGATGAACACAACACAAACGGAGAATAGAAAACAAGGAAAACGAAACAAAGGATAAGCAGACCTAAAAGTAGAGACTAGGTCTGATACCACTTGATACGAACCTCGGCCGACTAAGCTCCGAGACCCGATACCCCAATAGCACAGCGACGGATCGTCTACAATTTAGGAACGAAGGTGGATCGAATGACGCCACGGACAGATGCGAATGGCCGCCTGATGAGTCGGTCTTGAACTCTTACACGCACCGCTTTGTAAGAAACCCGAGTAGTTCTAAACGAACCAAAGAGAGAATGAAATCCTCACAAAAAAGTGTTTAACTCGAAATCAGATTGTCTGCCTTCCATTCAGCCTAAAGGCTTAATTTATAGAGTTTACAAAGGCAAATTCGCAGCTCCATGGGCCCCATAACCTAATAAGCCCATTTAGCCTTATTTAAGCACTAATAAACATAAAAACAAAGGACTAGCCCAATACAAACATATATGGGCGTTTTAAATAACATGTCTTGGCCCAAATAACATAAACTGAAAAATAGAAAAATAGGAATAGTCCGACTAATTCAATTCAGCCCAAATAACGTTCTTCATTGGTGTTTCTTGGCTTCCTTGAATCCTCTCCTTTGCGAGCTTGTTCCCTTCTTCATCTTGGAGCTTGATGATCAGATTGTTAAGCTCCTCCTTGAATCTCCTCGCTCGAGCTCTCGTCACGGGTCCTTCCGGCACTTGGTATTTTGCTTGCGGCTCCTTTTGGGGCATGTCCTCATCAGCTAAATACTTGGACTCAAAAGTTCACAAACCTTTTCCAAGTTTAGCTTAATGTCAACTGACTCCACTAAAGAGTTGACACTGAAAATCTCTCGGTTCAAATGAATTTATTTTCTGCTCAAGAATTCAACCAAATTATGATGAGCGGATCCACTGAATATTATCTAAGTTCACCCTTCATGAATATCATCAGCTAGTCGGGATTTACGAAATTACCATTTTACCCTTCTAGCTGTTATTTCCTCAACTCCTTTGTCGCTTGTGAATAAGTTAGAAACAATGTATTGACAAGGAGCTAACAAGTCACATTGTTTCATCCAGAAGAGTCAAGACTCAATTTGGACACTGGCCAGTTCATTTATTCACACTCCAAGGAATAAAGCAAGAGGTGATATACATTGCATTTCAGCAATCTTGTACATGAATTCCATATCTATGAGAATTTCACAAAGTTACTCATGACATCTTCAATACTTAGTACTTCACCAATAGGTCCTGTTCGGAATCACATAGTGAGTCCGAACTCTGACTTTCTCAAATGAGAATACGTAAGCTGTGAAATGGCATGTCTCATTTCAGGATTAAGGTAAGCATGATGCAATTCATACGTAGTGACTTCGAGACATAAGAGGTTAAATGGTTTGTTCTTATTTTGTCTCTAGAAGTACACTGGTCAATTCAGTACCTTCGGAAGATACCTAGAAGAACTATAGAGTCTCCAACTCTCAATGCCCCATAACCAGACATCATAGATTCTCCTAACAATCGTACCGATGTCAATAGTCCTTTGACCCTTAGATTGCGAATATATCGTTTTAAGCAAACTACGAAGAGTTTGTTCATGCAAATCTACATTTGTCTCTTCGTAAGTTGTTTAGTTTGTTTATGGACTAAAGACTAGTGTTTTATCATAAAGCTTCAAACAGACAAGGAAGAATGAATGAACGTTTCAACTTTTTATTAATGAATAAGCAATTACAAGCAAGAGTCTTCTTGAGACTTTATTACATCAAATGTATAAAATAAAGACTACAACTCTTCTTGTGGGCACCATTGACAACAAACTCCCACTTGACTCAAAGAAAATGTGTGTATTGTTGACCGTCGTAAGTGGAAACAGGTGTTACTTCAGAACCACTGGCAACTTTGGAGCTCACTTGTACAAAACCTGGACAATTCAGATTGTAGCACCCTGTATCTCCGTAATTGTCCCGCTAATAGATACCAACACAATTTAATTCATCATAATTAAATTATTTAGTTAAATAGATAATCAATTGATAGACAGTATAAAAAAAATATATGTGATTTTCGGTCGGCTTACAGTCCAGAACACGAAGATCCTAGTCACCTAATCCCTCTCGATGTTGGTCGAAGACCTTGTTCGCTAGGGCCTTGGTGAATGGATCTGCTAGGTTGTCCACCGTTGAGATCTTCTTCACTTCCACGTCTCCGCGCTACACGATCTCTCGAATCTAATGGTATTTCCTCTCAATATGTTTAGAACGCTTATGGCTTCGAGGTTCCTTTGAGTTAGCGACAGCCCCACTATTATCACAATAAAGGGTCATGGGCTCGTCGACGTTTGGAACAACTTCCAAATATTTAAGGAATTTTCTAAGCCATACAGCCTCTATGGATTCTTCACAAGCAGCCACATATTCTGCTTCCATTGTGGAGTCAGCAATGCAAGATTGCTTAATACTTCTCCACACAATAGCTCCACCATTAAGGATGAACACAGATCCCGAAGTGGATTTCCTGGAATCCTTATCCGCTTGAAAATCGGAGTCGGTATATCCCGTCCTAGTCAGGTCAGTACCCGAATATGTAAGCATCAAGTTCCTAGTTCTTCGAAGATACTTAAGAAAATGCTTAACAGCAATATAGTGCTCGGGTCTAGGGTTGGATTGGACACGGCTAACTACGCCAACGGCAAAACATATATCAGGTCTAGTGCAAAGCATAGCATACATGAGGCTTCCTACGGCAGAGGCGTAAGGAATTTACCTCATGTCTTCAATCTCTTTTGCAGTCTTGGGAGACTGGTCCTTAGAGAGTGAGACTCCATGCCTAAAGGGTGTTTGGCCCTTCTTGGAGTGTTGCATCGAGAAGCGATCCATCACCTTATCAATATAAGATGCTTGAGAGAGTGACAGGGTCCGGTTTTTTCGATCTCGAAAGATTTGGATCCCCAGAATGTACTCGGCTTCTCCTAAATCCTTCATGTTGAATTGCTTTGCTAGCCAGACCTTAACCTCAGATAATTTAACCACATTGATATCTATGAGTAATATATCATCGACATACAGTACCAGGAACACAACTTTGCCTTCGTGTATTAACTTGTAAACACAAGGCTAATCTATTGACTGTTCAAAGCCGAAGCTTTTCACAGTTTCATCGAATCTAGTATTCCATGACCTAGATGCTTGCTTTAGTCCATAAATTGACTTCAGTAACTCATAAACCTTGGTCTCTTGATCTATTTCCACGAAACCGTCTGGTTGAGCCATGTAAATGCACTCGTCAAGATTGCCATTCAGGAAGGCCTTCTTGACATCCATTTGCCAGATCTCATATTCGAGAGCTGCAGCTATGGATAGGAGTATGCGGATGTATTTAAGCATCGCGACTGGCGAGAAGGTTTCTTCATAGTCAATCCCTTCTAGTTGGGTATAACCCTTAGCCACAAGTCGTGCTTTGAACGTCTCGACGTTCCCATCCGGACCGCTTTTCTTCTTGTATATCCACTTACACCCTACGGGTTTAATCCCTTCAAGAAGGTCTACAAGTTTCCAGACTTTGTTGACATACATCGAGTGCATCTCAACTTTCATGGCATCAAGCCATCGCTTGGCTATAGGAAACATGATCATCCATGTCAGAGACGGCTACGAGAGAGTCTCCATAGGACATGTACCTGTCAGGCTTTTGAGTAGCCCTCCCACTACGTCGAAGTACTACTTGACGAGATTCTGATGAGTTAGGTTGTGTTTCAGTTGGGGTAAGAACAGTTCTTACAGATGAGGTAGAAGCTTCCTCACCAACTTCTCTTCAAGCACAATTTTGCTTCTAGGTTTTGCTTCCTTCATAAAGTCTGTTGTCGCACGAAAATGAACAACTATTGAAAACCTCGGGCGGTTCGATCCAAGGCCGGACCAAGTGATCGCACCCGGGCCAAGAGTGTGAACTCGAAAGTCTCGAGCTAGGTTTTCTCCGACCAACCCGCCTCTCGGGAGAGTTAGGGGGCGAGGAGGATGAGTGACCGTGCCTTGGCTGTCGGCTGCTTACGTACCCGTGCGTGGGATCAGGTCAGAACGTAGTTCAAGCGTGTAAGACGCAGTATGAGGCGTAGAACCTTGGTGGAGAAGCGTTCTCGACGAAGGAGACGGGGCACGAGAGGTCCTCGGCGGCGTCTCAGAACCTCGGACATCGCGTGCGCGCCTAGCGTGTTAGACGCGCGAGGGGAACTCTAGTTGAGAACCCTGGGGGCGTGCTTGAGCACCAGGGGATGTTTGGTCAGAGGGAGCGACGTCCGGGAAGTTCCCGTGAGTGCTTCGGAACCTCTGAGAACGGGAGAGATTAGAGAGAATGCTTCTGGCCAAAAATGGCATCAAGAGAAGCAGAGAAGAGTGAGAAATCGAGCGTATCGATAGGAGATGAAGGGATGATTTTCCCCTCAATGGGAGGGGGTTTATATAGGTGTTTGGGGACCCCAAGGAGGTCCTTTGGCGTCCATGTGGGACTAGGAATGCACCAACGCACCCCTATTCAAGGGGAGGCACACAAGAGGCAGCGGTGCACAACGCGCGGCGCGCGACCCACGGCGCGCGGCGCACAACCCGCGGTGCGCGGTCTGCGCCGCTCAGCGCGCGGCGCACGGGCAGCGCTGCTCAATGCGCGGCGCACGGCCCTACCGGCGCGGCGCGCGCTGGGCTTCGTCTCTATGGGGTTTTCGCGATCGTCTCACTTCCGGGCCCGTTGAGGCATAGTATTTCGGGTTATGACACGAATGTTTGTTCGACGGATAGGACTCAAGTTGATGCTCGACTCGAGGAGCGAAGCTCGACTCGAGGAGACCGACTCGAGGCTCGACTCGAGGAGCGAAGCTCGACTCGAGGAGACCGACTCGAGGCTCAACTCAAGGAGCGAAGCTCGACTCGAGGAGACCGACTCAAGGCTCAACTCAAAGAGCGAGGCTCGACTTGAGGAACCGACTCAAGTCTCAACTCGAGGGGCCTAGCTCGACTCAAGGAGTCAAGAGTTTGAACGAGGGTTTAGAGGCTTGCCGCTCTTCAAGACCTCCGGCCTGACCATCGGCCCTTCGAGCGGCGTACCTTCTCGGCGTCTCGGGTTTTCCGAAAACGACAGACAACAAAGTCCTCCTCAAGGAAACGAGCATTCGTGCTAACGAAAGTCTTATCGTCCTCGGGACTATAGAAGAGAAAAAGCCTTTGGTTTCCTTCGGATATCCAACGAACAGACACAATTCTGACCTACTAGCCAACTTGCTAGTCTTTTGCCTTAGCACGTGTGCGGGGCAACCCCAAATTTTGATGCGGCGAAGATTAACTTTACGGCCAGTCCATCGTTCATAAGGAGTACCAGGAACCATCTTGGACGGAACTTGGTTCAGAATATAAGCGGCTGTTTCGAGGGCATATCCCCAAAAGGAAAGAGGGAGTGATGAGTAACTCATCATTGATCTAACCATCTCCATAAGAGTTCGGTTTCTTCTCTCTGACACTCCATTTTGTTGAGGTGTGCCAGGTGCGATAAGCTGAGAAGCGATACCTTCTTCTTTAAGAAAGTCACTGAACTCTCCAGATATATACTCACCACCTCGATCAGATCGAAGGGTTTTGATCACTTTGCCAGTTTGCTTTTCCACTAAAGCCCTAAAGACCTTAAATATGTTAAAGTTCTCGGATTTGTGTTTGAGCAAATAGACAAAACCAATTCGCGAGTAATCATCGGTGAAGGTAACGAAGTATTCGTATCCTCCACGTGCCTGTTGGCTGAGCGGACCGCATACATCAGAATGTACTAGCTCCAGCAACTCAGTGGCTCTTTGACCCTTATCGGAGAAAGGTTGCTTATCATCCAATCTAGGAATGGGAAATCGATACCCGACCGTGATGTTGTTGATGGCTCGGCAATCCATGCACATCCTCTGGGACCCATCCTTCTTTGGAACCAATAGAACTGGTACGGCGCAAGGGCTCATGCTCTCTCTAATGTACCCCTTTGACAAAAGTTCCTCGACTTGCCATTGCAACTCCTTCGTCTCCTTAGGGTTGGTTCGGTTGGCCGGTCTGTTTGGAAGCGAGGCCCCGGGTACAAGGTCAATCTGGTGCTCAATCCCTCGAATCGGTGGTAGTCCTGTTGGCATGTCTCGAACAACAACGTCCTTGAACTCCTGCAAAAGAGAAACCATGGCAGTAGGTAGGACCTCGCCATGTTGGTTAGTGAATATGGCAGCCTCCTTGTACACAAGTAAAATCATCGGCTGTTTGGCAAAGAAGGCTTTCCTCACATCACTCTCTCCCCCAAAGAAGTTGTTTTGTTTTCTCTCACCAATTTTGTTTTTCATGACCCCATCTTTTCTATCACTACCCACTTCTCTCTCGGGTTTTCTCTCTGGGACTCTCTCTTTTTTTCTCTCTGTTTTTACCTCATCCCTTGGTTCCTTTCCCTTCTCTAGTGCCCGAAACCTTTCCCCCTCTTGTTGCATCTTCAGTTGATCTTCCTGAACTTGCTTTGGAGTAAGGGGTGCGAGGGTGATGGTACGATTCTTGTGCCTGGGGGAGTACTTGTTGGTGTAGCCGTCATGAGTCACCCTCCTATCGAATTGCCATGGCCGCCCCAAAAGTATATGCCCCGCGTCCATTGGTGCCACATCACAGAGCACCGAGTCCTCATAGCTGCAAATCCGAAAACTGATAAGGACTTGTTTGTAGACACGTACCTCTTCACCATTATTAAACCACTGAAGCTTGTAAGGACGAGGGTGATTCGTCGTTGGAAGTCCAAGCTTCTTCACTACAGCAACGCTGGCTATATTCTTACAACTCCTTCCATCGACGATAACACTGAACACCTTCTCACCAATATGGCACCTGATGTGAAAGATGTTTTCACGCTGCTGCTCATCATCTCGTACAACCTGTGCATTCATAGTTCGTCGAGAGACCAACACGAGCTCTGCTGGTGCCTCAATTTCCTCGTCTGATTCTTCTCCGGGCCCTTCTTGATCTTCCTCTTCATCGTCAGTAACCATCTCTCCGGTCGGAAGAATCGTCATGCTCCTCTTATTCGGGCATTGATTAGCGAAGTGACCAACTCGCTGGCACTTGATATCACGATGTCTCTGAAATGCCGTCTCCGGTTTCTTTTGAGCACTGGGACCTGAACTAGATGTGGTTGGGGCTGTGGACACGCTTGGCTTGGCTACGTCTCCTCGTGGCTTGAAAGTCCTTTTTTCGGATCCTCTTTCTTTTTTTTTTCTTTTCTTATCTCTTTTTTTTTATATCTTGGAGATAATTACTAACCGGAATTAAAAGTGAATGATAAAAAGAAGATAAAAATAAAAACGGTAAGAGATAAGGAAAGGATTCTGGAAATAAAGGAAATAAAAAGAAATCTGAGATTAAATTGACAACCGAAATCAAGGAAACTAGGAAATCAAGATACTTCCTATATTAAGTGCAAAAAATCGGAAAACTGAATAAAATTGATTTCCTAAAAATAGGCTGCGATAATTAGAATTGATCTCCACTGAATAAGAATGGATCTCCACGGATTCTCTTTTTTTTGTTCTTTTTTTTTTGTTCGGATCCTTCTCTTTTTTTTTTACGCTCAAGAACGATAGACACGGAGATAACAAGCACATACCTGAATCACAAAATTTTACGTACAGACAGACTCAACAGACAACAACGGGTAATTCAGCACACACTCCACACAACAATTACGTACGTACGGAATGAACACAACACAAACGGAGAAAAACAAAGAAAACGAAACAAAGGATAAGCAGACCTAAAAGTAGAGACTAGCTCTGATACCACTTGATACGAACCTCGGCCGACTAAGCTCCGAGACCCGATACCCCAATAGCACAGCGACGGATCGTCTACGATTTAGGAACGAAGGTGGATCGAATGACGCCACGGATGGATGCGAATGGCCGTCTGATGAGTCGGTCTCGAACTCTTACACGCACCGCTTTGTAAGAAAACCCGAGTAGTTCTAAACGAACCAAAGAGAGAATGAAATCCTCACAGAAACTGTTTAACTCGAAAATCCAAATTGTGTGTCTTCCATTCAGCCTAAAGGCTTAATTTATTTAGTTTACAAAGGTCAAATTCGTAGCTCCATGGGCCCCATAACCTAATAAGCCCATTTAGCCTTATTTAAGTACTAATAAACATAAAACAAAGGACCAGCCCAATACAAACACATATGGGCGTTTTAAATAACATGTCTTGGCCCAAATAACACAAACTAAAATAGAAAAGTAGGAATAGTCCGACTAATTCAATTCAGCCCAAATAACATTCTTCATTGGTGTTTCTTGGCTTCCTTGAACTCTCTCATTTGCGAGCTTGTCCTCTTTTTCATCCTGGAGCTTGATGATCAGATTGTTAAGCTCCTCCTTGAATCTCCTCGCTCGACCCTCGTCACGGGTCCTTCCGGCACTCGGTATTTTGCTTGCGGCTCCTTTTGGGGCATGTCCTCATCAGAAAAAAGTTTGTGAACTTTTGGGTCCAAGTGTTTAGCTCAAGCTTTGTTCATTTGGGTCCATGAGGTCACTGTCACGAATCACATCGAGTAGGAATAGTTAAACTAGAAGCTAAGTCAAAACATGAACGAGACAAGTTTTACGAAAATTGTCAAAAGGGTATTTTTGTCTTTTGAGACATAGGATGAAATGAATGTCAATAAATTTTTTGACATGGTCATTTGATGACATGTATCACTCGGTCAAAATTAGATTTATTGGGCCTTGTAGATTAATTTCATTTCATAAGAATTTTATTGAAAATTCTTAATGGGCCTTTTTCATGTTGTCATGAACAAATGGAAAAGCTTCTAGAAGACTTTTCTATATGGTTTAGGCGCCCACTACCGAAGAGAAAGAGAGAATATTTTGTGCATAAATGTATCAAGATACTTGCCAAAAGAAAACGAGGAAACAAATTTCCTATGCATGGCATAAGGGAAATTCGGCCAAGACAAGTCAAAGGAGAAGAAAACATAAAAGAAAACAAATCCAAGGGCTTTCTAGAAGCTCCTTGGCCGTGTGACTCTATGGGCTAATTGGCAAATTAGGCTCATGAATATGTGATATTCTATAGAAGAGGAAACTACCTTATTGAAGGTAATCCCTCCCCTATAAATAGGGGCCTTATTCTTCTCATTACATTCATCCAAGTTTTAGAGATTTGAGAGCTTCTCTCTCTAGCTTGGCCGACTCCTCTCTCTCTCTATCTCTATTCAATTTCGTTTTTGGTTTTGGCACCTAGGTCCTCATTTGACCTAGTGTTTTAGCTCATCGACTTCAAGACTTGTTCTTATGTCGTAGTGTTTAAAAGTGCCCACACACTAATTCCTTTTTCTCTCGAGTGATTTAGTGATAGAAACTTTCGTGGTTGCTCGAGTTGCCGAGGAAGGAAGAGAGACGTGCTGCGAGGGGAGACGAACGTTGGAACCTTTTGCAAAAGCTTTTCAACGTTCAAGCTTCTAGAAAGGTTAGTAATCTTTAATGCTCATATTCGTTTTTATTTACATGTGTTTGCTCTTTGTCTAGGTTAGTGAAATCGTTTTACTAGTTAAAATAAACTTTTTTAAAATTCCGCCGCTTACCGAAGCGTTAAACTTTTTCTTAAACGCTAGATCAATTCCAACAACTGGTATCAGAGCTATGGTCAAAGATATGCATGTACATTTATTTAAAATTATGAGCTTGAAAATCGTTTTTGAAAGGTTACTAATTTTGTGACAAGTTAGAATTGTTTTCTTATATTTTTTTTAATTTATTGCTCTTGCCTTTAAATTAAAAATCATGTTATTTTCTTATGAGTTTGGGATGTTATTAAAATACATTAGAATCAGTTCAAAAAGTTTTTAATTTTTTATATTAAAAAACATGTTTTTATGTTTGAGAAAATTTCGAGTAAATTTTGTGACTAGTTATATTGTCTTGCTAGTTTCTTTTATTTACTTGAATCGTTTTATGCTTGTTGTTTTTTGTTTTATATCATGTTATTACTATGTTAATAAAACACAAATAAAAGCTTTAACAACTTCCTAAAACGTTACGTTACACTTGATTCTTTTTCGCACCTAAAAAGACCGAACTTTAATTATTTCTTTTTCATCGAGCTGGAGTAAAACCCGCAGTAAAAGTGGCATAACTCTCTGCTCAGAAATCTAAATTTAATGATTCTTGAATCAACTTAAAGCTCTGTCTGTCGTATTTCCAATGCCACCGGTTTTAGGTCAAAAGGACATCGGAGCCGCCAGTTATTGCGATTTTACTCCTAGGTATGCGGCTGTTCCGAAAGTCCAGTTTTTTTTTAGAAATCTGGATCTTCAGCCCCACTACCATGAGTTATAGAACTCTAATGAGAAAATTTTCTGGAGCAATTTTTTTTTTCATATGATTATAAACATGATGTGAAAGATTAAAATGTTTTAAATTTTGAAAGTTTAATTGAAATTGAATTTTTACAAAACTAGTTTGAACTTTGAAAAACCGTTTTCGTTTTCAAACTTGAAAAACATTTTGTCATCCAAATCAAATAAGTTTTCAAAATGTTTTCAAAACTATATCTATATCACATATGTTCAAAATCTATATGCTCTTGAAAATTGAAGTGGGCGGTCTCCTTTTAGACGAGCCGAAAAATAAAAAGATCTGTAATCTCAAACTTTCAAGTGTTCGAGTGAGTTGAAGTTCACACTTCCCTCATGCAGTTTCCCGAAATAGAAAATAGGAAAAGATCCGAGTATGTCCCTTGTGCCTTTATGCACTAACACTGCTCTGAATATGAAGATCTAGGATTCTTTTCTAGTTATCCGCTCTATCACTCTATAACTAGGAAAACCGTTTCCGAACTTATAAGAGTCGATGTACCAACTCCAAAACTAAGTGGGAGGGTTATACTTGTTGTTTGTAACCCACGATCCCCAACACTAATGAAAGAAGCAATTAACGTGGGACTAAGAGCCGCTCTTGTGGCCCTCTCTTAAATGGGAGTACTCTATGGCGTTTTTGCTTCAATCATTGCTCAATGAGCTACGTCCGAGAGTGATACGATGAAGGCAAGGCCTCCCCTTTGGGGGATTGTTTTTCAAAGTTGACCTTTTGGACTAAGTGGTTGATTGCGCACTTAGGCTCACAATCCCTAGTAATCCTCCCTTGAGGCTCTGCGAAAGGATGTGAGTGATCAAACCAATTTAAAAGGTGGCTAGTCAAAATTGGTGTACTGACATCTTGGCTAAGCATTAATGATGTGTCATTTACTTATAAATGGAGATTTTTTGCGGCCTTCTCTTGAGGGAGTAAATTATCGTTTGGTTTATAACACCTTTGGATTTTATCAAGTCTTAAATAAAACTTAAATCGTAAACCAAAGACTAATCATAAACTTGTTTCAACTTTATTAAGCAACATGTCTCTCAACCATCTCCCAATCATCCTTTCCTCAAACAAACTCGAAACCGAAACTACGTAGATTCGAAACGTAACCTTGACATAATACTTACCGTTAACAAGCACAAATGGGTACTCAACACCCTGTGTCCTCCTCTGATGAATGATGATTCGACTCAAGAGGACAAAGACGCCTTAGCGGCCTTGCTTCGAACCTATGACAATTTTCGTAAAACTTGTCTCGTTCTTGTTTTGACTTAGCTTCCAGTTTAACTATTGCTACTCGATTTGATTCGTGACAATGACCTCATGGATCCAAATGAACAAAGCTTGAGCTAAATACTTGGACTCAAAAGTTCACAAACCTTTTCCAAGTTTAGCTTAATGTCAACTGACTCCACTAAAGAGTTGACACTGAAAATCTCTCGGTTCAAATGAATTTATTTTCTACTCAAGAATTCAACCAAATTATGATGAGCGGATCCACTGAATATTATCTATGTTTACCCTTCATGAATATTATCAGCTAGTCGGGATTTACGAAATTACCATTTTACCCTTCTAGCTGTTATTTCCTTAACTCGTTTGTCGCTTGTGAATAAGTTAGAAACAATGTATTGACGAGGAGCTAACAAGTCACATTGTTTCATCCAAAAGAGTCAAGAATCAATTTGGACACTGGCCAGTTCATTTATTCACACTCCAATTAACAAAGCATGAGGTGATATACATTGCATTTAAGCAATCTTGTACATGAATTCCATATCTATGAGAACTTCACAAAGTTACTCATGACATCTTCAATACTTAGTACTTCACCAATAGGTCCTATTCGGAATCACATAGTGAGTCTGACCTCTGACTTTCTCAAATGAGAATACGCAAGCTGTGAAATGGCATGTCTCATTTCAGGATTAAGGTAAGCATGATGCAATTCATACGTAGTGACTTCTAGATATAAGAGGTTAAATTGTTTGTTCGTATTTTGTCTCTAGAAGTGCACTGGTCAATTCGGTACCTTCGGAAGATACCTAGAAGAACTATAGAGTCTCCAACTCTCAATGCCCCATAACCAGACATCATAGATTCTCCTAACAATCGTACTGAGGTCAATAGTCGTTTGACCCTTAGATTGCGAATATATCGTTTTAAGCAAACTACGAAGAGTTTGTTCATACAAATCTACATTTGTCTCTTCGTAAGTTGTTAAGTTTGTTTATGGACTGAAGACTAATGTTTTATCATAAAGCTTCAAACAGACAAGGAAGAATGAATGAACGTTTCAACTTTTTATTAACGAATAATCAATTACAAGCAAGAGTCTTCATGAGACTTTATTACATCAAATGTACAAAATATAGACTACAACTCTTCTTGTGGGCACCATTGACAACAAACTCCCACTTGACTCAAAGAAGATGTGTGTAGTCCTTCATGCCTAATCCCTCTCGATGTTGGTCGAAGACCTTGTTCGCTAGGGCCTTGGTGAATGGATCTGCCAGGTTGTCCACCGTTGAGATCTTCTTCACTTCCCCGTCTCCACGCTGCACGATCTCTCGAATCAAATGGTATTTCCTCTCAGTATGCTTAGAACGCTTATGGCTTCGAGGTTCATTTGAGTTAGCGACAGCCCCACTATTATCACAATAAAGGGTCATGGGCTCGTCGACGTTTGGAACAACTTCCAAATATTTAAGGAATTTTCTAAGCCATACAGCCTCTTTGGATGCTTCACAAGAAGCCACATATTCTGCTTCCATTGTGGAGTCAGCAATGCAAGATTGCTTAATACTTCTCCACACAACAGCTCCACCATTAAGGATGAACACAGATCTCGAAGTGGATTTCCTGGAATCCTTTTCCGCTTGAAAATCGGAGTCGGTATATCCCGTCATAGTCAGGTCAGTACCTGAGTATGTAAGCATCAAGTTCCTAGTTCTTCGAAGATACTTAAGAACATGCTTAACAGCAATCTAGTGCTCGGGTCCAGGGTTGGATTGGAAATGGCTAACTACGCCAACGGCGAAACATATATCAGGTCTAGTGCAAAGCATAGCATACATGAGGCTTCCTACGGCAGAGGCGTAAGGAATTTACCTCATGTCTTCAATCTCTTGTGCAGTCTTGGGAGACTGGTCCTTAGAGAGTGAGACTCCATGCCTAAAGGGTGTTTGGCCCTTCTTGGAGTCTTGCATCGAGAAGCGATCCATCACCTTATCAATATAAGATGCTTGAGAGAGCGACAGGGTCTGGTTTTTCCGATCTCGAAAGATTTGGATCCCCAGAATGTACGCAGCTTCTCCTAGATCCTTCATGTCAAATTGCTTTGCTAGCCAGACCTTAACCTCAGATAATTTACCCACATCGTTACCTATGAGTAATATATTATCGACATATAGTACCAGAAACACAACTTTGCCTTCGTGTATTAACTTGTAAACACAAGGCTAATCTATTGACTGTTCAAAGCCGAAGCTTTTCACAGTTTCATCGAATCTAATATTCCATGACCTAGATGCTTGCTTTAGTCCATAAATGGACTTAAGTAACTCATAAACCTTGGTCTCTTGACCTTTTTCCACGAAACCGTCTGGTTGAGCCATGTAAATGCGCTCGTCAAGATTTCCATTCAGGAAGGCCGTCTTGACATCCATTTGCCAGATCTCATATTCGAGAGCTGCAGCTATGGATAGGAGTATGCGGATGTATTTAAGCATCGCGACTGGCGAGAAGGTTTCTTCATAGTCAATCCCTTCTAGTTGGGTATAACCCTTAGCCACAAGTCGTGCTTTGAACGTCTCGACGTTCCCATCCGGACCCCTTTTCTTCTTGTATATCCCTTCAAGAAGGTCTACAAGTTTCCAGACTTTGTTGACATACATTGAGTGCATCTCAACTTTCATGGCGTCAAGCCAATGGTTTTATTCAGGATAAGCCATTGCTTGGTTATAGGAAACAAGATCATCCATGTCAGACACGGCTACAAGAGAGTCTCCATAGGACATGTACCTGTCAGGCTTTTGAGTAGCCCTCCCGCTATGTCGAAGTACTACTTGACGAGATTCTGATGAGTTAGGTAGTGTTTCAGTTGGGGTAAGAACAGTTCTTACAGATGAGGTAGAAGCTTCCTCACCCAACTTTTCTTCAAGCACAATTTTGCTTCTAGGTTTTGCATCCTTAATAAAGTCCTCCTCAAGGAAACGAGCATTCGTGCTAACGAAAGTCTTATTGTCCTCGAGACTATAGAAGAGAAAAAAACCCTTTGGTTTCCTTCGGATATCCAACGAACAGACACAGTTCTGACCTACTAGCCAACTTGCTAGTATTTTGCCTTAGCACGTGTGCGGGGCAACCCCAAATTTTGATGCGGCCAAGATTCACTTTGCGGCCAGTCCATCGTTCATAAGGAGTACCAGGAACCGTCTTGGACGGAACTTGGTTCAGAATATAAGCGGCTATTTCGAGGGCATATCCCCAAAAGGAAAGAGGGAGTGATGAGTAACTCATCATTGATCTAACCATCTCCATAAGAGTTCGGTTTCTTCTCTCTGACACTCCATTTTGTTGAGGTGCGCCAGGTGCGATAAGTTGAGAAGCGATACCTTCTTCTTTAAGAAAGTCATCGAACTCTCCAGACATATACTCACCACCTCGATCAGATCGAAGGGTTTTGATCACTTTGCCAGTTTGCTTTTCCACTAAAGCCCTTAAGACCTTAAATATGTTAAAGTTCTCGGATTTGTGTTTGAGCAAATAGACAAAACCATTTCGCGAGTAATCATCGGTGAAGGTAATGAAGTATTCGTATCCTCCACGTGCCTGTTGGCTGAGCGGACCTCATACATCAGAATGTACTAGCTACAGCAACTCAGTGGCTCTTCGACCCTTATCGGAGAAAGGTTGCTTAGTCATTTTTCCTTCTATGCAAGATTCACAAGTAGGTAGTGAAGCTATTGCAGAGGCTTGGAGTGGACCGTCCCTCACAAGTCTCTTAATCCTGTCTAGACTGATATGACCAAGTCTTAAGTGCCAGAGATATGTTGATTTTGTTAGATCGGAGGATTCAGAAAGTTTGATCCTCTTTGGCTCCCTAATTAGATCGTTTTCTATTTCGGTGTCTACAAGAGAAGGTTGAGTGGGATAGATGTAGAAAAGAGCATTCTTCATACATGCATCAGTGACAAAAGAATTATCAGGAAACGAAATACGAATTCCATTCTTAATGAACTTTAAACAATAATCATGCTCAAGAAGACGAGCAACGGATATTAAGTTCTTCCCAAAGGTAGGAACAAAATAAACATTATTCAAGTTTAAACTGCGGTCTTCAAAAGACAGCGTCACGGATCCCACAACCTTTGTAGACACCAGGCTCCCATCACCCCATTTGAAATAGAACTCGCCTTCCTCTAAGCTTTTGGTTTTCTTGAAACCATTCAAGGAACAACAAATATGGTTAGTAGCAGCGGAGTCAAGAATCCACGTTGATACATTATCAGATACTAAGCATGCTTCGGTAACTAGTACAATACTATGTTCCTTTGCTTTGAGATAGGCAGGACAGTTCTTTTTATTGGCCTTGTGAGGTCTCTTCTTAGTTCCAGAGGCGGAGGCTTTTTGCTCAGTAGCATGTGCCTCTCATTGATTCCTCTTTTGTGAGACCTACAGCAGTGTGAAGTTCCTTCATAAGCTTGGTAACGGTGTACTCTAGCTTCTTTATGGAGTAGTTCATCTTGGAGGTATCAAGAGATGCGGGGAGAGTTTCTAAGATCATATCTATGACATTATTCTTATCAATCTCAGATCCTAGGATTTCCATTTTAGTCAGAAAACTAATGATCAGTATCATAAAGTCTCCAACAGGATTCCTAGCCTTCATATGATAGTTCATAAACTGTCGGACTGCTTGTTGCCTTGCCTGACGCCTTTGCCCTCCAAACATCTCATGGAGATTGTTGAGCATATCGGCGGCAGTCTCGATGTCACGATGTTGTTGTTGCAACACATTGTTCATTGATGCTAAGATATAGCACCTCACAATCTCATCGGAGCAGAGCCAGGCCGCCAACGCATCTTTGTCCTCTTAAGTCGAATCATCATTCGTTTGAGGACACGGGGTGGTGAGTACCCATTTGTGCTTGTTAATGGTAAGGATGATATCGAGGTTATGTTTCGAATCTACGTAGTTTTTGTTTTCGAGTTTGTTCGAGGAAAGGATGATTGAGAGATGATTGAGAGACATGTTGCTTAATTAAGTTGAAACAAGTTTATGATTTGTCTTTGGTTTAGGATTGAAGTTTTATTTAAGACTTGATAAAATCCAAAGGTGTTATAAACTAAACGATAATTTTCCCCCTCAAGAGAAGGCCGCAAAAAATCTCCATTTATAAGTATTTGACACATCATTAATGCTTAGCCAAGATGTTAATACACCAATTTTGACTAGCCACCTTGAAAATTGGTTTGATCACTCTCATCCTTTCGCAGAGCCTCAAGGGAGGATTACTAGGGATTGAGCCTAAGTGTGCAACCAACCACTTAGTCCAAAAGATCAACTTTGAAAAACAATCCCCCAAGGGGAGGCCTTGTCATCATCGTCTCACTCTTGGACGTAGCTCATTGAGCAATGATCGAAGCAAAAACGCCTTAGAGTACTCCCATTTAAGAGAGGGCCACAAGAGCGGCCCTTAGTCCCACGTTAATCGCTTCTTTCATTAGTGTTGGGGATCGTGGGTTACAAACAACAAGTATAACCCTCCCACTTAGTTTTTGGAGTTGGTACATCGACTCTTATAATTTCGGAAACGGTTTTCCTAGTTATAGAGTGATAGAGCGGACAACTAGAAAAGAATCCTAGATCTTCATGTTCAGAGCAGTGTTAGTGCATAAAGGCACAAGGGACATACTCGGATCTTTTCCTATTTTCTATTTCGGGAAAGTGCGTGGGGGAAGTGTGAACTTCAACTCACTCGAACACTTGAAAGTTTGAGATTACACATCTTTTTATTTTTCGGCTTGTCTACAAGGAGACCTCTCACTCAAATTTTCAAGAGCATATAGATTTTGAACATATGTGATATAGATATAGTTTTGAAAACATTTTGAAAACTTATTTGATTTGGATGAAAAAATATTTTTCAAGTTCTAAAGCGAAAACGGTTTTTCAAAATTCAAACTAGTTTTGTAAAAATTCAATTTCAATTAAACTTTCAAAAATCAAAACATTTTAAACTTTCACATCATGTTTATAATCTTATGAAAAACATTTTTTCTCAAGAAAATTTTCTCATTAGACTTCTATAACTCATGGTAGTGGGGCTGAAAATCCGGATTTCTAAAAACTGGACTTACGGAACAGCCTCGCACCTCGGAGTAAAATCGCCATAACTGGCGGCTCCAATGTCTTTTTGACCCAAAACCAGTGGCATTGGAAAGAGGACAGACAGACCTTTAATTTGAATAAAGAATCATTAACTTTCAATTTCTGAGCAGAGAGTTATGCCACTTTTACTGCGGGTTTTACTCCAGCTCGAAGAAAAAGAAATAATTAAAGTTCGGTCTTTTTAGGTGCGAAAAAGAATCGAGTGTAACGGAACGTTTTAGGAAGTTGTTAAAGCTTTTATTTGTGTTTTATTAGCAAGGTTATAACATGGTATAAAAGAAATAACAACAAGCATAAAACGATTCAAGTAAATAAAAGAAACTAGCAAGACAATATAACTAGTCACAAAATTTACTCGAAATTTTCTCAAACTTAAAAACACGTTTTTAATATAAAAAATTAAAAACTTTTAGAACTGATTCTAATGTTATTTAATAACATCCCAAACTCATAGAAAATCAACATGATTTTTAATTTAAAGGCAAGAGCTATAAATTAAAAAAAAACTAAGATAACAATTCTAACTTGTCACAAAATTAGTAAACTTTCGAAAACTATTTTCAAGCTCATAATTTTAAATACATGTACATGCATATCTTTGACCATAGCTCTGATACCATTTGTCGGAATTAATCTAGGGTTTAAGAAAAAATTTAATGCTTCGGTAAGCGGCGGAATTTTAAAAATTTTATTTTAACTAGTAAAACGTTTTTACTAACCTAGACAAAGAGCAAGCACATGTAAATAAAAACTAATATGAGCATTAAAGATTACTAACCTTTCTTGAAGCTTGAACGTTGAGAAGCTTTTGGAAAGTTGCAACGTTCGTCTCCCCTCGTAGCACGTCTCTCTTCCTTCTTGGCAACTCGAGCAACCCCGAAAGTTTCTATCACTAAATCACTCGAGAGAAAAAGGAATTAGTGTGTGGGCACTTTTAAACACTACGACTTAAGAACAAGTCTTAAAGTCGAAGAGCTAAAACACTAGGTCAAATGAGGACCTAGGTGCCAAAACCAAAAACGAAATTGAATAGAAAGAGAGAGAGAGGAGTCGGCCAAGTCTAGAGAGAGAAGCTCTCAAATCTCTAAAACTTGGATGATTGAAATGTGAAGAATGAGGCTCCTATTTATAGGAAAGGGCTTACCTTCAATAAGGTAGTTGATGTGGACATCAAGATGGATTCGCATGAAGATCAAGTCAAGATGGATTCAACACATAAACAAGTAAAGAAGGACTTAATCCAAGATCAACCAGGACCAATGACAAGATCAAGAGCTAAATAGCTCAAGGAGAAGATGGAGAACTTTATCCATGAGGCCCAAAAACAAGCAGCCCAAATACACTCTTTTAAGTCTAATAAAGAGTTGTACGTAGTTCTCCAAACAACATCTGATTAGAGAAGGCTTATGGCATCTAATGAGAGGCATAATTAGCCATTTATGACACCATTTAGAGCAGCAACAAAGGGGATTCCGAATTTCACAAGGAATGTCATCAGATTCATGTTTTATGGCATTTAATGTCTAGTTTTAATTGTCTTTAAGTGTGTTTATTTCATTTCAGTTTCTTTTTGCTTTGTTAGCTTTGAAAAACGTTTTATAATGGTTGTAATAGTCTGAATAGTTTTTCAGAACACTTTGAATGAATTTGTGAGAGATTTCCCTTTGTTTCTTGAAGAAACTATACTGAACTTATCAAGGGAATTCCTTGTGGCGTTCGAATCTGACTTATCAAGCGAATTTCCACTCTCGTTTGTGGCGTCTTCATCATTCCAAAGTTCGAGCTTCAACATAAGCTACGGGTCGCGGATTCACCGAATCTGATCTCGAAGAATCCTTGGTCTGATCCAATCCAACAAATTGAGAAGGGTCATAGTCACATTGTTGGCTTGGTTCGCATCAGTAGTTTCCTCTTCTATAGAATATCACATATTCATGAGCCAATTTCCCATTTTCCCACTTGAGATACTCGGCCAAACAAGGTCTTCTAGAATCCTTGATTTGTTTCCTATTTTGTTCCTTTCTCTAGTTGGCCGAAATTCTCTATGCCATGCATAGGAAATTTGTTTCCTCTTTTTCTTTTGGCAAGTATCTTGATACATTTATGCACAAAATATTCTCTCTTTCCCTTGGGTAGTAGGCGCCCATATTCAATCTAGAAGGGGCTTCTAGAAGCTCCTTCATCTGTTCATGACAACATGAAAAAGGCCCATTAAGAATTTTCAATAAAATTCTTATGAAATGAAATTAATTCACAAGGCCCAATAAGACTGATATTGGTCGAGTGATACATGTCATTATTGACATTCATTTCATCCTATGTCTCAAAAGATAAAAATACCCTTTTTGACAATTTTCGTAAAACTTGTCTCGTTCTTGTTTTGACTTATCTTCCAGTTTAACTATTCCTACTCGATGTGATTCGTGACAATGACCTCATGGTTCCAAATGAACAAAGCTTGAGCTAAATACTTGGACTCAAAAGTTCACAAACCTTTTCCAAGTTTAGCTTAATGTCAACTGACTCTAGTAAAGAGTTGACACTGAAAATCTCTCGGTTCAAATAAATTTATTTTCTATCCAAGAATTCAACCAAATTATGATGAGCGGATCCACTGAATATTATCTATGTTTACCCTTCATGAATATCATCAGCTAGTAGGGATTTACGAAATTACCATTTTACCCTTCTAGCTGTTATTTCCTTAACTCGTTTGTCGCTTGTGAATAAGTTAGAAACAATGTATTGACGATGAGCTAACAAGTCACATTGTTTCATCCAAAAGAGTCAAGACTCAATTTGGACACTGGCCAGTTCATTTATTCACACTCCAAGGAACAAAGCATGAGGTGATATACATTGCATTTCAGCAATCTTGTACATGAATTCCATATCTATGAGAACTTCACAAAGTTACTCAAGACATCTTCACAACTTAGTACTTCACCAATAGGTCCTGTTCGGAATCACATAGTGAGTCCGAACTCTGACTTTCTCAAATGAGAATACGTAAGCTGTGAAATGGCATGTCTCATTTCAGGATTAAGGTAAGCATGATGCAATTCATAGGTAGTGACTTCGAGACATAAGAGGTTAAATGGTTTGTTCTTATTTTGTCTCTAGAAGTGCACTGGTCAATTCAGTACCTTCGGAAGATACCTAGAGAACTATAGAGTCTCCAACTCTCAATGGCCCATAACTAGACATCATAGATTCTCCTAACAATGATACTGAGGTCAATAGTCCTTTGACCCTTGGATTGCGAATATATCGTTTTAAGCAAAAACTACGAAGAGTTTGTTCATGCAAATCTACATTTGTCTCTTCGTAAGTTGTTTAGTTTGTTTATGGACTAAAGACTAGTGTTTTATCATAAAGCTTCAAACAGACAAGGAAGAATGAATGAACGTTTCAACTTTTTATTAATGAATAAGCAATTACAAGCAGGAGTCTTCGTGAGACTTTATTACATCAAATGTATAAAATAAGGACTACAACTCTTCTTGTGGGCACCATTGACAACATAGGACTCCTGTCAAGGACCATATGATGCTGATCATTAGTTACCTGAATGAGATGGAAATCCTAGGATCTGAGATTGATGGGAAGAATGTCATAGATATGATCTTGTAAACTCTCCCCGCATCTCTTGATACCTCCAAGATGAACTACTCCATAAACAAGCTAGAGTACACTGTTACCAGGCTTATGAAGGAACTTTACACTACTGTAGGTCTCACTAAGAGAAAGAGGAATCAAGGAGAGGCACATGCTATTGAGAAAAAAGCCTCCGCCTCTAGAACTAAGAAGAGACCTCATAAGGCCGATAAAAAGAACTGTCTTGCATATCCGAAAGCAAAAGAACATAGTATTGTACTAGTTACCGAAGCATGCTTAGTAGCTGATAATGTATCAACGTGGATTCTTGACTCCGCTGCTACTAACCATATTTGTTGTTCCTTGAATCGTTTCAAGAAAACCAAAAGCTTAGAGGAAGGCGAGTTCTGTTTCAAATGGGGTGATGGGAGCCTGGTGTCTGCGAAGGCTGTGGGATCCGTGACGCTATCTTTTGAAGATCGCACTTTAAATTTGAATAATGTTTGTTATGTTCCTTCCTTTGGGAAAAACTTAATATCTGTTGCTCAACTTTTCGAGCAATATTATTATTTAAAGTTTATAAAGAATGGAATTCGTATTTCTTTTTCAAATTCTTTTGTCACTAATGCATGTATGAAGAATGGTCTTTTTTACATTTATCCCACTCAACCTTCTCTTTTAGACACCGAAATAGATAATGATCTAATTAGGGAGGCAAAGAGGATCAAACTTTCTGAATCCTCCGATCTAACAAAATCAATGTTGTCGGTCGTTTTCGGAAAACCCGAGACGCTAGGAAGACACGTCGCTCAAAGGGCCAATGGTCAGGCCGGAGGTCCTGAAGAGTGGCAAGCCTTCAAGCCCTCACCCAAACTCTTGACTCCTTAAGTCGAGCCTAGCCCCTCGAGTCGAGACTTGAGTCGGCTCCTCGAGTCGAGCCTTGAGTTAGTCTCCTCGGGTCGAGCTTCGCTCCTCGAGTCGAGCCTCGACTCAGATTCTACCCGTCGAATAGCTACATTCATGTCACAAACCCAAGATGAAAAGCCCACAATAGCTGAACGGGCAGGAAAAACCCACGAAGGCGCTACCCAGCGCGCGCTGCGCCCGGGCAGAGTCGCGCCGTGCGCACAACGGCGCAGACCGCGCGCCGCGGGTCGCGCGCCGCGCGTTTTGCGCCGCTGCCTCTTGTGCGCCTCCACTTGGAGAGGTGCGCGCCCCAGTCCCCAATGTGCGACGAAGGACACCCTTAGGGTCCCCAAACCCCTATATAAACCCCCTCTCACTGAGGGCGAAGCCATCCCTTCATCTCCTATCGATACGCTCGATTTCTCACTCTTCTCTGCTTCTCTTGATGCCATATTTGGCCTGAAGCATTCCCACAAGTCTCTCTCGTTCTCAGAGGTTCCGAAGCACTCACGGGAACTTCCCAGACGTCACTCCCTCTGACCGAACGCCCCCGGTGCTCAAGCACACCCCTAGGGTTCTCGAGTAGAGTCCCTTAATGCGTCTAACATGCTAGACGCGTACGTGATCTCCGAAGCTCTGAGATGCCGCCGAGGACTCCTCCGCGCCTCGTCTCCTTCGTTGAGCACGCTTTTCCACCAAGGTTCCAGGCCTTATACTGCGTCTTACACGCTTGAACTTCGTTCTGACCTGATCCCACGTACGGGTATGTAGGCAGCCGACACCCAAGGCACGGTCACTCCTCCTCCTCACCCCTTTCCTCTCCCGAGATGTGGGTTGATCGGAGAAAACCTAGCTCGAGACTTTCGAGTTCACACTCTTGGCCCGGGTGCGATCACTTGGTCCGGCCTTGGATGGAACCGCCCGAGGTATTAAATAGTTGACCATTTTTGTGCGACAACATTTTGGCGCTAGAAGGAGGGGACTTCCCGACCTATTCAGCCCGAAATCCCTTATGTTCATCTTCTTCTTTTCTTCGACAAACTCAATTTTCTCGAACTTGAGAAAAGATGAGTAGTCAACCACCCGTACGTTCTGAGGGCGTAAACAACCCCGATAACGTCACTGGGACCAAAAAGTACTTCTTGCGCTCCCGAGCGCATGGTGACGAAGAGTCGTTCATGAAGAGAGCTCGACCCGCTCACCATCTCCATCTCCTGATAGCAGGGACAACCGCATCATGGAGTTGGAGGAGAGTATCCGCCGGCTAAAGGCGAGAAACGCAAGGTACCACCGCCGACTGGTTGCGAAGCAAGCTGCGCGTGACACGGTAATCCCCAACTGGGATCCTGAGAACCTCAACGAGGAAAGCCGCGACCGCGACCCTAATTACGAGGGTACTGGTGAGTCGGAGAATATCGAGACTTCTCTCACGAAGGACGGCGAACCCCCCGCCGTGTTTGAAGCCGGTCCATCGAATCCCCTACCCCGGACAGGTGACGCGCCGGCAGCTTCTCAAGAGGGGAATTCCCGACGTTCAGCCCTCGACCGACTAGGTCAAAGGGACAATGTTGCGGAAAGTCAGGGCACGCGGAGAGCGCGCCGTCGCAAACGAAGCCTGCGCCTCTGTACGACCAGCCCTGATCTTAGGGACCACCTCACTGCTCAACGCATTGGGCGTGGCAATGATCTGAGAGAGCGACTAAGCTCTAGACCCAATGTCCCGCTGGCAGCCCCACCTAACGGGAACCGCCGCACAGGTCAGGGGTCTAACGAAAGGCGACAGGTGACTCCTCCCGAACAGGGGGTTACTCTAGCAACCGGTCTCGATGTGGTCACTATGATCCACAATCTTCGGAATGAGGTACGAGATCTCCAAGAATACGGAGTAGGTGGAAGCACCTATGGGGTCGTTGAGGAGAACTCCTCGCCTTTCACGACTCAGATATTGGCTGAGGTTTGTACGGGGAATTTCAAACTCCAGAACCTCACTCCCTATGATGGGAACGCTGATCCTGCTTACCACATCCAGCACTATGAAACCTGGATGACGATGCACGGTGTTTCTCCTGGCGCCATGTGCCAAGCTTTTAGTTTGACCCTCGCCGGACCCGGTTTTGAGTGGTTCAAGAACTTAAGGCCAGGAAGCATCCACTCGTTCAAAGACCTGAAGGACATGTTCCTAGCACGGTTCGCTACATCTATGGTCCAAAAGAAGACCAAGATGTACATGTGGTCAATCAAGCAAGAGAGTGGCGAGTCTCTTAGACGATACCTTGCTCGATTCACTGAAGAGTCGAACAAGGTCGACCGCTTTGACAACGGTGACGCAATTGCCGCTATCATAGAAGGCCTGCGCACAAGTGACTTTCTTAAGTCAGTCGTTGGCCGTGTCCCTTCGACCATGGCCGAGTTAATGACTCGGGCTAAGACCTTCATGGGAGTCGAAGATTACCTCGACGGCCGCAAGAGTAACAATCAGAGCTCTCGTCGTCGAGAAGAACCTAGCCATGAGCAAGGCGAACCTCGTAAAAGACGAAACAAGGGAAATCAGGTTTCTAATAACCAACCCCCTATACCCCAGAAGCCGCGACTTGCGGAAAACTTCAAAGGGTACTCGTCGTTTACACCGTTGAACATGGCGCCGGAACAGATCCTGGCTCTGGCACGTGACAAGTTCACGCCCCCGACTCCAATGAAAAAGGATCCTGCAACTCGCGATCGATCTAGATATTGTGAGTTCCATCGGGAATACGGTCATTTGACCTCGGAATGCTACAACCTTAAAAGGCAAATCGAGGCTTTGATCCAACGGGGTGAGTTGAAAGAGTTTGTGTTACGCATGAACAGACAACAGTCTGGTCAGGGAGGAGGAACAGCCGCTTCTGCCGACCGAACCGCGGCTGCTACTAACGCCAAATCACAGCTCCACGTGGTAACCGCCACATTGGGAGGACCACAAGATGGAGATTCAGCCACACAACGGAAGAAATTCCTTAGGGCCGTAACTTAGGAAGACGCTGCTATGCACATCAACTTCACGTATGAAGAACCTCCGTCCGTGCCTCACGAGACGATGTATTTCACCAATGAAGAGGCCAAGCGAGTTGTGCATCCACACAATGACGCAATTGTGCTCAAAGCCCAAGTGGCCAATAACTTGGTGAAAAGGGTTCTCATCGACAACGGCAGCGCTGCCGACATAACTTTCAAGTCCACCCTAGAGCGCATGAAGCTCGGGGGGCTGCGCCCGACTCCGACACAAACGCCCTTGTTTGGGTTCACTGGGGAAAAGGTTATGACCGAGGGCATCATCGACCTGCCGGTCACCTTTGGGACCCCTGGAGGAATTGAGGCCGTTCACATGGTCCCATTCCTAGTGGTCGATCAGGAGTCGCCCTATAACTTAATCATCGGGAGACCCACGTTGAACCGGCTAAGGGCAATCACTTCCACGTACCAGCTACTGGTGAAATTCCCCACCGAAGAGGGAATTGGCATTATGGCCGGAGACCAATCCCAAGCCAGAATATGCTACGTGCAAGGAGTTGATGGTAAATCCGCGGGAAAAATGGTCAACAGAATCTTCCAACTGGAAGACGATTACCCATTCGACCCAAGGGACGCAAAGAAGTTCGGAGAACTTGACCCCCGGGATGAAGTCGAAAGACTCAAGGTGGAAACCTCTAATGATCTTGTGCCAATCGTCCTGGACGAATCTAAGCCTGATCAGGTTGTAAAGGTCGGCATCCGACTTCCATTCGCCATCAAAACTCAGCTTACTGCCTTCCTCAGGGAGTTCAAGGATGTTTTTGCATGGACTCATGCGGACATGCCTGGAATCGATCCCGAGGTAATAGTGCACCGATTGAATGACGACCCAAAGGTCGCCGAAAAGGTGCAGCCTAGATGAACGTTCAACCCAGAACGATACCTGGCCATAAATGAAGGGGTCGAGAAACTCCTCGCCGCAAACTTCATCCGAGAGGCTAAGTACCCCAAGTAGGTCGCCAACGTGGTAATGGTGAAAAAGCCTAATGGGAAGTGGCGAATTTGTATAGACTACAAAGATCTTAATAAAGCCTGCCCTAAGGACTGATTTCCACTTCCGCGTATCGAACAATTGGTGGACGCCACGGCTGGCCATGAGCTTCTCAGCTTCATGGACGCCTATTCGGGCTATAACCAAATTCGAATGCACGAGCCCGATCAAATTAAGACAACCTTTGTCACCGATCGAGGTCTCTATTGTTATAAGGTCATGCCTTTCGGCCTTAAGAATGCGGGAGCAACATACCAACGCTTGGTAAATCGGATCTTCGCCGATCAAATCGACAAGACGATGGAAGTGTACGTAGACGACATGCTTGTTAAAAGCCTACTGGCAACCAATCACGTACACAACCTAAGGGAGATGTTCATGATCCTCCGCCGATACAAAATGAAACTCAATCCCAACAAATGCGTGTTCGGGGTTGAATCCGGGAAATTCCTCGGATACATCGTCAGCCGACGAGGGATACAGACGAATCCCGAAAAGATCAAGGCACTCCTTGAAATGAAGTCTCCAAGACGAGTCAAAGAGGTGCAAAGCCTGACCGGTCAGATTGCCGCTCTGACACGCTTCGTGTCTAAAGCCACCGACAAGTGTCAACCGTTCTTCAAAGCTCTAAAGAAGGCGGACGGCTTTGAGTGGACAGAAGAGTGCGAAGGCGCCTTCCAGGAAATGAAGGCTTACTTCGGGTCCCCACCATTCCTCTCTAAACCAAGAGAGGGCGAGATGCTATACGTATATCTCACCATCTCTGAAAGAGCTGTAAGTGCTGTTCTTGTCCGCGAAGAAGACAAGGTCCAATGGCCGGTCTACTACGTGAGCAAAGCCTTACTTGACGCGGAAACGCGCTACACCGAGATAGAGAAACTTTCTCTGGCTCTCGTAACGGCAGCTAAGAAGCTACGGCCGTACATCCAAGCTCACCCAATCGCGGTGCGAACCGAGCATCCGATCGGTAAAGCTCTTCAAAAGGGAACATCGACTCGCATGGCGATCTGGTCCCAAGAATTGAGCGAGTACGGGATTGAGTTCCACCCAAGAACGGCTATAAAGGGGCAGGCCTTAGCCGACTTCGTGGCGGAATTCTCCTATACTCCCGATATGGGAAGAGCAGAAAATGACCTAAACGATGATACGTTAACTCGGAAAAGAAAGGTAGACCCAACGGGTCCCATCTGGGAGTTGTACGTAGACGGAGCATTTAATGCTCGGGGGGCTGGCGCCGGAATAGTCTTGATTAACCCCGACGGGGAAAGGCTGTGATACGCCCTCCACTACGGCTTCCAAGCATCCAATAATGAAGCCGAATACGAGGCGCTCATTGTGGGAATAGAGCTAGCTCAGAAGCTCGGCTCCCATAACCTGCGGATACACTGCGACTCGCAGTTGATCGTGAACCAGGTAAAAGGAGATTACACCGCCAAAGAACCTAATATGGTTGCATACCTGGCTAAGACAAACTCCAAACTCGATGCCTTCTCTTGGTTCAAGATTCACCAAATCCCGAGAGAACAAAATTCAGAGGCTGACGCACTTGCTCGCCTTGGGTCTGGCATCGACGAAGACAGATTGGGGACCGTACCCATTGAATTTCTCCCACGGCCATCCGTCTCCCGAGATGAAATCAGGACCATAGAGGTGGCATCCCAACCCACTTGGATGGACTCAATTGTCGAGTTTCTGCGAAGAGGGGAACTCCCTGAAGACCGCAAAGAAGCCGATAAGCTGAGGGCCTTAGCATCCAAATACACGCTCTGAGAAGGCGTACTCTAGAAGCGCAGTTACTCAACACCGCTGCTCCGATGCCTGAATAGCGTTGAGTCCACCAAGGTCCTCCGCGAAATTCATGAGGGCATCTGTGGGAATCACGCCGCTGGAAATTCATGAAGCGAGATGCTTGCGAATGGGCAAGGCATTGCGACAAATGCCAGCGCTTCGCAAAAATTCTGTGACAGCCTCTGACCCCATTAAGCAGCATCGTTGTCCCACGTCCCTTAGCTAAATGGGGTGTGGACATCATTGGCAAGCTCCCTAGAGCGCCAAGGCAATACGAATATGCCATTATCGCCATCGACTACTTCACTAAGTGGGTAGAGGCCGAGCCGCTTGCCAGAATAACTGAAGCAAACACAACAAACTTCATCTAGAAAAGCATCATATGCAGGCACGGTATCCCCGCCTCGATCGTGACCGACAATGGCGCCCAATTCGACAACGCGCGAGTAAGAGATATCTGCGATCAGCTAAAGATCAGCAAGACCTTCTCCTCGCCGCGTCACCCTCATCCAACGACCAGGTCGAAGCAGTCAACAAGACTATCAAGGGCATGTTGGAATCGATCTAGGGTTTGAGAAAATAATTAACGCTTCGGTAAGCGGCGGAATTTTAAAAATTTTCTTTTACAAGTAAAACAGTTTTTACTAACCTAGACAAGTGCAAGTACATGTAATTAAAAACCAATATGAGCTAGAAGTTTACTAACCTTTCTTGAAGCTTGAACTTTGAAGAAGCTTGTGGAAAGTTTGCAACGCTCGTCTCCCCTCGCAGCACGTCTCTCTTTCTTTCCTCGGCACCTCGAGCAACCACGAAAGTTTTTATCACTAAATCACTCGAAAAGAAGGAATCAGTGAGTGGGCACTTTTAAACGCTACGACTTAAGAACGAGTCTCGAAGTCGCAGAGCTAAACACTAGGTCGAGTGAGGACCTAGGTGCCAAGACAAGAAAAATCGAAAATATAAACTAGAGAGAGAGAGAGGAAGGGGCGGCCAAGTCTAGAGAGAGAAGCTCTCAATCTCTAAAACTTTTGATGAATTAAATGTGAGGAATGGGGCTCCTATTTATAGGAGAGGTTTTACCTTCAATAAGGTACTTTCCTCTTCTATAGAATATCACATATTCATGAGCAAAAATCCCTTATTTCCCATTCCATGTTGGGCGCCCAAGGCTGCCTCCTAGAGGCTTGGATTTGTTTCCTTTTTTGTTCCTTGGCTTGCCCATTACTCTCTTGGCCGCAATTCCTTGTGCATCTACATGCAAATTTGTTTATTCTTTTTCTTTTGGCAAGTATCTAAATACATTTATGCACAAAATAAACTCTCTTTCCTTGGGTATTATGGGCACCTATTCTCATCTAGAAGGAGCTTCTAGAAGCTTCTTCATTTGTTCATGACAACATGATAAAAGCCCATTAAGAATTTTCAATAAAATTCTTATGAAACGAAATTAATTCACAAGGCCCAATAATCAAGTTATGGCCGAGTGACAATAAGTCATCAAATGAACTTGTCAAAAAATTTATTGACATTCATTTCATCATATGTCTCAAAAGACAAAAATACCCTTTTGACTATTTTCGTTCTTGTTTTGACTTAGCTTCCAGTTTAACTATTCCTATCGATGTGATTCGTGACAGTGACCTCATGGACCCAAATGAACAAAGCTTGAGCTAAAAACTTGGACTCAAAAGTTCACAAACCTTATCCAAGTTTAGCTTAATGCCAACTGACTCCACTAAAGAGCTGACACTGAAAATCTCTCGGTTCAAATGAATTTGTTTTCTACTCAAGAATTCGACCTAATTATGATGAGCGGATCCACTGAATATTATCTATGTTTACCCTTCAAGAATGTCATCAGCTAGTCGGGATTTACTAAATTACCATTTTACCCTTCTAGCTGTTATTTCCTCAACTCCTTTGTCGCTTGTGAATAAGTTAGAAACAATGTATTGACGAGGAGCTAACAAGTCACATTGTTTCATCCAAAAGAGTCAGGACTCAATTTGGACACTGGCCAGTTCATTTATTCACACTCCAAGGAACAAAGCATGAGGTGACATACATTGCATTTCAGCAATCTTGTACATGAATTCCATATCTATGAGAACTTCACAAAGTTACTCATGACATACTCACAACTTAGTACTTCACCAATAGGCCTTGTTCGGAATCACATAGTGAGTCCGAACTTTGACTTTCTCAAATGAGAATACTAAGGTGTGAAATGTCATGTCTCATTTCAGGATTAAGGTAAGCATGATGCAATTCATACATAGTGACTTCGAGACATAAGAGGTTAAATGGTTTGTTCTTATATTGTCTCTAGAAGTGCACTGGTCAATTCAGTACCTTCGGAAGATACCTAGAAGAACTATAGAGTCCCCAACTCTCAATGCCTCATAACCAGACATCATAGATTCTTCTAACAATCATACTGAGGTCAATAGTCCTTTGACCCTTAGATTGCGAATATATCGTTTTAAGCAAACTACGAAGAGTTTGTTCTTGCAATCTACATTTGTCTCTTCGTAAGTTGTTAAGTTTGTTTATGGACTAAAAGACTAAGGTTTTATCATAAAGCTTCAAACAAAGAAAGAATGAATGAACGTTTCAACTTTATATTAATGAATAAGCAATTACAAGCAAGAGTCTTCGTAAGACTATATGACATCAAATGTACATAAATAGACACTACTACTCTTCTTGTGGGCACCATTGACAACAGGCAATCTTAAAAAGAAGCTCGAAGATAGAAAGGGCGCCTGGGCCGAGGAATTGCCATTCGTCCTATGGGCTTACATGACGACCGCGCGAAACGCCACCGGCGAAACGCCATTCTCCCTCACGTATGGGATCGAGGCCGTGGTTCCAATCGAAACTGAGATACCCACGTTCCGAATCGACACATTCGACGAAGCAAACAACGACGAGGCTATGCGCCTGGAGTTGGATTTGATCGACGAAAAGAGATCGGAAGCATTTAGACGCCTCGCCGCACAGAAGCGCAAGGTCAAAAGATACTACAACTCCAAGATCAAATGGCGAACCTTTGCCGTCGGAAGCCTTGTGCTCAGACGAGTTTTCCAGAATACACAAGTCCAAGGCGCCGGCGTCCTAGGCCCGAACTGGGAAGGTCCCTATAGAGTCCGAAAAGTCATTCACGACGGGACATACTACATCGAGCACACAGACGGAACTCCGATTCGCCACCCGTGGAATGAGGAACACTTGAGGCAGTACTACCAGTAGCTAGCGTTCCCCACATTTTTATCGCTTTCATTTCCCATTTTCAATAAGGCCTACGAGCCAATATTTTAGGATTTCGAATTTCTCGCAAAATTTTCGCAAACATAATAAAACTTGAGTTTTCCGTTTCAATTTCATTTTGTGCAAGTTTACCGGTTATCAAAAATTAAACTTATAACCCAAAAACTTGGGGGGGGGGGGGGGGGGGGCTAGCAATGGTAAGAAAACCCTCAAAAGAACACGCTCCACCAAAAAATTTATAAGACGCCTACATGGCGCAACTTCAGACGCCTACATGGCGCACGTAAGACGCCTACATGGCACAACTTAAGACGCCTACAGGGCGCACGTAAGACGCCTACATGGCGCAACTTAAGATGCCTACATGGCGCAACCAAGTCGTCTCTTGAGACGCACCTAAGACGCCTACATGGCGCAACTTAAGACGCCTACATGGCGCACCTAAGACGCCTACATGGTGCACGTAAGATGCCTACATGGCGCAACCAAGTCGTCTCTCGAGACGCACCTAAAACGCCTACATGGCGCACCTAAGACGCCTACATGGCGCACGTAAGACGCCTACATGGCGCATACAAGTCGTCTCTCGAGATGCACCTAAGACGCCTACATGGCGCAACTTAAGACGCCTACATGGCGCAACTAAGTCGTCCCTCGAGACGCACTTAAGATGCCTACATGGCGCACGTAAGATGCCTACATTGCGCAACTTAAGACGCCTACATGGCGCACGTAAGACGCCTACATGGCGCACCTAAGACGCCTACATGGCGCACCTAAGACGCCTACATGGCGCAACCAAATCGTCTCTCGAGACGCACCTAAGACACCTACATGGCGCAACTTAAGACGCCTACATGGCGCACCTAAGACGTCTACATGGTGCGCGTAAGACGCCTACATGGCGCAACCAAGTCGTCTCTCGACACGCACCTAAGACGCCTACATGGCGCTACTTAAGACGCCTACATGGCACACCTAAGATGCCTACATGGCGCACGTAAGACGCCTACATGGTGCAACCAAGTCGTCCCTCGAGATGCACTTAAGACGTCTACATGGCGCACCTAAGACGCCTACATGGCGCACCTAAGACGCCTGCATGGCGCATCTAAGACACCTACATGGCGCACATAAGACGCCTACATGGCGCACGTGAGACGCCTACATGGCGCAACCAAGTCGTCTCTCGAGACGCACCTAAGACGCCTGCATGGCGCAACTTAAGACGCCTACATGGCGCACCTAAGACGCCTACATGGCGCACGTAAGATGCCTACATGGCGCAACCAAGTCGTCCCTCGAGACGCACTTAAAACGTCTTCATGGCGTACCTAAGACGCCTACATGGCGCACCTAAGACGCCTACATGGCGCACGTAAGACGCCTGCATGCCGCACCTAAGACGCCTACATGGCGCACCTAAGACGCCTACATGGCGCACGTAAGACGCCTGCATGGCGCACTTAAGACGCCGACATGGCGCACTTAAGACGCCTACATGGCGCACGTGAGACGCCTACATGGCGCAATCAAGTCGTCTCTCGAGATGCACCTAAGACGCCTACATGGCGCAACTTAAGATGCCTACATGGTGCACCTAAGACGCCTACATGGCGCAAGTAAGACGCCTATGTTGTCGGCCCGTCTCGGACCGACGAGGACAAAGGCGTCACTTCGAACCACGCGAGGCCAGGGGCGGCAAAACCTTGCCTCAGCCATTGGCCGGACCAACCCAATGGCCGACCCAAGGTTCAGCCGGCGAACGGCCGGCCATATGCTCAGCCGGACAATGGCCGGCCTAAGGGTCAGCCGGCCAACGGCCGGCCATATGCTCAGCCGGCCAATGGCCGGCACAAGGGTCTGCCGGCCAATGGCCGGACCAAGGGTCAGTCGGCCGATGGCCGGCCATGTGCTCAGCCGGCCCATGGCCGGTCCAAGGGTCAGTCGGCCGACGGCCGGCCATATACTCAGCCGGCCATGCAGCTCACTCGGCCAATGGCCGAGTGAACCTCCCAAACAGTTCACTCGGCCATTGGCCGAGTGAACCCTCAGGCGGACGTGCAGTTCACTCGGCCAATCGCCGAGTGAACCTCTCAAGCAGTTCACTGGGCCATTGGCCGAGTGAACCCTCAGCCGGCCATGCAGTTCACTCGGCCAATGGCCGAGTGAACCTCTCAAGCAGTTTACTCGGCCATTGGCTGAGTGAACCCTCAGCCGGGCAATGGCCGAGTGAACCTCCCAAGCAGTTCACTCGGCCATTGGCCGAGTGAACCTTCAGCCGGCTATGCACATCACTCGGCCAATGGCCGAGTGAACCTTTCAAGAAGTTAACACGGCCAATGGCCGACCCAAGAAGCTCACTCGGCCAAGGGATTTTCCAAACACCCCTTGGTCGCCTATAAATAGAGAGGTCCGCCCTCTCCCAAAGGTAATCCAATTTTGAGTCCCGAAACGCTGTCGAAATCGTACTTCACTCGTTTCGCTCATCTTTGGCATCTCACCACCTCTAAAACCTTTATACTCCACCTCAATCCTACTAATGTTGAGCGTCAGAGAGGTAAACAGAGGCACCCCCTCTGTTTTCCCTTCCTAGTTCACCTGTTCTCTACTCCTTTTTAGGTACTCTGACGAACTCAAGGGACATACATAGCTAAGGGACGACTTGCGATACCAAGTCCGACACGCTCGAGCCGAAGTGAGGCCACCTGGTCTGGCCTTGGGTCTAACCATTTTGGGCTCCTAAATGGTTGTCCGAAAAATAGCGACAACATTTTGGCGCTAGAAGGAGTGGGATCTCTCAACCTTGGCGACGCATTCCCTCTACCACTCTTCTTCATCCTTCAACGGCAAAACTCTCGACCCACGCTCGACCAGAAGCTCGGGGGGCTAATGTTGTCAGCCCGTGTCGGACCGACGAGGACAAAGGCATCACTTCGACCCACGCGACCGGCGCGAGGCCCGTGGCGGCAAAACCTTGCCTCAGCCATTAGCCGGCCTAAGCCAATGGCCGAACCAAGGTTAAGCCGGCCAACGGCCGGTCATATGCTCAGCTGGCCAATGGCCGGCCGAAGGGTCAGCCGGCCAACTGCCGACCATATGCTCAGCCAGCCAATGGCCGACCCAAGGTTCAGCCGGCCAACGGCCGGCCATATGCTCAGCCGGCTAATGACCGGCCCAAGGGTCAGTCGGCCAATGGCCAGCCCAAGGGTCAGCCGGCCGATGGCCAGCCATGTGCTCAGCTGGCCCATGGCCGGTGCAAGGGCCAGTCGGCCCACGGCCGGCCATATGCTCAGCCGGCTATGCAGCTCACTCGGCCAATGGCCGAGTGAACCTCCCAAGCAGTTCACTAGGCCATTGGGCGAGTGAACCCTCAGCCGGCCATGCAGTTCACTCGGCCAATGGCCGAGTGAACCTCTCAAGCAGTTCACTCGGCCATTGGCCGAGTGAACCCTCAGCCGGCCATGCAGTTCACTCGGCCAATGGCCGAGTGAACCTCCTAAGCAGTTCACTCGGCAATTGGCCGAGTGAACCTTCAGCCGGCCATGCACTTCACTCGGCCAATGGCCGACCCAAGAAGCTCACTCGGCCAAGGGGTTCTCCAAAGACCCCTTGGTCGCCTATAAATAGAGAGGTCCGCCCTCTCCCAAAGTTAATAGTGAGTCTCGAAACGCTGTCGAACTCGTACTTCACTCGTTTCGCTCATCTTTGGCTTCTCACCACCTCTAAAACCTCTATACTCCACCTCAATCCTACTAATGTTGAGCGTCGGAGAGGTAAACAGAGGCACCCCCTCTGTTTTCCCTTCCTAGTTCACCTGTTCTCTACTCCTTTTTAGGTACTCTGACGAACTCAAGGGACATACATAGCTAAGGGACGACTTGGGATACCAAGTCCGACATGCTCGAGCCGAAGTGAGACCACCTGGTCTGGCCTTGGGTCTAACCACTTTGGGCTCCTAAATGGTTATCCAAAAAACAGCGACAACATTTTGGCGCTAGAAGGAGGGGGATCTCTCGACCTTGGCGACGCATTCCCTCTACCACTCTTCTTCATCCTTCAACGGCAAAACTCTCGATAGATGAGTCAATTGCCCGTCACCTCTGCGGCCGACCGAACGACGAGCTCGAGATACGGCCTCCGAAGCCTCGCGCACCGACTAGGAGGGCAACCTCGTGACAACGAGAGCCAGCCCCAAGACTTGGCGAATGACCCCGAGGCCGCGGTCCGAGAGGACGCGGCTCGAGGGCTCGTCGAGCTCTTCAACCGTCCCGGCGTCGATGGCGCACTTATCACCGATCTCCTCGGCCGTGGCATTGAGGACGACGCCAACCACGATGAGAAGGACCACGACTATGTGGCAAAATCAGGGGACGCACACGCACGCTTCCAAGGGGACACCCTCGGGCGACCGCGTCAAGATGTCAACTTTCTGATGAGCACGCACACGCGCCCTCGAGGGGACACCTTCGGGTGACAACGTCAAGGCGTCAAGTGTCGAGTAATGCTCGGGGACGCTCGACCTCTAGGTCCCGAAAGGGACGCTCCAAGCTCACCATCCGCGTCCAAACCCCCCGGGGAGATGACGACGTCAATGGCCATGGCGTCTGTCGAGAACGTCATTCGAATGACGTATCCTCGCCTAAAGTGATAGGGACGGCCACCGGAGACTTGAGAGATCTCCTCAATTCCCGAAGGGAATCTCATGGGAGCGACTTGAGAGAAAAACTCAACGCCCAACGCGGGATCGAGAGAGAAGTCGTATTGGGACATCAACCACCCAACGTTGCTGACCACGCATCCAACAAGAAGCGCGCCGCCGGTCTCGGCTCGCGAAGGAAGAGGCGTAGAAACGGTCGAGTCCCTAATGACCATCCTTCTCCAGCCCTGAAGCAATCCTTCATCCCACTCAACAAGAGGCCCGACCGGATCCTAAGCTTACACAGGGAGGAGCTAGGATCTCCGTCCCCGTTAAAGACGGACCCCGCGACGAGGGACAGAAGCAAGCAATGCGAATATCACCGAGATCACGGGCACGTGACGACCGAATGCTATCAGCTTAGGAAGCGAATTGATTCCCTGATCCGAGGTGGGCATCTCAAAGAGTTCATCACGTTCACTAGCGAGGTGACCCCGACCGAGCAACCGACTTGTCAAAAGGGAGAATCCTCTAGCACAAATATAATGAGATGATGAGCACTGTCTCACACGCGCATAGCATTCACGGCCACGACCGACACAACTTTCGTCATTGAATTCACGCTTGAACTTATTGTCATTTTATTTCAAATGTGTAATTTTATTTTCCCTAAAAAGGCCAATTACCAAGGCAAGATGTAAAACCCTCCTTGTTGCAATGAAAGTTGTCCCATTATCACATACTATTGTATGCCTTCAACGCGAGAGTTTCTTGGCCTTCGTCTCACAAACGCAAGAAACTCGGGGGGCTAATAGGGAACAATACTCAATAAAACAATACTCATCAAAACAACTCAAAAACAAAAAAAAAATAATAAAAGCATAACAAAGTCTCAAGGGGCCGATGGTTAGGCCGGAGGTCCCAGAGAGAGACGGACTCTACATTTCTCCTCGAGTTGAGTTCATTCCTCGAGTCGAGTACCGAGCCCACGAGTCAACAAGCCACTCCTCGTGGCGACTCTGCAGACGACTCCTCGAGTTGAGTTCACTCCTCGAGTGGAGTTCCGAGTCCACGAGTCGACTAATGACTCCTCGTGCCGACTCTGCCCATCACTCCTCGAGTTGAGTTCACTCCTCAGGTTGGGTTTGATCCTCGAGTTGAATTCCGGGTCAACGAGTCGACTGATGACTCCTCGTGCCGACTCTGCACACGACTCCTCGAGTTGAGTTCACTCCTCGAGTCGAGTTCCGAGTCCACGAATCGACTGATGACTCCTCGTGCCAACTCTGCACACGGCTCCTCGAGTTGAGTTCACTCCTCGAGTTGAGTTTCGAGTCCACGAGTCGACTGATGACTCCTCGTGCCAACTCTGCGCACGACTCCTCGATTTGAGTTCACTCCTCGAGGATAGGTCTGAGTCCACGAGTTGACTGATAAGTCTTCGTGCCAGCTCTACACCTTACTGGCCCTCGAGTCGACCTTACGTGTAACTCCCCGAGTCGAGTCTATTCCTCAAGATGAGTCCCAAAACCCACGAATCAACTTGAAAGTCCTCGTGTCAAAAATCTACAACTTCCTGAGTCACTAGTCAACGATAGACTCACAAGATTCAATGATAAATCTAAATGCTCTCACACAAGCAACAAAGATCGCCCCTAAATGATAAACCAAAATTCGCTCCGCGACGCTCTCGTCAGAGAAAGAATGGGCCAATTGAGTCCCCAAGCGTGACGCGCGCGCCATGGCATCGCATTCACAAGGGCACAAGACTCGACCCAAGAGACTCAACCCGAAAACGCGACCAGTGCACTAAGATGCCACACTCGCCGGGGGATCAAGTTTACACCTAACCCCGCCTATCACACGACACGCGCACCCAAGGGTGCCACGCTCGTGAGGTGGAACGGCCACACAAATGTGGCACCGCGCTCGCCGCCCAGCTCGTCCGCTGAAAGGCAGCGAGTCACAAATGGGTTTCAAAGGCTTGCGACCGCCGGACGTATCTGGTCTAGCCAGCGTCCACGGGAAACCTAGCCACACAAATGTGGCACCGCGCTCGCCGCCCAGCTCGTGCACCGATAGGCAGGGAGTCACAAATGGGTTTCAAAGGCTTGCGTCCGCCGGACGTACCTGGTCTAGCCAGCGTCCACGGGAAACCCGGCCACACAAATGTGGCATCACGCTCGCCGCCCAGCTCGTGCGCCGATAGGCAGCGAGTCACAAATGGGTTTCAAAGGCTTGCGTCCGCCGGACGTACCTGGCTAGACCGTCCACGGGAAACCTAGCCACACAAATGTGGCACCGCGCTCGCCGCCCAGCTCGTGCGCCAATAGGCAGCGAGTCACAAATGGGTTTCAAAGGCTTGCGTCCGCTGGACGTACCTGGTCTAGCCAGCGTCCACGAGAAACCTGGTCACGCAAACGTGGCACCACGCTCGCCGCCCAGCTCGTGCGCCGATAGGCAGCGAGTTACAAATGGGTTTCAAAGGCTTACGTCCGCCGGACGTACCTGGTCTAGCCAGCGTCCACGGGAAACTTGGCCACACAAATGTGGCCCTACGCTCGCCGCCCAGCTCGTGCGCCGATAGGCAGCGAGTCACAAATGGGCTTCAAACGCCTACGCCCGCCGGACGTAACTGGTCTAGCTAGCGTCCACGGAAAACCCGATCACACAAACGCAATACCGAGGCCCCCCGGGGCCCAAGCCGTGCAAATCGATCACACCTTCATCGGCAGGTCGAGAAAATAAGCAACGCACAACAAAGCCGTGCAAATCGAATACGCCGTCGTTGGTGAATCGAGAAAATAAGCCACGCATCGCCGAACAGCGTAACTCGATTACGCCCTCGTCGGCAAATTAAGGAAATAAGACGCTCACCGACAAAACCGTGCGAATCGACTACGATAGTATGTCAAGAAAATAAGACACGTAGAACGAAAGCCGTCCGTCGCGACGCACAAAAGCTATCCCTCGCGATGCATAAAAGCCTTACCTCGCGATGCATTGAAAGCCCTTCTATGACGCGACCACAAACTCGAGAGCGTTTGCCCCAGGTCCGCGCGTTAGCTCAAGCATTGAGTTTCCACTCGACCCATGCTCGACCAGAAACTCGGTGGGCTAATGTTGTCGGCCCGTCTCGAACCGACGAGGATAAAGGCATCACTTCGACCCACGCTATCGGCGCGAGGCCTGGGGCGGCAAAACCTTGCCTCAGCCATTGGCCGGCCCAACCCAATGGCCGACCCAAGGTTCAGCCGGCCAACGGCCGGCCATATGCGCAGCCTGCCAATTGCCGGCCCAAGGGTCAGCCGGCCAATGGCCGGCCATATGCTCAGTCAGCCAATGGCCGACCCAAGGTTCAGCCGTCCAACGGCCGGCGATACGCTCATCTGGCCAATGGCCGGCCCAAGGGTCAGCCGGCCATGTGCTCAGCCGGCCCATGGCCGGTCCAAGGTGTTGTCGCACGAAAATGAACAACTATTTAAAACCTCGGGCGGTTCGATCCAAGGCCGGACCAAGTGATCGCACCCGGGCCAAGAATGTGAACTCGATACTCTCGAGCTAGGCTTTTCTCCGATCAACCCACCTCTCGGGAGATGTAGGGGGTGAGGAGGAGGAGTGACCGTGCCTTGGTTATCGGCTGCCTACGTACCCGTGTGTGGGATCAGGTCAGAACGTAGTTCAAGCGTGCAGGACGCTGTATGAGGCACGGAGCCTTGGTGGAGAAGCGTGTTAGACGCGCGAGGGTAACTCTAGTTGAGAACCCTAGGGGCGTGCTTGAGCACCGGAGAACGTTCGGTCAAAGGGAGCGACGTCCGGGAAGTCCCCGTGAGTGCTTCAGAACCTTTGAGAACGAGGGAGGGAGAAGAGAGTCTGCTTCAGGCAAAATATGGCATCCAGAGAAGCAGAGGCAAGTAAGAAATCGAGCGTGTCCATAGGAGATGAAGAGAATTTTGTGTATTGAATAGGATTCAATGGGATGGCTTTCCCCTCAATGGGAGGGGGTTTTGTATAGGTGTTTGGGGGCCTTAGAAGGCTTCTTTTTCGTCCATGTGGGACTAGGAACGCATGTGGCATCAAGTGGAGGCGCACGGCGCGCGCGGCGCACAACGCGCGGCGCAGGGGGCGCGGCGCGCGGGTCACCAGGCATGGCGCGTGATGCGCGGCGCTGGATGCGTGGCGCGGGCGTGTCATCGCGCGGCGCGCGGTCTACCTGGCGCGGCGCGCGGCCTGTCTGGCGCGGCGCGTGGGCTGCTGCGCTTGGTTGGCCGGCGCGGCTGCGCGCGCGGCGCATGGTCCGTCTCGTCGGGCTCTTGCGGGCCTTCGAATACCATTCTTGCCACATGAAATATGAAGGTTTCCCCTTGGCGAGAGTGACTCGATTCGAGGAGCGACTCGAGGCTCGACTTGAGGAGTGAAGCTCAACTCGAGGCTCGACTTGAGGAGTGAAGCTCGACTCGAGGAGACCGACTCGAGGCTCGACTCGAGGAACGACTCGGGGCTCGACTCGAGGGGCATGAGGATTTGGCACGAGGACTTGTCAGCCGACTCGTGAGAGAAGGCTTGCCGCTCTTCAGGACCTCCGGCCTGACCATCGGCCCTTTGAACGGCGTGTCTTCTTGGCGTCTCGGGTTTTCCGAAAACGACCGACAACACAAGGGTTAGTCGGCCCACGGCCGGCCATATGCTCAGCCGGCCATGCACCTCACTCGGACAATAGCCTAGTGAAGCTCCCAAGCAGTTCACTCGGCCATTGGCCGAGTGAACCCTCAGCCGGCCATGCAGTTCACTCGGCCAATGGCCGAGTGAACCTCCCAAGCAGTTCACTCGGCCATTGGCCGAGTGAACCCTCAGCCGGCCATGCAATTCACTCGGCCAATGGCCGAGTGAACCTCCCAAGCAGTTCACTCGGCCATTGGCCGAGTGAACCTTCAGCCGGCCATGCACTTCACTCGGCCAATGGCCGAGTGAACCTCCCAAGCAGTTCACTCGGCCATTGGCCGAGTGAACCTTCAGCCGGCCATGCACTTCACTCGGCCAATGGCCGAGTGAACCTTCCAAGATGTTCACTCGGCCAATGGCCGACCCAAGAAGCTCACTCGGCCAAGGGGTTCTCCAAACACCCCTTGGTCGCCTATAAATAGAGAGGTCCGCCCTCTCCCAAAGGTAATCCAATTTTGAGTCCCGAAACGCTGTGGAACTCGTACTTCACTCGTTTCGCTCATCTTTGGCCTCTCACCACCTCTAAAACCTCTATACTCCACCTCAATCCTACTAATGTTGAGCGTCGGAGAGGTAAACAGAGGGACACACTCTGTTTTCCTTTCCTAGTTCACCTGTTCTCTACTCCTTTTTAGGTACTCTGACGAACTCAAGGGACATACATAGCTAAGGGACGACTTGAGATACCAAGTCCGACACGCTCGAGCCGAAGTGAGACCACCTGGTCTGGCCTTGGGTCTAACCACTTTGGTCTCCTAAATGGTTGTCCGAAAAACAGCGACAACAGCCTACACGGCGCAACCAAGTCGTCCCTCGAGACGAACTTAAGACGTCTACATGGCGCACGTAAGATGCCTACATGGCGCACCTAAGATGCCTACATGGCGCACGTATGACGCCTGCATTGCGCACCTAAGACGCCTACATGGCGCACGTGAGACGCCTACGTGGCACACCTAACACGCCTACATGGCGCACTTAAGACGCCTACATGGCGCACCGAAGACGCCTACATGGCGCACGTAAGACGCCTACATGGCGCAATTAAGACACCTACCCGGCTCACGTAAGGTGCCCACGTAGCGTGGCTAACTCGCAGTCAAAAAACTTATAGAACGCAGACCATCCAAGCGACTAACGCGTCTGAAAAGGTATCCTGCTGAGGTAAAAGAACTGGCAAGACCATTGACACAAACACTCGCCCATCTAAACATGCCATAAAAAGTGAATGAGCAAAAACGTTCATAAAAATAAATAATATCTCACAAAAGGAAAGAGCAACTGCCCCAAAAAATCCTAGAAAGCAAGCGCTAAAGCAAGTGCGCTAAAAGGAAAAACCTAAAAGAAAGCATGCGCTAAACACTTGCACGACAAAAATAATAAAGAAAATATATGACTCGGCGGGATCTTCGCCAACAGGATCAGCCCCGTCGAGTGGTGGGAACAACGAGTCAAAGAAGTGGAAGATGACCCCCCGAGAAACATTCTCGGTAGCTGTGGCGTCCCGACACTCCACCGCCACCGCATGCCTTGCCTCCTCGACTTCGACGTCGAAGTCGTCCTGAAGGTCGAACGCGAGCTGTTCCGCCGCAGCTTTCTCCGCGGTGACCCGAGCCACCTCCTCCGCCAAGGAGTCGCGCTCACGCTCCACTCGAACACGGGCAGCTTCGCTCGATGTAAGTTGGCCCTGAAGAATACCTATTTCTTTTGTGCGCGATTCCAACTCACGTCGAAGGTCCCGCACCTCGCTCCGGAACACCTCCGTTGATCGAGTTTCCACTTCGAGAGCCTGACGTTCCGTCGTTAGCTCCTCAGCCATCTTCGCCACCGCCGACTTAGCACGGTTGCATTTGCCTCGGGTAACTCTCAACTCCACGTGAGCCTCTTGGAGCTGCTCGCGGAGACTCGTAAACTCTGCCTTTGAGTGAGAACCTCGCTCGGCACGGGCCAGCTGAGACTTCGCTTGAGCGAGCTCCTCTTGGGCAAGGCTCATCCGTCTGATGAGGTCATGAAGGATCTTTTCGCCCCGAGTCGCTCGAGCAAGCACCTGAGAAGGCAAAAAGACAATTCAGTAGAAGACAAAGCCCTAAAACAAACAAGGCATGAGAAACTCACTCTCTGAGCGTCAGAAACGCCGTGACGAAAGAATTCAACGTCGCTGCTGGCCACGACGCTCTTCCACATCTTCATCGAAGATTGAGCGAGACCCAGGGAACATTCCCCCCTAACCTCCGCGGCCTCCACGTCGACCATCGAATTTACGTGCTTCGAGTCCGAAGACGTGTCTGGTAGAGCCGAGGAGGAGGGTCGCTTCAAAGAAGCGCGAGGGCCGCTCTCCGATGGATGACCGGTATCGGGTCTCTCCCGACCATTCCGCACGGCAATCCGAGAACGGACCTCCGCCAACGACTTCGGGTCCCGGGAAGCCTTCGCTAAGCGCGCTCGAGCCTCGCCCTAGCCGAGGAGGCTACAAAAGCGACAAAGTCAAAACCCTAAACTAAAAGCAAAAAACAGAAAGAGCGAAAGTCGAAATACCTGGAAGACCGCCGCTCGAGGGAGATGACACGGCGCTGGGAGCACTCTCGGTCCGCTGACTGCCGCCATGGCTAGGAGGAAAGGGTGGGAACCACCTGGTGGAAGCCATCAGCTCAGGCGAGATCATCCGCCCCCGCGTCAGCAGAAAACTCGGTCTTCGATTATACTTCTCTGAGTCCGTGATCAGGTTAGTGTTCCGGCGATCGCGGGCCATGAAGAAACCAGGCTGCCCGGGCGCAGGGAAGATCGCGATGAGATTGCGAAAGTCACTCACGGTCATCACCCGCTCGGTCTGGCAATGCCACTCCATGTGACACATCGCCACGATGCGGTAAAACGCCGGACTCATCTGGAAAGCATGCATCCCCAGTCGTGCGAGGAGCTACTGGACGATGGGTTGGAACGGTAGCCGTAACCCGCAGTTGAGACTCGCGACCGAAACTGCGGCAAATCTACGGCGAGGACGGAAAGGACGGTCGCACTGTAAGGGACGGAGGAGTGCCACGGATGATGGAATGGAGAATGCCTCCCTGAGACCGATGAATGATCGGTAGGTGAGCGAGCTCGAAGCATCGACCCCCGAACAATCGAAGCCCTCGGGAGCAGCAAAGCCCTCCTCGAGATACCACTCCGTCCTAGCAAGCGATCTCGCCGACACTAGCGCCTCGGCGTCAGGGGTCTCGGGCTGAGAGCCCCCTGGCTCCACGGAAGGGCCTCTGCCCTCCGGCACGGCCGCGGCGGCCGCCGACGGCACTTCGGGACGCTCTGATGCGAGGCCTTCGGCTTCCGGACATGTCTCCGAATCACCTCCGAGATCTTCAGACTCGGGACCGAAATCGTCCACGCAGTCAATCTCGTCGAGGACCGACTCTAGCGGAGTCGTTGCATCCACGCCCGCAATATCTCCCGGCGTGCCGTAAGAATCCAAGCCGGACTTTGGCGCTTCAGGGCAGGTCTTGTCGCGAGCCCCCTCGCCGACCAAGTTGATCACGAGGCGAGGAGCGGGATCCCCGGACGTGGGATGATCGACCCCGCCACCTGCTCCGTGCCCAGTTCGCGCGCATTCCTCTTGAGGCTGAGCAACAGGCACGGTCACGCCCAACTCGTCTTGTTCGAGCCACTGCTCTACTCCGCTTGGATTCTCTTCCACGTGCAGAGGAACTTCCCCTAATCTCGCGAAGAGTTCATCCTCTACACGTTCAGAATCCTGAAACAGGAGAGAGAAATCAATCTCGGGACTCTCAGCTGAGAAAAGGGAAGGAACAAGCGTAGAAAAGAAACAAGCGTAGAGAAAGAGAGAAAAAATAAAGTGGAGGAATAGGAGAGGGGGGGGGGCTTATTTATAGACTCCTAGGGGGGTAGGAGTCCAAATCCTACTCCCACAAGGAGAAAAACGGAGGAAAAAGTCGAATTTCCCGCGCGAAGCGAACCAGCCCCGCGCACGGGGCGCGCCGTGCGCCAAGACCGCGCACTGCACGGGTCGCGCCGCTCAGACCGCGCGCCGCGCCTACCAGGGCTTGCGCCGCGCGGCTACGCAAAAAAAAATTGAAAATTTAATTATTTTCCTTGGGTGACGGGATTTCAGAAAATATTTTCCTCAAACACCCAACCGGAAAGACAAAAAGTTCATCGCCGGGAACCTCCCGAGCAACGAACTTGGGGGGCAAATGTTGTCGTTCATTTTCGGAAAACCCGAGACGCCAGGAAGACACGTCGCTCAAAGGGCCGATGGTCAGGCCGGAGGTCCTGAAGAGTGGCAAGCCTTCAACTCCTCACCCAAACTCTTGACTCCTTGAGTCGAGCCTAGCCCCTCGAGTCGAGACTTGAGTCGGCTCCTCAAGTCGAGCCTCGCTCCTCGAGTCGAGCCTTGAGTCAGTCTCCTCGGGACGAGCTTGGCTCCTCGAGTCGAGCCTCGACTCAGATTCTACCCGTCGAATAGCTACATTCATGTCAAAACCCAAGATGAAAAGCCCACAATAGCTCAACGGGCCCGGAAGGATGACGGTCGCGAAAAACCCACGAAGGCGCTGCCCAGTGCGCGCCGCGCCCGGGCAGAGTCGGGTCACGCGCCGCGGGTCGCGCGCCGCGCGTGGTGCGCCGCTACCTCTTGTGCGCCTCCACTTGGAGAGGTGCGCGCCCCAGTCCCACATGGGCGACGAAGGACCTCCTTAGGGTCGCCAAACACCTATATAAAGCCCCTCTCACTGAGGGGGAAGCCATCCCTTCATCTCCTATCGATACGCTCGATTTCTCACACTTCTCTGCTTCTCTTGATGCCATATTTGGCCTGAAGCATTCTCACAAGTCTCTCTCATACGCAGAGGTTACGAAGCACTCACGGGAACTTCACGAACGTCACTCCCTCTGACCGAACGCCCCCCGGTGCTCAAGCACGCCCCTAGGGTTCTCAACTAGAGTCCCTTAACGCGTCTAACACGCCTAGACGCGTACGCGATCTCCGAAGTTCTGAGACGCCGCCGAGGACTCCTCCGCGCCTCGTCTCCTTCGTTGAGCACGCTTCTCCACCAAGGTTCAACGCCTCATAATGCGTCTTACACACTTGAACTACGTTCCGACCTGATCCCACGCACGGGTACGTAGGCAACCGACACCCAAGGCACGTTCACTCCTCCTCCTCACCCCTTTCCTCTCCCGAGAGACGGGTTGATCGGAGAAAACCTAGCTCGAGACTTTCGAGTTCACACTCTTGGCCCAGGTGCGATCACTTGGTCCGGCCATGGATCGAACCGCCCGAGGTATTAAATAGTTGTTCATTTTCGTGCGACAACAATCAACATACCTCTGGCACTTAAGACTTGGTCATATCAGTCTAGATAGGATTAAGAGACTTGTGATGGACGGTCCACTCCAAGCCTTTGCAATAGGTTCACTACCTACTTGTGAATCCTGCATAGAAGGAAAAATGACTAAGCGACCAATCTCCGATAAGGATCGAAGAGCCACTGAGTTGCTGGAACTAGTACATTCTGATGTATGTGGTCCGCTCAACCAACAGGCACGTGGAGGATACGAATACTTCATTACCTTCACCGATGATTAATCGCGATATGGTTTTGTCTATTTGCTTAAACACAAATCCGAGACCTTTAACGTATTTAAAGTCTTTAGGTCTTTAGTCGAAAAGCAAACTGGCAAAGTGATCAAAACCCTTCGATCTGATCGAGGTGGTGAGTAAATGTTTGGAGAGTTCGATGACTTTCTTAAAGAAGAAGGTATCGCTTCTCAGCTTACCGCACCTGGCACGCCTCAACAAAACGGAGTGTCAGAGAGAAGACACCGAACTCTTATGGAGATGGTTAGATCAATGATGAGTTACTCATCACTCCCTCTTTCCTTTTGGGGATATGCCCTCGAAACAGCCGCTTATATTCTGAACCAAGTTCCGTCCAAAACGGTTCCTGGTACTCCTTATGAACGATGGACTAGCTGTAAAGTAAATCTTGGCCGCATCGAAATTTGGGGTTGCCCTGCACACGTGCTAAGGCAAAAGACTAGCAACTTGGCTAGTAGGTCAGAATTGTGTTGGTTCGTTGGATATCCAAAGGAAACCAAAGGTTTCACATTCTATAGTCCCGAGGACGATAAGACTTTCGTTAGCACGAATGCTCGTTTCCTTGAGGAGGACTTTATGAAGGATGCAAAACCTAGAAGCAAAAGTGTGCTTGAAGAAAAGTTGGGTGAGGAAGCTTCTACCTCATCTGCTGTAAGAACTGTTCTTACCCCAACTGAAACACAACCTAACTCATCAGAATCTCGTCAAGTAGTACTTCGACGTAGTGGGAGGGCTACTCAAAAGCCTGACAGGTACATGTCCTATGGAGACTCTCTCATAGCCGTCTCCGAAATGGATGACCCTGTTTCCTATAGCCAAGCGATGGCTTGTTCTGAATCAAACCTTTGGCTTGACGCCATGAAAGTTGAAATGCACTCGATGTATGTCAACAAAGTATGGAAATTTGTAGACCTTCCTGAAGGGATTAAACCCGTAGGGTGTAAGTGGATATACAAGAAGAAAAGAGGTCCAGATGAGAACGTCGAGACGTTCAAAGCACGACTTGTGGCTAAGGGTTATACCCAACAAGAAGGGATTGACTATGAACAAAACCTTTTCGCCAGTCACGATGCTTAAATCCATCCGCATACTCCTATCCATAGCTGCAGCTCTTGACGAGCGCATTTACATGGTTCAACCAGACGGTTTCGTTGAAAATGGTCAAGAGACCAAGGTTTGTGAGTTACTTAAGTCCATTTATGGACTCAAGCAAGCATCTAGGTCATGGAATATTAGATTCGATGAAACTGTGAAAGGCTTCGGCTTTGAACAGTCAATAGATTAGCCTTGTGTTTACAAGTTAATACACGAAGGCATAGTTGTGTTTCTGGTATTATATATCGATGATATATTACTCATAGGTAACGATGTGGGTAAATTATCTGAGGTTAAGGACTGGTTAGCAAAGCAATTCCATTTGAAGGATCTGGGAGAAGCCGCGTACATTCTGGGGATCCAAATCTTTCGAGATCGGAAAAACCGGACCCTGTCACTCTCTCAAGCATCTTATATCGATAAGGTGATGGATCGCTTCTCGATAAGAAGGGCCAAACACCCTTTAGGCATGGAGTCTCACTCTCTAAGGACCGGTCTCCCAAGACTACACAAGAGATTGAAGACATGAGGAAAATTCCTTACGCCTCTGCCGTAGGAAGCCTCATGTATGTTATGCTTTGCACTAGACTTGATATATGTTTCGCCATTGGCGTAGTTAGCCGTTTCCAATCCAACCCTGGACCCGAGCACTGGATTGCTGTTAAGCATGTTCTCAAGTATCTTCAAAGAACTAGGAACTTGATGCTTACATACTCAGGTACTGACCTGACTATGACGGGATATACCGACTCCGATTTTCAAGCGGATAAGGATTCCAGGAAATCCACTTCGGGATCTGTGTTCATCCTTAAAGGTGGAGTTGTTGTGTGGAGGATTATTAAGCAATCTCGCATTGCTGACTCCACAATGGAAGTAGAATATGTGGCTTCTTGTGAAGCATCCAAAGAGGCTGTATGACTTAGAAAATTCCTTAAGTATTCGGAAATTGTTCCAAACGTCGACGAGCCCATGACCCTTTATTGTGATAATAGTGGGGATGTCGCTAACTCAAAGGAACCTCGAAGCCATAAGCGCTCTAAGCATATTGAGAGGAAATACCATTTGATTCGAGAGATAGTGCAGCGCGGAGACGTGGAAGTGAAGAAGATCTCAACGGTGGACAACCTGGCAGATCCATTCACCAAGGCCCTAGCGAACAAGGTCTTCGACCAACATCGAGAGGGATTAGGCATGAAGGCCTACACACATCTTCTTTGAGTCAAGTGGTAGTTTGTTGTCAATGGTGCCCACAAGAAGAGTTGTAGTCTTTATTTTGTACATTTGATGTAATAAAGTCTCTTGAAGACTCTTGCTTGTAATTGATTATTCGTTAATAAAAAGTTGAAACGTTCATTCATTCTTCCTTGTCTGTTTTAGATAAAACATTAGTCTTTAGTCCATAAACAAACTTAACAACTTACGAAGAGACAAATGTAGATTTGCATGAACAAACTCTTCGTAGTTTGCTTAAAACGATATATTCGCAATCTAAGGGTCAAAGGACTATTGACCTCAGTACGATTGTTAGGAGAATCTATGATGTCTGGTTATGGGGCATTGAGAGTTGGAGACTCTATAGTTCTTCTAGGTATCTTCCGAAAGTAGTGAATTGACCAGTGCACTTCTAGAGACAAGATAAGAACAAACCATTTAACCTCTTATGTCTCGAAGTCACTACGTATGAATTGCATCATGCTTACCTTAATCCTGAAATGAGACATGCCATTTCACAGCTTACGTATTCTCATTTGAGAAAGTCAGAGTTCGGACTCACTATGTGATTCCGAACAGGACCTATTGGTGAAGTACTAATTTGTGAAGATGTCATGAGTAACTTTGTGATGTTCTCATAGATATGGACTTCATGTACAAGATTGCTAAAATGCAATGTATATCACCTCATGCTTTGTTCCTTGGAGTTTGAATAAATGAACTGGCTAGTGTCCAAATTGAGTCTTGACTCTTTTGGATGAAACAATGTGAGTTGTTAGCTCCTCGTCAATACATTGTTTCTGACTTATTCTAAAGCTACAACGGAGTTGATGAAATAACAACTAGAAGGGTAAAATGGTAATTTCGTAAATCCCGACTAGCTGATGATATTCATGAAGGGTAAACATAGATAATATTCATTGGATCCGCTCATCCTAATTTGGTTGAATTCTTGAGTAGAAAATAAATTCATTTGAACCGAGAGATTTTCAGTGTCAACTCTTTAGTGGAGTCAGTTGACATTAAGCTAAACTTGGAAAATGTTTGTGAACTTTTGGGTCCAAGTGTTTAGCTCAAGCTTTGTTCATTTGGGTCCATGAGGTCACTGTCACGAATCACATAGAGTAGGAATAGTTAAACTAGAAGCTAAGTCAAAACAAGAACGAGACAAGTTTTACGAAAATTGTCAAAAGGGTATTTTTGTCTTTTGAGACATAGGATGAAATGAATGTCAATAAATATTTTGACATGGTCATTTGATGACATGTATCACTCGGCCAAAATTAGATTTATTGGGCCTTGTGGATTAATTTCATTTAATAAGAATTTTATTGAAAATTCTTAATGGGCCTTTTTCATGTTGTCATGAACAAATGGAAAAGCTTCTAGAAGCCTTTTCTAGATGGTTTAGGCGCCCACTACCCAAGAGAAAGAGAGAATATTTTGTGCATAAATGTATCAAGATACTTGCCAAAAGAAAACGAGGAAACAAATTTCCTATGCATGTCATAAGGGAAATTCGGCCAAGACAAGTCAAAGGAGAAGAAAACATAAAAGGAAACAAATCCAAGGGCTTTCTAGAAGCTCCTTGGCCGTGTGACTCTATGGGCTAATTGGCAAATTTGCCTCATGAATATGTGATATTTTATAGAAGAGGAAACTTCCTTATTGAAGGTAATCCCTCCCCTATAAATAGAGGCCTTATTCTTCTCATTTCATTCATCCAAGTTTTAGAGATTTGAGAGCTTCTCTCTCTAGCTTGGCCGACTCCTCTCTCTCTCTCTCTCTCTCTCTCTCTCTCTCTCTATTCAATTTTGTTTTTGGTTTTGGCACTTAGGTCCTCATTTAACCTAGTGTTTAAAAGTGCCCACACACTAATTCCTTTTTCTCTCGAGCGATTTAGTGATAGAAACTTTCGTGGTTGCTCGAGTTGCCGAGGAAGGAAGAGAGACATGATGCGAGGGGAGACGAACGTTGCAACATTTTCCAAAAGCTTCTCAACGTTCAAGCTTCTAAAAAGGTTAGTAATCTTTAATGCTCATATTAGTTTTTATTTACATGTGCTTGCTCTTTGTCTAGGTTAGTAAAATCGTTTTACTACTTAAAAGAAAAAATTTTAAAATTCTGCCGCTTACCGAAGCGTTAAACTTTTTCTTAAACCTTAGATCAATTCCAACACTTGAGTCGAGTCATTCTCCTCGACTCGAGCCTTGCTCCTCGAGTAGAGTCACTCTCCTCGAGTCGAGCCTTGCTCCTCGAGTCGAGTCACTCTCCTCGAGTCGAGCCCTGCTCCTCGAGTCGAGTCTTGCTCCTCGAGTCGAGTCATTTTCCTCGAGCCAAGCCTTGCTCCTCGAGTCAAGTCATTCTCCTCGAGTCGAGCCTCGCTCCTCGAGTCGAGTCACTCTCCTCGAGTCGAGTCTCGCTCCTCTAGTCGAGACTTTAATGTTTTGTGTGACTTGCACGATATACGGAGCTCTGAAGGCCCAACGGGCCAAATAAAACGAATGTCACCAAAGGACAGCCAGGCGCACGCCGCGCCTGGCATGCCGCGCACCGCGCGCGCGCTGGACGCGCGCCGCACGCTGCGCGGTGCTCCTCGCGGTGCACCTTGTGCGCCACACGCTGCGCTCCTCCTCTTGGTGGGGCGCGCGCCCCCATTCCTACATGGACGAGAAAGAAGCCTCCTAAGGCCCTCTAACTACTATAAATACCCGCTATCTTTGAGGGGAAAGCCATCCCATTCATTCTCGAGAAACTTTAGACTTCTCTCTGCTTCTCTGGAAGCCATCCTTGGCCTGAAGTGGATTCTCCTCGATTTCTCATTCTCAGAGATTCTGAAGCGCTCCCGGGGACTCCCGAGCACCGCCTCTCTCGATCAAACGACTAATCCTAAGCCCACGAGTGCTCTTGCGATTTTTGACTGAAACTCGCCTACGCGTCTAGCACACTAGACGCGTCCACCATTTTTGACGAGAAATCGCCTACGCGTCCTGCATTTCCGAATGGAAATTGCCTACGCGTCCGGAAGCTCCGCCACGAGAAGGAACTCTTGACTTAGAGTCTACCGCTTCTCCAAAAGAGAGAAAACACACATTCTCTCTCGGGTCACTCGATCCCAGAGTTCTAAGACATCACCGAGGACTCCTCCAAGCTCCGTCTCCTCTGTCGAGCACACCTTCCAGGCTCCGCGCCTCATATTGCGTTACATACGCCTTGAACTACGTTCTGACCTGATCCCTATTCACACGGGTACGTAGGCAGCCTACACAAAAGCCACGGTCACCCCCCTATTCACGTTGATCGGAGAAAACCCAGCTCGAGACTTTCGAGTTCCCACTTTTGGCTCGGGTGCGATCACTTGGTCCGGCCTTGGATTGAACCGCTCAAGGTAGTTAATCGTTGTTCATTTTCGTGCGACAACATTTTGGTGCTAGAAGGAGGGGACTTCCCAACCTGTTCAGCCTGAAATCCCTTCTATCCATCTTCTTCTTTTTCGTGAAAACTTAACTTTCTCGGACTCATGAAAAGATGAGTAGTCAGCCACCCGTACGTTTTGAGGGCGTTAACAACCCCGATAACGTCACTGGGACCAAAAAATATATCATGCGCTCCAAGGCGCATGGTGACGAAGAGTCGCTCCATGAAGAGAGCCCGACCCGCTCACCATCTTCATCTCCAGATAGTAGGGACGACCGCATCATGGAGTTGGAGGAGAATATCCACCAATTGAAGGCGAAGAACGTGAGGTATCACAACCAACTAGCTGCAAAACAACCTATGCATAACCCGGTGATTCCCAATGGGGATCCCGAGAACCTCAATGAGGGAAGTTGCGACCGCGACCCAGATTACGAGGGTGCTGATGATTCGGAGGATATCGAGACTTCTCTCACAAAGGACAGGGAACTCCCCGCTGTGAATGAAGATGATCCTTTGGATCCTTCACCCAAGATAGAAAATGCACCTGCAGCCTCCCAAGAACGGAGCCCCAACTAACGGGAACCGCCGTACGGGTCAAGGGTCTAATGAGAGGCGGCAGGTGACTCCTCCCGAACATGGAGTTACTCTGACTACTTGTTGTCGCACGAAAATGAACAACGATTAAATACCTCGGGCGGTTCGATCCAAGGCCGGACCAAGTGATCGCGCCCGGGCCAAAAACGGGAGCTCGTAGACCGAGCTGCACCCTCTAGACCCTGAGGTGTGTTTTGGGGGGTGTGACCGTGCCAAAGGGTGGCTGCATACATACCCTTTAGTCGGGATCAGGTCAGAACGTAGTTCAATTTTTGTATGGGGGCTATCTTGGGCTTAGAGGCTTTGGGAACCCAAGTCTTTAGAGTAGGACCCGGCTCGTAGCTTCTGGTGAAGACTTTAGAGGGGTCGCGTGCTCGTAGCTTGGAGTTCTAGCTCAAGGGCCAAGAAGCTGGAGAGCAGTGCGTACTGCAGAAGCTCGGGTCGCAGAAGAGGAGCGCGCTCCCTCTCGTGGAGGGGGGTCCTTGTTACTGAGCCGAGGGAAGAGGAGTGTGCGCTCTTGGAATGTCACAAGAGCACGAGAGAATTCTTCAGAGAAGAGAAGTATTGTTCTCTAAAATGTATGAATGTGTCTCTTTTTCCTCCCCTAGGGGGGGTATTTATAGTATTTGAGGGGAGGCCTTGGGCCGGCCCCTTGAGGCCCACCGGGTGGCCGGGAGCGAGGCGCGCGAGGCCTCACGCCCAAGAGGCGCAGGGCGCGCGGGACATGTCGCCTGGATGTGCGCGGGGTGTGCCAGGCGCGGGACTTGGCCGGGCGCGGCGTGCCCGGCAGCGGGCGTGCCCAACCGGGGTGGCAAGAACGCTCGGCCGAGGTGGCAAGGACGCTCGGCCGAGGTGGCCGAGGTGGCAAAGACGCTCGGCCGAGGTGGCCGAGGGGGCAAAGACGCTCGGCCGAGGTGGCCGAGGTGGCGAAGACGCTCGGCCGAGGTGGCCGAGCTGACGAAGACGCTCGGCCGAGGTGGCCGAGCTGGTGAAGGCGCTCGACCGTGGTGGCCGATGTGGCAGGGACACCCGGCTGAGGCAGCAGGGGCGCTCGGCCGGGGCACCGAGGCGCGCGCAGGTGGGGAGCCCGGGGTGCGCGGGAGTGCGCACGCGGGCCGAGAGGCCGGGATGCAGGTGCGCGCGCATCGGCTGTGCCGGGCCGTGGGTGCGTCGGGGCGCTCGGGCCTGGTGGGCCGGGGCCCGTTGGGCTTTCGGCCGGTAAAGCCCGGCCGGCCTTGAATCGTTTTTGAATTTCCGGTGTCCCGAAAACGACCGGTAACATTAGCCCCCCAAGTTGATGGCTTACGGGACGTAAGTCGTGAACTTTAGAAAAGAAAAGGGCGTTGAGGTAATTTCACCTTCGATCACGAGTGACCGCACGCACGCATACCTTTTGTGGCCGGACCCCTGGGGGCCGGATCGGGCCGGTCGGGTAGCAAGACCCGCGCCCGTCTTGGCGCTGGGGGATTGGCGCGCGGGTGAGGCCGGCCTGCGGGCCGGGCCTTGTGTCGCGCGCGTAGGGGGAAGGAGCAGGGTTCGCTCCTTCCTTTCTATAAATAGGAGGGTCCCCGCTCTTTCCGTTCACACTGGCGGCCTGCGGGTAATCGGAAAATTCCTTTGAATTTGAAATTTCCCCCGGGCAGTTGACCTTTTTCCTTTTTCTTGATGGGGAGTGAGCTTGTTTCCCATGTCGATGATCCCGAGGTTGACCCTACCTGCCCTCTCCCAAATTTTGGGGGGGCGGCCAAGGGTCCCTTTGAGGAACTCGACGGGATTCCCATCTTTGTCGAGGAAGACTCTAGCGCGGCCGACCAATGGCTCGCGGAGTTGGAGACCGATGCCGCGGCGATCGCCGAGCTGGCGGGGCTCGGGAGCGGCCCACCTACTAGGCGCGGCCCCGAAGGGGAGGACGAGGGGTCCCAGGACCCGCGTTCGTCAAGGTTGGTGATCAACCTGGTCTCCCGCGAGGCGGCCTTTGACGCCCCCTGCTCGAGCAGCGGGGTGATGCGGTGGTGAGGGTCGAGCTCCCCTGGGCGTCTAACTTGGACGCCTCGGGTGTTGAGCTTGCGATAGTGCCGTCCGAATCTTTCTTGGACGAGATTTACTCCGACGATCCCCAAGGGTCGGGCTCGGAGGATCTTGAGGAGGACTCGGAGGCTCCTCCCGCGCGGGGGAAGGAGAAACATGATGGCGAGGTGTTGGCGACGGCATGGCCGGCCCTCGAGTCCGCGGAGGCTTCGTGCTACACTTATGCCCGATCGCTGGAGAGGACTCGTATGTACGGAGTAGGCGACTCTGTCGCCCCCGTCGGCTTAGACTGCAAGGGAATCGATGCTGCGAGCATGCTCACTTCCCGAGTCTTCAGCACGCTTCGGGAGACGTATAACATCCCTCCCTTGGTGGGATTGCTTAGACCCGCTCCCGAGGACAGGCCCTCTCGCCCCAGGGACGGGTATGCGGCCGTGACGATCGGGAGTCTTGTCTGTGGGTTGCGTCTCCCGTTTCCCATGATCGTCCAGCAGATCCTGACCTGACTAGGGGTCCATGCATGTCAGATGAGCCCGGCGTTCTATCGCCTGTTGGCTACATATTTCATGGAGTGGCACTGCCAGACGCAGCGTGCCATGACCGTGGATGACTTCTGTAACCTGGTCGCCGTCTTCCCGGCGCCGGGGCAGCCGGGATTTCATATGGCCCGTGCTCGGGGCAATGTGAGGCTGGTCGAAGATTGTGACCCGCCTACCCGCCGGGCGTGGGTGTGGGTCACCTCGGATGCTTTTGGCGAGGCGCCCCTTCGCTTCGGTCGTCTGGCCGAATTTCCAGCGGACGAGGGGGCAGCGGAGCTCCCCTTTGTGAGAGAAATATCGGGGATGTCGGAAGCTCGTAAGGCTGGCGAGCAGTTCCGTTCCCCCGAGTTGATGGCGCTCACTGGGTGGTTCTCGCCCTTTGCTTCGGGCACCGAGGAGGCGCTCTGGGCGAGCAGGCCCCCGAGTCTCGTGGTTCAGCCACCCGCTCCTGCTTCCCGAGGTAACTTTTACGGTTTTGTAAAAATTTTCTGTTCGGCAGAACTTGACTTTCGTTACTTTGCCTTGCGTAGCTGCGAAGAGGCGAGCTAGGAGGTTGGCTCTCGCTTCCCGGGACCCCGAGTCGATGGCGGAGATTCGCTCTAGGGTCGCTGACCGCAAGGCAAAGGGAGAGCGCGTCGAGACCGCCGGTCTAGTCGAACCAGAGTCTCGGGCTTCTTTAAAGAGGGTTTCGACATCGGCACCTACCGACGAGCGTTCCGAACCCAAGAGGGCGAACTCGGCGGTGGAGCTCGAGGCGATAGAGGCTCGAGGTGATTGTTTCCGCCACCTCGAGGGATCCCCATTATCCTGGTGGAAGGGCGTGGTGTCGAAGGGCAACATCGCTTTCTTCCAGGCGGGTGTTACCGACGCTCAGAGGGTCAGTACTTCTGTTTGTTTCGTTATAAGCGTGGGTTTTAGTTTTAACCCTTGCTTTTTGTAGTCGCAGGCGTATGTGAGGGCCGTGCGTAACGACAGGATTTTGCACGACTTCATCCGGCGCTTAGGGGCATCTCAGGAGGAGCTTGCCCGGACGAAGGCTAGGCTGGCTCAGGTCGAGCGAGGTTCGCACCCGGGGGCGGAGACCGAGACGCTTCGAGACCAGCTTCGAGAGGCCAAGGTGGAACTCCAGATCGCACAAGGCCAGCGCGACGGAGCCCACCTTTCAGTGGCCAAGATGGAGGGCGAGCTCACCAAAGAACGGCGAGCTTGCGAGGTGGCGACCCGATCAGCGGAGATTTTTTGCACTAAGGTTACCGACCTTTGGAGGCAACTGGACGCTCGATCCAATGCCTTGGAGACGTCGCACCGCCAGCTTACCTCGAGCGAAGCGGCGCGTGTTAGGGCGGAGCGCGAGCGCGACTCTCTGGCGGAGGAAAATGCTCGACTCTCGTCCCAACTTGCTGAAGCAGAGCGGAGAGCGTCCGACTTGCAGGATGACTATGACATAGGGACCGAGGAAGCCCGTCGTGCCGGAGCGGTGGAATGTCGAGACGCGACCGCGGCCGAGAACGAGGCCCGGGGGGTCACTTTTGACTTCTTCGACACCTTGTTCCCCCTGTTGGACGAGTGGCTTTCTTTTTCAGCGCGCATGTTTAGCGCTTTGCTTTCTCTTCCTATTTCTAGGATTTTATTTATTTTTCACACACTTTTTGTTCAGCATGTGTTTATCAGAGCCGTGGCTCTTTTTATTTATGAGATATTTTTGTTGCTTTCATGTTGATTGCTATCTCATTTTCCGAACAATTTTTACTCGCATGTGCCTTCTTTGTGGGCTATCGTGGCCCAGTGACTTAGCTTCATGCCTTTCGGCGATCGAAGAGGTCGTACCGGGTAGTCCACAGGGGCTTTGCATCCGTGCCATTGGCGACTGGACGTGTAAGTCACGCCGGGTTGGGACAGCGTCTTTTGGAGCCCGTGCTTTTAAGCGACCGAGGTCACCGGGTTAGGCCGGCGTCTTCGAGCTCGCGCTGTTTGAGCGACCGAGCTCGCCAGGTTAGGCCGGTGTCTTCGAGCTCGCGCTGCTTGAGCGACTGAGCTCGCCGGGTAAGGCCGGCGTCTTCGAGCTCGCGCTGCTGAGCGACCGAGCTCGCCGGATTAGGACGGCATCTTTGAGCTCGTGCTGTTTGAGCGACCGAGCTCGCCGGGTTAGGCCGGCGTCTTTGGGTTCTTGCCCTGAAGCAAGCGAACGCGCTTTGCGTCGGGTTTAGGGCGACGTCTTTTTAGTGTTCGCGCCCTGGAGCGTCGGAACATAGGTGCGCCGGGTTAGGCCGACATCTTTTGGGCTCTCTCACCCTGGAGTGAGCGAACGCGGGTGCGTCGGGTTAGGCCGACGTCTTTTGGGCTCGCTCACCCTGAAGTGAGTGAACGCGGGTGCGTCGGGTTAGGCCGACGTCTTTTGGGCTCGCTCACCCTGGGGTGAGCGAACGCGGATGCGCCGGGTTAGGCCGGCGTCTTTTACTCAAACCACATGCGCCGGGTTAGGCCGGCGTCTTTTGGTGTTCGTGCCCTGAGGCTAGCGAACCTTAGTTTGGCTCAAATTTGGCCTTTTTTCGAGTTTGAGGCAGCGCCTTTACGCGACTTACATGCGTCTCGGAAGACGTCTTTCACCTGCGCCTTTACGCGTCTTACGGCACGCCGGGAAGGCTGATGTTTTACTCGAACCCGTATGCACGAACGGCCGTCGGGGTCCGAGCTTCCTAAGTCTGTATCCCCGTGGGGAACTTAGGCCTTGTGCGTCGGGTTAGGCCGACGTCTTTTGGGCCCGCTCACCCTGGAGTGAGCGAACGTGGGTGCGTCGAGTTAGGCCAACGTCTTTTGGGCCCGCTCACCCTGGAGTGAGCGAACGCGGGTGCGTCTGGTTAGGCCGACGTCTTTTCTCGGACCCGTAAGTCTGATGGGCCATCGGGGGCCCGAGCTTCTTAAGCCTTTGTCTCCCATGAGGGGGAGGGCTTAAGGTTTATTTTTTTTTGAAGAGTCGGCACGAGGAGTATCAGTCGACTCGTAGACTCGGAGCTCGACTCGAAGAGCGAGCTCGACTCGAGGAGGCGTAAATTCGGTGTGGGGAGTACCAGTCGGCTTGATGGAATCGGAGCTCGTCTCGAGGAGCGAGCTCGACTCGAGGAGCGAACTGGACTTAAGGAGCGAGCTCGACTTGAGGAGCGAACTTGAGCTCGACTTAAGGAGCGAGCTCGACTTTGAGGAGCGAACTGGGCTCGAGGGGCGAATTGGACTCAAAGAGCGAGCTCGACTTGAGGAGTGAACTGGGCTCGAGGAGCGAGCTCGACTTGAGGAGCGAGCTCGACTCGAGGAGCGAACTTTAGCTCGAGGAGCGAATTGGACTCAAGGAGCGAGCTCGACTTGAGGAGCGAGCTCGACTCGAAGAGCGAACTTGAGCTCGACTCAAGGAGCGAGCTGGGCTCGAGGAGTGAGCTCGATTTGAGGAGCGAGCTCGACTCGAGGAGCGAACTTGAGCTCGACTCAAGGAGCGAGCTCGACTTGAGGAGCGAACTGGGCTCGAGGAGCGAGCTCGACTTGAGGTGCGAGCTCAACTCGAGGAGCGAACTTGAGCTCGAGGAGCGAATTGGACTCAAGGAGCGAGCTCTACTTGAGGAGCGAACTGTGCTCGAGGAGCGAGCTCGACTTGAGGAGCGAACTTGAGCTCGACTCAAGGAGCGAGCTCGACTTGAGGAGCGAACTTGAGCTCGACTCAAGGAGCGAGCTCGACTTGAGGAGCGAACTGGGCTCGAGGCGTGAGCTCAATTTGAGGAGCGAGCTCGACTCGAGGAGCGAACTTGAGCTCGACTCAAGGAGCGAGCTCGACTTGAGGAGCGAGCTCGACTGGAAGAGCGAACTTGAGCTCGACTCAAGGAGCGAGCTCGACTTGAGGAGCGAGTTCGACTCAAGGAGCGAGCTCGACTTGAGGAGCGAGCTCGACTCAAGGAGCGAGCTCGACTTGAGTAGCAAGTTTGACTTGAGGAGCGAGCTCGACTTGAGGAGCGAGCTCGACTGGAAGAGCGAACTTGAGCTCGACTCAAGGAGCGAGCTCGACTTGATGCCGACCTCGTTGAGCTTACTCTGGTGAGCGACCGAGCTCGCCGAGTTAGGTCGACCTAAGCCTCATCCCGGAAGTGGGGAGCTTAAGGTTTTTACCTTTTTTTATTTTGGCCGTCAATTCTTAAGTGTATGTCGCAGGACCCATTAGCCCCCCAAGTTTTTAGTTTACAGGCAGTGCCATGATGACTAAAAACTTTTTTTTTTTAAAGTGGGTAAAAAAGACCGCAAACTTTATTTTTTATTGATTTTTGCTAACGGGGAACATCCTTGAACAGTGGCACATAGGCCTTTATTGAATAATGGAAATCAGAGCAATAATGAGGGGACTTGATCACTGGTGGTACTGCCTCAAGTGTTCGGCGTTCCACGGGTGCCGGATTGGAGTTTCGTCCGTGTGTTCGATGTAGTAGGTCCCGTCGTGTATGACTTGTCGGACTCTATACGGTCCTTCCCAATTTGGGCCTAGGACTCCGGCGCCTTGCACTTGGGTGTTTTGGAACACGCGTCTGAGTACAAGGCTGCCGACGGCGAAGATCCGCCTTTTGACTTTGGCGTTGTAGTATCTCTCGACCTTTCGCTTTTGTGCAACGAGTCTGGTGAGAGCCTCGGATCTTTTCTCGTCGATTAGATCCAGTTCGAGGTGCATGGCTTCATCATTTTCTTTTTCGTCGAAAGTGTCAACCCGATAGGTGGGGACTTCTACTTCCACGGGGACCACCGCCTCAACCCCAAAAGCTAGGGAGAAGGGGTTCTCTCCGGTGACGTTTCGAACGGTCGTTCGATAGGCCCATAGGATGAAAGGCAGTTCTTCAGCCCAGGCGCCCTTTTTGGCTTCGAGCTTTTTCTTGAGGTTGCTCTTAATCGTCTTGTTGACGGCTTCCACTTGGCCATTAGCCTGTGGATGTCGCGGGGATGAGAATGTTTTGCTTATCCCTAATTAGGCGCAGATCTCTCTAAGCCTCGCGTTGTCGAACTGCGCGCCGTTATCGGTCACGATTGACGCGGGGATGCCGTGGCGGCATATTATTGACTTCCAGATGAAGTTCGTGGTGTTGGCCTCGGTGATCCTGGCCAGAGGCTCGGCTTCGACCCACTTGGTGAAGTAGTCGATAGCGACGATGGCGTATTCGTATTGCCTCGGAGCTTTGGGAAGCTTGCCAATAATGTCTACGCCCCATTTTGCGAAGGGGCGTGGAACAACGATGCTATTTAGGGGAGATGGCGGCTGTCGTGGAACGTTGGAGAAACATTGACACTTGTCGCACTTTCTCGCCCAGTCGTAGGCGTCTTTTTTCATCGTTGGCCAGAAATAGCCTTGTCGAAGCGCTTTGAACGCGAGGGACCTCCCAGCGGCGTGGTTTCCGCAGAGGCCTTCGTGGATTTCGCGGAGGACCTTGGTCGACTCGACGCTGTTGAGACATCGGAGCAGCGGGGTTGAATACCCGCGCTTGTATAAGGCTTCGCCTCTCAATAAGTATTTGGATGCGAGGGCTTTTAGCCTTTCAGCTTCTTTGCGGTCTTCGGGAAGTACCCCTCTTCGCAAGAAGTCCGTAAGCGGGGTCATCCAAGTTGGATGAGCGGCGCTCTCAATCGTTCCCACCTCGTCACGTGAGACGGATGGTCGCGAGAGAGACTCGACTGGGATGGTTCCCAACCCATCTTCGGTGATACCGGATCCGAGGCGAGCTAAGACATCAGCCTCGGAGTCCTCTTCTCGTGGGATCTGGATGATCTCGAACCAAGAGAAGGCACCTCGGAGTCCATTCAAAGCTGTCCGTCTTCTTAATCGCTTTGAAGAACGGTTGACACTTGTCGGTTGCTTTGGCCACAAAACGCGATAGGGCGGCAATCCGACCGGTCAGACTTTGGACTTCCTTGGCACGTCGCGGGGACTTCATGTCAAGGAGTGCCTTGATTTTCTCGGGGTTCGCTTCGATACCTCGACGGCTAACTATGTAGCCTAGGAACTTCCCGGACTCGACCCCGAACACACATTTGTTGGAGTTGAGCTTCATTTTGTACCGGCGGAGGATTAAGAACATCTCCCTCAGGTTGTCTACGTGGTTGGTAGCTAGTAGGCTTTTAACGAGCATGTCGTCCACGTACACTTCCATGGTCTTGCATTCTTAAGGCCGAAAGGCATGACCTTGTAGCAGTATAGGCCGCGATCAGTGACAAAGGTTGTCTTGATCTGATCGGGCTCGTGCATTCGTATCTGGTTATAGCCCGAGTAGGCGTCCATGAAACTTAGGAGTTCATGTCCTGCCGTGGCATCGACCAGTTGTTCAATGCGTGGGAGTGGAAAGCAATCTTTCGGGCAGGCTTTGTTAAGATCTTTGTAATCTATGCAAATGCGCCACTTCCCGTTGGGCTTTTTTACCATGACCACATTGGCCACCCACTTTGGGTACTTGGCTTCTCGGATGAAACCAGCGGAGAGAAGTTTTTCGACTTCCTCGTTTATTGCTAGGTACCATTCGGGGTTGAACGCACGTCTAGCTTGTACCTTTTCAGCGATGGTTTTATCATCATTCAATCGGTGCACAATCACATCGGGGTCTATGCCGGGCATGTCTGCATGTGTCCATGCAAAGACATCCTTAAACTCCCGAGGGAAGGACGCGAGTTGAGTTTTGATGGCGAGAGGGAGTTGTGCAGCGATCTTTACTACCTGGTAAGGTTTAGCTTCGTTGAGAACGATAGAAGTGAGATCATCGGGGGTTTGATCACCGGCCATGACGCCAATTCCCTCTTCGGTGGGGAATTTTACTAGTAGGTGATAAGTGGACGTGATAGCCCTTAGTCTGTTCAACGTGGGTCGCCCAATGATAACATTGTAGGGCGACTCCTGGTCGACCACAAGAAAGGGGACCATGTGAACGACTTCGATGCCTCCGGTAGTTCCGAAGGTGACTGGTAAATCAGTGATTCCTTCAGTCATGACTTTTTCTCCTGTGAATCCAAACAGAGGGGTTTGAGTTGGGACAGGGCGGAGCCCCCCGAGCTTCATGCGCTCGAGGGTGGTCTTAAAGATTATATCGACTGCGCTGCCGTTATCAATAAGAACTCTTTTTACCAAGTTGTTGGCCACCTGGGCCTTGAGGACTATAGCGTCATTGTGCGGGTGCACAACTCGCTTGGCCTCTTCATTGGTGAATTGTATCATCTCGTAAGGTACGGACGGAGGTTCCTCGTAGGTGAGGTTAACCTGCCCGGCATGGCCTTCTTGGGAGGCAGCTCTGAGGAGCTTTTTCCTTTGCCGGGCCGAGTCCCCGTCTTGCAGGCCACCTAGTATGGTGGTGACGACGTGGAGTTGCGCATCAGCCATAGCTGTGACCGCCGTGCGGTCGGTGTTTGGGTTGGTCCCTCTACCTTTTTCAGCCTGTGGCCTATTGTCGGTGGGGGCTGCCGCTCCTACCAAGCGAAGGACAAACTCTTTGAGCTCTCCCTTCTGGATTAACGTCTCAATTTGTTTCCTAAGATGAAAGCACTGAGCGATCGTGTAACCGTAATCCCGGTGGAACTTGCAATAGCAGGACCGGTGGCGAGACGTGGGGTTACCCCTTATTGGAGCCGGAGCGACGAACTTGTCACGCGCCACAGTGTAGATTTGCTCTACCGGGGCGTTCAAGGGAGTGTAACCCGAGTAGTCTCTAAAATTGCTCGCAAGACGCGGCTTTTGAGACGTAGGGGGTCGGGTATCGATAGCTTTACCTCCCTTGTTTATCTTCTTGCGGGGGTTTCCAGGCTCGTTGCCGGACTCATCCCGACGGCGGAAGCTTTGGCTGCTGCTCCTGCGGTCGTCGAGGTAATCTTCTACCCCCATAAAGGTTTTGGCTCGGTTCATTAACTCGGCCATCGTAGAAGGGACTCTGCCGACGACGGACTTTAGGAAGTCTCCAGTGCGCAAGCCCTCGATGATGGCTGTAATTGCGTCACTGTCGTCAAAGCGGTCGACCTTGTTCGATTCTGTGGTGAATCGAGTGAGATACTGTCTCAAGGACTCGTTATTCTCTTGCCTGATTGACCATAAGTACATCTTGGTCTTCTTTTGGACCATGGATGTAGCAAATCGTGCCAGGAACATGTCCTTCAGGTCTTTGAACGATTGGACGCTCCCTGGTCTTAAATTCTTAAACCACTCGAAACCGGGTCCGGTGAGGGTAAGACTAAAAGCTTGGCATAGAGCCCCAGGTGAGACGCCCTGCATCGTCATCCAAGTTTCGTAATGTTGGATGTGATACGTGGGATCAGATTTCCCATTGTATGGAGGAAGATTCGGGAGTTTGAAGTTTCCCGTGCACACCTCAGCAAGGATTTGGGCGGTGAAGGGAGAGGAATGTTCTTCCACGACCCCGTATGTATCACCGGCCAAGCCGCCTTCACGCAGGTCACGCACCTCGTTACGAAGATTGTGAATCATGGTGACGACGTCGAGGCCAGTGTTGGGGGTCACTCCTTGTTCAGGAGGAGTCACCTGTCGCCTTTCGTTCGACCCTTGAGCCGTGCGAGGGTCCCCATTGATTAGGGCCGTAGGGTTATGACCCTTACGAGCGCTCAGCCTCTCTCGAAGGTCTTCGCCACGGTTGTTCCGTTGGGCGGTAAGTTGATCTCTAAGATCCAGCCCGGCGGTATGGGGGCGTGAGCTTCGAGCCACACGCCTCACTCGCCGAGTCGTTGTACCTTCCCTGACATTGCCTCTTTGACCGAGTCCGTCATGGGCTGACCGTCGGGAGGTCTCTTCCTGAGAGGAGACCGGTATTGCTCTTGTTTTCGACGGACCGGCTTCGATCTCAATAGGGAGTTCCTCGTCTTTGGTGAGAGAAGTATCGACGTACGCCGAAATTTCCAAGCCTTCATAGTCGGGGTCATAATCATGTCCCTCGTCCATGAGGTCCTCAGATTCCCCGTGGGGGGCGCAGTGTGCAGGTGCCTTGCCCGCCAGTTGGCGGTGGTACCTTGCATTAGCTATCTTTAGCTGGCGGATTTTCTCCTCCATTTCAAGGATACGGTCGTCCCGACTGTCCTGAAGAGGAGGGGGCGAGGGAGTGTGGCTCTCGTCGTTGAGAGACTCCTCGTCGCCTTGCGCTCGGGAGCGCAGGAAGTATTTCTTCACCGCGGTTGCGTTTTCGGGGTTGCGCACCTAAGACGCCTACATGGCGCAACCAAGCCGTCCCTCGCGACGCACCTAAGACACCTACATGGCGCACCTAAGATGCCTACATGGCGCACTTAAGACGTCTACATGGCGCACCTAAGACGCCTACATGGCACACCTAAGAAGCCTACATGGCGCATCTAAGCCATCCCTCGCGATGTGCCTAAGATGCCTAAACGACGCACGAAGCCATCTCTCACGACGCGCTCTAAGTCGCCACAGGCGCTAGGTATGATGACTAATCACAACGCACTCGAAGCCGCCACATGGCGCACCTGAACCGCCATACTAGGCGCAGTTCATGCCATCTCACACGAGGCACCCACATCATCGCAGCCGCGACAGACTATTCCAGAGAAAGCAACACGATCGCTCGAGAACAAGGACGCGAACCATACAATAATTCGCACGTCTAAGGCCGAACCCCCAAAGGCAACAAGCCAAGCTATTATGGGAAGGACAGTCAAACCCTGCGAAGGCAGAAGACTTGTCGAAACTATCAACAAAAATGCGTATCTACCGAGACATGCCATAACTAATTGCAATACGAACCCGGGCAACCCGCTTGATGGAAAGCTGGCCTTGTATGATAACCATCTCATCCGTCCACGCTTCCAACTAACATCAAAGGTCGCATACCTCGCTCCGGAAAACTTCCGTCGACCAAGTCGCCACCTATAGAGCTTGACGCCCCGTAGTCAACTCTCCAGCCATCTTCGCCACTGCCAACTAAACATGATCATTCTCGAAGACTCGCAAACTCCGCCTTTGCGCGGGAGCCTCGCTCGGCTTGTGCTAGCTAAGACTTCGCTCGAGCAAGCTCCTCCTGGAAGAGTCCCATGCGACGAATGAGGTCGTGTAGAATCCTCATTGCTTGGCCGAATTCCCTCCTTCCTCATAGAGGAAATTTGTTTCCTCTTTTTCTTTTGTCAAGTATCTTCAGACATTAATGCACAAAATAATCTCTCTTTTCTTTATTCGGTTGGACGGCCATAGTGCATCTAGAAAGAGCTTCTAGATGTTTCTTCATTTGTTCATGACGACATAAGAAAGGCCCATTAAGAATTTTCAAGTAAAATTCTATGAAATGAAATTAATCCACAAGGCCCAATAATCTTGTTATGGCTGAGTGATTATATTTCATCATATGACACTGTCAAAAAATTTATTGACATTCATTTCATCCTATGTCCAAAAGGACAAAAATACCCATTAGATAATTTTCGTAAAACTTGTCTCGTTCTTGTTTTGACTTAGCTTCTAGTTTAACTATTCCTACTCGATATGCTTTGTGACAGTGACCTCATGGATCCAAATGAACAAAGCTTGAGCTAAAATACTTGGACTCAAAAGTTCACAAACCTTTTCCAAGTTTAGCTTAATGTCAACTGACTCCACTAAAGAGTTGACACTGAGAATCTCTCGGTTCAAATGAATTTATTTTCTACTCAAGAATTCAACTAAATTGTGATGAGTGGATCCACTGAATATTATCTATGTTTACCCTTCATGAATATCATCAGCTAGTCAGGATTTACAAAATTACCATTTTATGTGCATAAGTTAGAAACAATATATTGACGAGGAGCTAACAAGTCACATTGATTCATCCAAAACAGTCATGACTCAATTTGGACACTAGCCAGTTCATTTATTCACATTCCAAGGAACAAAGCATGTGGTGATATACATTGCATTTCAGCAATCTTGTACATGAATTCCATATCTATGAGAACTTCACAAAGTTACTCATGATATCTTCATAACTTAGTACATCACCAATAGGTCTTGGTAAGAATCACATAGTGAATCCGAACTCTGAATTTCTCAAATGAGAATACGTAAGCTATGAAATGGCATGTCTCATTTCAAGATTGAGGTAAGCATGATGCAATTCATACGTACTGACCTCGAGACATAAGAGGTTAAATGGTTTGTTCTTAACTTGTCTCTAGAAGTGGACTGGTCAATTCAGAATCTTCGGAAGATACCTAGAAGAACTATAGAGTCTCCAACTCTCAATGTCCCATAACCAGACATCATATATTCTCCTAACAATCGTACTGAGATCAATAGTCCTTTAATCCTTAGATTGTGAATGTATTGTCTACATTTGTCTCTTCATATGTTGTAAGGTTTGTTTATGGACTAAAGACTAAGGTTTTATCATAAAGCTTCAGACAACGAAGGATGAATGAACGTGTCAACTTTTATTAATAAATAAGAAATTACAAGCAAGAGTGTTCGTGAGACTTTATTACATCAAATGTACAAAAGTAAAGACTACAACTCTTCTTGTGGGCACCATTGACAACAAACTCCCACTTGACTCAAAGAAGATGTGTGTAGTCCTTCATGCCTAATCCCTCTCGATGTTGGTCGAAGACCTTGTTCGCTAGGGCCTTGGTGAATGGATCTACCAGGTTGTCCACCATTGAGATCTTCTTCACTTCCACGTCTCCGCGCTGCACAATCTCTCGAATCAAATGGTATTTCCTCTCAATATGTCTAAAGCGCTTATGGCTTCGAGGTTCCTTTGAGTTAGCGACAGCCCCACTATTATGACAATAAAGGGTCATGGGCTCGTCGACGTTTGGAACAACATCCAAATACTTAAGGAATTTTCTGGGCCATATAGCCTCTTTGAATGCTTCACAAGCTGCCACATATTCTGCTTCCATTGTGGAGTCAACAATTCAATATTGCTTAATACTCCTCGACACAACAGTTCCACCATTAAGGATGAACACAGATCCCGAAGTGGATTTCGTAGAGTCCTTATCCGCTTGAAAATTGGAGTCAGTATATCCCGTCATAGTTAGGTCAGTACATGAATAAGTAAGCATCAAGTTCCTTGTTCTTTGAAGATACTTTAGAACATGGTTAACACCAATCCAGTGCTCGGGTCCAGGGTTGGATTGAAAACGACTAACTACGCCAACTGCGAAGCAGATATCAAGTCTAGTGCAAAGCATAGCATACATGAGGCTTCCTCGGCTGAGGCGTAAGGAATTTTCCTCATGTCTTCAATCTCTTATGCAGTCTTGGGAGACTGGTCCTTAGAGAGTAAGACTCCATGCCTAAAGAGTGTTTGTCCCTTTTTGGAGTCTTGCATCGAGAAGCGATCCATCACCTTATCAATATAAGATGCTTGAGAGAGCGAAAGAGTCCGGTTCTTCCTATCCCGAAAGATTTGGATTCCCAAAATGTACGCGGCTTCTCCTAGATCCTTCATATCGAATTCCTTGGCCAGCCAGACCTTAACGTCATATAATTTACCCACATCATTACTTATGACTAATATATCATCGAAATATAGCACCAGAAACACAACTTTACCTTCGTGTATTAACTTGTAAACACATGGCTCATCTATTGACTGCTCCAAGCCGAAACTCTTCACTGTTTCATCGAATCTAATATTCCATAAATGGACTTAAGCAACTCACAAACCTTGGTCTCTTGACCTTCTTCCAAGAAACCGTCTAGTTGAGCCATATAAATGCGCTCGTCGAGATTGCCATTCAGGAAGGCAGTCTTTACATCCATTTGCCATATCTCATAGTCGAGAGTTGCAGCTATGGATAGAAGTATGTGGATGGATTTAAGCATTGCGACTAGCGAGAAGGTTTCTTCATAGTCAATCCCTTCTTGTTGGGTATAACCCTTAGCCACAAGTTGTGCTTTGAATGTCTCGACGTTCCCATCCGAACGCCTTTTCTTCTTGTATATCCACCTACACCCTACGGGATTAATCCCTTCAGGAAGGTCTACAAGTTTCCAGACTTTGTTGACATACATCGAGTGCATTTCAACTATCATGGCGTCAAGCCAAAGGTTTGATTCAAAACAAGCCATCGCTTGGCTATAGGAAACAGGGTCATCCATTTAGGAGTTGGCTACGAGAGTGTCTCCAAAGGACATGCACCTGTTAGGCGTTCGAGTAGCCCTCCCACTACGTCGAAGTACTATTTGATGAGATTTTAATGAGTTAGGTTGTGTTTCAGTTGGGGTAAGAACAGTTCTTACATATGAGGTAGAAGCTTACTCACCCAACTTTTCTTCAAGCACAATTTTGCTTCTAGGTTTAACATCTTTCATAAAGTCCTTCTCAAGGAAACGAGCATTCGCGCTAACGAAACTTTTATCGTCCTCAGGACTATAGAAAGTGAAACCTTTGGTTTCCTTTGGATATCCAACAAACAGGCACTATTCTGACCTACTAGCCAACTTGCTAGTCCTTTGCCTCAGCATGTGTGTAGGGCAACCCCAAATTTTGATGCTGCGAAGATTTACTTTACGGGCAGTCCATAGTTCATAAGGAGTATCATGAACCGTTTTAGACGGAACTTGGTTCAAAATGTAAGCGGCTGTTTCGAGGGCATATCCCCAAAAGGAAAGAGGGAGTGATTAGTAACTCATCATCGATCTAACCATCTTCATAAGAGTTCGGTTTCTTCTCTCTGACACTCCGTTTTGTTGAGGTGTGCCATGTGCGGTAAGCTGAGAAGCGATACCTTCTTCTTTAAGAAAGTCATCGAATTCTCCAGACATATACTCACCTCCTCGATCAGATCGAAGGGTTTTGATCACTTTGCCAGTTTGCTTTTCCACTAAAGCCCTAAAGACCTTAAATACGTTAAAGGTCTCGGATTTGTGTTTGAGCAAATAGACAAAACCATATCGCGAGTAATCATCGGTGAAGGTAACGAAGTATTCGTATCCTCCACGTGTCTGTTGGATGAGCGGACCACATACATCAGAATGTACTAGTTCCAGCAACTCAGTGGCTCTTCGACCCTTATCGGAGAAAGGTCGCTTAGTCATTTTTCATTCTATGCAGGATTCACAAGTAGGTAGTGAACCTATTGCAGAGGCTTGGAGTGCACCGTCCCTCACAAGTCTCTTAATCCTATCTAGATTGATATGACCAAGTCTTAAGTACCATAGGTATGTTGATTTTGTTAGATCTGATGATTAAGAAAGTTTGATCCTCTTTGGCTCCCTAATTAGATCGTTATCTATTTCGGTGTCTAAAAGAGAAGGTTGAGTGGGATAGATGTAGAAAAGAGCATTTTTCATACATGCATTAGTGACAAAAGAATTATCAGGAAACGAAATACGAATTCCATTCTTAATGAACTTTAAACAATAATCTTTCTCAAGAAGACGAGCAACAGATATTAAGTTCTTCCCAAAAGAAGGAACAAAAAGAACATTATTCAAGTTTAAAGTGCGGTCTTCAAATGACAGCATCACAAATCCCACAGCCTTCGCAGACACCAGGCTCCCATCACCCCATTTCAAACAGAACTCTCCATCCTCTAAGCTTTTGGTTTTATTGAAACAAGTCGAGGAACAACAAATATGGTTAGTAGCAGCAGAGTCAAGAATCCACGTTGATACATTATCGGCTACTAAGCATGCTTCGGTAATTAGTATAATACTATGTTCCTTTGCTTTGAGATAGGCAGGACAGTTCTTCTTCTCGGCCTTGCGAGGTCTCTTCTTAGATCCAGAGGTGGAGGCTTTGTACTCAGTAGCATGTGTCTCTCTTTGATTCCACTTTCTCTTAGTGAGACCTTCAGCAGTGTGAAGCTCCTTCATAAGCTCGGTATCAGTGTACTCTAGCTTGTTCATGGAGTAGTTCAGATTGAAGGTATCAACAGACTCAGGGAAGGTTTCTATGGTCATATCTATGATATTCTTCCCATTATCTTGGATCCTAGGATTTCCAAGTCATTCATATAACTAATGATCAGTATCATAAGGTCTCTGACAGTAGTCCCAACCTTCATGCGACGGTTCATAAACTGTCGGACTGCTTGTTGCCTTGCTTGACGCCTTTGCCCTCCAAACATCTCATGGAGATTTTAAGAGCATGTCAAGGGCTGTCTCAATGTCACGATATTGCGGTTTCAGCACATTGTTCATAGATGCTAAGATATAGCACCTCACAATCTCATCGGATCGAAGTCAGGCCGCCAAGGTGTCTTTGTCCTCTTGAGTCGAATCATCATTCGTCAGAGGAGAACACGGGGTGGTGAATACCCATTTGTGCTTGTTAACAGTAAGTATTATGTCGAGGTTATGTTTCCAATCTATGTAGTTCTCGGTTTCGAGTTTGTTCGAGGAAAGGATGATTGAGAGAAGTTGGAGATACATTTTGCTTTTAAAAGTTGAAACAAGTTTATGATTTAGTCTTTGGTTTAGGGTTTAAGTTTGTTTAAGACTTGATAAAATCCAAAGGTGTTATAAACCAAATGATAATTTACTCCCTCGAGAGAAGGCCGCAAAAAATCTACATTTATAAGTAAATGACACATCATTAATGCTTAGCCAAGATGTCAATACACCAATTTTGACTATCCACCTTTTAAATTGGTTTGATCACTCATATCCTTTCGCAGAGCCTCAAGGGAGGATTACTAGGGATTGAGCCTAAGTGTGCTACCAACCACTTAGTCCAAAAGGTCAACTTTGAAAAAACATTCCCCCAAGAGGAGGCGTTGTCTTCATCGTATCACTCTCGAACGTAGCTCATTGAGCAATGATCAAAGCAAAAACGCCATAGAGTACTCCCATTGAAGAGAGGGCCACAAGAGTGACTCTTAGTCACATGTTAATTGCTTCTTTCATTAGTGTTGGAGATCGTGGGTTACAAACAACAAGTATAACCTTCCCACTTGGTTTTTGGAGTTAGCATATCGTCTTCATAAGTTCGGAACAAATTTCCTAGTTATAGTGCGATAGAGTGGACTACTAGAAAGGAATCCTAGATCTTCATGTTCAAGGAAGAGCAGGGTTAGTGCATAAAGGCACAAGGTACATACTCGGACATTTTCCTATTTTTTATTCGGGAAAGTGCATGAGGGAAATGTGAACTTCAACACACTCGAACACTTGAAAGTTAGAGATTACACATCTTTTATTTTTCGGCTTGTCTACAAGGAAACCTCCCACTCAAAGTTTCAAGAGCATATAGATTTTGAAAATTTGTGATATAGATATAGTTTTGAAAACATTTTGAAAACTTATTTGATTTGGATGACAAAATATTTTCAAGTTTGAAAACGAAAATGATTTTTCAAAATTCAAACTAGTTTTGTAAAAATTCAATTTCATTTAAACTTTCAAAAATCAAAACATTTTAATCTTTCACATTATGTTTATTATCTTATAAAAAAACAATTTTTCTCAAGGAAATTATCTCAGTAGAGTTCTATAACTCATGGTAAGGGGTTGAAAATCCGGAATTATAAAAAAACTGTACTTTCGGAACAGCCGCGTACCTTGGAGTAAAATCGCCATAACTGGTGGCTCCGATGTCTTTTTGACCTAAAACTAATTGCATTAGAAAGAAGACAAACAGACCTTTAGTTTTATATAAGAATCATTAAATTTAGAATTCTGAGCTGAGAGTTATATAACGTTTACTGCAGGTTTTCTCGAGCTCGAAGAAAACTGGAAATAATTAAAGTTTAGACTTTGAGTGCGAAAAAAGAATCGAGTGTAATGGAACGTTTTAGGAAGTTGTTAAAGCTTTTATTTGTGTTTTATTAACATGGTATAAAAGAAATAACAACAACCATAAAATGAAACAAGTAAATCAAAGAAACTAGTAAGACAAGATAACTAGTCACAAAAATTTACCGAAATTTCTCAAACTTTAAAAACACGTTTTTAATTATAAAAAATTCAAAACTTTTAGAACTGATTCTAATGTGTTTTAATAAGATCCCAAACTCATAGAAAATCAACATGATTTTTAATTTAAAGGCATGAGCAATAAATTAAAAAAAAATCTAAGAAAACAAATCTAACTTGTCACAAAATTAGTAAACTTTCGAAAACGATTTTCAAGCTCATAATTTTAATTACATGTACATGCATATCTTTGACCATATCTCTGATACCATTTGTTTGAATTGATCTAGGGTTAAGAAAAGATTTAACGCTTCGAGCAAGCGGCAGAATTTTAAAATTTTCTTTAAAACAAGTAAAACGTTTTTACCTAGACAAAGAGCAAGTACATATAAATTAAAACTATTAATGAGCATCATATGTTTACTAACCTTTGAGAAGCTTGAACGTTGAGAAGCCTTAGGATGGTTGAAACGTTCATCTCCCCTCACAGCACGTCTCTCTTCATTCCTCGGGAACTCGAACAACCACAAAAGTTTCTATCACAATAATCACTCGAGAACGAACGGAATTAGATTGTGGGAACTTTTAAACACGACGACTCAAGAACAAGTCTCAAAGTCGATGAGCTAAAACACTAGGTCATATGGGGACCTAGGTGCCAAAACAAAAACGAAAGAAAACTAGAGAGAGGAAGAGAGAGGGGCGGCCAAGTCTAGAGAGAGAATGAAGGGAATGAGGGCTCTATTTATAGGAGAGGTTTTACCTTCAATAAGGTAGTTTCCTCTTCTATTGAATATCACATATTCATGAGCAAATATTTCCCTTTATCCCACATGAGTCACACGGCCACGGAGTCCTTCTAGAAGTCTTGGATTTGTTTCCTCTTTTGTTCTCTCCTTGCTTGGCCGAATTCCCTCCATCCCCATAGAGGAAATTTGTTTCCTCTTTTTCTTTTAGCAAGTATCTTCATACATTAATGCACAAAATAATCTCTCTGTTCTTTATTGGGTTGGACGGCCATAGTGCATCTTGAAAGAGCTTCTAGATGTTTCTTCATTTATTCAGGACAACATAAGAAAGGCCCATTAAGCATGCTTCAGTAATTAGTACAATACTATGTTCCTTTGCTTTGAGATAGGCAGGACAGTTCTTCTTATCGGCCTTGTGAGGTCTCTTCCTAGATCCAGAGGCGGAGGCTTTGTGTTCAGTAGCATGTGCCTCTCTTTGACTCCTCATTCTCTTAGTGAGACCTTCAACAGTGTGAAACTCCTTCATAAGCTCGATAAAAGTGTACTCTAGCTTGTTCATGGAGTAGTTCAGCTTGAAGGTATCAAACGATTCAGGGAGAGTTTCCAAGATCATATCAACTTTGGTCTCCTCGTCAATCTCAGATCCTAGGATTTCCATCTCATTCAGGTAACTAATGATCAGCATAATATGGTCCCTGATAGGAGTCTCAGCCTTCATGCGACAGTTCATAAACTGTCAGACTACTTATTGCCTTGCTTGACGCTTTTGCCCTCCAAACATCTCAAGGAGATAGTAGAGCATGTCGGCGGCAGTCTCGATGTCACGATGTTGTTGTTGCAACACATTGTTCATTGATGCTAAGATATAGCATCTCACATCGGATCGGAGCCAGGCCGCCAAGGCGTCTTTTTCCTCTTGTGTCGAATCATCATTCGTTTGAGGACAGGGGGTGGTGAGTACCCATTTGTTCGAGGAAAGGATGAAAGAGGGAGAGTTGGGAGACATTATGCTGTAAAGTTGAAACAAGTTTATGATTAGTCTTTTGGTTTAGGATTTGAGTTTGTTTAAGTTTTTAGGATGAACAAGACATGAAAAATCCAAAGGTGTTATGATCGAAATGACACTTTACTCCTTCGAGGGAAGGTCGCAACGAGTCTCCTTTCATAAGTAAATGATTCATCATTAATGCATAGCCAAGATGTCAATACATCAAATTTGACTAGCCACCTTATAAAAAGTTTGATCACTCACATCCTTTCGCAGGGCCTCGAGGGAGGATTACTAGGGATCGAGTCTAAGTGTGTAACCAACCATTTAGTCTAAAAGATTGACATTGAAAAAAATCCACCGAGGGTAGGTCTTGTCTCATTGTCTCACTATCAGACTTATCTCATTGGGCAATGATCAGAGCAAATCGCCGTTGAGTACTCTCATTTAAGAGAGAGCCACGAGGGTGACTCTTAGTTTGGCGACAATTACTCTTTTCATTAGTATTGGGGATCGTGGGTTGTAAACAACAAATATAACCCTCCCACTTAGTTTTTCGAAAAGGCACATCGTCTCTTATAAGTTCGGAAACAAATTTCCTTATTATAGAGCGATAGAGCAGACAACTAGAAAAGAATCCTAGATCATCATGTTCAGAGCAGTGTTACTGCATAAAGGTACAAGGTACATACTCGGATCTTTTCCTATTTTCTATTCGGGGAAAGTGCATGAGGGACGTGTGAACTTCAACTCAATCGAACACTTGAAAGTTTGAGATTACACATCTTTTTTATTTTTCGGCTTGTCTACGAAGAGACCCCCCACTCAAATTTTAAAGAGCATATAGATTTTCAACATATGTGATATAGATATAGTTTTGAAAATATTTTGAAAACTTATATGATTTAAATGACAAAATATTTTCAGGTTTGAAAGTGAAAACGGTTTTTCCAAATTCAAACTAGTTTTGTAAAAATTCAATTTCAATTTAAACTTTCAAAAATCAAAAAATTTTAATCTTTCACATCATGTTTATAATCTTATAAAAAAAAAACATTTTTGCGCAATAAAATTTTCTCATTAGAGTTCTATAACTCATGGTAGTGGGGCTGAAAATCCGGATTTCTAAAAAAGTGGACTTTCGGAACAGCCGCGCACCTTGGAGTAAAATCAACATAAGTGGCTGCTCCGACATCCTTTAGACCTAAAACTGGTGGTATTGGAAAGAGGACAGACAGACCTTTAATTTGATTTAAGAATCATTAAATTTTGAATTCTGGGCAGAGAGTTATGCCACTTTTAATACAGGTTTTACTCCAGCTCGAAGAAAACAGAAATAATTAAAGTTCGGTTTTTGAGTGAGTAAAAAGAATCAAGTGTAACGGAACGTTTTAGGAAGTTGTTAAAGTCTCTATTTGTGTTTTATTAACATGGTAATAACATGGTAAAAAAGAAATAACAACAAACATAAAACGATTCAAGTAAATAAAAGAAACTAGTATGACAAGAAAACTAGTCACAAAATTTACTCGAAATTTTCTCAAACTTAAAAAAACACGTATTCAATACAAAAAATTAAAAACTTTAAGAACTGATTCTAATGTGTTTTAATAACATCCCAAACTCATATAAAATCAACATGATTTTTAATTTAAATGCAAGAGCAATAAATTAAAAAAAAAAACTAAGAAAACAATTCTAACTTATCACAAAATTAGTAAACTTTCGAAAACGATTTTCAAGCTCATAATTTTAATTACATGTGCATGCATATCTTTGACCATAGCTCTGATACCATTTGTTGGAATTGATCTAGGGTTAAAAAAAAGTTTAACGCTTCGGGTAAGCGGCGGAATTTAAAAATTTTCTTTAAAACAAGTAAAATGATTTTACTAACTAGACAAAGAGCAAGTACATGTAAATAAAAACTATTATAAGCATAAATTATTTACTAACCTTTGAGAAGCTTGAACGTTGAGAAGCTTTTGGAAGGTTGAAATGTTTGTCTCCCCTCGCAGCACGTCTCTCTTCTTTCCTTGGAAACTCGAGCAACCACGACAGTTTCTATCACTAGAATCACTCAAGATTAAAGGAATTAGTGTCTGGGTACTTCTAAACACGAAGACTCAAGAACAAGTCTTGGAGTCGAAGAGCTAAACACTAGGTCAAATGTGGACCTAGGTGCCAAAACAAAAACGAAAGAAAACTAGAGAGAGAGAGAGGGAAGATCGGCCAGCGCAAGGTCTAGAGAGAGAAGCTCTCAATCTCTAACTTATGTGGAATGAGAAAACAATGAGAATGAGGCCTCTATTTATAGGGGAGGGATTACCTTCAATAAGGTAGTTTCCTCTTCTATAGAATATCACATATTCATGAGCAAATATTTCCCTTATTCCCTTAATTCACACATCCAACATGGCCTTCAAGAATCCTTGGATTTGTTTCCTCTTTTCTTTTGCTTCTCCCTTGCCTATTGATGGCCGAATTCCCTCTTCCTTGTATGGGAAATTTGTTTCCTCTTTTTCTTTTGGCAAGTATCTTCATACATCAATGCACAAAATAAATTCCTCTTTCTCTCTATGGTATGCACGAAATTTGGCCTTCTAGAACATGCTTCTAGATGTTTCTTTATTTGTTCATGACAATATAAGAAAAGCCCATTATAAGAATTTTAAAGTAAAATTCTATGAAATTAAATTAATCCTCAAGGCCCAATTATACTAATATGGCCGAGTAAAATTTATTTCATTTGTCTTGATATGACAATGTCAAAAAATTTTATTGACATTCATTTCGTCCTATGTCCAAAAAGACAAAAATACCCTTTTGACAATTTTCGTAAAACTTGTCTCGTTCTTGTTTTGACTTAGCTTCTAGTTTAACTATTCCTAGTCGATATGCTTTGTGACAGTGACCTCATGGATCCAAATGAACAAAGCTTGAGCTAAATACTTGGACTCAAAAGTTCACAAACCTTTTCCAAGTTTCGCTTAATGTCAACTGACTCCACTAAAGAGTTGACACTGAAAATCTCTCGGTTCAAATGAATTTATTTTCTGCTCAAGAATTCAACCAAATTATGATGAGCGGATCCACTGAATATTATCTATGTTTACGCTTCATGAATATCATCAGCTAGTCGAGATTTACGAAATTACCATTTTACCCTTCTAGTTGTTATTTCTGTTGTCGCACGAAAATGAACAACTATTTAAAACCTCGGGCGGTTCGATCCAAGGCCGGACCAAGTGATCGCACCCGGGCCAAGAGTGGGAACTCGATAGTCTCGAGCTAGGGTTTTCTCCGATCAACCCGCCTCTCGGGAGAGGTAGGGGGTGAGGAGGAGGAGTGACCGTGCCTTGGTTGTCGGCTGCCTACGTACCCGTGCGTGGGATCAGGTCAGAACGTAGTTCAAGCGTGAAGAACGCAGTATGAGGCGCGGAGCCTTGGCGGAGAGGCGTGCTCGACGAAGGAGACGGGGCGCGAGGAGTCCTCGGCGGCGTCTCAGAACTTCAGAGATCGCGTACGCGTCTAGCGTGTTAGACGCGTGAGGGTAACTCTAGGCGAGAACCCTAGGGGCGTGCTTGAGCGCCGGAGAACGTTCGGTGAAAGGGAGCGACGTCCGGGAAGTCCCCGTGAGTGCTTCGGAACATATGAGAACGGGAGGGAGAAGAGAGTCTGCTTCAGGCCAAATATGGCATCCAGAGAAGCAGAGGCGAGTAAGAAATCGAGCGTGTCGATCAGAGATGAATAGAAGTATTGGATATATTGGGATGGCTTTCCCCTCAATGGGAGGGGGTTTATATAGGTGTTTGGGAGCCTTAGAAGGTCCCTTTTTCGTCCATGTGGGACTAGGAACGCGCATGCCATCAAGTGGAGGCGCACGGCGCACAACGCGCGGCGCGCGGCGCAGGGGGCGCGGCGCGCGGGTCACCGGGCGCGGCGCGAGGGTCACCGGGCGCGGCGCATAGAGCGCGCGGTGCGCCGTCTGCTGCACGGCTGGCCGGCGTAGCGTGTTGTGTGCGTGATGAACGGCTCGTCTTGCCGGGCACTTGGGGGCCTTCGAATATCATTCTTCCCACGTGAAATATGAAGATTTCCATTTGACGAGAGTGACTCGATTCGAGGAGCAAGGCTCAACTCGACGAGAGTGACTAGCGACTTGACTCGAGGAGTGACTTGAGAATGACTCGAGGCTCGACTCGAGAATGACTCGAGGCTCGACTCGAGGAACAATTCAAGGCTCGACTCGAGGAGCAAAGCTCGACTCGAGGAGATTGACTCAAGACTCGACTCGAGGAGCGAAGCTCGACTCGAGGAGTCAAGAGTTTGGGCGAGGGCTTGAAGATTTGCCGCTCTTCAGGACCTCCAGCCTGACCATCGGCCCTTTGAGCGACGTGCCTTCTTGGCGTCTCGGGTTTCCCGAAAACGACCGACAACATTAGACCCCCAAGTTCGTCATTCGGGAGGCATCCCAGCGATGAACTTTTTGTTCTTCTAGTTAGGTGTTTGAGGAAAATATTTCCCGTGCCTTGTGACCCCGAGGAAAAAAAATTTCCTCTTCTTTTTCTTCTCTTTTTTTTTTGTAGGGGGCCGCGCGGCGCGCGCCCTTGACGGCGCGGCGCGCGGCCTGCGCAGCACGACCCGCGCGGCGTGCGGCCTGCGCAGCACGACCCGCGCGGCGTGCGGGCCTGGCGCGCGGCGCGCCCTGTGCGCGGGGCTGGTTCGCCTTGCGCGGGAGAACTCCGACTTTTTGGAGTTTTTACTCCGAATTTGCTCCTTGTGGGAGTAGGACTTCGACTCCTACCCCCCCAGAAGTCTATAAATAGACTCCCCCCTTTCCTTTATTCCTCACTTTATTTTTTCTCTTTTCTCTACGCTTGTTTTCTTTTTTTACGCTTGCGTTATGGATGTCCCTCCCCTTTTCTCAGCTGAGAGTCCCGAGATTGATTTCTCTCTCTTGTTTCAGGGTTCTGAGCACGCAAAGGATGATCTCTTCGCGGGATTAAGGGAAGTTCCTTTGCACGTGGAAGAAAATCCAAGCGGAGTAGAGCAGTGGCTGGAGGAAGGCGAGCTGGGTGCGACCGTGCCCGCTGCTCAGCCTCTCGAAGAGTGCGCGCCAACTGGGCGCGATACAGGTGGGGAGTTTGATCATCCCGCGTTCGGGGAGCCTGCCCCTCGCCTCGTGATCAACTTAGTTGGCGAGGGGGTTTGTGACAAAGTCCGCCTCGACATGCCGCAGTCCGACTTGGACTTTCAAGGCGTGCCGGGAGATGTTACGGACGCGGATGCGGTGACTCCGCTAGAGGCGGTTCTCGATGAGATAGACTGCGTGGACGACTTTGGTCCCGAGTCTGAAGATCCCGGAGGTGAGTCAGAGACATGTCCGGGGGCCGGAGGCCTCGCATCGGAGCGTCCCGAGGTACCGTCAGCAGCTGCCGTGGTCGTGTCGGAGGGCAGGGACCCTTCCGTGGAGCCAGGGGGTTCTCAGCCCAAGACCCCTGACGCAGAGGCGTTAGTATCGGCGAGGTCGCTTGCTAGGACGGAGTGGTATCCTGAAAAGGGCCTTGCTGCTCCCGAGGACTTTGATTGTTCGGGGTCGACGCTTCGATCTCGCTCACCTACCCGACATTCGTTGGTCTCCGGGAGGCATTCGCCATTCCGTCGTCCGTGGCGCTTCTCCGTCCTTTACAGGGCGACCGTCCTTTCCGGCCTCGTCGTGGATTTGCCGTAGTTTCAGTTGCAAGTCTCAACTGCGGGTTGCGGCTGCCGTTTCAACCCATCATTCAGCAGCTTCTCGCCCGTCTGGGGGTGCACGCATGTCAGATGAGCCCGGCATTCTACCGCATAGTGGCGATGTGCCACATGGATTGGCATTGCCAGACTGAGCGGGTAATGACCGTGAGTGATTTTCGCAATCTCATCGCGGTCTTTCCTGCGCCCGGGCAACCCAGTTTCTTTGTGGCCCGCGATCGCCGGAATACTAAGCTGATCGTCGATTCAGAGAAGTATAATCGACGACCTTGGGTGTGGGTCTCGGCGTAGGCCTTTGGCGACGCACCGCTCCGGTTCGGCCCCTTGGCCGAGTTTTCTGCCAACGTGGGGGCCGATGACCTCGATTTCGTTCCCCTGAGCTGATGGCTTCTACCGGGTGGTTCCCGCCATTTCCACCTAGTCAGCGGACCGAGAGTGTCCCCAGTGCCGCGTCATCTCTCTCGAGTGGCGATCTGCAAGGTATGTCGATGTTTCACACTTCTTGCTCTTGTTTTTAGCTTAGGTTTTTTACTTTTGTTGCTTTTGTAGTCTCTTCGGCTAGGGCGAGGGCTCGAGCGCGCCTAGCGAAGGCTTCTCCGGACCCGAAGTCGTTGGCGGTGGTCCGTTGTCGGATTGCCGCTCGGAACGGTCGGGAGAAACTCGATACCGATCATCGGACGGGGAGCGGTCCTCGCGCTTCTTTGAAGCGACCCTCCTCCTCGGCTTTACCTGACACGTCTTCGGACTCCAAGCGCGTAAACTCGATGGTTGACGTGGAGGTTGCGGAGGTTAGGGGGGAATGTTCCCTGGGCCTCGCTCAATCGTCGATGAAGATGTGGAAGAGCGTCGTGGCCAGCAGCGACGTGGAGTTCTTTCGTCACGGCGTTTCCGATGCACAGAGAGTAAGTTTCCCTTGCCTCGTTTGTGATGACCCTATCTTTTGCTAAATCATCTTTTTGCCTTCTCAGGTGCTTGCTCGAGCGACCCGGGGCGAGAAGATCCTTCACGACCTCATCAGGCGGATGAGCCGTGCCCAAGAAGAGCTTGCTCAAGCGAAGTCTCAGCTGGCCCACGCCGAGCCCGGTTCTCGCTCAGAGGCGGAGTTTACGAGTCTCCGCGAGCAGCTTCAGGAGGCTCGCGTGGAATTAGGAGTTACCCGCGGCAAGTGCGACCGTGCTCAGGCGGCGGTGGCGAAGATGGCTGAGGAGCTAACGACGGAACGTCAAGCCCTCGAAGTGGCGACTCGATCGACGGAGGTCTTCCGGAGCGAAGCGCGGGACCTTCAACGTCAGTTGGAATCGCGCACAGAAGAAGTTGGCATTCTTCAGGGCCAGCTTACGTCGAGTGAGGCTGCCCGTGTTCGTGCGGAGCGTAAGCGCGACTCCTTGGAGGAGGAGGTGGTTCGGGTCACCGAGGAGAAAGTCGCGGCGGAACAGCTTGCGTCCGACCTCCAAGACGACTTTGATGTCGGAGTCGAGGAGGCAAGGCATGCAGCGGCGGTGGAGTGTCGGGACGCCACAGCTACCGAGAATGTTTCTCGGGGGGTCACCTTCGACTTCTTCGACTCGCTATTCCCACCACTCGACGGGGCCGATCCTGTAGGCGATGTTCCCGCCGAGTGACCTTTTCCTTTATTTTTCTCGCGCAAGTGTTTAGCGCATGCTTTTTAGGTTTTTCCATTCAGCGCACCTGTCTTAGCGCTTGCTTACTAGGATTTTTCCCTTTAGCGCACTTGTCTTAGCGCATGCTTTCTAGGATTTGAGGCAGTTGCCTCTTTCTTTTATGAAAAGTTTTTTATTTATTCTTACGAATGTTTTCGCACATTCATCTTTTATGGCATGCTTGGATGGTCGATTTGTTTGTGTCAATGGTTTTGCCCATCCTTTTACCTCAGCAGGGTACCTTTTCAAACACGCCAGTCACTTGGATGGTTCGCGTTTTTAAGTATTTTCAACTGCGGGTCAGCCATGCTACGTAGGCGCCTTACGTGTGCCAGATTGCGTCAAGTGGACGTATCAGGCCGCGCTAGGTAGGCGTTTTAAGCGCACCGTGCAGGCGTCTTGGATTGCGCCATGTAGGCGTCTTAGGTTGCGCCATGTAGACGTCTTAAGTGCGCCATGTAGGCGTCTTAGGTTGCGCCATGTAGGCGTCTTAAGTTGCGCCATGTAGGCGTCTTAAGTGCGCCATGTAGGCGTCTTAGGTTGCGCCATGTAGGCGTCTTACGGGCTGCGCCTTTACGCGTCTTACGTGCGCCATGTAGGCGTCTTAGGTTGCGCCATGTAGGCGTCTTACGGGCTGCGCCTTTACGCGTCTTACGTGCGCCATGTAGGCGTCTTAAGTTGCGCCATGTAGGCGTCTTACGGGTTGCGCCATTACGCGTCTTACGTGCGCCATGTAGGCGTCTTAAGTTGCGCCATGTAGGCGTCTTACGGGCTGCGCCTTTACGCGTCTTACGTGCGCCATGTAGGCGTCTTCGGTTGCGCCATGTAGGCGTCTTATGGGCTGCACCTTTACGCGTCTTACGTGCGCCATGTAGGCGTCTTAAGTTGCGCCATGTAGGCGTCTTACGGGTTGCGCCTTTACGCGTCTTACATGCGCCATGTAGGCGTCTTAGGTTGCACCATGTAGGCGTCTTACGGGCTGTGCCTTTACGCGTCTTACGTGCGCCATGTAGGCGTCTTAAGTTGCGCCATGTAGGCGTCTTACGGGTTGCGCCTTTACGCGTCTTACATGCGCCATGTAGGCGTCATAGGTTGCGCCATGTAGGCGTCTTACGGGTTGCGCCTTTACGCGTCTTACGTGCGTCATGTAGGCGTCTTTGGTTGCGCCATGTAGGCGTCTTAGGTTGCGCCATGTAGGCGTCTTACATTTTTTGGTGGAGCGTGTTCTTTTGAGAGTTTCCTTACCATAGCTAGCCCCCCCAAGTTTTTGGGTTATAAGTTAATTGTTTGATAACCAGAAAACTTGCATAAAACAAAATTTGAAACGGAAAACTTGAGTTTTATTACTTTTGCGAAAAACTTGCGAGAAAATTAAAATCCTAACACATTGGCTCGTAGGCGTCTGAAGGCTTCCGCTCTCTTTTCATCGATCAGGTCCAACTCAAGGCGCATGGCCTCGTCATTGTCCGCTTCGTCGAATGTATCGACTCGGAACGTGGGTACTTCGGTTTCAATTGGAACCACGGCCTCGACCCCATATGGAAGGGAGAATGGCGTCTCGCCGGTGGCGTTTCGCGCGGTTGTCCTATATGCCCATAGGACGAATGGCAATTCCTCGGCCCAGGCGCCTTTCTTGTCTTCGAGCTTCTTTTTCAGGTTGCTTTTGATTGTCTTGTTGACTGCCTCGACTTGGCCGTTGGCCTGAGGATGACGCGGCGAGGAGAAGGTCTTGCTGATATTCAGTTGATCGCAGATATCTCTTACTCGCGCGTTGTCAAATTGTGCTCCGTTGTCGGTCACAATCGAGGCGGGGATACCGTGCCTGCATATGATGTTCTTCCAGATGAAGTTTGTCGTGTTTGCTTCAGTTATTCTGGCAAGCGTCTCGGCCTCTACCCACTTAGTGAAGTAGTCGATGGCGATAATGGCGTACTCGTATTGCCTTGGCGCTCTAGGGAGTTTGCCAATGATGTCCACGCCCCACTTAGCAAAGGGGCGTGGGACAACGATGCTGCTTAACGGAGTCGGGGGCTGTCGCGGAATTTCCGCGAAGCGCTGGCATTTATCGCAACGCCTTGCCCATTCGCAAGCATCTCGCTTCATGGTAGGCCAGAAATAGCCTTGCTTGAGCACTTTGAGCGCAAGGGAAGTTCCAGCGGCGTGGTTTCCGCAGATGCCCTCATGGATTTCGCGGAGGACCTTGGTCGACTCAACGCTATCGAGGCATCGGAGCAGCGGTGTCGAGTAACCGCGCTTATAGAGTATGCCCTCACGGAGCGTGTATTTGGATGCTAAGGCCCTCAGTTTATCGGCTTCCTTGCGGTCTTCGGGGAGTTCCCCTCTTCGCAAAAACTCGACAATTGAGTCCATCCAAGTAGGCTGAGATGCCATCTCTATGGTCCCGACTTCGTCTCGGGAGACGGATGGTCGTGGGAGAGATTCAATGGGTACGGTCCCCAATTCGTCTTCGTCGATGCCAGACCCGAGGCGAGCAAGCGCGTCAGCCTCCGAATTTTGTTCTCTCGGGATTTGGTGAATCTCAAACCAAGAGAAAGCATCGAGTTTTGAGTTTGTCTTAGCCAGGTACGCGATCATGTTGGGTTCCTTGACGGTGTAATCTCCTCTAACCTGGTTTACGATCAACTGCGAGTCGCAGTGTATTCGTAGGTTATGGGAGCCGAGTTTCTGTGCCAGCTCTATCCCTACAATGAGCGCCTCGTATTCAGCTTCATTGTTGGAGGCTTGGAGGCCGTAGTGAAGGGCGTATCGCAGCTTTTCCCCGTCGGAATTAATCAGGATTATTCCGGCGCCAGCCCCCCGAGCATTAGATGCACCGTCTACGTATAACTCCCAGATGGGACCCGTTGGGTCTACCTTCCTTTTCCGAGTTAGTGTATCGTCGCTAAGGTCGGCTTCCGCTCTTCCCATATCGGGAGCGTAGGAGAATTCTGCCACGAAGTCGGCTAAGGCCTGCCCCTTTATAGCCGTTCTTGGGTGGAACTCAATCCCGTACTCGCTCAATTCTTGGGACCAGATCGCCATGCGAGTCGATGTTCCCTTTTGAAGAGCTTTACCGATTGGATGCTCAGTTCGCACCGCAATTGGGTGAGCTTGGAAGTATGGTCGTAGTTTCTTAGCTGCCGTTACGAGAGCCAGAGAAAGTTTCTCAATCTCGGTGTATCGCGTTTCCGCGTCGAGTAAGGCTTTGCTCACGTAGTAGATTGGCCACTGGACCTTGTTTTCTTCGCGGACAAGTAAAGCACTTATAGCTCTTTCAGAGACGGCGAGATACACGTATAGCGTCTCGCCCTCTCTCGGTTTAGAGAGGAATGGTGGGGACCCAAAGTAAGCCTTCGTTTCTTGGAAGGCACTTTCGCATTTGTCCGTCCACTCAAAGTCGTCCGTCTTCTTCAGAGCTTTGAAGAACGGTTGACACTTGTCGGTGGCTTTAGACACGAAGCGTGTCAGAGCGGCAATCCGACCGGTCAGGCTTTGTACCTCTTTAACTCGTCTTGGCGACTTCATTTCAAGGAGTGCCTTGATTTTTTCCGGGTTCGCCTCTATGCCTCGCCGGCTGACGATATAACCGAGGAACTTTCCGGATTCAACCCCGAATACGCATTTATTGGGGTTGAGCTTCATTTTATATCGGCGGAGGATTGTGAACATCTCCCTTAGGTCGCGTACATGATTGGTTGCCAGTAGGCTTTTAACGAGCATGTCGTCCACGTACACTTCCATCGTCTTGCCGATTTGATCGGCGAAGATCCGATTTACCAAGCGTTGGTACGTTGCTCCCGCGTTCTTAAGGCCGAAAGGCATGACCTTGTAACAGTAGAGACCTCGATCAGTGACAAAGGTCGTCTTAATTTGATCGGGCTCGTGCATTCGAATTTGGTTGTAACCTGAATAGGGGTCCATGAAGCTTAGAAGTTCATGTCCGGCCGTGGCGTCTACCAGTTGTTCGATGCGCGGGAGTGGAAAGCAGTCCTTAGGGCAGGCTTTGTTAAGATCTTTGTAGTCTATACAAATTCGCCACTTCCCATTGGGCTTTTTTACCATTACCACATTGGCGACCCACTTGGGGTACTTAGCCTCTCGAATGAAGTTTGCGGTGAGGAGTTTCTCGACCTCTTCATTTATGGCCAGGTATCGTTCTGGGTTGAACGTTCGTCTAGCCTGCACTTTTTCGGCGACCTTCGGGTCGTCGTTCAGTCGGTGCACTATTACCTCGGGATCGATTCCGGGCATGTCCGCATGAGTCCATGCAAAAACATCCTTGAACTCCCTAAGGAAGGCGGTAAGCTGAGTTTTGATGGCGAGTGGAAGTCGGGTGCCGATTTTTACAACCTGATCAGGCTTCGATTCGTCCAGGACAATTGGCACAAGATCATCGGAGGTTTCCACCTTAAGTCTTTCGATTTCATCACGGGGGTCAAGTTCTCCGAACTTCCTTGCATCCCTTGGGTTGCATGGGTAATCGTCTTCCAGTTGGAAGATTGTGTTGACCGCTTTTCCCGCGGACTTGCCATCAACTCCTTGCACGTAGCATATTCTGGCTTGGGATTGGTCTCCAGCCATGATGCCAATTCCCCCTTCGGTGGGGAACTTCACCAGTAGGTGATACGTGGAAGTGATTGCCCTTAGCCGGTTCAACGTGGGTCGCCCGATGATTAAGTTGTAGGGCGACTCTTGATCGACCACTAGGAATGGGACCATGTGAACGGCTTCGATTCCTCCAGGGGTCCCAAAGGTGACCGGCAGGTCGATAATGCCCTCGGTCATAACCTTTTCCCCAGTGAACCCAAACAATGGCGTTTGGGTCGGAGTCGGGCGCAGCCCCCCGAGCTTCATGCGCTCTAGGGTGGACTTGAAAATTATGTCGGCAGCGCTGCCATTATCGATGAGAACCCTTTTCACCAAGTTATTGGCCACTTGGGCTTTGAGCACGATCGCGTCATTGTGCGGATGCACAACTCGCTTGGCCTCTTCATTGGTGAAATACATCGTCTCGTGAGGCACGGACGGAGGTTCTTCATATGTGAAGTTGACGTCCATAGCAGCGTCTTCCTGAGACACGGCCCTAAGGAATTTCTTCCGTTGTCGGGCCGAATCTCCATCTTGTGGACCTCCCAGTATGGTGGTTACCACGTGGAGTTGTGGGTTGGCATTGGCAGTAGCCGTGGTTCGGTCGGCAGAAGCGGCTGTTCCGCCTCCGTGACCAGACTGTTGTCTGTTCGTGCTGGGGTCCGCAGCGCCAATCATGCGCAACACGAACTCCTTCAGCTCACCCCGTTGGATCAAAGCCTCGATTTGCCTTTTGAGATTGTAGCATTCCGAGGTCAAATGACCGTATTCCCGATGGAACTCACAATACTTGGATCGATCGCGAGTTGCGGGATCCTTCTTCATTGGAGCCGGGGGCGTGAACTTGTCACGTGCCAGAGCCAAGATCCTTTATGGCGCTGTGTTCAGCGGCGTGAATGACGAGTACCCTTTGAAGTTTTCCGCAAGTCGCGGTTTCTGAGGTACAGGGGGTTGGTTGCTAGGGACCTGGTTCCCCTTGTTTCGCCTTTTACGAGGTTCGTTCTGCTCGCGGCTAGGTTCTTCTCGGCGGCGAGAGCTTTGATTAGTGCTCTTGCGGCCGTCGAGGTAGTCTTCGACTCCCATGAAGGTCTTAGCTCGAGTCATTAACTCGGCCATGGTGAAAGGGATAGGGCCGACGACAGACTTGAGGAAGTCACTTGTGCGCAAGCCTTCTATGATAGCGGCGATTGCGTCACTGTCGTCAAAGCAGTCAACCTTGTTTGACTCTTCAGTGAATCGGGCGAGGTATCGTCTAAGAGACTCGCCACTATCTTGCCTGATTGACCACAGGTACATCTTGGTCTTCTTTTGGACCATAGACGTAGCGAACCGTGCTAGGAACATGTCCTTCAGGTCTTTGAACGAGTGGATGCTTCCTGGCCTTAAGTTTTTGAACCACTCAAAGCCGGGTCCGGCGAGGGTCAAACTAAAATCTTGGCACATGGCGCCAGGAGAAACACCCTGCATCGTCATCCAGGTTTCATAGTGCTGGATGTGGCAGGCAGGATCTGCTTTCCCATCATAGGGAGCGAGGTTCGGGAGCTTGAAATTCCCCGTACAAACCTCAGCCAGTATCTGAGTAGTGAAAGGTGATGAATTCTCCTCAACGACCCCATAGGCACTTCCACCTATTCCGTATTCTCGGAGATCTCGTACCTCATTTCGAAGGTTGTGGATCATAGTGACCACATCGAGACCGGTCGTTGGAGTAACCCCTTGATTGGGAGGAGTCACCTAAAGCCTCTCGTTAGACCCTTGTCCTGCGCGGCAGTTCCCGTTAGTTGGGGCTGCCAGCGGGATATTGGGTCTAGAGCTTAGTCGCTCTCTCAGATCATTGCCACGCCCAATGCGTTGAGCAGTGAGGTGGTCCCTAAGATCAGGGCTGGCCATACGGAGGCGCCGGCTTTGCTTGCGGCGGTGCGCTCTCCGCGCGCCCTGGCTTTCCGCAACATTCTCCCTCGGACCTAGTCGGTCGAGAGCCGAACGTCGAGAATTCCCCTCTTGAGAAGCTGCCGGCGCATCGCCTGTTCGGGGTAAGGGATTCGACGGACCGGCTTCAAACACGGCGGGGAGTTCCCCGTCCTTCGTGAGAGAAGTCTCGATATCCTCCGACTCACCAGTACCCTCGTAATCAGGGTCGCGGCTTTCCTCGTTGAGGTTCTCAGGATCCCCGTTGGGGGTCGTGGTGTCACGAATAGGTTGCTTCGCAGCCAGACTGGCTGTGGTACCTTGCGTTCCTCGCCTTCAGTCGGCGGATACTCTCCTCTAACTCCACGATGCGGTTGTCCCTGCTATCAGGAGATGGAGATGGAGAGCGGGTCGAGCTCTCTTCGTGGAGCGACTCTTCGTCACCATGCGCTCCGGAGCGCAAGAAGTATTTCTTGGTCCTAGCCACGTTTTCGGGGTTGTTCACGCCCTCAGAACGTACGGGTGGTTGGCTACTCATCGTTTCTCAAGTTCGAGAAGGTTGAGTTCGCAGAAGAAAAGAAGAAAATGAATAGAAGGGATTTCGGGCTGAATAGGACGGGAAGTCCCCTCCTTCTAGTGCCAAAATGTTGTCGCACGAAAATGAACAACTATTTAAAACCTTGGGTGGTTCGATCCAAGGCCGGACCAAGTGATCGCACCCGGGCCAAGAGTGGGAACTCGATAGTCTCGAGCTAGGGTTTTCTCCGATAAACCCGCCTCTCGGGAGAGGTAGGGGGTGAGGAGGAGGAGTGACCGTGCCTTGGTTGTCGGCTGCCTACGTACCCGTGCGTGGGATCAGGTCAGAACGTAGTTCAAGCGTGAAGAACGCAGTATGAAGCGCGGAGCCTTGGCGGAGAGGCGTGATCGACGAAGGAGACAGGGCGCGAGGAGTCCTCGGCGGCGTCTCAGAACTTCGGAGATCGCGTACGCGTCTAGCGTGTTAGACGCGCGAGGGTAACTCTAGGCGAGAACCCTAGGGGCGTGCTTGAGCGCCGGAGAACGTTCGGTCAAAGGGAGCGACGTCCGGGAAGTCCCCGTGAGTGCTTCGGAACCTTTGAGAACGGGAGGGAGAAGAGAGTCTGCTTCAGGCCAAATATGGCATCCAGAGAAGCAGAGGCGAGTAAGAAATCGAGCGTGTCGATCAGAGATGAATAGAAGTATTGGATATTTTGGGATGGCTTTCCCCTCAATGGGAGGGGGTTTATATAGCTGTTTGGGAGCCTTAGAAGGTTCCTTTTTCATCCATGTGGGACTAGGAACGCGCATGCCATCAAGTGGAGGCGCACGGCGCGTGCGGCGCACAAAGCGCGGCGCGCGGCGCAGGGGGCGCGGCGCGCGGGTCACCGGGCGCGGCGCGAGGGTCACCGGGCGCGGCGCATAGAGCGCGCGGCGCGCGCCTGCCTGGCGCGGCGCGCCGTCTGCTGCACAGCTGGCCGGCGTAGCGTGTTGTGTGCGTGATGAACGGCTCGTCTTGCCGGGCTCTTGCGGGCCTTCGAATATCATTTTTCCCACGTGAAATATGCAGGGCAAAGTGGGCTATAGTTTCAAGAATGTTGAGATCACCGAAACGGACAAACGAGTAGTGTTTTCTGAGTGGAATTGACCTAGTAAACAAGACCCACACAGTGGGGTCTCGGGATTTAAGCCGAATTCGGACGTTTTGTGTTCTTCTCGATTAATTTAATTATAGCTTTTATTATTGTGTTTAAGTAGATTTAATTTATGCATTAATATTCAGTTTTTGGATTATGAAAAGTCTCTTGATGAATCTATAAATCATGAGCACCTATTTTGTAATGGGCAGATTATGAATGAACATTTCTGAAAACACTTTTGTGAGAAAATACTCTCTAATTTCTTAGGTTCTAAATCGTTGAACTTATCAAGGCAAATAACTTTGTGGCGTTCTTCGAGTTCTAGACTTATCAATAGTTTCATTCCATAGACTATTGTGGCGTCTTTCATTCCCCCCTCAATCTTATCAATAGTTCAAATTACAAACTATTGTGGCGATTATCACTCCACCCAAAACACCAAACCGACCCTTCCTTTCAACCTATCCAAAAACCACCAAAAAATTCCCTACAACAACAAAACAGCAAACCTTCATCCAAATTGAAGCAAAGACTTATTGAGGCAACCCACGTAATTCTGCAAGATTTGAGCTTCGTTCATCGCAAAGGCAGCGAGGTTCACATCATTTGGTATCAGAGCCGAAGACGATCGTGAATCATGCAACTTTTTGCTGGGTTCGTTGAAGACTACCCCATGTCATACGTGTTCAATGACGACGCTGGAGATGAAGAACATTTTTTTGAGCCATTGGGTGATCCAATATACGACGAGGAACTCCATGACGAGGAATTCAACGACGAATGGATTTTCCAAAAATATAACATCAAAGAGCCAATATTTAACTATCCGATCTTCGAAGAGCTAATCTTTGACAAAGACGAGGAAGACACGAAGATATCTCTTTCTCCAATTATCAATCAATCCGATGGAGGTGATACAATTTTCGTTGACGTGTCTTATTTATTTGAGGTTGAATTGAGTATTTTGGAGTTCATCAACATTGTCATTCTTCATTCGCACCACCTAAGAATGCATAAAATTCGAGGACGAATTCTGTCAAACACGGGGAGAATGATGCAGGGCAAAGTGGGCTATAGTTTCAAGAATGTTGAGATCACCGAAACGGACAAAAGAGTAGTGTTTTCTGAGTGGAATTGACCTAGTAAACAAGACCCACATAGTGGGGTCTCGGGATTTAAGCCGAATTCGGACGTTTAGGCTTTCAAAATGACGTTTTGTGTTCTTCTCGATTAATTTAATTATAGCTTTTATTATTGTGTTTAAGTAGATTTAATTTATGCATTAATATTCAGTTTTTGGATTATGAAAAGTCTCTTGATGAATCTATAAATCATGAGCACCTATTTTGTAATGGGTAGATTATGAATGAACATTTCTGAAAACACTTTTGTGAGAAAATACTCTCTAATTTCTTAGGTTCTAAATCGTTGAACTTATCAAGGCAAATAACTTTGTGGCGTTCTTCGAGTTCTAGACTTATCAATAGTTTCATTCCATAGACTATTGTGGCGTCTTTCATTCCCCCCTCAATCTTATCAATAGTTCAAATTACAAACTATTGTGGCGATTATCACTCCACCCAAAACACCAAACCGACCCTTCCTTTCAACCTATCCAAAAACCACAAAAAAATTCCCTACAACAACAAAACAGCAAACCTTCATCCAAATTGAAGCAAAGACTTATTGAGGCAACCCACGTAATTCCGCAAGATTTGAGCTTCGTTCATCGCAAAGGCAGCGAGGTTCACATCAAACGCGCATGCCATCAAGTGGAGGCGCACGGCGCGTTTGGCGCACAAAGCGCGGCGCACAACGCGCGGCGCGCGCCTGCCTGGCGCGGCGCACCGTCTGCTGCACGGCTGGCCGGCGTAGCGTGTTGTGTGCGTGATGAACGGCTCGTCTTGCCGGGCTCTTGCGGGCCTTCGAATATCATTCTTCCCACGTGAAATATGAAGATTTCCATTTGACGAGAGTGACTCGATTCGAGGAGCAAGGCGCAACTCGACGAGATCGACTAGCGACTTGACTCGAGGAGTGACTTGAGAATGACTCGAGGCTCGACTCGAGGAACAATTCAAGGCTTGACTCGAGGAGCGAAGCTCGACTCGAGGAGATTGACTCAAGACTCGACTCGAGGAGCGAAGCTCGACTCGAGGAGTCAAGAGTTTGGGCGAGGGCTTGAAGATTTGCCGCTCTTCAGGACCTCCGGCCTGACCATCGGCCCTTTGAGCGACGTGCCTTCTTGGCGTCTCGGGTTTTCCGAAAACGACCGACAACAATTTCCTCAACTCCTTTGTCGCTTGTGAATAAGTTAGAAACAATGTATTGACAAGGATCTAACAAGTCACATTGTTTCATCCAAAAGAGTCAAGACTCAATTTGGACACTGGCCAGTTCATTTATTCACACTCCAAGGAACAAAGCAAGAGGTGATATACATTGCATTTCAGCAATCTTGTACATGAATTCCATATCTATGAGAACTTCACAAAGTTACTCATGACATCTTCAATACTTAGTACTTCACCAATAGGTCCTGTTCGGAATCACATAGTGAGTCCGAACTCTGACTTTCTCAGTGAGTCCGAACTCTGACTTTCTCAAATGAGAATACGTAAGGTGGGAAATGGCATGTATCATTTCACGATTTAGTTAAGCACGATGCAATTCATACGTAGTGACTTCGAGACATAAGAGTTAAATGGTTTGTTCTTATTTTGTCTCTAGAAGTGCACTGGTCAATTAAGTACCTTCGGAAGATACCTAGAATAACTATAGAGTCTCCAACTCTCAATGCCCCATAACCAGACATCATAGATTCTCCTAACAATCGTACTGAGGTCAATAGTCCTTTGACCCTTAGATTGCGAATATATCGTTTTAAGCAAACTACGAAGAGTTTGTTCGTGCAAATCTACATTTGTCTCTTTGTGAGTTTTTAAGTTTTTTTATGGACTAAAGACTAAGGTTTTATCATAAAGCTTCAAACAGACAAGGAAGAATTAATCAACGTTTCATCTTTTATTAATAAATAAGAAATTACAAGCAAGAGTCTTCGTGAGACTATATTACATCAAATGTACATAAATGGACACTACTACTCTTCTTGTGGACACCATTGACAACATCAATTTGGACACTGCCAGTTCATTTATTCACATTCCAAGGAACAAAGCATGGGGTGATATACATTATGTTGTCGGTCGTTTTCGGAAAACCCAGAACGCTGAGAAGACGCGCCGCTCAAAGGGCCGATGATCAGGCCGGAGGTCCTGAAGAGCGGCAAGCGTTCCGTCACAAGTCGACTGGCAAGTCCTCGTGCCAAACTCTAAGCTCCTCAAGTCGAGCCTCGCTCGTTGAGTTGAGTCATTCTCCTCGCTCATCGAATCGAGCCTTGAGGCATTCTCCTCGAGTCGTTCTCCTCGAGTCGAACCTCGCTCCTCAAGTCGAGCCCTCGAGTCATTCTCCTCGACTCGAGCCTTTAGTCATTCTCCTCGAGTCGAGCCTCGAGTCGTTCTCCTCGAGTCGAGCCCTCGAGTCGTTCACCTCGAGTCGAGTCACTCTCGTCAAGTAGAGACCTTCATATTTTGCGTGACAAGCGTGATATCCGAAGACCGCTAAGGCCCACAAGAGTCCGACGAGACTGGCCGTGCACCGCGCATCCCTCAAGGAAACCGCGAGCGTAGCAAGCCGCGCCGGCCAGCCGCGCACAACAAGCCGCGCGCCAGCATCTCTCAAGGCGCGCCGCGCAGGCAGGCCGCGCGCAGCGCCAAGATGCGCCCGCGCCGCGCGCGCGCGTCATCTGGAAAGCACGCCTCGTGCGCCGCGCATCCCGCGTCGCGCCTGGTGTCCTGCGCGCTGCGCGCCCCCTTTTGATGGTGCGCGCGCCCCTAGTCCCATATGGATCATAAAGGACCATCTTAAGACCCTCAAACACCTATAAATACACCCTCTCATTGAGGGGAAAGCCATCCAACAATTTCCTATCGATACGCTCAAATTCTCGCTCTTCTCTACTTCTCTTGATGCCATCTTTGGCCTGAATCGCTTCTACAAGTTTCTCCCATTCTCAGAGGTTCTGAAGCACTCTCGGGGACTCCCGGACATCGCTCTCTCTGATCGAACGCCAAAGCTAGTGCTCAGGCACGCTCCTAGGGTTCCTCCGCGCTCCGCCTCCTTCGTCGGGTACGCCTCTCCCCAAGGCTCCGTGCCTCATTCTGCATCTCACACGCCTTGAACTACGTTCTGACCTGATCCTACACACGGGTACGTAGGCAGCCTACAACGCAAAGGCACGGTCACTCCTCCTCCTCGCCCCTTCCCTCCTCTGAGAGGTGGGTTGATCAGAGAAAACCTAGCTCGAGACTTTCGAGTTCACACTTTTGGCCAGGGTGCGATCACTTGGTCCGGCCTTGGATCGAACCGCCCGAGGTAGATAATCGTTGTTCATTTTCATGCGACAACATCTTGTTCAGCCCGAAACCCCTTATGTTCATCTTCTTCTTTTCTTCTGAAAACTCGACTTTCTCGGACTCGAGTAAAGATGAGTTGTCAGCAACCCGTACGTTCTGAGGGCGTTAACAACCCCGATAATGTCACAGGGACCAAAAAATATTTCCTTCGCTCCCAAACGCATGGTGACGAAGAGTCGCTCCATGAAGAGAGCTCGACCCGTCACCATCTCCATCTCCATCTCCGGATAGCAGGGACGACCGCATCATGGAGTTGGAGGATAATATCCGCCAACTGAAGGTGAAGAACGCGAGGTACCACAGCCGACTGGCTGCAGAGCGACCTAAACATGATGCGGTGATCCCCAACGGGGATCCCGAGAACCTCAACGAGGAGAGTCGCGACCACGACCTAGATTACGAGGGTGCTGATGATTTTGAGGATATCGAGACTTCTCTCACAAAGGACGGGGAACTCCCCGCTGTGAATGAAGTCGATCCTTCGGATCCTTCACCCAAGATAGGGAATGCACCTGCGGCCTCCCAAGCATGGAGCTCCCGACGTTCGGCCCATGACCGACTTGGTCAAAGGGAGAATGTTGCGGAAAGACAGGGCACGCGAAGAGCGCGCCGTCTTAGACGAAGCATGCGCCTCCGTGCAGCAAGCCCGGATCTTAGGGATCATCTTACTGCCTAACGCAACAAGCGTGGCGATGACCTAAGAGGGCGACTAAGCTATCGGCCAAACATCCCCGTAGCAGCCCCAACTAACGGGAACCGCCGCACGGGTCAAGGGTCAAATGAAAGGCGACAGGTGACTCCTCCCGAACAGGGAGTTACTCCGACTACCGATCTCGATGTGGTCACAATGATCCACAATCTTCGAAATGAAGTACGAGATCTCTGAGAACATGGAGTAGGCGGAAGTTCCTATGGGGTCGTTGAGGAGAACTCCTCGCCTTTCACGGTTCAGATATTGGCCGAGGTATGTACGGGAAATTTCAAACTCCCGAACCTCGCCCCCTATGATGGAAAAGCGGATCCCGCTTACCATATCCAGCATTATGAAACCTGGATGACGATGCAGGGTGTCACTCCCGGCGCCATGTGCCAAGCTTTTAGTCTTACCCTCGCCGGACCCAGCTTCGAGTGGTTCAAGAACTTAAGGCCGGGAAGCGTCCGATCATTCAAAGACCCGAAGGACATGTTCCTAGCACGCTTCGCTACATCTATGGTCCAAAAGAAGACCAAGATTTACCTGTGGTCAATCAGGCAAGAGAATGGCGAGTCTCTTAGACGATACCTCGCCCGATTCACTAAACAATCGAATAAGGTCGACCGCTATGACGACAAAGACGCAATCATTGCCATCATTGAAGGCTTGCGCACAAGTGTCCCTGCTACCATGGCCGAGTTAATCACTCAAGCCAAGACCTTCATGGGAGTTGAAGATTACCTCGATGGCCGCAAGGACAATAACCAAAGCTCTCACCACCGAGACGAACCTAGAAATGAGCAAGGCAACACCCGTAAAAGGCGAAACAGAGGGGGTCAGACTTCTAATAGCCAACCTCTGATGCCCCAAAAGTCGCGAGTTGTGGAAGAATTTAAAGGGTACTCGTCGTTCACACCGCTGAACATGCCGCCAGAGCGGATCCTGGCTTTGGCACGTGACAAGTTCACTCCCTCGGCTCCAATGAGCAAAGATTCCGCGACTCGCGATAGATCTAAATATTGCGAGTTCCATCAGGAATACAGTAACTTGACCTCCGAATGCTACAGTCTTAAAAGGCATATCGAGGCATTGATCCAATGGGGTGAGCTGAAAGAGTTCGTGTTGCGCATGATCAGCGCTGCGGGCCCCACCACAAACAGACCACAGTCTGGTAAGGGAGGACGAACAGCCGCTTCTATCGACCGAACCACGGATACTGCCTACGCCAATCCGCAACTCCACGTTGTGACCACCATATTGGGAGGTCCGCAAGATGGAGATTCGGCCCGTCAACGGAAGAAATTCCTTAGGGCTGTGGCCGAGGAAGACGCTGTTATGCACATCAACTATACGTATGAAGAGCCTCCGTCCGTGCCTCACGAGACGATGTATTTCACCAACGAAGAGGCCAAGCAAGTTGTGCATCCGCACAATGACGCGATTGTGCTCAAAGCCCAAGTGGCTAATAACTTGGTGAAAAGAGTTCTCATCGACAACGGCAGTGCTGCCGACATAATTTTCAAGTCCACCTTAGAGCGCATGAAGCTCGGGGGGCTACGCCCAACTCCGACCCAAACGCCACTATTCGGGCTCACTGGGGAGAGAGTCATGACCGAAGGCATCATCGATCTGCCGGTCACCTTCGGAACTCCCGGAGGCATTAAAGTCATTCACATGGTCCCATTCCTAGTGGTTGATCAGGAGTCGCCATATAATGTCAACATTGGGCGACCCACGCTGAACCGACTAAGGGCTATTACTTCTACATACCACCTACTGGTGAAGTTCCCTACCGAGGAAGGAATCGGTATCATGGCTGGAGATCAATCCCAAGCCAGAACATGCTACGTCCAAGGAATCGATGGAAAACCCGCTAGAAACACGGTTAACACGATCTTCCAAATTAGAGATAGCGTCGAGTCGACCAAGGTCCTCTGCGAAGTCCACGAAGACATCTGTATGACACCCAAGTGTAAGGTGCTGGCGTCCTCATCCCAAACAGGGAAGGACCCCACAAAGTCTGCCAAGTCATACATGACGGGACCTGCTACATCGAATACACGGACGAGATACCGATCTGTCGCCTGTGGAATGCGGAACACTTGAGACAATACTACCAGTAGCCAGCGCTTCCCCCCAATTTTATTGCTTTGCTTTCCAAGATTCAATAAGGCCTACGAGCCAATGTTTTAGGATTTCAAATTTTGGCAATATTAATAAAGTTCGAGGTTTTTCTTTCAAAATCTACTTTATCAAAGTTTTTCGGTCATCAAGATAACGCTTGTAAACCCAAAAACTTGGGGGGCGAATGAAATAGGCAACAGTAAGTACGCTCGAAATCCTCAAGAAAGTACGCTACACCAAAACAAAACACCCGAACATAAACGGGAACAAGCGCGACGTAAGACATCCATGAGATGCAGGCTTAAGATGTCTCCGCGCCGCGCCGTAAGACATCCATGAGATGCAGGCTTAAGACGCCTCTGTGGTGCGCCATAAGACATCCAAGAGATGCAGGCTAAAGACGCCTCCGCAGCGCGCCATAAGACATCCAAGAGATGCAGGCTAAAGACGCTTCTGCGGCGCGCCGTAAGACATCCATGAGATGCAGGCTGAAGACGCCTTTGCGGCGCGCCGTAAGACATCCATGACATGCAGGCTAAAACCGTCCCTCGCAACGCACTTAAGACGCCTTCGCGGCGCGCCGTAAGACATCCATGAGATGCAGGCTGAAGACGCCTCCGCGGCGCGCCATAAGACATCCATGAGATGCAGGCTTAAGACGCCTCCGTGGCGCGCCGTAAGACATCCATGAGACGCAGGCTTAAAATGCCTCCGCGGCGTGCCGTAAGACATCAATGAGATGCAGACTAAAGACGCCTCCGCGATGCGCCATAAGGCATCCAAGAGATGCAGGCTTAAGACGCCTCCGCGGCGCGCCATAGGTCATCCAAGAGATGCAGGCTAAAGTCGTCCCTCGCGACGCGCCTAAGACGCCTACATGGCGCACCGAAGCCGCTTACATGGCGCACTTAAGACGCCTACATGGCGCACGTAAGATGCCTACATGGCGCACGTAAGACGCCTACATGGCGCAACCAAGTCATCCCTCGCGACGCACCTAAGACGTCTACATGGCGCACTTAAGATGCCTACATGGTGCATCTAAGACGCCTACATCGTGCACCTAAGATGTCTACACGGCGTACGTAGGACGCCTACATGGCGCAACTAAGTTATCCCTCAAGACGTACTTAAGATGCCTACACAGAACATCTAAAACGCCTATATGGCACACCTAAGAAGCCATGGCGCATCTAGGCCATCCCTCTCAACGTGCATAAGACGCCTAAACGACGCATAGAACCGTCTCTCAGACGCGCTCTGAGTCGCCACAAGGCGCACCTAAACCGCCATACAAGGCGCAGGTCATGCCATTTTCGCCACCGCCAACTGAGCACGATCACACTCACCTTGGGAGACTCCCCATTCCATGCGAGCTAATTGAAGCTGATCGCGAAGACTCGCGAACTCCGCCTCTGAGCAAAAACCTCGCTCGGCCTGAGCTAGCTAAGACCTCGCTCGAGCGAGCTCCTCTTGGAAGAGTCCCAGGTGACAAATGAGGTCGTGTTGAACCTTCTCGTGTCGAGCCTTGCTTCTCGAGTCAAGTCATTCTCCTCAAGTCGAGCCTTGCTCCACGAGTCGAGTCATTTTCCTCGAGTCGAGCCTTGCTCCTTGAGTCGTGTCACTCTCCTCGGGTTGAGTCTTGCTCCTCGAGTCGAGTCATTTTCCTCGGGTCGAGCCTTGCTCCTCGAGTCCAGTCACTCTCCTCGAGTCGAGCCTTGCTCCTCGAGTCCAGTCACTCTCTTCGAGTCGAGCCTTGCTCCTCGAGTCGAGTCACTCTCCTCGGGTTGAGTCTTGCTCCTCGAGTTGAGTCATTTTCCTCGAGCCGAGCCTTGCTCCTCGAGTCCAGTCACTCTCCTCGAGTCGAGCCTTGCTCCTCGAGTCTATGTAATCTCCTCGAGTCGAGCCTCGCTCCTCGAGTTGAGTCACTCTCCCTGGGTTGAGTTTTTGCTCCTCGAGTCGAGTCATTTTCCTCGAGCCGAGCCTTACTCCTCGAGTCTAGTCACTCTCCTCGAGTCGAGCCTTGCTCCTCGAGTTGAGCCTTAGTCCTCGAGTCGAGTCATTCACCTCAAATCGAGCCTTGCTCCTCGAGTCGAGTCATTTTCCTCGAATCGAGCGTCACTCCTCGAGTGGAGTCATTCTCCTTGAATCGAGCATCGCTCCTCGAGTTGAGTCATTTTCCTTGAGTCATGTCAGTCTCCTCGAGTCGAGCCTTGCTCCTCGAGTCGAGTCATTCTCCTCGAGTCGAGTCCCGCTCCTCGAGTAAGCACCTAAAACGATTTGAAGAGCAGGTTAGCCAAAGCAAGACTATTGCAAAAAGACAAACAAAGGAAAACTTGCCCTCTGGGCGTCAAAAACGCCATGACAGAGGACGTCTACATCGCTACTCATTACGATGTCCCTTCACGTCTTCATCGTAGATTATCTTCCCCGGCATCGACAGAAAGTCAGCCCAAATCGGAGTAACACTGCTCCAAAGGCCACAACAGACCCTCGCACTCACGTCTGGGGAATAAGGGCCGATCTTCCGAATGCAGACGGAGAAGCGTCACCAAAGCTAGAATGGCAGATGCCCCGTGAGACCGACTTATGCTTGATGCGTGATCGAACTTTGGGCATTGATCTCCGAGCAGTTGAAGCCCTCCAGTGCGGCAGAGCCTTCCACCAGGTACCACTCCGCCTTCTCGAAGCATCGGCCCACAGCATCAACCTCCGTCTTTGAGACCTCGGAATGAGCACGCCTTTGCAAAACGTAAAAGTGCATTCTCCATCCAAGCTGGCCGAGACGGACGCCATGATCTACCCCTAACATGTCGCAATTAGACAATAATTGCCATGCTAATCACCGCCGAGTTCCATTGACTCCGGCTCGAAGATATCATCAAACAAAACGCCATCCAAGAAAGACTTGGGCGTGACTTCGCCAAAAGATCAACAAGTCGTGACACGCCGGCACGCCTCTGCACAAATGCACGCGCTAATTGTGCGCGCATGTCCCTGTTGCTCCAGGGCTAGAGCGATGGATGCAAATGCGTCTGCCTCGCCCACGTTGAGCTACGCCTCCCATCCGCTTGGATCCTCCTCCACATGTTGATCACAAAATCGTGTTGAGAGAAACGATAAAAGCGAGAGGGAGCACATGAAATTGTGAGAATATTCTCTATAATCACAAAGGCTTCACGACGGCGAAGCCTTGGGAAATAAATTTTCCTCAAACACCCGGTGGAAACAACTAAAAGTTTACCGCCCAGGGCCTCCCGAGCGCTGAACTTGGGGGGCTAATGTTGTCGGTCGTTTTCGGAAAACCCGGAAAGCCGAGAAGACGCGCCGCTCAAAGGGCCAATGGTCAGGCCGGAGGTCCTGAAGAGCGGCAAGCCTTCCGTCACGAGTTGACTAGCATGTCCTCGTGCCAAACTCTCAGCTCCTCAAGTTGAGCCTCGCTCCTTGAGTTGAGTCATTCTCTTCACTCCTCGATTCGAGCCTTGAGTCATTCTCCTCGAGTCGTTCTCCTTGAGTCGAGCCTCGAGTCATTCTCCTCGAGTCGAGCCTCGCTCCTCAAGTCAAGCCTTCGAGTCGTTCTCCTTGAGTCGAGCCTCGCTCCTCAAGTCAAGCCCTCGAGTCGTTCTCCTTGAGTCAAGCCTTTAGTCATTCTCCTCGAGTCGTTCTCCTTGAGTCGAGCCTCGAGTCGTTCTCCTCGAGTCGAGCCTCGCTCCTCGAGTCGAGCCCTCTAGTCGTTCTCCTCGAGTCGAGTCACTCTCGTCAAGTAGAGACCTTCATATTTCGCATGACAAGCGTGATATCCGAAGCCGTCCAATAATTTCCTATCGATACGCTCGAATTCTCTCTCTCCTTTGCTTCTCTTGATGCCATCTTTGTTGGAATTGATCTAGGGTTTAAGAAAAAGATTAAACGCTTCGCAAAGCGGCGGAATTTTAAAAAATTTCTTTTCAAGTAAAAACAGTTTTTACTAACCTAGACAAAGAGCAAGTACATGTAATTAAAATCTAATATGAGCTAAGAAGTTTGCTAACCTTTCTTGAAGCTTGATCTTTGAGAAGCTCTTAGAAAGTTGCAACGCTCGTCTCCCCTCGCAGCACGTCTCTCTTTCTTTCCTCGTCACCTCGAGCAACCACGAAAGTTTCTATCACTAAATCACTCGAAAAAAAGGAATTAGTGAGTGGGCACTTTTAAACACTACGACTTAAGAACGAGTCTTGAAGTCGCAGAGTTAAACACTAGGTCGAGTGAGGACCTAGGTGCCAAAACAAGAAAAATCAAAAATAAACTAGAGAGAGAGAGAAGAGGGGCGGCAACCACAAGTTCTAGAGAGAGAAGCTCTCAATCTCTAACTTATGTGGAATGAGAAAACAATGAGAATGAAGGCCCTATTTATAGGAGAGGGGTTAGCCTTAGAAAATAGGAGTTTCCTCTTTTTCCAAGCATTCATGAGCAATCTCTTATTGCCCATTCTCTCCATATGCGCCCATCACATTCATTCCCTTAAGGGATTTGTTTCCTAATTTGTTTCCTCTTCTTTGCTTGTCCTTGCCGCCCATATCCTTTCCTCTTAGAGGAAATTTGTTTCCTCTTTTTCTTTTGGCAAGTATCTAAATACATTTATGCACAAATAAACTCTCTTTCTCTTAGGTATTTGGGCGCCCATATTTTCTCTAGAAGGAGCTTCTAGAAGCTTCTTCATTTGTTCATAACAACATGAGAAAGGCCCATTAAGAATTTTCAATAAAATTCTTATGAAATGAAATTAATCCACAAGCCCCAATTAATCATATCATGGCCGAGTGACATTGAGTCATCAAATGAACTTGTCAAAATTTATTGACATCCATTTCATCCTACGTCTCAAAAGACAAAAAAACCCTTTTAACTATTTTCGTTCTTGTTTTGACTTAGCTTCCAGTTTAACTATTCCTATCGATGTGATTCGTGACAGTGACCTCATGGACCCAAATGAACAAAGCTTGAGCTAAACACTTGGACTCAAAAGTTCACAAACCTTTTCCAAGTTTAGCTTAATGCCAACTGACTCCACTAAAGAGTTGACACTGAAAATCTCTCGGTTCAAATGAATTTATTTTCTACTCAAGAATTCAACCTAATTGTAATGAGTGGATCCACAGAATATTATCAGTGTTTACCCTTCATGAATATCATCAGCTAGTCGGGATTTACAAAATTACCATTTTACCCTTCTAGCTGTTATTTCCTCAACTCCTTTGTCGCTTGTGAATAAGTTAGAAACAATGTATTGACGAGGAGCTAACAAGTCACATTGTTTCATCCAAAAGAGTCAAGACTCAATTTGGACACTGGCCAGTTCATTTATTCACACTCCAAGGAACAAAGCATGAGGTGATATACATTGCATTTCAGCAATCTTGTACATGAATTCCATATCTATGAGAACTTCTCAAACTTACTCATGACATTCTCACAACTTAGTACTTCACCAATAGGCCCTGTTCGGAATAACATAGTGAGTCTGAACTCTGACTTTCTCAAATGAGAATACTAAGGTGTGAAATGACATGTCTCATTTCAGGATTAAGGTAAGCATGATGCAATTCATACGTAGTGACTTCGAGACATAAGAGGTTAAATGGTTTGTTCTTATCTTGTCTCTAGAAAAGCACTGGTCAATTCAGTACCTTCGGAAGATACCTAGAAGAACTATAGAGTCCCAAACTCTCAATGCCTCATAACCAGACATCATAGATTCTTCTAACAATCATACTGAGGTCAATAGTCCTTTGACCCTAAGATTGCGAATATATCGTTTTAAGCAAACTACGAAGAGTTTGTTCATGCAAATCTACATTTGTCTCTTCGTAAGTTGTTTAGTTTGTTTATGGACTAAAAGACTAAGGTTTTATCATAAAGCTTCAGACAAGGAAGATTGAATGAACGTTTCAACTTTTTATTAATGAATGAATAGGCAATTACAAGCAAGAGTCTTCATGAGACTTTATTACATCAAATGTACAAAATAAAGACTACAACTCTTCTTGCGGGCACCATTGACAACAAACTCCCACTTGACTCAAAGAAGGTGTGTGTAGTCCTTCATGCCTAATCCCTCACGATGTTGGTCGAAGACCTTGTTCGCTAGGGCCTTGGTGAATGGATCTGCGAGGTTGTCCACCGTTGAGATCTTCTTCACTTCCACGTCTCCGCGCTGCACGATCTCTCGAATCAAATGGTATTTCCTCTCAATATGCTTAGAGCGCTTATGGCTTCTACGTTCCTTTGAGTTAGCGACAGCCCCACTATTATCACAATAAAGGGTCATGGGCTCGTCGACGTTTGGAACAACTTCCAAATACTTAAGGAACTTTCTAAGCCATACAGCCTCTTTGGATGCTTCACAAGCAGCCACATATTCTGCTTCCATTGTGGAGTCAGCAATGCAAGATTGCTTAATACTTCTCCACACAACAGCTCCACCATTAAGGATGAACACAGATCCCGAAGTGGATTTCCTGGAATCCTTATGCACTTGAAAATCAAAGTCGGTATATCCCGTCATAGTTAGGTCAGTACCTGAGTATGTAAGCATCAAGTTCCTAGTTCTTCGAAGATACTTCGGAACATGCTTAACAGCAATCCAGTGCTCGGGTCCAGGGCTGGATTGGAAACGGCTAACTACGCCAACGGCGAAACATATATCAGGTTTAGTGCAAAGCATGGCATACATGAGGCTTCCTACGGCAGAGGCGTAAGGAATCTTCCTCATGTCTTCAATCTCTTGTGCAGTCTTGGGAGACTGGTCCTTAGAGAGTGAAACTCCATGCCTAAAGGGTGTTTGGCCCTTCTTGGAGTGTTGCATCGAGAAGCGATCCATCACCTTATCAATATAAGATGCTTGAGAGAGCGACAGGGTCCGGTTTTTCCTATCTCGAAAGATTTGGATCCCCAGAATGTACGCGGCTTCTCCTAGATCCTTCATATCGAATTGCTTTGCCAGCCAGACCTTAACCTCAGATAACTTACCCACGTCATTACCAATGAGTAGTATATCATCGACATATAGTACCAGAAACACAACTTTACCTTCATGTATTAACTTGTAAACACAAGGCTCATCTATTGACTGTTCAAAGCCAAAGCTCTTTACAGTTTCATCGAATCTAATATTCCATGACCTAGATGCTTGCTTTAGTCCATAAATGGATTCAAGCAACTCACAAACCTTGGTCTCTTGACCTTTATCCACGAAACCGTCTGGTTGAGCCATGTAAATGCGCTCGTCAAGATTGCCATTCAGAAAGGCTGTCTTGACATCCATTTGCCAGATCTCATAGTCGAGAGCTGCAGCTATGGATAGGAGTATGCGGATGGATTTAAGCATCGCGACTGGCGAGAAGGTTTCTTCATAGTCAATCCCTTCTTGTTGGGTATAACCCTTTGCCACAAGTCGTGCTTTGAACGTCTCGACGTTCCCATCAGGACCCCTTTTCTTCTTGTATATCCACTTACACCCTACGGGTTTAATCCCTTCAAGATGGTCTACATGTTTCCAGACATTGTTGACATACATCGAGTGCATTTCAACTTTCATGGCGTCAAGCCAAAGGTTTGATTCAGAACAAGCTATCGCTTGGCTATAGGAAACAGGATCATCCATGTCAGAGACGGCTACAAGAGAGTCTCCATAAGACATGTACCTGTCAGGCTTTTGAGTAGCCCTCCCACTACGTCTAAGTACTACTTGACGAGAATCTGATGAGTTAGGTTGTGTTTCAGTTCGGGTAAGAACAGTTCTTACAGATGAGGTAGAAGCTTCCTCACCCAACTTTTCTTCAAGCACAATTTTGCTTCTAGGTTTCGCATCCTTCATAAAGTCTTCCTCAAGGAAACGAGCATTCGTGCTAACGAAAGTCTTATCGTCCTCGGGACTATAGAAAGTAAAACCTTTGGTTTCCTTCGGATATCCTACAAACATGCACAATTCTGACCTACTAGCCAACTTGGTAGTCTTTTGCCTCAGCACGTGTGCAGGGCAACCCCAAATTCGGATGCGGCCAAGATTCACTTTACGGCCAGTCCATCGTTCATAAGGAGTACCAAGAACCGTTTTAGATGGAACTTGGTTCAGAATGTAAGCGGCTGTTTCGAGGGCATATCCCCAAAAAGAAAGTGGGAGTGATGAGTAACTCATCATTGATCTAACCATTTCCATAAGAGTTCGGTTTCTTCTCTCTGACACCCCGTTTTGTTGAGGCGTGCCAGGTGCGGTAAGCTGAGAAGCGATACCTTCTTCTATAAGAAAGTCATCGAACTCTCCAGACATATACTCACCACCTCGATCAGATCGAAGGGTTTTGATCACTTTGCCAGTTTGCTTTTCCACTAAAGCCCTAAAGAACTTAAATACGTTAAAGGTCTCGGATTTGTGTTGGAGCAAATAGACAAAACCATATCGCGAGTAATCATCGGTGAAGGTAACGAAGTATTCGTATCCCCCACGTGCCTGTTGGATGAGCGGACCACATACATCATAATGTATTAGTTCCAGCAACTCAGTGGCTCTTCGACCCATATCGGAGAAAGGTCGCTTAGTCATTTTTCCTTCTATGCAGGATTCACAAGTAGGTAGTGAACCTATTGCAGAGTCTTGGAGTGGACTGTCCCTCACAAGTCTCTTAATCCTAACTAGATTGATATGACCAAGTCTCAAGTGCCAGAGGTATGTTGATTTTGTTATATCGGAGGATTCAGAAAGTTTGATCCTCTTTGGCTCCCTAATTAGATCGTTATCTATTTCGGTGTCTAAAAGAGAAGGTTGAGTGGGATAGATGTAAAAAAGAGCATTCTTCATACATGCAACAGTGACAAAAGAATTATCAGGAAACGAAATACGAATTCCATTCTTAATGAACTTTAAACAATAATCTTGCTCAAGAAGACGAGCAACGGATATTAAGTTCTTCCCAAAGGTAGGAACAAAATAAACATTATTCAAGTTTAAAGTGCGGTCTTCAAAAGACAGCGTCACGGATCCCACAGCCTTCGCAGACACCAGGCTCCCATCACCCCATTTGAAACAGAACTCGCCTTCCTCTAAGCTTTTGGTTTTCTTGAAACCATTCAAGGAACAACAAATATGGTTAGTAGCAGCGGAGTCAAGAATCCACGTTGATACATTATCAGCTACTAAGCATGCTTCGGTAACTAGTACAATACTATGTTCCTTTGCTTTGAGATAGGCGGGACAGTTCCTTTTATCGGCCTTGTAAGGTCCCTTCTCAGTTCTAGAGGCGGAGGCTGTGTGCTCAGTAGCATGTGCCTCACCTTGATTCCTCTTTCTCTTAGTGAGACCTACAGCAGTGTGAAGTTCCTCCATAAGCTTGGTAACAATGTACTCTAGCTTGTTAATGGAGTAGTTCATCTTGGAGGTATCAAGAGATGCGGGGAGAGTTTCTAAGATCACATCTATGACATTCTTCCCATCAATCTCAGATCCTAGGATTTCCATTTTACTCAGATGACTAATGATCAATATCATAAAGTCTCCAACAGGAGTCCTAGCCTTCATGCGACAGTTCATAAATTGTCGGACTGCTTATTGCCTTGCTTGACGCCTTTGCCCTCCAAACATCTTATGGAGATTGGCGAGCATGTCGGCGGCAGTCTCGATGTCACGATGTTGTTGTTGCAACACATTGTTCATTGATGCTAAGATATAGCACCTCACAATCTCATCGGAGCAGAGCCAGGCCGCCAAGGCGTCTTTGTCCTCTTGAGTTGAATCATTATTCATCAGAGGAGGACACGGGGTGGTGAGTACCCATTTGTGCTTGGTAAGGATTATGTCGAGGTTACATTTCCAGTCGACGTAATTGTCGCCTTCAAGTTTATTCGAGGAAAGAATGGTTGAGAGAGGGTTGAGAGACATATTGCCTATATAAGTTGAAACAAGTTTATGATTAGTCTTTGGTTTAGGATTTAAGTTTTATTAAGACTTTTATAAAAATCCAAAGGTGTTATAAACCAAACAATAATTTACTCCCTCAAGAGAAGGCCGCAAAAAATCTCCTTTTATAAGTAAATGACACATCATTAATTGGTTTATAAGAGAAGGCCGCAAAGGTGTCAATACATCTATTTTGACTAGCCACCTTTTAAATTGGTTTGATCACTCACATCCTTTCGCAGACCCTCAAGGGAGGATTACTAGGGATTGAGCCTAAGTGTGTAACCAACCACTTAGTCCAAAAGATCAGCTTTGAAAAACAATCCCCCAAGGGGAGGCCTTGTCATCATTGCATCACTCTCGAACGTAGCTCATTGAGCAATGATCGAAGCAATAACGCCTTGGAGTACTCACATTTAAGTGAGGGTCGCAAGAGCGGCTCTTAGTCCCATGTTATTGCATCTTTCATTAGTGTTGGGGATCGTGGGTTACAAACAACGAATATAACCCTCCCACTTAGTTTTTGGAGTTGGTTCATCGACTCTTATAAGTTCGGAAACAGATTTCCTAGTTAGAGAGCGACAGAGCGGACAACTAGAAGAGAATCCTAGATCGAAATGTTCAGAGCAGTATTAGTGCATAAAGGCACAAGGTACATACTCGATCTTTTCCTATTTTCTATTTCGGGAAAGTGCGTGAGGGAAGTGTGAACTTCAACTCACTCGAACACTTGAAAGTTTGAGATTACACATCTTTTTATTTTTCGGCTTGTCTACAAGGAGACCTCCCACTCAAATTTTCAAGAGCATATAGATTTTGAACATATGTGATATAGATATAGTTTTGAAAACATTTTGAAAATTTATTTGATTTGGATGACAAAATATTTTTCAAGTTTGAAAGTGAAAACGGTTTTTCAAAATTCAAACTAGTTTTGTAAAAATTCAATTTCAATTAAACTTTCAAAAATTAAAACATTTTAATCTTACACATCATGTTTATAATCATATGAAAAACATTTTTGCTCAAGAAAATTTTCTCATTAGAGTTCTATAACTCATGGTAGTGGGGTTTGAAAATCCGGATTTCTAAAAAACTGGAGTTTCAGACAGCCGCGCACCTCGGAGTAAAATCGCCATATCTGGCGGCTCCGATGTCCTTTTGAGCCGAAACCGGTGGCATTGGACAGATGACAGACAGAGCTTTAATTTGATTCCAGAATCATTAAATTTAGATTTCTGAACAGAGAGTTATGACACTTTTAATGCGGGTTTACTCCAGCTCGAAGAAAAAGAAATAAATTAAAGCTTGGTCCTTTTTAGGTGCGAAAAAGAATCAAGTGTAACGGAACGTTTTAAGATGTTGTTTAAAGCTTTTATTTGTGTTTTATCAGCAGGGTAATAACATAGAATAAAAGAAATAACAACAAGCATAAAACGAATACGGTAAATAAAAGAAACTAGAAAGACAAGGTAACTAGTCACAAAAATTACCGAAATTTCTCAAACCTTTAAAACACGTTTTTCAATATAAAAAATTAAAAACTTTTAGAACTGATTCTAATGTGTTTTAAAAACATCCCAAAATCATAGAAAAACAACATGGTTTTTAATTTAAAGGCAAGAGCAATAAATTAAAAAAAATCTAAGATTACAATTCTAACTTGTCACAAAATTAGTAAACTTTCGAAAACGATTTTCAAGCTCATAATTTTAAAAACATGTACATGCTAATCTTTGACCATAGCTCTGATACCATTTGTTGGAATTGATATAGGGTTTAAGAAAAAGATTAAACGCTTCGCAAAGCGGCGGAATTTTAAAAAATTTCTTTTCAAGTAAAAACTGTTTTTACTAACCTAGACAAAGAGCAAGTACATGTAATTAAAAACTAATATGAGCTAAGAAGTTTACTAACCTTTCTTGAAGCTTGATCTTTGAGAAGCTCTTAGAAAGTTGCAACGCTCGTCTCCCCTCGCAGCACGTCTCTCTTTCTTTCCTCGTCACCTCGAGCAACCACGAAAGTTTCTATCACTAAATCACTCGAAAAAAAGGAATTAGTGAGTGGGCACTTTTAAACACTACGACTTAAGAACGAGTCTTGAAGTCGCAGAGTTAAACACTAGGTCGAGTGAGGACCTAGGTGCCAAAACAAGAAAAATCAAAAATAAACTAGAGAGAGAGAGAAGAGGGGCGGCAACCACAAGTTCTAGAGAGAGAAGCTCTCAATCTCTAACTTATGTGGAATGAGAAAACAATGAGAATGAAGGCCCTATTTATAGGAGAGGGGTTAGCCTTAGAAAATAGGAGTTTCCTCTTTTTCCAAGCATTCATGAGCAATCTCTTATTGCCCATTCTCTCCATATGCGCCCATCACATTCATTCCCTTAAGGGATTTGTTTCCTAATTTGTTTCCTCTTCTTTGCTTGTCCTTGCCGCCCATATCCTTTCCTCTTAGAGGAAATTTGTTTCCTCTTTTTTTTTGGCAAGTATCTAAATACATTTATGCACAAAATAAACTCTCTTTCTCTTAGGTATTTGGGCGCCCATATTTTCTCTAGAAGGAGCTTCTAGAAGCTTCTTCATTTGTTCATAACAACATGAGAAAGGCCCATTAAGAATTTTCAATAAAATTCTTATGAAATGAAATTAATCCACAAGGCCCAATTAATCATATCATGGCCGAGTGACATTGAGTCATCAAATGAACTTGTCAAAATTTATTGACATCCATTTCATCCTATGTCTCAAAAGACAAAAAAACCCTTTTAACTATTTTCGTTCTTGTTTTGACTTAGCTTCCAGTTTAACTATTCCTATCGATGTGATTCGTGACAGTGACCTCATGGATCCAAATGAACAAAGCTTGAGCTAAACACTTGGACTCAAAAGTTCACAAACCTTTTCCAAGTTTAGCTTAATGCCAACTGACTCCACTAAAGAGTTGACACTGAAAATCTCTCTGTTCAAATGAATTTATTTTCTACTCAAGAATTCGACCTAATTATAATGAGCGGATCCACTGAATATTATCTATGTTTACCCTTCATGAATGTCATCAGCTAGTCGGGATTTACTAAATTACCATTTTACCCTTCTAGCTGTTATTTCCTCAACTCCTTTGTCGCTTGTGAATAAGTTAGAAACAATGTATTGACGAGGAGCTAACAAGTCACATTGTTTCATCCAAAAGAGTCAGGACTCAATTTGGACACTGGCCAGTTCATTTATTCACACTCCAAGGAACAAAGCATGAGGTGACATACATTGCATTTCAGCAATCTTGTACATGAATTCCATGTCTATGAGAACTTCACAAAGTTACTCATGACATTCTCACAACTTAGTACTTCACCAATAGGCCCTGTTCGGAATAACATAGTGAGTCCGAACTCTGACTTTCTCAAATGAGAATACTAAGGTGTGAAATGACATGTCTCATTTCAGGATTAAGGTAAGCATGATGCAATTCATACGTAGTGACTTCGAGACATAAGAGGTTAAATGGTTTGTTCTTATCTTGTCTCTAGAAGTGCACTGGTCAATTCAGTACCTTCGGAAGATACCTAGAAGAACTATAGAGTCCCAAACTCTCAATGCCTCATAACCATACATCATAGATTCTTCTAACAATCATACTGAGGTCAATAGTCATTTGACCCTAAGATTGCGAATATATCGTTTTAAGCAAGCTACGAAGAGTTTGTTCATGCAAATCTACATTTGTCTCTTCGTAAGTTGTTTAGTTTGTTTATGGACTAAAAGACTAAGGTTTTATCATAAAGCTTCAGACAAGGAAGATTGAATGAACGTTTCAACTTTTTATTAATGAATGAATAGGCAATTACAAGCAAGAGTCTTCATGAGACTTTATTACATCAAATGTACAAAATAAAGACTACAACTCTTCTTGCGGGCACCATTGACAACAAACTCCCACTTGACTCAAAGAAGGTGTGTGTAGTCCTTCATGCCTAATCCCTCACGATGTTGGTCGAAGACCTTGTTCGCTAGGGCCTTGGTGAATGGATCTGCGAGGTTGTCCACCGTTGAGATCTTCTTCACTTCCACGTCTCCGCGCTGCACGATCTCTCGAATCAAATGGTATTTCCTCTCAATATGCTTAGAGCGCTTATGGCTTCTAGGTTCCTTTGAGTTAGCGACAGCCCCACTATTATCACAATAAAGGGTCATGGGCTCGTCGACGTTTGGAACAACTTCCAAATACTTAAGGAACTTTCTAAGCCATACAGCCTCTTTGGATGCTTCACAAGCAGCCACATATTCTGCTTCCATTGTGGAGTCAGCAATGCAAGATTGCTTAATACTTCTCCACACAACAGCTCCACCATTAAGGATGAACACAGATCCCGAAGTGGATATCCTGGAATCCTTAGATTTTGAATGTATTGTTTTAAGCAAACCATGAAGAGTTTATCCATGCAAATCTACATTTGTCTCTTCATATGTTGTCAGGTAGATTTGCATGAACAAACTCTTAATGGTTTGCTTAAAATAGTATATTCACAATCTAAGGATGAAAGGGCTATTGATCGCAGTTTGATTGTTAAGAGAATCTATGACGTCTGGTTATGGGACATTGAGAGTTGGAGACTCTATAGTTCTTCCTAGGTATCTTCTGATGGTACTGAATTGACCAGTGCACTTCTAGAGAAAATATAAAAACAAACCATTTAACCTCTTATGTCTCGAAGTCACTACGTATGACTTGCATCATGCTTTCCTCAATCCTTAAATGAGACATGTCATTTCATAGCTTACGTATTCTCATTTGAGAAAGTCACAGTTTGGATTACTATGTGATTCAGAATATGACATATTTGTGAACTACTAAGTTATGAAGATGTCATGAGTAACTTTGTGAAGTTCTCATAGATATGGTATTCATGTACAAGATTGCTGAAATGCAATGTATATCACCTTATGCTTTGTTCCTTGGAATGTGAATAAACGAACTGGCCAGTGTCCAAATTAAGTCATGACACTTTTGGATGAATCAATGTGACTTGTTAGCTCCTCGTCAATACATTGTTTCTAACTTATGCACAAGCGACAAAGGAGTTGAGGAAATAACAGCTAGAAGGGTAAAATGGTAATTTTGTAAATCCTGACTAGCTGATGATATTCATGAAGGGTAAACATAGGTAATTTTCAGTGGATCCACTCATCACAATTTAGTTGAATTCTTGAGTAGAAAATAAATTCATTTGAACAGAGAGATTGCAGTGTCAACTCTTTAGTGGATTCAGTTGACATTAAGCTAAACTTGGAAAAGGTTTGTAAACTTTTGAGTCCAAGTATGCTAGCTCAAGCTTTGTTCATTTGGATACATGAGGTCACTACCACAAGTCATTAGAGTAGGATTAGTTAAACTAGAAGCTAAGTCAAAACAAGAGCTAGACAAGTTTTACGAAAATTCTCTAAAGGGTAATTTTGTCCTTTCGAACATAGGATGGTTTGAATGTCAATAAATAAGTTTTTTGACATTGTCATATGATGACAATGAGATTATGTCACTCGGCCATAATGATATATTTGGACGTTGAGGATTAATTTCATTTCATGTAATTTATTTGAAAATTCTTGATGTGTTTTTCTTATGTTGTCATGAACAAATGAAGAAACATCTAGAAGCTCCTTCTAGATGCATGCAAACCGTCCAAGCCATGGAGAGAAGAGGAATTATTTTTTACATTGGTGTATGAAGATACTTGCCAAAAGAAAATGAGGAAACAAATTTTCTCTAGAAGGAAATGGGGTGCACGACCAAGGCTAGGGAGAGGCAATCAAAAGAGGAAACAGATTTACTTATAGAAGCACATTCTGGACGTGTGACATGAGGAAAAGGGGATGCAAATATTTGCTCATGAATTTGTGATATTCTATAGAGAAGAAGAAACTACCTTTTGAAGGTAATCCTCCTCCTATTAATACCCCACCTCATTCACAACTCACAACACACAACCTTGAGATTGAGAGCCTCTCTCTCTAAGTTGGCCGCCCCCCCTCTCTCTCTCTAGAATCCCTTCTTGTTCTTTATTTTGGCACCTAGGTCCTTATTAGACCTAGCATTTATTTTAGCTCTTTGGCTCCAAGACTTGTTCTTGAGTCATCGTGCTTAAAAGTGTCCACACACTAAATCCAACCATTCTCTTAAGATTCTAGTGGTACAAACTTTCGTGGTTGCTCACAGGTTCAAGAAGACTAGTGGGAGAGGCGAGCTGCGTGGGGAGACGAACGTTTCAACCTTCCAAAGGCTTCTCAACGTTCAAGCTCCATTCGAGGTTGGTACCGAGTAAAACCTAAATGTAATTTTAAATTTTAAATTATACGTTCATGCGCTTTGTCTAGGTTGTAAAAACATTTTACATGTTTTAAAGAAATTTTTTATATTCCGCCGCTTGTTAGAAGCGATAAATCTTTTCTTAACCCTAGATCTATTCCAACAAACGGTATCAGACCTATGTTCAAAGTATAAGTGTTGTCAGTCGTTTTCGGAAAACCCCACACCCAGAAGACGCGTCGTTCACAGGGCCGATGGTCAGGCCGGAGGTCCTGAAGAGCGGTAAGCCGTCAGGCCCTTGCCCAAACTATTGACTCCTTGAGTCGAGCCTAGCCACTCGAGTCAAGACTTGAGTCGGCTCCTCGAGTCGAGCCTCGCCCCTCGAGTTGAGACTTATTCAGTCTCCTCGAGTCGAGCCTCGCTCCTCGGGTCGAGCCTTAAGTCAGTCTCCTCGAGACGAGCCTCGCTCCTCTCGAACCGAGCCTTGAGTCAGTCTCCTCGAGTCGAGCCTCGACTCAGATTCTATCCGTCAAATAGCTACATTCATGTCACAAACCCAACATGCAAAGCCCACAATAACTCAACGGGCCCGGAAGCGAGACGATCGCGAGAAGCCCGCAAAGACAAGGCCCAGCGCGCGCCGCGCCGCGCGTTGAGCAGCGCAGCCCGCGCGCCGCGCCCGGACAAGGCCGCGCCGCGCGCTGAACGGCGCAGACCACGCGTCGCGGGTTGTGCGCCGCGCGCCGCGGGTCGCGCCCCGCGCATGGTGCGCCGCTACTCCTTTGTGCGCCTCCTCTTGGAAAGGTGCGCGTCCCGAGTCCCACATTGGCGAAAAAGGACCCCCTTAGGGTCCCCAAACACCTATATAAACCCCCTCTCACTGAGGGGGAAGCCACCCCTTCATCTCCTATCGATACGCTCGATTTCTCACTCTCCTCTGCTTCTCTTGATGCCATATTTGGCCTGAAGCATTCTCATCAGTCTCCTTCGTTCTCAAAGGTTCCGAAGCACTCACGGGAACTTCTCGGACGTCGCTCCCTCTGATCGAACGCCCCCCGGTGCTCAAGCACGCCCCTAGGGTTCTCGACTAGAGTTCCCCTCGTGCGTCTAACACACTAGACGCGCACGCGATCTCCGAGGTTCTGAGACGCCGCCGAGGACTCCTCGTGCCCCGTCTCCTTTGTCGAGTGCGCTTCTCCACCAAGGTTCTACGCCTCATACTGCATCTTATACGCCTGAACTACGTTCTGACCTGATCCCACGCACGGGTACGTAGGTAGCCGACACCCAAGGCACGGTCACTCCTCCCCCTCACCCTCTACCTCTCCCGAGAGGCGGGTTGATCGGAGAAAACCTAGCTCGAGACTTTCGAGTTCACACTTTTGGCCTGGGTGCGATCACTTGGTCCGGCCTTGGATCGAACCGCCCGAGGTTTTCAATAGTTGTTCATTTTTGTGCGACAACATTTTGGCGCTAGAAGGAGGGGACTTCCCGACCTGTTCAGCCCGAAATCCCTTCTTTTCATCTTCTTCTTTTCTTCCACAAATTCAACTTTCTCGAACTTGAGAAAAGATGAGTAGTCAACCACCCGTACATTCTGAGGGCGTTAACAACCCCGATAACGTCACTGGGACCAAAAAGTACTTCTTGCGCTCCGGAGCGCATGGTGACGAAGAGTCGCTCCACGAAGAGAGCTCGACCCGCTCACCATCTCCATCTCCTGATAGCAGGGACAACTGCATCATGGAGTTGGAGGAGAGTATCCGCCGGATAAAGGCGAGGAACGCAAGGTACCACAGCCGACTTGTTGCGAAACAACCTGCGCGTAACACGGTAATCCCCAACGGGGATCTTGAGAACCTCAATGAGGAAACCCGCGACCGCGACCCTGATTACGAGGGTACTGGTGAGTCGGAGGATATCGAGACTTCTCTCACGAAGGACGGGGAACCCCCCACTGTGTTTGAAGCCGGTCCATCGAATCCCCTACCCCGGACAGGTGACGCGCCGACAGCTTCTCAAGAGGGGAATTCCCGTCGTTCAGCCCTCGACCGACTAGGTCAGAGGGAGAATGTTGCGGAAAGTCAGGGTACGCGAAGAGCGCGCCGTCGCAGACGAAGCCTGCGCCTCCGTACGACCAGCCCTGATCTTAGGGATCACCTCACTACTCAACGCATGGGGCGTGGCAATGATCTGAGAGAGCGACTAAGCTCTAGACCCAATGCCCCGTTGGCAGCCCCAACTAACGGGAACCGCCGCACAGGTCAGGGGTCTAACGAAAGGCGACAGGTGACTCCTCCCGAACAGGGGGTTACTCCGACAACCGGTCTCGATGTGGTCACTATGATCCACAATCTTCGGAATGAGGTACGAGATCTCCGAGAATACGGAGTAGGTGGAAGCACCTATGGGGTCTTTGAGGTTTTTACAGGGAATTTCGAACTCCCGAACCTCACTCCCTATGACGGGAAAGCAGATCCTGCTTACCACATCCAGCACTATGAAACCTGGATGACGATGCAGGGTGTTTCTCCTGGCGCCATGTGCCAAGCTTTTAGTTTGACCCTCGCCGGACCCGATTTTGAGTGGTTCAAGAACTTAAGGCCAGGAAGCATCCACTCGTTCAAAGACCTGAAGGACATGTTCCTAGCACGGTTCGCTACATCTATGGTCCAAAAGAAGACCAAGATGTACCTGTGGTCAATCAGGCAAGAGAGTGGCGAGTCTCTTAGACGATACCTCGCCCGATTCACTGAAGAGTCGAACAAGGTCGACCGCTTTGACGACGGTGACGCAATTGCTAGAAGGCATGCGCACAAGTGACTTCCTTAAGTCAGTCGTCGGCCGTGTCCCTTCGACCATGGCCGAGTTAATGACTCGGGCTAAGACCTTCATGGGAGTCGAAGATTACCTCGACGGCCGCAAGAGTAATAATCAGAGTTCTCGACGTCGGGAAGAACCTAGCCACGAGAAAAACGAACCTCGTAAAAGGCGAAACAAGGGAAATCAGGTTTCTAATAACCAACCCCATGTACCCTAGAAGCCGCGACTTGCGGAAAACTTCAAAGGGTACTCGTCGTTCACACCGCTGAACACAGCGCCGGAACGTAACCTGGCTCTGGCACGTGACAAGTTCACGCCCCCGGCTCCAATGAAAAAGGATCCCGCAACTCGCGATCGATCTAGATATTGCGAGTTCCATCGGGAATACGGTCATTTGACCTCGGAATGCTACAACCTTAAAAGACAAATCGAGGCTTTAATCCAACGGGGTGAGCTGAAAGAGTTCCTGTTGCACATGATTAGCGCTGCGGGCCCCACCACGAACAGACAACAGTCTGGTCAGGGAGGAGGAAAAGCCGCTTCTGCCGACCGAACCGCAGCTGCCGCCAACGCCAATCCACAGGTCCACATGGTGACCACCATGTTAGGAGGACCACAAGATGGAGATTCGGCCCGACAACGGAAGAAATTCCTTAGGGCCGTAACTCAGGAAGACGCTGCTATGCACGTTAATTTCACGTATGAAGAACCTCCGTCCGTACCTCACGAGACGATGTATTTCACCAATGAAGAGGCCAAGCGAGTTGTGCATCCGCACAATGACGCAATTGTGCTCAAAGCCCAAGTGGCCAATAACTTGGTGAAAAGGGTTCTCATCGACAATGGCAACGCTGCCGATATAAATTTCAAGTCCACCCTAGAGCACATGAACCTCGGGGGGCTGCGCCTGACTCCGACCCAAACGCCCTTGTTTGGGTTCACTGGGGAAAAGGTTATGACCGAGGGCATCATCGACCTGCCGGTCACCTTTGGGACCCCTGGAGGAATTGAGGCCGTTCACATGGTCCCATTCCTAGTGGTCGATCAGGAGTCACCCTATAACTTAATCATCGGGCGACCCACGTTGAACCGACTAAGGGCAATCACTTCCACGTACCACCTATTGGTGAAATTCCCCACCGAAGAGGGAATTGGTATTATGGCCGGATGTTAAATCACGTAATGTACATTGTTTAATTGTGTAATTTCGTTCCTCTCTTGCTTATTAACGTGTATTATCATTAAATAGCCCAATAGGCTGATTGTTAGATGGGCTTTATTATTTAGGGTTTAGTTAGAGTCTGATTAGGTTTTCCTGATTGTATGTGTATAAATACCCCTTTATTTGTTAATGAGAATTATTCATTCCGCATATTATTTTGCTTTTATGGTATCAGAGCCACAAAATCGCAAACCCTTCCCTAAACACCTCTAGAATTCGTGACCAAACTCTCAAGGCCGATTCTAATAATTCCAGCTTTACTGGAAATTCCTCTAAGTCTGGTGGAATTAATTCTATCAACCCAGGCGAAAATTCTTCTCTTTCCCATTCCATTAATTTCATTCCTTCTCATAAGCTGAATGGAAGTAATTTCATGGAGTGGTCTCAGCCGCCAAAGTCTCAACCAGGCAGCCCTAGAGCTTCATCATCAACTCAAGATCAGATTTCCTTCTCTAAAGACAACTTAGAGCAATTGTTTAAGTTATGGTCATCTCATCAGCCCTCATCAAACCTAGCACACAAAGGTATTCATTTAGCAGCCCTAAAAACCACCCTAGAAAATTCCAATCCATGGGTTTTAGATTCAGGTGCTACAAACCACATGACTGGCATCTTATCTTTTTCACACATATTATCCTTGTTCTGGTCATGAAAAAGTAAAAATTGCAGATGGTTCTTTTGCTGCAATTGCTGGGAAAGGTTCAATTATTTTATCCCCATCAATGACCCTATTAAATGTCCTTCATTTTCCTAAACTTGCCTATAACCTGATCTCTGTCCATAAATTGTCAATTGATTCACAATGTAAACTCACGTTTGTGCCTTCTTGTTGTGATTTTCAGGACCTAAGCTCGGGGACGATGATTGGCAGTGCTAAAGAATATGGAGGGCTCTACTACTTCACATCCGAGAACACCTTGAGTAAACAAATTCAGAAATCTCATTGTTCTAGTTTATTTTCAGTATCTGATGAAATAATGTTATGGCACTTTCGTTTAGATCATCCAAGTTTTAGGTTATTTAAAGCATTTGTTTCCTTCTATGTTTCAAAATAAGAATATTGATCTTTTGCAATGTGAAGTTTGTCAATTAGCAAAACACAAAAGGTCTAGTTTTCCTACTTTGAAATATAATCCATCAAAACCTTTTTCCTTAATTCATAGTGATATTTGGGGACCATCACGTGTAAAAAATATAACTGGTACACGTTGGTTCATTACTTTCATTGATGATCATACTAGAAACACATGGATATACCTTTTAAAGGATAAATCTGAGGCTGAAAACATGTTTAAAACGTTTTACAAAATGGCTGAAACTCAATTTAATAGCCGGATACAGATTTTAAGAACTGATAATGGTAGGGAGTACTTTAATAAAATCCTTGGTGAGTTTTTAATTGAAAAAGGCATAATCCATCAAAGTTCTTGTGTTTATACACCTCAACAAAATGGAATTGCCGAAAGAAAAAATAGACACCTACTTGAAGTTACTCGAGCTCTAATGTTTTCAATGAATGTTCCAAAACGTTTTTGGGGAGATGCTTTACTAACTGCTGCATATCTAATTAATAGAATGCGTAGCAAAGTTCTTAGCTATAATACTCCCATTAAAACACTAAAAACGTATTTTCCTGAAAATAAATGTTTCACACATCTTTCTCCAAAAATATTTGGGTGTACTGCCTTTGTTCACATTCATAATCATGAACGAGGAAAATTGGACCCTAGAGCAATAAAATGCATCTTTCTTGGTTTTTCACCAACTCAAAAAGGTTTTAAATGTTATGATCCCAGCTCGGGTAAATTATTTGTAAGTATGGACGTCACATTTTTTGAAAAAAAACCATTCTTCGAGAAAAACTCTCTTCAGGGGGAGATAAATGGTAATGAATAGTGTTTTTGGGAATTAAATCACACCTTGCCTAATTCTGTACCTTTACCTACACGTGTGCCCAATGTTATTTCATCATCTAATGAAAATAGAACTGATTCAATTGAGGAACCAAGTACTGATTTCCGTGTTAACTCAAGAGTGCAATCAGAGAATGAAGTAGAAACTCCAGCATTGTCATCATCAGAACCGAGCTCAGGCCAAGGTAACACATCTCCTATCATCCATAATTCACCCATAGCCATTGAAAGGAGTGATGAGTCAGAAAGCCTAGATGAGTCAGAAAGCATAGATGAGCCTATTGCACTTAGAAAAGGAACCATAAATTGCACCACTAGAAAAGCCGAAAAGTTTCCCATGTACCCTTTATCTAATTATGTCTCATATCAAAACCTTTCTCCTACCTTTAGAGCCTTTACCACTAATCTTATGACTGATGAGGTTCCTAGTTCTATACATGAAGCTCTAAGTAGTCCTAAGTGGAAGGAAGCTGTTTTAGAGGAAATGAGAGCTCTTAAGAAGAATGAGACTTGGGAGATGACTGAGTTACCTAAGGGAAAACGAATGGTTGATTGCAAGTGGATCTTTACTATCAAGTATAATGCTGAGGGAGTAATTGACAGGTACAAAGCAAGGCTGGTTGCGCGTGGGTTCACTCAAACCTATGGGCTTGATTATGAGGAGACCTTTGCTCCGGTTGCCAAGCTCAACACAGTCAGAGTTCTGCTCTCTCTTGCCGTGAATCTTGATTGGCCTCTACGACAATTTGACGTCAAGAATGCCTTCCTCAACGGAGAACTAGAAGAAGAGGTCTTTATGCAGCCCCCTCCGGGATTTGACCAGAATACAAATGGGAAAGTGTGTTTCCTAAAGAAGGCGTTATATGGGCTCAGGCAATCTCCACGAGCTTGGTTTGGCAGATTTACAAAGGCAATGAAGGATCAACAATACACACAAGCCCACAGTGATCATACCATGTTCTACAAACACTCTCTAAATGGTAAACTCGCCATATTGATTGTTTATGTGGATGACATTGTGATGACAGGTGATGATGATGCTGAACTCAGCAAGTTGACAAGGTTCCTAGCTCAGCAATTTGAGGTGAAAGATCTAGGAAGCCTTAAATACTTCCTAGGTATGGAAGTTGCCAGATCATCAAAGGGGATTGCAATCTCACAAGGAAAGTACGTGCTTGATCTACTCAAGGAGACAGGTCTACTCGGCTGCAAACCTGCCTCTACACCAATTGATCCAAACCATAAACTCTCAAAGTCAGATGGTGAGGATCCGGCAGATAAAGCAAGGTACCAAAGGTTGGTTGGAAAGCTCATTTACTTAGCTCACACTCGGCCTGACATTGCCTACTCAGTGAGTCTTGTAAGTCAGCATATGCACAGCCCCTCCAATGATCATCTAGAGGCAGTGTATCGCATTCTTCACTACCTCAAAGGAAGCCTGGGAAAAGGAGTTCTCTTCAAAAAGAGTGAGGGGAGGCAAATTGAAGTATTCACAGATGCTGATTATGTCGGGTGCTTAGATGACCGGCGATCAACTTCAGCATATTGTACCTTTGTGTGGGGTAATCTTGTAACATGGAGGAGTAAGAAACAGGCTGTTGTGTCTCGGAGTAGTGCAGAGGCTGAGTTCCGAGCTATGGCCCAAGGTATTTGTGAAATCCTCTGGATCAGAGGCATCTTGAATGAGCTACAAATCAAGTTCACAACTCCTATGAAGCTATTCTGTGATAATAAGTCTGCCATCAGCATTGCCAACAATCCGGTTCAACACAATAGGACCAAGCATGTGGAGATAGATCGTCACTTCATCAAAGAGAAGCTAGAAAGGGGAGAAATCTGCATGCCATTCGTCCCAACATCAGAACAACTAGCAGATGTTCTCACCAAAGGGCTCTACAAGCTGAAGTTTGAAGACTTTATAAGCAAGTTGGGCATGATAGATATCTTTGCACCAACTTGAGGGGGAGTGTTAAATCACGTAATGTACATTGTTTAATTGTGTAATTTCGTTCCTCTCTTGGTTATAAACGTGTATTATCATTAAATAGCCCAATAGGCTGATTGTTAGATGGGCTTTATTATTTAGGGTTTAGTTAGAGTCTGATTAGGTTTTCGTGATTGTATCTGTATAAATACCCCTTTATTTGTTAATGAGAATTGTTCATTCCGCATATTATTTTGCTTTTACCGGAGACCAATCCCAAGCCAGAATATGTTACGTGCAAGGAGTTAATGGCAAATCCGCGGGAAAGATGGTCAACACAATCTTCCAACTGGAAGACGATTACCCATGCGACCCAATGGACGCAAGGAAGTTCGGAGAACTTGACCCCCGGGATGAAGTCGAAAGACTCAAAGTGGAAACCTCTGATGATCTTGTGCCGATCGTCTTGGACGAATCTTAGCCTAATCAGGTTGTAAAGGTCGGCATCCGGCTTCCACTCGCCATCAAAACTCAGCTCACTGCTTTCCTCCGGGAATTCAGGGATGTTTTTGCGTGGACTCATGCGGACATGCCCTGGAATTGATCCCGAGGTAATATTGCACTGATTGAATGACGACCCAAAGGTCGCTGAAAAAGTGCAGGCTAGACGAACGTTCAACCCAGAACGATACCTGGCCATAAACGAAGAGGTCGAGAAACTCATCACCGCAAACTTCATTCGAGAGGCTAAGTACCCCAAGTGGGTCGCCAACGTGGTAATGGTGAAAAAGCATAATGGGAAGTGGCGAATTTGTATAGACTACAAAGATCTTAACAAAGCCTGCCTTAAGGACTGCTTTCCACTCCCGCGTATCGAACAATTGGTGGACGCCACGGCTGGCCATGAGCTTCTCAGCTTCATGGACGCCTATTCGGGCTATAACCAAATTCGAATGCCCGAGCCCGATCAAATCAAGACAACCTTTGTCACCGATCGAGGTCTCTATTGTTATAAGGGAGCCTTTCGGCCTTAAGAATGTGGGAGCAACATACCAGCGCTTGGTAAATCGGATCTTCGCCGATCAAATCGGCAAGACAATGGAAGTGTACGTGGACGACATGCTCGTTAAAAGCCTACTGGCAACCAATCACGTACACGACCTAAGGGAGATGTTCATGATCCTCCGCCGATACAAAATGAAACTCAATCCCAACAAATGTGTGTTCGGGGTTGAATCCGGGAAATTCCTCGGATACATCGTCAGCCGACGAGGGATAGAGGCGAATCCCGAAAAAATCAAGGCACTCCTTGAAATGAAGTCTCCAAGACGAGTCAAAGAGGTACAAAGCCTGACCGGTCGGGTCGCCGCTCTGACACGCTTCGTGTCTAAAGCCACCGACAAGTGTCAACCGTTCTTCAAAGCTCTAAAGAAGGCGGACGGCTTTGAGTGGACGGACGAATGCGAAGATGCCTTCCAAGAAATGAAGGCCTACTTTGGGTCCCCACCGTTCCTCTATAAACAAAGAGAGGGCGAGATGCTATACGTATATCTCGCCGTCTCTGAAAGAGCTGTAAGTGCTGTTCTTGTCCGCGAAGAAGACAAGGTCCAATGGCCGGTCTACTACGTGAGCAAAGCCTTACTTGACACGGAAACGCGCTATACCGAGATAGAGAAACTTTCTCTAGCTCTCGTAACGGCAGCTAAGAAGCTACGACCGTACTTCCAAGCTCACCCAATCGCGGTGCGAACCGAGCATCCGATCGGTAAAGCTCTTCAAAAGGGAACATCGACTCGCATGGCGATCTGGTCCCAAGAATTGAGCGAGTACGGGATTGAGTTCCACCCAAGAACGGCTATAAAGGGGCAGGCCTTAGCCGACTTTGTGGCAGAATTCTCATATACTCCCGATATGGGAAGAGCAGGAAAAGATCTAAATGATGATGCGTTAACTCGGAAAGGAAAGGTAGACCCGACGGGTCCCATCTGGGAGTAAAACGTAGACGGAGCATCTAATGCTCGGGGGCTGGCGCCGGAATAGTCCTTATTAACCCCGACGGGGAAAAATTGCGTTACGCCCCGCACTACAGCTTCCAGGCCTCCAACAGTGAAGCCGAATACGAGGCATTCATTGTGGGGATAGAGCTAGCTCAGAAGCTCAGCTCCCATAACCTGCGAATACACTGCGACTCGCAGTTGATCATAAACCAGGTAAAAGGAGATTACACCGCCAAGGAACCTAATATGGTTGCGTACCTGGCTAAGACAAACTCCAAACTCGATGCCTTCTCTTGGTTCGAGATTCACCAAATCCCGAGGGAACAAAATTCAGAGGCTGACGCACTTGCTCGCCTTGGATCTGGCATTGACGAAGACGGATTGGGGACCGTACCCATTGGATTTCTCCCACAGCCATCCGTCTCCCGAGACGAAATCGGGACCATAGAGGTGGCATCTCAGCCGACTTGGATGGACTCGATTGTCGAGTTTCTGCGAAGAGGGGAACTCCCCGAAGACCGCAAAGAAGCCGATAAGCTGAGGGCCTTAGCATCCAAATACACGCTCCGTGAGGGCGTACTCTATAAGCGCGGTTACTCAACACTGCTGCTCCGGTGCCTCGATAGCGTTGAGTCGACCAAAGTCCTACACGAAATTCATGAGGGCATCTGTGGGAACCACGCCGCTGGAACTTCCCTCGCACTCAAAGCGCTTAAGCAAGGCTATTTCTGGCCTACCATGAAGCGAGATGCTTGCGAATGGGCAAGGCGTTGCGACAAATGCCAGCGCTTCGCAGAAATTCCGCGATAGCCTCCGACCCCATTAAGCAGCATCATTGTTCCACGTCCCTTTGCTAAATGGGGCGTGGACATCATTGGCAAGCTCCCTAGAGCGCCAAGGCAATACGAGTATGCCATTATCGCCATTGACTACTTCACTAAGTGGGTAGAGGCCGAGCCGCTTGCCAGAATAACTGAAGCGAACACGACAAACATCATCTGGAAAAGCATCATATGCAGGCACGGTATCCCCGCCTCGATCGTGACCGACAATGGCGCCCAATTCGACAACGCGCGAGTAAGAGATATCTGCGATTAGCTAAAGATCAGCAAGACCTTCTCCTCGCCGCGTCACCCTCAGGCCAACGGCCAGGTCGAAGCAGTCAACAAGACCATCAAGGGCAATCTTAAAAAGAAGCTCGAAGATAGAAAGGGCGCCTAGGCCGAGGAATTGCCATTCGTCCTATGGGCTTACAAGACGAACGCGCGAAACGCCACCAGCGAAACACCATTCTCCCTCGCGTATGGGGTCGAGGCCGTGGTTCCAATCGAAACCGAGATACCCACGTTCCGAATCGACACATTCGACAAAGCAAACAACGACGAGGCTATGCGCCTGGAGTTGGATTTGATCGACGAAAAGAGATCGGAAGCATTCAGACGCCTCGCCGCACAGAAGCGCAAGGTCGAAAGATACTACAACTCCAAGATCAAAAGGCGAACCTTTGCCGTCGGAAGCCTTGTACTCAGGCGAGTGTTCCAGAATACACAAGTCCAAGGCCCTGGCGTCCTAGGCCCGAACTGGGAAGGTCCCTATAGAGTCCGCAAAGTCATTCACGATGGGACATACTACATTGAGCACACAGACGGAACTCCGATTCACCACCCGTGGAATGCGGAACACTTGAGGCAGTACTACCAGTAGCTAGCGTTCCCCACGTTTTTACTGCTTTTATTTCCCATTTTCAATAAGGCCTACGAGCCAACGTTTTAGGATTTTAAATTTCTCGCAAATTTTTCGCAAACGTAATAAAACTCGAGTTTTCCATTTCAAATTTTGTTTTGTGCAAGTTTTCCGGTTATCAAAAATTAAACTTATAACCCTAAAACTTGGGGGGGCTAGCAATGGTAAGGAAACCCTCAAAAGAACACGCTCCACCAAAAAATTCGTAAGACACCTACATGGCGCAACCTAAGACGCCTACATGGCGCACGTAAGACGCCTACATAGCGCACGTAAGACGCCTACATGGCGCACTTAAGACGCCTACATGGCGCAACCTAAGACATCTACATGGCGCACTTAAGACGCTTACGTGGCGCACCTGAGACGCCTACATGGCGCAAGTAAGACGCCTACATGCCGCACCTAAGACGCCTACATGGCGCACGTAAGACGCCTACATGGCGCAACTAAGACGCCTACATGGCGCAACTAAGACGCCTACATGGCGCAACGTAAGACGCCTACATGGCGCAACTAAGACGCCTACATGGCGCACGTAAGACGCCTATATGGCGCAACCTAAGACGCCTACATGGTGCACGTAAGACGCCTACATGGCGCAACGTAAGACGCCTACATGGCGCAACCTAACACGCCTACATGGCGCAACGTAAGACGCCTACATGGCGCAACGTAAGACGCCTACATGGCGCAACTAAGACGCCTACATGGCGCACGTTAGACGCCTACATGGCGCAACCTAAGACGCCTACATGGCACACGTAAGACGCCTACATGGCGCAACCTAAGACGCCTACATGGCGCACATAAGACGGCTGCATGGCGCAACCTAAGACGCCTACATGGCGCACGCAAGACGCCTACATGGTGCAACTTAAGACGCCTACATGGCACAAATAAGACGTCTACACGGCGCACGTAAGACGCCTACACGGCGCAACCTAAGACGCCTACATGGCGCACGTAAGACGCCTACATGGCGCAACCTAAGATGCCTACATGGCGCACGTAAGACGCCTACATGGCGCAACCTAAGACGCCTACATGGCGCACTTAAGACGCCTACATGGCACACCTAAGACGCCTACATGGCGCACTTAAGACGCCTACATGGCGCAACCTATAAGACGCCTACATGGCGCAACCTAAGACGCCTACATGGCGCACGTAAGACACCTACATGGTGCAACCTAAGACGCCTACATGGCGCACGTAAGACGCCTACATGGCACAACTTAAGACGCCTACATGGCACAACTAAGACCCTACATGGTGCATGTAAGACGCCTACATGGCGCAACCTAAGACGCCTACATGGCGCACGTAAGACGCCTACATGGCGCAACCTAAGACGCCTACATGGCGAACGTAAGACGCCTACATGGCGCAACCTAAGACGCCTACATGGCGCACGTAAGACGTCTACATGGTGCAACCTAAGACGCCTACATGGCGCACCTAAGACGCCTACATGGCGCACCTAAGACGCCTACATGGCACACTTAAGACGCCTACATGGCGCAACCTAAGATGCCTACTTGGCGCACTTAAGACGCTTACGTGGCGCACCTAAGACGTCTACATGGCGCGCCTAAGACGCCTACATGGCGCAACCAGGACGCCTACCTGGCGCGACCGGAGACATCTACGTGGCACAATCCGGCACACGTAAGGTGCCTACGTAGCATGGCTGACTCGCAGTTGAAAAAACTTACAGAACGCAAACCATCCAAACGACTGGCGCGTTTGAAAAGGTATCCTGCTGAGGTAAAAGAATTGGCAAGACCATTGACACAAACATTTGCCTATCTAAACACGCCATAAAAAATGAATGTGCGAAAACGTTCATAAAAGAAAAGGGCAACTGCCCCAAAATCCTAGAAAGCATGCACTAAGACAAGTGCGCTGAAGGGAAAAATCCTAGTAAGCAAGCGCTAAAACAAGTGCGCTGAATGGAAAAACCTAAAGGAGAGCGTGCGCTAAACACTTGCGCGAGAAAAATAATAAAAAAAAATGTCACTCGGCGGGATCGTCGCCTACGGGATCAGCCCCGTCGAGTGGTGGGAACAACGAGTCGAAGAAGTGGAAGATGACCCCCCGAGAAACTTTCTCGGTAGCTGTGGCATCCCGACACTCCACCGTCGCCGCGTGTCTTGCCTCCTCGACTCCGACATCGAAGTCGTCTTGAAGGTCGGACGCGAGCTGTTCCGCCGCAGCTTTCTCCGCGGTGACCTCCTCCGCCAAGGAGTCGCGCTCACGCTCCGCTTGAACACGGGCAGCCTCGCTCGATGTAAGCTGGCCCTGGAGAATGCCAACTTCTTCTGTGCGCGATTCCAACTGGCGTCGAAGGTCCCGCGCCTCGCTCCGGAAGACCTCTGTCGATCGAGTCGCCACTTCGAGAGCTTGACGTTCCGTCGTTAGCTCCTCAGCCATCTTCGCCACCGTCGCCTGAGCACGGTCGCATTTGCCGCGGGTAACTCCCAATTCCACGCGAGCCTCTTGAAGCTGCTCGCGGAGACTCGCGAACTCTGCTTTTGAGTGAGAACCTCGCTCGGCACGGGCCAGCTGAGACTTCGCTTGAGCAAGCTTTTCTTGGGCAAGGCTCATCCGACGGATGAGGTCATGAAGGATCCTCTCGCCCCGGGTCACTCGAGCAAGCACCTGAGAAGGCAAAAAGATAATTCAGCAAAAGATAGGTTCCTAACGAACAAAGCAAGAGAAACTTACTCTCTGTGCGTCAGAAACGCCGTGACGAAAGAACTCCACGTCGCTGCTGGCCACGATGATCTTCCACATCTTCATCGAGGATTGAGCGAGACACAGGGAACATTCCCCTCTAACCTCCGCGGCCTCCACGTCGACCATCGAATCCACGCGCTTCGAGTCGGAAGACGTGTCTGGTAGAGCCGAGGAGGAGGGTCGCTTCAAAGAAGCGCGAGGACCGCTCTCCGTCTGATGACCGGTATCAGGTTTCTCTCGACCGTTCCACGCGGCAATCCGAGAACGGACCGCCGCCAATGACTTCGGGTCCCGGGAGGCCTTCGCTAAGCACGCCCGAGCCCTCGCCCTAGCCGAAGAGATTACAAAAGCGACAAAGTCAAAACCCTAAACTAAGAGCAAAAACAGAAAGAGCGAAAGTTGAAATACGTGGAAGACCGCCGCTCGAGGGAGATGACACGGCGCTGGGAGCACTCTCGGTCCGCTGACTGTCACCACGGCTAGGAGGAAAGGGTGGAAGCCATCAGCTCAGGCGAACGGAATCGTTTGACAGCCTTCCGAGCCTCCGACATTCCCCGGATCTCCTTCACGAAGTCGAGATCATCGGCCCCCGCGTCAGCAGAAAAATCGGTCAAAGGACCGAACCAAAGCGGCGCATCGCCGAAAGCTTCCGCTGAAACCCACACCCAAGGTCTTCGGTTGCACTTCTCCGAGTCCGTGATCAGCTTAGTGTTCCAGCGATCGCGGGCCATGAAGAAACCAGGTTGCCCGGGCGCAGGAAAGACCGCGATGAGATTGCGAAGATCGCTCACGGTCATCACCCGCTCAATTTGGCAATGCCACTCCATGTGGCACATCGCCACGATGCGGTAAAACGCCGGGCTCATCTGGCAAGCATGCACCCCCAAACGTGCGGGGAGCTGCTGAACGATGGGTTGGAATGGCAATATCGCCCGACATGCCATGAAAGTCCAAGTCGGACTTAGGCGTGTCGAGGCAGGTCTTGTCACGAGTCCCCTCGCCGACCAAGTTGATCACAAGGCGAGGAGCAGGATCCCCTCTGCCGCGCCTAGTAGGCGCGCACCCCTCCTGAGGCTGAGGAACGGGCACGGTCGTGCCCAGCTCGCCTTCTTCAAGCCACTGTTCCACTCCACTTGGATTCTCTTCCACGTGCAAAGGAACTTCCCCCAATCTCGCGAAGAGATCATCCTCTACATGTTCAGAGTCCTGAAACAAGAGAGGGAAATCAATCTCGGGACCCTCAGTTGCGAAAAGGGAAGGAATATCCATAATGCAAGCGGTAGAAAATAAAAAAAAGTGTAGAGAGAGAGAGAAAAAATAAAGTGGAAGAATAAGAGAGAGGGGGGGTCTATTTATAGACTCTTAGGCGGGTAGGAGTCGAAATCCTACTCCCACAAAGAGAAAAAACAGAGAAAACCTCCAAAAAGTCGGAGTTCCCCCGCGTGAAGCGAGCCAGCCCCGCGCACGGGGCGCGCCGTGCGGCAAGACCGCGCGCCGCGTGGGTTGCGCCGCACAGGCCGCGCGCCGCGTGGGTTGCGCCGCACAGGCCGCGCGCTGCGCCATCCAGGGCGCGCGCCGCGCGGCCATTCTAAAAAAAAAGAAAAAAAAAGGAAGAAAAAGGAAAATTTTCCTTGGGTAACGGGACTTGGAAAATATTTTCCTAAAACACCCAACCGAAAAGACAAAAAGTTCATCGCCGGGAACCTCCCGAGCGACGAACTTGGGGGGCTAATGTTGTCGGTCGTTTTCGGAAAACCCGAGACACCAAGAAGAGGCATCGTTCACGGGGCCGATGGTCTGGCCGGAGGTCCTGAAGAGCGGCAAGCCGTCAGGCCCTTGCCCAAACTATTGACTCCTTGAGTCGAGCCTAGCCACTCGAGTTGAAACTTGAGTCGGCTCCTCGAGTCGAGCCTCGCCCCTCGAGTTGAGACTTATTCAGTCTCCTTGAGTCGAGCCTCGCTCCTCGGGTCGAGCCTTGAGTCAGTCTCCTCAAGACGAGCCTCGCTCCTCTCGAGCTGAACCTTGAGTCAGTCTCCTCGAGTCGAGCTTCGCTCCTCGAGTCGAGCCTCGCTCCTCGAGTCGAGCCTCGACTCGGATTCTATCAGTCAAATAGCTACATTCATGTCACAAACCCAACATGCAAAGCCCACAATAACTCAACGGGCCCGAAAGCGAGATGATCGCGAAAAGCCTGCAAAGACAAGGCCCAGCGCGCGTCACGCCCGGCAGGGCCGCGCCGCGCGTTGAGCAGCGCAGCCCACGCGCCGCGGGTCGCGCGCCGTGCCCGGACAAGGCCGCGCCGCGCGCTGAGTGGCACAGACCGCGCGCCGCGGGTTGTGCGCCGCGCGCCGCGCATGGTGCGCCGCTACTCCTTTGTGCGCCTCCTCTTGGAAAGGTGCGCCTCCCGAGTCCCACATTGGCGACAAAGGACCCCCTTAGGATCCCCAAACACCTATATAAACCCCATCTCACTGAGGGGGAAGCCACCCCTTCATCTCCTATCGATACGCTCGATTTCTCACTCTCCTCTACTTCTCTTGATGCCATATTTGGCCTGAAGCATTCTTATCAGTCTCCCTCGTTCTCAAAGGTTCCGAAGCACTCACGGGAACTTCCCGGACGTCGCTCCCTCTGACCGAACGCCCCCCGGTGCTCAAGCACGCCCCTAGGGTTCTCGACTAGAGTTCCCCTCGCGCGTCTAACACGCTAGACGCGCATGCGATCTCCGAGATTCTGAGACGCCGCCGAGGACTCCTCGTGCCCCATCTCCTTCGTCGAGTGTGCTTCTCCACCAAGGTTCTACGCCTCATACTGCGTCTTATACGCCTGAACTACGTTCTGACCTGATCCCATGCACGGGTACGTAGGCAGCCGACACCCAAGGCACGGTCACTCCTCCCCCTCACCCCCTACCTCTCCCGAGAGGCGGGTTGATCGGAGAAAACCTAGCTCGAGACTTTCGAGTTCACACTTTTGGCCAGGGTGCGATCACTTGGTCCGGCCTTGGATCGAACCGCCCGAGGTTTTCAATAGTTGTTCATTTTCGTGCGACAACAATAAGCATATGCATATAATTTTAAATATGAGTTTGAAAATCGTTTTTTTTTAATTTACTCGAGTTATGGTTTTGCTATAATTGTTATTTTAGATTTTTTTAAAATTTATTGCTCGTGTCTTTAAATAAAAAAAACATTTTGATTTTCTACAACCTTGGGATGATATTAAAACACATTAGAATCAGTTCTAAAAGTTTTTAATTTTTTTCATAATCAAAATCGCGTTTTGATAAGTTTGAGAAATTTCGGGTAATTTTGTGACAAGTAATATTGTCTTGATTTCTTTGCTTATTTACTCGCTCGTTTTATTTTAGTTGTTATTATCTATTGTGCTATACTATTAATATGTTGATAAGACACATCTCAAAGTCTTAACAATTCAATAAAACGTTTCGTTACGCTTAAATCTTTTGTACGTAAGTCCCGACCGAAATTGTGTCCAGTTTTCCTTGAGCTTAAACAATACCTAGTGTAAAAGGGACGTATCTTACTGCTCGGAACTTCGATTCGAATGGTTCTTTTCCCAAGTTATAGGTCTGTGAGTCTAATTTCCAAAACAGTCTGAATTACCTCAATTGGACATTGGAGTCTCCGTTTACGTCATTTTTACTCCGAGGTGTTCGCTGCCCGTGATTCCAGGATTTCTAGAAGATTTAATTTTGGAATTCCGAATCCCGACTCCCATTCCAAGAGTTCTAGAACTGAAATAGAAAAAGTTTCTTGAGCAAAAATGTTTTTCTAAATGTTATAAACATAATGTGTAAGATTGAATGTTTTGATATTTGAATATTTAATTGAAATTGAATTTTTACAAAGCTAGTTTGAATTTTGAAAAACCGTTATCACTTTCAAACTTGAAAATATTTTCTCATCCAAATTAAATAAGTTTTCAAAATGTTTTCAAAACTATATCTATATCACTTATGTTCAAAGTCTATTTGCTCTTGAAAATTTAAGTGGGAGGTCTCCTCGTAGACTAGTCGAGAAACTGCAATAAAGATGTGTAATCTCAAACTTCAAGTGTTCGATTGAGTTAGAACTTCACACTTCCGTCATATACTTTCCCGAGTAGAAAATATAAGAAAATGTCCGTGTATGTACCTTGTGCCTTTATGCACTAAGACCGTTGTTCCTAGAAACATGACGATCTAAGGTTCAATTTCTAGAATTCCACTCTATCGCTCTATAACTAGGAAATTTGTTTCCAAACTTATAAGAGATGATGTGCCAACTTTTAAAACTAAGTGGGAGGGTTATACTTGTTGTTTGCATCCCACGATCCCCAACACTAATGAAAACTGTTATTTTTGCCAAACTAATAGTGTTGGAATTGATCTAGGGTTAAGAAAAGATTTACGCTTCGAGCAACTGGCAGAAAAAAAAAATTAAACAAGTAAAACAATTTTACTAACCTAGACAAAGAGCAATCACATGTTCATATTTAAATTAAAACTATTAAAGGGAATTACTCGTTTACTAAACTTTGTGAAGCTTGAACGTTGAGAAGCCTTAGGAAGGTTGAAACGTTCGTCTTCCCACGCAGTTCGTCTTTCCTCGTTCTTCGGGAACTCAAGTAACCACGAAAGTTTCTATCACATGAATCACTCGAGAAAAGAAGGAATTAGTGTGTGGGCACTTTTAAACACGACGACTCAAGAACAAGTCTAAGAGTCGAAGAGCTAAAACACTAGGTCAAATGTGGACCTATGAGCCAAAACAAAAACGAAATGAACTAGAGAGATGGAGGGAGAGGGGCGGCCAAGAGGTTCTAGAGAGATAAACTCTCTATCTCTAAAACTTTTGAATGAATGAACAATGACAATGAGGCCTCTATTTATAGGGGCGGGATTACCTTGATAAAGGTAGTTTCCTCTTCTACAGAATATCACATATTCATGAGCAAATATTACCAATATCTCCCTTATGTCACACGGGGAAGCAAGCTTCTAGAAGGCCTTGGATTTGTTTACTCTTTTGCTTTCTATCTTGCCTTGGCCGCCCACCTTGTCTTCCTTGTAGAGGAAATTTGTTTCCTATTTTTCTTTTGGCAAGTATCTTCATACATCAATGCACAAAATAGTATCCCTTTTTTCTCATATTTGGAAGGCAAACATGCTTCTATAGGGGGCTTCTAGATTTTCTTCATTTCTTTATGACAACATGAGAAAGGCCCATTAAGAATTTTCAAGTAAAATTCCATGAAATGAAATTAATCCTCAAGGCCCAAAAATCTTATTATGGCCGAGTGGAATTTGTCATCATATGACAATGTCAAAAAATTTATTGAGATTCCTTTCGTCCTATGTACAAAAAGACAAAATTACCCTTTAGACAATTTTTATAAAACTCGTCTCGTTCTTGTTTTGACTAAGCTTCTAGTTTAACTATTCCTACTCGATATGATTTGTAATAGTGACCTCATGGATCCAAATGAACAAGGCTTGAGCTAACATACTTGGACTCATAAGTTCACAAACCTTTTCCAAGTTTAGCTTAATGTCAACTGACTCCACTAAAGAGTTGACACTAAGAATCTCTCGGTTCAAATGAATTTATTTTCTACTCAAGAATTCAACTTAATTGTGATGAGTGGATCCACTGAATATTATCTATGATTACCCTTTATGAATATCATCAGCTAGTCGGGACTTAGAAAATTACCATTTGACCCTTCTAGCTGTTATTTCCTCAACTCCTTTGTCGCTTGTGAATTAGTTAGAAACAATGTATTGACGAGGAGCTAACAAGTCACATTGATTCATCCAATAGAGTAATGACTCAATTTGGACACTGGCCAGTTCATTTATTCACATTCCAAGAAACAAAGCATGAGGTGATATACATTGCATTTCAGCAATCTTGTACATGAATTCCATATCTATGAGAACTTCACAAAGTTACTCATGACATCTTCATAACTTAGTACTTCACCAATAGGTACTGTTCGGAATCACATAGTGAGTCCGAACTATGACTTTCTCAAATGCGAATACGTAAGCTATGAAATGACATGTCTCATTTCAGGATTAAGGTAAGCACGATGCAATTCATACGTAGTGACTTCGACACATAAGAGGTTAAATGGTTTGTTCTTATTTTGTCTCTAGAAGTGCACTGGTCAATTCAGTACCTTCGGAAGATACCTACAAGAACTATAGAGTCTCCAACTCTCAATGCCCCATAACCAGACATCGTAGATTCTCCTAACAATCGTACTGAGGTCAATAGTCATCTGACCCTTAGATTGCGAATATATCGTTTTAAGCAAACTACGAAGAGTTTGTTCATGCAAATCTACATTTGTCTCTTCGTAAGTTGTTAAGTTTGTTTATGGACTAAAGAATATGGTTTTATCATAAAGCTTCAAACAGACAAGGAAGAATGAATGAACATTTTAACTTTTTATTAATGAATAAGCAATTACAAGCAAGAGTCTTCGTGAGACTTTATTACATCAAATGTATAAAATAAAGACTACAACTCTTCTTGTGGGCACCATTGACAACATTGTGAGGGATGGTCCACTCCAAGACTCTGCAATAGGTTCACTACCTACTTGTTAATCTTGCATAGAAGGAAAAGTGACTAAGCGACCTTTCTCCGATAAGGGTCGAAGAGCCGCTGAGGTGCCGGAACTAGTACATTCTGATGTATGTGGTCCGCTCAGTCAACAGGCGCGTGTTGGATACGAATACTTTGTTACCTTCACTGATGATTACTCAAGATATGGTTTTGTCTATTTGCTCAAACAAAAATCCAAGACATTTAATGTATTTAAGGTCTTTAGGGCTTTAGTGGAAAAGCAAACTGGCAAACAGATCAAAACCCTTCGATCCGATCGAGGTGGTGAGTATATGTCTAGAGAGTTCGATGACTTTCTTAAAGAAGAAGGTATCGCTTCTCAGCTTACAGCACCTGGCACACTTCAACAAAACGGAGTGTCAGAGAGAAGGAACCAAACTCTAATGGAGATAGTTAGATCAATGATGAGTTACTCATCACTCCCTCTTTCCTTTTGGGGATATGCCCTCGAAACAGCCGCTTACATTATGAACCAAGTTCCATCTAAAACGGTTCCTGTTACTCCTTATGAAAGATGGACTGACCGTAAAGTAAATCTGGGCCACATCCAAATTTGGGGTTGCCCTGCACATGTGCTAAGGAAAAAGACTAGCAAGTTGGCTAGTAGGTCAGAATTGTGCCTGTTTATGGGATATCCAAAGGAAACCAAAGGTGTCATTTTCTATAGTCCCGAGGACGATAAGACTTTCGTTAGAACGAATGCTCGTTTCCTTGAGGAGGACTTTATGAAAGATGTAAAACCTAGAAGCAAAATGGTGCTTGAAGAAAAGTTGGGTGAGGAAGCTTCTACCTCATCTGTAAGAACTGTTCTTACCCAAACTGAAACACAACCTAACTCATCAGATTCTCGTCAAGTAGTACTTCGACGTAGTGGAGGGCTACTGCAAAGCTTTATAGGTTCATGTCATATGGAGACACTCTCGCAGACGTCTCTGACATGGATGACCCTGTTTCCTATAGCCGAGCGATGGCTTGTTTTGAATCAAACCTTTGGCTTGATGCCATGAAAGTTAAAATGCACTCGATGTATGTCAACAAAGTCTGGAAACTTGTAGACCTTCCTGAAGGGATTAAACCCGTAGGGTGTAAGTGGATATACAAGAAGAAAAGGGGGCCGGATTGGAATGTCGAGACATTCAAAGAACGACTTGTGGCTAAGGGTTATACCCAACAAGAAGGGATTGACTATGAAGAAACCTTCTCGCCAGTCGCGATGCTTAAATCCATCCGCATACTTCTATCCATAGCTGCAGCTCTCAACTATGAGATCTGGTAAATGGATGTCAAGACGGCCTTCCTGAATGGAAATCTTGACGAGCGCATTTATATGGCTCAACCAGACGGTTTCGTGGAAGAAGGTCAAGAGACAAAGGTTTGTGAGTTGCTTAAGTCCATTTATGGATTAAAGCAAGCATCTAGATCATGGAATATTAGATTCGATGAAACTGTAAAGAGCTTCGGATTTGAGCAGTCAATAGATGAGCCGTGCGTTTACAAGCTAATGCACGAAGGAAAAATTGTGTTTCTGGTACTATATGTCGATGATATATTACTCATAGGTAATTATGTGGGTAAGTTATATGAGGTTAAGGTCTGGCTGGCAAAGCAATTCGATATGAAGGATCTAGGAGAAGCCGCGTACATTATGGGGATCCAAATCTTTCGAGATAGGAAGAACAGCCTCTGTCGCTCTCTCAAGCATCTTATATTGATAATTTGATGGATCGCTTCTCGATGCAAGACTCCAAGAAGGGCCAAACACCCTTTAGGCATGGCGTCTCACTCTCTAAGGATCAGTCTCCCAACACTGCACAAGAGATTGAGAACATGAGAAAAATTCCTTACGCCTTAGCCGTATGAAATCTCATGTATGCTATGCTTTGCACTAGACCTGACATATGTTTCGTCGTTGGCGTAGTTAGCCGTTTCCAATCCAACCTTCGACCCGAGCACTGCATTGTTGTTAAGCATGTTCTTAAGTATCTTCGAAGAACTAGGAACTTGATGCTTACATACTCAGGTACTAACATGACTATGACGGGATATACCGACTCCGATTTTCAAGCGGATAAGGATTCCAGGAAATCCACTTCGGGATCTGTGGTCATCCTTAATGGTGGAGCTGTTGTGTGGAGGAGTATTAAGCAATCTTGCATTGCTGACTCCACAATGGAAGCAGAATATGTGGCTACTTGTGAAGCATCCAAAGAGGCTGTATGGCTTAAAAAATTCCTTAAATATTTGGAAGTTGTTCCGAACGTCGACGAGCCCATGACCCTTTATTGTGATAATAGTGGGGCTATCGCTAACTCAAAGGAACCTCGAAGCCATAAGCGCTCTAAACATATTGAGAGGAAATACCATTTGATTCGAGAGATCGTGCAACGCGGAGACGTGGAAGTGAAGAAGATCTCAACGGTGGACAACATGGCAGATCCATTCACCAAGGCCCTAGCGAACAAGGTATTCGACCAACATCGAGAGGGATTAGGCATGAAGGACTACACACATCTTCTTTGAGTCAAGTGGGAGTTTGTTGTCAATGGTGCCCACAAGAAGAGTTGTAGTCTTTACTTTTGTACATTTGATGTAATAAAGTCTCACGAAGACTCTTGCTTGTAATTTCTTATTTATTAATAAAAGTTGACACGTTCATTCATCCTTCGTTGTCTGAAGCTTTATGATAAAACCTTAGTCTTGAGTCCATAAACAAACTTAACAACTTACGAAGAGACAAATGTAGATTTGCATGAACAAACTCTTCGTAGTTTTCTTAAAACGATATATTCGCAATCTAAGGGTCAAAGGACTATTGACCTCAGTACGATTGTTAGGAGAATCAATGATGTCTGGTTATGGGGCATTGAGAGTTTGAGACTTTGTAGTTCTTCTAGGTATCTTCCGAAGTTACTGAATTGACCAGTGCACTTCTCGAGACAAAATCAGAAAAAACCATTTAACCTCTTATGTCTCGAAGTCACTACGTATGAATTGCGTCGTGCTTACCTTAATCCTGAAATGAGACATGCCATTTCACAGCTTACGTATTCTCATTTGAGAAAGTCAAAGTTCGGACTCACTATGTGATTCTGAACAGGACCTACAGGTGAAGTACTATGTTGTGAAGACGTCATGAGTAACTTTGTGAAGTTCTCATAGATATGGAATTCACGTACAAGATTGCTGAAATGCAATGTATATCACCTCATGCTTTGTTCCTTGGAATGTGAATTAATGAACTGGTCAGTGTCCAAATTGAGTCTTGACTCTTTTGGATGAAACAATGTGACTTGTTAGCTCATCTTCAATACATTGTTTCTAACTTATTCACAAGCGACAAAGGAGTTGAGGAAACAACATCTAGAAGGGTAAAATGGTATTTTTGTAAATCCCGACTAGCTGATGATATTCATGAAGGGTAAACATTGATAATATTATGTGGATCCACTCATCACAATTAGGTTGAATTCTAGAGTAGAAAATAAATTCATTTGAACCGAGAGATTTTCAGTGTCTACTCTTTAGTGGAGTCAGTTGACATTAAGCTAAACTTGGAAAAGGTTTGTGAACTTTTGAGTCCAAGTATTTAGCTCAAGCTTTGTTCATTTGGATCCATGAGGTCACTGTCACAAATCATATCGAGTAGGAATAGTCAAACTAGAAGCTAAGTCCAAACAAGAGCGATACAAGTTTTACGAAATTTGTCAAAAGGGTATTTTTGTCCTTTTGGACATAGGACGAAATGAATGTCAATAAATTTTTTGACATTGTCATATGATGACAAATGAAATTTAAAAACACTCGGCCATAATAATTGAATTGGACCTTGAGGATTGAATTTCATTTCATGGAATTTTATGTGAAAATTCTTAATGGGCTTTTCTTATGTTGTCATGAACAAATAAGACACCTAGAAACATGTTCTAGAAGCCTAAGAATTTCGCCCAACCCATAGTGTGAAAGAGAGATTTATTTTGTGCATTAATGTATGAATATACTTGCCAAAAGAAAAATAGGAAACCAATTGCTTCTAGAAGCATAGACAATTTCGGCCAACTAAGAGGAAATCAAATGAGGAAACAAATCCTAAGCCTTCACGAGGCATGTTGGACGTGCAAGGCAATAGGAAAAGAGGAAATAAGATTTTCTCATGACTATGTGATATTCTATAGAGAAAAGGAAACTACCTTTTGAAGGTAAACCTCCTCCTATAAACACCCCACCTCATTCCTCTCATTTGATTCATTCCACATAAGTTAGAGATTGAGAGCTTCTCTCTCTAGACCTTGTGGCCGATCCTCTCTCTCTCTCTCTCTAGTTATTTTTCGTTTTTGTTTTGGCACCTAGGTCCACACTTGACCTAACGTTTTAGCTCTTTGACTTTTAGACTTGTTCTCGAGTCGTCGATATGAAGGATCTAGGAGAAGCCGCGTACATTCTGGGGATCCAAATCTTTCGAGATAGGAAAAAGCAGACTTTGTCGCTCTCTCAAGCATCTTATATTGATAAGGTAATGGATCGCTTCTCGATGCCAGACTCCAAGAAGGGTCAAACGCCCTTTAGGCATGGAGTCTCACTCTCTAAGGACTAGTCTCCCAGGACTGCACAAGAGATTGAGGACATGAGAAAAATTGCTTACGCCTCAACCGTAGGAAGTCTCATGTATGCTATGCTTTGCACTAGACCTGACATCTGTTTCGCCGTTGGCGTAGTTAGCCGTTTCCAATCCAACCCTGGACCCGAGCACTGGATTGCTGTTATGCATGTTCTTAAGTATCTTCGAAGAACTAGGAACTTGATGCTTACACACTCAGGTACTGACCTGATTATAACGGGATATACCGACTCCGATTTTCAAGCGGATAAGGATTCCAGGAAATCCACTTCGGGATCTGTGTTCATCCTTAATGGTGGAGCTGTTGTGTGGAGGAGTATTAAGCAATCTTGCATTGCTGACTCCACACTGGAAGCAGAATATGTGGCTGCTTGTGAATCATCCAAAGAGGTTGTATGGCTTAGAAAATTCCTTAAGTATTTGGAAGTTGTTCCAAACGTCGACGAGCCCATGACCCTTTATTGTGATAATAGTGGGGCTATCGCTAACTCAAAAGAACCTCGAAGCCATAATCGCTCTAAACATATTGAGAGGAAATACCATTTGATTCAAGAGATCGTGCAGCGCGGAGATGTGGAAGTGAAGAAGATCTCAACGGTGCACAACCTGGCAAATCCATTCACCAAGGCCCTAGCAAACAAGGTCTTCGACCAACAAAGAGAGGGATTAGGCATGAAGGACTACACACATCTCCGACGCTCAACATTAGGAGGATTGAGGTAGGATATAAAGGGTTTAGTGTTTAGAGGTCCGAGCTTGAGAGACACGACTGAAGTATGAGTTCAGCAGCGTTTCGTTACTCAATTTCGGATTACCTTTGGGAGAGGACGGACCTCTGAATTTATAGGCGACCAAGGGGTGTTTGGGGATCCCCTTGGCCGAGCTAAAGTGGGCCGGCCTTTGTCCGAGTGAAGCTCGGTCGACCAATGGCCGGGTGAAGGCATTTGGTCGGCCAATGGCTGGGCGAAGACTGGGCCGGTCATTGGCCGGGTGAGAGTGTTGGGCCAGCCATTGGCCGAGTGAAAGCTCGATCGGCCAATGGTCGGGTGAAAGAGTTAGGCCGGCCAATGGCCGGGCGAAGGCTGGGCCGGCCATTGGCTGGGTGAGAGTGCTGGCCCGGCCATTGGCCGAGTGAAGCTCGATCGGCCAATGGTCGGGTGAAAGAGTGTTGGAATTTATCTAGGGTTAAGAAAAGATTTAACGTTTCGAGTAAGCGGCAGAATTTAAAAATTTTCTTTTAAACAAGTAAAACATTATTACTAACCTAGACAAAGAGCAAGTACATATAAATTAAAACTATTACAGAGCATTATTTATTTACTAATCTTTGTGAAGTTTGAACGTTGAGAAGCCTTAGGAGGGTCGAAACGTTCGTCTCCCCACTCAGCTCGTCTTTCTTCTTTCCTCGGGAACTCGAGCAACCACGAAAGTTTCTATCACAAGAATCACTCGAGAAAGAAAGGAATTAGTGTGTGGGCACTTTTAAACACGACGACTCAAGAACAGGTCTAAGAGTCGAAGAGCTAAAACACTAGGTCAAATGTTGACCTAGGTGCCAAAACAAAAACAAAAAGAACTTAGAGAGAGAGAGGAGTTGGCGGCCACAAGGTCTAGAGAGAGAAGCTCGCAATCTCTAACTTATGTGGGATGAGAAAACAATGATAATGAGGCCTCTATTTATAGGAGAGGGATTACCTTCGTAAAGGTAGTTTCCTCTTCTATAGAATATCACATATTCATGAGCAAATAGTTGCCTTCTCTTTCTCTATTATGGACGTCCAAGACATGTCATACAAGTCCTTGGATTTGTTTCCTTATTTCTGCTCTCTTAGTTGGCCGCCCAAATATATGCTCCATTGAGCAAATTTGTTTCCTCTTTTTTTCTTTTGGCAAGTATCTTCATACATCAATGCAAAAAAAAAAAATTCCCTCTTTCTCTTTAAGGTATGCACGAAATTTTGAGTCTAGAACATGCTTCTAGATGTTTCTTTATTTGTTCATGACAATATATGAAAAGCCCATCAAGAATTTTCACATAAAATTCCATGAAATGAAATTAATCCTCAAGGCCCAATTACACTAATATGGCCGTGTGACATATTTCATTTGTCACCATATATGACAATGTCAAAAAATTTATTGACATTCATTTCATCCTATGTCCAAAATGACAAAAATACCCTTAAGACAATTTTCGTAAAACTTTTCTCGTTCTTGTTTTGACTTAGCTTCTAGTTTAACTATTCCTACTCGATATGATTTGTGTCAGTGACCTCATGGATCCAAATGAACAAAGCTTGAGCTAAAATACTTGAACTCAAAAGTTCACAAACCTTTTCCAAGTTTAGCCTAATGTCAACTGAATCCACTAAAGAGTTGACACTGAGAATCTCTCGGTTCAAATGAATTTATTTTCTACTCAAGAATTCAACTAAATTGTGATGAGTGGATCCACTGAATATTATCTATGTTTACCCTTCATGAATATCATCAGCTAGTCGGGATTTACAAAATTATCATTTTACCCTTCTAGTTGTTATTTCCTCAAACTCCTTTGTCGCTTGTGACTAAGTTAGAAAAAATATATTGACGAGGAGCTAACAAGTCACGTTGATTCATCCAAAAGAGTCATGACTCAATTTGGACACTGGCCAGTTCATTTATTCACATTCCAAGGAACAAAGCATGAGGTGATATACATTGCATTTCGGCAATCTTGTACATGAATTCCATATCTATCAGAACTTCACAAAGTTACTCATGACATCTTCATAACTTAGTACTTCACCAATAGGTCTTGTTAAGAATCGCATAGTGAATCTGAACTCTGACTTTCTCAAATGAGAATACGTGAAATAGCATGTCTCATTTCAGGATTGAGGTAAGCATGATGCAATTCATACGTAGTGACTTCGAGACATAAGAGGTTAAATGGTTTGTTCTTATCTTGTCTCTAGAAGTGCACTGGTTAATTCAGTACCTTCAGAAGATACGTAGAAGAACTATAGAGTCTCCAACTCTCAATGTCCCATAACAAGACATCATAGATTCTCCTAACAATGGTACTGAGATCAATAGTCCTTTGATCCTTAGATTGCGAATATATTGTTTTAAGCAAACCATGAAGTGTTTGTTCATGCAAATCTACATTTGTCTCTTCATATGTTGTTAGGTTTGTTTAAGGAGTAAAGACTATAGATCATCATAAAGCTTAAAATAGACAAGGAAGAATGAATGAACGTTTCAACTTTTATTAATGATTCAACAGTTACAAGAAAGAGTCTTCGTGAGACTTTATTACATCAAATGTACATAAGTAAAGACTACTACTCTTCTTGTGGGCACCATTGACAACAATGTCAAGGCGAGCTGAAGTGTGGCACATCGAGGGCAAGGCACAATGAGAGCAAGTGTCTCAAGGAATTGCGTGATGAAGACAAGTGGTGGCACGGAGAATGCAATGCGTGTAAAGGCGTGGCACGACAAAGGCAAGGCATGTCAAGGCATTGACCGATGAGGGCAAGGAGTGCTAACTCTTTGGCGACGCGGGGCAAGTGTTTGGCGCCACGAGGCAAGTCTTTGCGAGGCGAGGTAAGTCTTCGGTAAGGTGAGAAGGCATGGCTATTTTGCATTATAGGGGGGTCATTTTTGGTGCCAGGAAATGACGCATGAACACTATTCATAGATTAAATATCTCATATTAAATAGAATAATATCAAATCAAATCAAGCAAATGCATATTATATTTTGGGTAAGCTAGAAGGCTAATAACGGCCTTAGGTAAGAGGAAAAATGTGCAACATAGGGTTTCCACACTTGGAAAAACCACCTCTCCTTCTCCCTTGGTTTGTTCAAATTTCCTCTCTTCCCAAAGTTGAAAATATCGTCCATACCTACAATCAAAGAAAGAAAGAATTAATCCGACACCTCTTTTAATAATTAGTTATAAAGAGTTGGACCACGTATTGGTTCTATCTCATTCGGAGAAACGGCTTGGAAGACGATGTGAGAAACCCGGAGGACACGAAGAATGCAAGGAATGCGAAGACCGAGAATATTGTCTACCGGCATGGTAAATCAAATAGCAGGACATCATGTAAGTTTATTGATCTTGTTTTTAATTGTCTTATGGTTGTCTTTTAGCCGCACCTTCATCTAGATTAATTATATTTTCACGATCTAAAACCACAATACTAGTTGAACGAAAGTGTTTTTTTGAATTAAAATTGTTTTTAATTCATCTTTCCAAATTAAACACGAAAAACAGTATTTCTAGTGATTTTTTCCATTACGAGCATAATGAACTCGTACCAAAAGTTTGATTTTTTATTCTAAAGTAAAGAAAACCTTACCAACAATTTTGGCAATGTTCTTGGACTCAAATTCGGATTACCTTTCATTTGGGTCGAGGTCTGTATTTATTGACCTTGGAGGTCATATCTTCAAGGCCAAGAATGCTTCAACACACTTCATCGGGGCATATGGACGAGGGCCGACCTTATCCTAGAGTCATGGCCGAGAGCCGACCATCTTCTGCAGTCTAAGAGATGCATATCTCGTCCGAGAGCCGACCGACTAGTTCAACCAAGAGGTCGGGTGTCTTGACATGGGGATCGAAGGCCATTGGCCCTGGGCCCATGCGTCGACATATGTACAGCATGTCGGCTGGCTGAGTCCCATCTCGCGGGTCCGTGGGCGAAAGGCGTGTCGGCCTAGTCCAGGCATGGCTGACGCAAACTTGTTTGATAACTCGTAAGTAGAGGTTGAATAACACGGGCCCGGTTGGGCTTGGGCCGGGGCCGACTAATTTATCACGAGTCGTCTTGGCTTTTCAGACACCCGAGACGAACCAATAACATCTCTCAACACCATTTTCTCACATATTCAATCACACACAATCATAAGCTCTACAAGATCCCATATTATTAACCCTCTCAAGGTGTGTAATGGATTGTTGAAACTATATTCTCAGTTTTCATCTCCTTTTAAAGAGGAACATACCCTTATTTTTTTCATCACTTGATTTATTTCATCACTCGGAGCTTCGTCGCCACCTAGAATCACTCATCTAAAGCTCATTGGAGATCTTGGTCCTTTAGGTTGCCAACATCCACTTCGATATCTTTGTGACCACGGAGAGTGATTTCTATCATCACGGTCGACCTTATCGAAGAACCTTGGAAATTTATATCTTGCAGATTTTACCCCGATAGCTCTAATTGATCCTTTGGGACCAAGTGAAGGCGATCTACATCGAAAGGATGCGTATCCGAACTCCTTCATGATATCAACGTCGCAAATGTTGTGCGAAAAATCGCATTAACACTCAGCGTGAGTGTAAAGTAAACTTTTGAATTACTCACTCGACTGGTAAATTCAAGTTTAATAATTCAGCTTTCGTTGTTACAATTAAATTCTTGAGAGAATTATGGTCCTATTAGTTTATCGAATTAATTTAAAATATATTAAGGTCATGGATAATCTCGGAATAAATAAAGGATATATCGAGTTTTTCTCAAATAATAAATTATTTTTCGAAGAAATATTCCAAAAATTAATTTAAGAAATAAGTTCTCAAGAAGGAGAATTATTTTCGAGAAACCTTAAATATATTTAAATTAATCAAGAACGAACGAGAAAATTCTCGGTTTAATCATATAATAAAATCCGTTCGGTTACGGATTTAATTTTATAATTATGTGATGAAGGATATAGTTGTAACAATTATCAGGACTCATTTGAAAGAAATTTTGAGACTTGGGTCAGTTCGAGGTTATGAGAGAAAAGAAGGATTTTATGAGCAATTAGGAAGTCTTGTTTGATATAAAAGGAAAAACTCTTTCTCTCTCCTCCTCACTTCCTTCTTCGATCTTCTTCTCCTCTCCTTCTTCTCCACCGCGCGCGATTTGCAAAGTAAAAGAACAGAAGATGATGAATGTTTTTCTTTTCAATAGTAATTTATGTACTTGTATTTTATTAATTTCGTCATGGATTCGAATAAAAAAAACAAGACCAACAACAAAACGACCACAATTATCATCACCACCACAGTCATCATCTCCTCCATCTTCATTCTTCTTCTTCTTCCTCGCACGACGCCACCACCCTCCGAGCTTCACCAACCCGCTCGTGCGTTCCGGCTGAGAAGGACAAACGCCGCGAGCCGCCAAGGACGCCGACCGAGAATAGACGCTGGAGAACGAGAGAGGGAGCGGTGAAGAGTTTAATTTCACGAAAAAGAGGTGAGAAATCTCTTACCCGAATTGATTTTGGAATTTAGGGTTTGAGATTTCAAATTTGGGATTTGTGGTTTTGTTGAGGATTTTCGTGAAATTGGTATGCTATTGATGTTGATTGAGCTCGGTTTGTGTTGATTATTACTCGGATTTGTGAAATGGAATCGTTTCTTTGGATTTTTCTTGATTTGGCAAAATTTGGGAAAATTAGGGTGTATTGATTTGGAATTTGGGGGTTTGATGATTCTGAGATTTGTTTGTTGATTGTGGAGTGATTTATGCTCAGTTCGTGTTGTAGGAATGATGGATTTCGGATTTTTCATGATTTTGATTTCGGAATTGGATTTGGTCGTGTACCTTTAAAATGGGATTTTTGGAAGTGTACATTGTTGGCCTCGTCGGATGATTCTGTTATTGTTGTTGATACGGAATTGTTGTTGTTGCTTAATTTTGGTTGAGTTTGAGTTCAGATTTATGATTCGGTGATGATTCGTTTGTTTGAGAGATTTCTCGTTGATTTGGTTTGGCCGAATTTCCGATTGTGCTTATGTGCCGAGGCTGTTTTGTTATGTTTGTCTAGCACTTTGGATTTGTGTTGTTTTGGGTGAGGCTGTTGGCTGAGATGCGTATTGGATTGTCTATGTTTCAGTTTTGGCCGAGCGTAGTTCTGAATCTCGTAATCGTTTTGAAACTCAGTTATATAGTGAATAGAACTGAGAATTGTGGAATTGGTAAGAATATTTTAGAATAGGTTTAATTTGGTTGTTTCGTTTAGTTCGGTTTCGGTTTTGAAATGATTTTGGTTTGTTTGATTGAGGATTATGGTTCGTCTTTTTGGTCGAAGTGTCGGAAATCTCTCGGATCTCGAAGTGAGACCGAAAATTTGGATGTTGGGATTGGAGTCTGAATTTGGATTGTAAAATTGATTCGATCCTCGTTTTATGAATTTCACAGCTTATTCACAGATCGAGTCGGGACAAGCAAGAGCTGACGAAATCGAAAGCATCGAAGCCAAAAAATAAAGAGTTCAGAAAAGAGTAGATCTCGGTCTAACTCTTGAGTTGTGTTAATCGCTTTTAGCATTTAGTATTCTTGAGTTAGATCGTCGATCTAACTATTTGGATTTATTTTAAATAATTGTGAATTATTTATTTTGAATAATTGTGAATTATTTATTTTAAAGACGTTCGAGAATTTAATTTTAGTTAAATTTTTAGAATTCTCGGATTGTATGATTTCAGATTAATTATTTATATGTGACTCGTTAAAAATAATTATTGGATTTTATTTCATACTATTTCTTTGGTAGGAAAGGCTTTCTTCGGTATGAATAGCGTATAGGACTTAAATAAGATTAATTTTCAAAAGACTGGGAAAGTTATAAATTAAATTCTCGAATCCCTGAACCGACTCGCAATGAATCCTGACAATGAGCCTTAATCTCTTAAACATTTCCGAATCGAATAACTAACGAAGTGTTAACTTCGGATTCTAGTTCTCTCGATGCTTCAGGATGTGCCAAGAGTCGAGAAGCGCGTGAAGCGAGGCAACTCCAGAAGTCAATAAGTTTTCCGACAAGCTACTCCGGGTAGGTGCAGAGACCTAAGTCAACTACTTACCAAGGGAATAATCATTTTACATGCATTATACGTGTTAGTAAACAATAGTAGGTGAAAGCCTTACAAGCGAATAATCTCAAAGATTAAGGCTTCGGCCGCTTTTCTTGAAAACTTAGCTCGGGTCCACCCGATAAGTTCAAACATAGATTTGTGAAACCCAGCCTCTGCTACGTGATATAATCATCCCTTAAGTTCTACGCTTGACCCATTAGAATGGGGGAGACGAGAGCAGTAATAAACTCTCGGATTCGAGTCAAGGGTAGAAGTATCGCGGGTTACGTTCCGAGTCTTAAACTTAAAACTCTAACGAGCATAAAAGGGAAACGATATTTCTTTTGGCGTTTATCCCAAAATGCTCTCATGTAGTAATATAGGTGTGTACTCTACGTGTTGCAGAGTACTCGAACCTTAATTGAACGGTTGTCGGTGGTACCCACAAATCAACGACTTGTGTGTGGCAGACCAAAGCGGTCTATATGGCGCTAACTACTCAAAACTAGGGAGGACCCAACAGTACGAGAAGACGCTTAGAGCGAACCCGATAGCAACGGCAAACGCTTAGAGCGAACCCGAAACAACGGAAAGGCGCTTGGAGCGAACCCAATAACATTGGACAGCCGCCTCGAGCGAACCTAACGAGAACGGGCAGCCGCCTTGAGTGAACCCAACGATAACGGACACTCACCAAGAACGAACCCGATGGTAATGGGCAACCGGCTAGACTGAACCCATTCAATAATGAGCAGTCGCCTCGAGTGAACTCATTATCTTGCCAAGGCGGCACACTTGCGCCAACGTTAGATGAAGATGATACCACTAGTGGATCCCATAAATTCTAAAACACTTAGGCCGTCGTAAGGCCGCTGCTCGAGATTTGAGGCTGGCTTCTCATCGTTCTGGAGATCGTAGCAAGAGAAGATGTACGATCTTGAGGAGTGGCATGTATGTAGATAGAGTGTGATGCCACGCGTCAATCAGGCTCTAATCCTAGAGTCTAGCTGCATCTAGCGCTCATTCTGCATTCTTATGTGCTTATTTGCACGTCACATGATATCACATGGCATTAGTCGCTTTTCTTTCTAACTTAGACTCCCACTTGCGGAGTCAATCGACTCATAGTTTTATGATCCTTTGTAATGTAGAGAAAGGCAAAGCGACGATGTGAATGGAGGAACTGAAGATGAAGGCTGGACGTGTATCTCTTGACCTATGGGCTAATGGGATCTCACCCGGGATCAACTATTATATAGTAGTATTTTGTTGAACGATCTGTAATTACTCTCCTAAACTATCTCATGTATATATACGCAAAGCAAGGAGCTTGTATATATATATAATAGAGTCGTTGTGAGACTCAAAGTTCGAATTGAGAAAAACGAAAAATTCCTCGGGATTTTCATATAACTACTTTTGATACTTATGTATTATTGTACTTAAATTATGTTTAATATAAGTATTAATGGTTATTATGTTTATTATGTATCTTCTTGATATTATATATTGATATGGTGATTATATGAGATGTGATGTTGACCGACGTCGCGGCTCGTGGGCCAGTGGGCGCTCGCAGGTCGTGACAGTGAATGTGCCTAAAACTCTCACTTTCTTGGCACTTCATCTATTTCCTTAAGTTCATTTGGCAATAGCCTCTTTCATAATTTCTCCAAAGCCTTGTGGAGCTTTGCCCCCGAGGGTTGTCTCTGTTAAAAGGAGCTCCAGATTGAGCATTTGAGTGCCTTGTCTTGCCAAGCCTTCTCATAATTCATCCTGGTTCATAAAATTTAATACTAGTATTTGAAGCATGAAATTAAAATTGATAGATAAAGTTTTAATACGAATATTTGAAGCATCAAATTAAAATTGATAGATAAGTTTTAGTAATAAGATATTGGATGTACTTGACAAGTTCAAAAGTAGCTTAAAATGTGAGATATTTTTTTATGTAATATTTTATATTGAATCAGGGTATCTCTCTACTCAAGTTAAACCAAAATGACAAAATATTTTTTTTGTTATGGGTGATTTAGTAAAATAGTTAACTTAAAGTAATGAATATGCAAAATGGCTAAAGTTTGTTAAAATTAGTGGAATATTCAAAATGTGTAATAATCAAATTTAAAAAAATTGACTATAAGACTAATTATTTTAAAAATGATAAATTGTTTATAAGAATCCTTAAAATATTAATTTTGGTGTCTAATAAGAAAACTTGATAACGTAATTTTAGTTACTATGAAAATTTGAAATTTTAACTATTTTACTAATCAATTAGTTCTAAATAAATATTTTGTCTGATTTTTGTTTTTTTAAAAGCCTTTGGTATACCTGTTTCTAGACTCCTAATCAATCTTATAAACTTTGAATAGATATGTTACATGTAACGGGAAAAGAGAGAAATCAGTATTTAATACGTTTGAAATTGGCAAGATTTAATTTGATATATATATATATATATATATATATATATGTGTGTGTGTATATATATATTACTATTCCTTATTTTTAATACTAAAGGATATAGAGGAAGAAACTTCGAGGAAGCTACCTATAGGAGGCCTAATAATTTGATATATCTCTATATAAACAGATATATTCTTAACTGTCATACCAAGGACTAGCTAGAAACTCAATACCTGGCTACGACACATATGCAATAGCTATCAAGTAATTCGAGTTTTATGCTTGTTTTCGGACGTAGAGTGAGAGAGTGCGTTTTCCTACACACATTTTTGCGTTTGATTATTATCTCTTATTATCTTCAATCATAAAAAGAAAAAGAAAAAAAAAAGAGAGATGGCTTCGAACCAAGTCCAACCATGGCTGATGGAGAACGGAGAAGTTAAGAGGCTGACAAAGGAGACCCGGCGAGGCAGCCGAAGAACGGCCCACAACATGTCATCGTCGTCGCTCCGGAAGAAATCAGACATAAAGCTCATCTCAAAGGTGCCTTGTGGCATTCTAAGGGATTTCTTGGCCAACCTTCAAGAGGTCATTTTGGGGACAAAGCTCGCTATTCTCTTCCCAGCGATACCTCTTGCCATTGCCGCAGAATATGCAGGATTCGGAAGAGTGAGTACATTATTTTATAGATTTAATAACCCATCATCTGTTTTTGTCCATGAAAGAGTGTCAACAAGCTATCAAATCTGAATTTTTTTTTCTTTGTCATTGATTTAGATGATAATACGGCTTCTCGTAAGTTGTTTTCATTGGAATAGTAACCTAATTCGTTTTCGCTTACTTGTATGTGTGTGCACGATGGTAAACACAATTACAAGATAAAAATTTATGTAACGTTGAAGTTGAACTCAAAACTTTTCACAATAATCAAAGGCGGGAAAGAAAGAAATCAATTTCTTTAAGTCGGTTCTAAAACGAGAAGTATTAAGATTACTACATATATATATATATATATATATATATATATATATAATTGTAATTTTAATTTTTCTTTTTATCTGAATGGGTAACAGCCATGGGTTTTTGCTCTAAGTTTGCTTGGGCTCACTCCACTGGCTGAACGTGTCAGCTTCCTGACCGAGTAAGAATTCCACTTGAAATCATATTTCCTATTCATGTTGTTTTTTTTTTTTTTTTTTTTTTTTTTATCATCATGTTGCATAATCTAACTCGGGTTTTTGCTTGTTTCTCTTTGTTCCGAAAAATACCAGACAAATTGCCTATTTCACTGGTCCGACAGGTACTCTAATCGTTTCCTATTATTTTAAATATTTTATTCATTTGCATTTCGAAACACATGTTAGTAGTGTTTTATTTTATCCTAATATTTTAGAGGGGTATACAACCAATTTAAATGTTTGCTAACATATATTTACAAAAATAATCATAAATACCCAAAAAAAATTGAACAATAATTTTTGAGTATTTTTGAAAAAATACACTTTTAAATAAAATGCAAGTGATTATTTATCTCAGATTTACGAAACATAGGCTATTTTGCTAAACCCAAATATTTTAGTTGATTATTTTGCTAATTTTTTGTACTTTAAATTGAAAGACCTTGACGAAACATTCAAGATACCATATGAATAATGTTTTAAAAAGGCACATATATGACTTGATTTCGGTAAAATCTTTGCACAAGCGTAATTAGATAAATAGTAAGTTTAAAGTTATGAATTTGCAAAATAGTCAAGGTTTATCTTAATTTTGTGAAATATCCAAAATGTGTAATAATCTAGTTTCAAATTTTTTTTACCAGAAGAATAATTTTTTTGAAATTGATGAATTATTTATAATAATCATAAAAAAATTTAATCTTAATTGTCGAAAAAACTTTTGAAAACCTAAATTTGAGTATTTTAGTGAAAACTTGAAACGTTAACTATTTTGCTAATCAATTAGTTTTAAATGCCTATTTTGAAAAATTTTCAATTAAAGAATATAAAAAGAGGATGACTCTATCTTTTTGTTCATAATCAATAAATATACAGTGCTATCTTGATCCGGACACGTTTTAGTGTTTTTTTTATTATTATATATATTATTAAGAAATAATTACTGTGGTGATATGATATGCTGACATAAATCTATAAATCAAAGTAATTACGGAAAACGTCCTAAGAATATATATTTCACAGACGCAAGTAAAGAAATGAATACCTTCCAAATGATGCAAAATCATAGGAAGATTTAGCGTATGACATTATTTATGAAATTTATAAGCAATTAAGCCAGATATAAAAAATTTATTCGCTAAATAATTAATGTTTTATTAATTATAATTAATTAGCCACTGATTTCATTCACATTAATTAAATTGACAATTTTGTCTAAATAATTAAATTGTTCTTGGTGAAAATATAAAATGAAATAAAAAAAACCACTGATCACAGATTACGATTGGGCGATAAAATCCTAGAATTGTTTTGTTTTCTGTGAACAAAATATGTTAATTTAAATGATAATAAAAGCATAAAACAATAAAATTTGTTATACAAATGAAGTAGTGTATTGATGAGTAAGTACAAATAAAATACTATAGTGTATGAAGTGACTTATAATCATTACAGAAAATTAAGAAAATAGCCAATTTAAATATTTGACATTGCTAAATAGTCATTAGGAAAATAGCCAATTTAAACGTTTGACATTGTTTAATAGCCAACGTTTGATAAATCTTAGTTAAATAGCAAGTTCCAGATGTAATTCTTAGGTAAATAGTCACTTTTATATAATAAACGTTGACTATTTATCTAAGATTTATGTCTGAAAATTGGTATTTACCAAAGATTTACCAAACGTTGACTATTTATCAATATCACACGTTTAAATTGGCTATTTTATTAATGTCAATTTCAGACGGAAATCTTAAGTAAATAGGCAATTTTAAAGATATAAAAGTAACTATTTTTACCTGAAATTTACGTGTGAATGTGTCTATTTATCTAAGATTTACCAAACGTTAGTTATTTAACGTTATCAAATGTTTAAATTAACTATTTTTCTAATGGACCCTAATCATTATTGTATGTATTTTAAATGGATCCACTTATTATTCAAGTGCTTTAGAATAAAAAGATAGCTGGACAGCGAAATTAGGTGACTGATATATATATATATATATATATATATATATATATATATATATATATATATATATATATATATATATATATATATATATAAAGAAAACTTGAAACAAAAAAAATAAAGAAAAACCATATTATTTTGCTAATAAAGTATCATGATCCCACAAATAATATAGTGTGATTAATTAAGATCAATACGACATTAAGGATCATTCTATATTTATCTATTTCCAATACATACCAGTTAGTAACATGATTATTGTGTATAATCATAAGCACATCATGGAATGCCCTTGTGATCATTTATTCGTCGGACCCAAATATGCCTTTATCGTGGGAATGAAACGAAATGTGTTGCGGTGTTTGTTGGATTCATATCATTGATATGCAAAGTAACATTCATTGACTAAAAAAAAAGGCCACGTGTCTTGGGTATGCATGTAAAGATTTTAAATTTTGCAGTGGGAGGGCTTCTAAATGCGACATGTGGTAATGCAACGGAGTTGATAATAGCAATATTCGCTCTTGCCCAGAATAAAGTTGACGTTGTGAAATATTCTCTCTTGGGTTCTATTCTCTCAAATCTGCTTCTTGTCCTTGGCACGTCTCTGTTGGGTGGTGGCATTTCCAATCTCCGAAAGGAACAAAAATACGACAGAGTAGTTTTCAATCTATATTCAAATACTTATTGAGTGATATATGACCATAAGCAGTCTTAACTGGAATTTTTTTTATTTTATTTTTACTAATGGAATCCTATGTGCTTTCTAATAAATATAGATACTAAGAATATGTTTTTCTATGCAAACATCTAATGTAATCAAGATAATCTTTCTGCTAATTGAACGATTATGGATAAGGTTTGACAAATTATTTATGTTATTAACAGTAATTTAATTTCGTGTTTATATTACATAATTAAGGAAGACTGATGTCATAAAGTTACTAATTAATTACTGTGTGGGTTTTGTTAAAATAGAGACAATCCGACGTAAATTCGCTGATGTTGTTGTTGGCGCTGCTGTGTCACCTGTTGCCTTTGCTCTTTGACTACGCCGCAAACGGTGCATCAGATGCGATCACAACCGCAAAATCTACGCTCCAATTGTCCCGAGCCAGCAGCGTAGTGATGCTCATCGCCTACGTGGCCTACATAGTCTTCCAATTGTGGACCCACCGCCAATTGTTTGAAGCTGATGCGGTATTTATTAATCATGATTCACTGAAAAAAAAAGTATATGGTACAAGAACAATTATTATTAATAACTTTTTTTTAACACTGTACTATATCCAGCACATATTTGATGTATTTTTTGTTTTGAACTAAAACTAAAAATAATACGTAATTCGTAATAAATCAACGATTGTCTGAAGGATTTATTTATCGGGCAATTAGACTAATAGTTCAATAGTCCAATATGATTTTAAAAAATAACCAAAAATTTTATTTTATTAAAAAATAATCTAACAGATCGAAGTAAATTAAACTAACTAAATATAGTTAATTTAATTTATTTGGTCTAGTGGACTATTTTTTTAATAAAATAAAATTTTGAATAGTCTTAAAAGAAATTGATTAATTGACTAATTGTAACAAATCCTTATTTATTTATTCTATAAAATTAAATCTAAACGAACTAACATAATATATTATCAGGATGAGGAAGGTGAAAATGGTGAAGAAGAGGAGGCCGTGATCGGATTCAAGAGCGGATTGCTGTGGCTGATTGGGATGACTGTCGTGATCGCCTTGTTGTCCGAGTTTGTTGTTGAAACGATTGAGGTAATGAAGTTAGACAACCTAGTTTCAATCATATTTATTTAATTAGTCCATTATTGTACTAATTGATTAAGTACAAATTCTCTTGATATTTTTTCAAGGATGCCTCGGAATCTTGGGGCTTGTCGGTCAGCTTCTTAAGCATAATTCTGCTCCCGATCGTCGGCAATGCAGCCGAGCACGCTGGAGCCATCATCTTTGCTTTTAAGAACAAATTGGTGGGTATTTTAAATTTCTAGGATTATTTTTTCCCCAATAAAAGCATTGGTTATTCTGATGTCTATTATGTGGTCAGGACATCACGCTTGGCGTCGCTTTGGGTTCTTCAACTCAAATTGCCTTGTTTGTGGTAATTAGATACAAGTAACGTACATGCTACAACCACCAATCAAATATTTTGAAGAAGCGAAAAATATTAAAAAGGATAAATCTCATTATAATGTATTCTCGTAATTAAACTGTTTTTGTTTTTCAGGTACCACTGTGCGTAATTGTTTCATGGATAATGGGTGATGACATGGACCTAAACTTCAATCTCCTTGAGACCGGTTCTCTTGCTTTAGCGATTCTGGCCACAGCTTTTGCTTTACAGGTAATTTATTTTAAGATTCCTTGGAAATATATGCACACTAGAAGAAAACATTTCGTTACAAGCTTAATTAATATCACACGAGACTATACATCTCCCATTGTGAATATTTTATCCATAAACAGGATGGAACTTCTCACTACTTGAAAGGATTGATTCTCTTGCTATGCTACATAGTCATTGGAGCCTGCTTTTTCGTTTCCAAAATCCCGCCCCGTAAGTAACAAGACTAAATTCATTAAAAAAAGAAATAAACAATTAATTTCTCATAATAGTGTAAGAATTTAAAAAATATTCTATAATATGTTTTGTTTTTGCACTACAGAACATGGAGACGCTAACTTGGGATCAAAAACTGAAACCGAGGTGCTTTACAGATCAGCTTAACAAGTATGGGGTTTTTTCCGACATCAAAAACAAAACACAAAAAAAAGGTTTTTTCTTTTCTTTTCAATTTCCATAATCATTGACTGTTCTCATAAAAAAAGGATAAAATTGTGTGTTTATATATTGTAGCTTTTGACTGGTTTATAGGCGCTTGCAAATGGAGCAGATTATTAATCAGTGACAAGCAAGCTTCAATGATACTGATCCAACGGTCCCATTTGATATGAAAGCATGTTTTTTAATCGAGTTCATTATCGCTTGTCACGATGAATCTGATCATCGACAGGAAAAGAGCTCCAGGTTATGAAGCTCCGTCTTGGTGAAGTAAAGGGCATCTATATATATATATATATATATATATATATATATATATATATATATATATATATATATATATATCGTATCTTTTATATATGTACTCCTGGATTTATATAAGATTCTGTTCTTTTTTTTTTAAGTCGTATTTTCTTTGGTTTATTGTAAGATAATTTGTACGTAGCGAGTTACATAACTTCTGCAACATTTTATCTTTATGATCACTAAGTGATGTTTATTATTATTATTATTATTATTACTATTTGTTATGGATCGTTCTCATAAACAAAAAACATGAAGTCTTCACAACTCGTGAGCACTTCGAAGAGAAGTGTTTTGGACCGAGAGTTGTTATGACATCAAATACACTCGTTGACACGATGTAATGCACCGAGGCAAGAGTCAGATTCGTTTCGATTTTCCTTGGCGCATCCCGTGCATTTGGTTGTTCGAAGAAAGACAATAATGATCATGTACGGGCCATCTTTGCCCCAAAACATAAGAACTTATTCGCGGGTTGTTTTTGCATGAACCAGGTTCGACATGATCCTTCCACAGGTTCACCTATGTTAAATTTGTTTCTTTAAATGATAAGCTTCAATGGACTTCTCGCAATGTCGCGGGCAGTTAACCACCCACGTCAGCGCGATCTGAATACTTCAGCAGACTATTCAACCGGTAGGAGCGACGGGCGGTGTGTAAAATGGCCAGGGACGTAGTCAAAGCGAGTTGACGACTCGCGCTTATTAAGAATTCCTTGTTGAAGATCAACAATTGCAATGATCTATCCTCATCATATGAAATAAAACATGATTTTTGAACATTTTATTTTTCAAAAGACTAGCTTTTAATAAATTGTTGCGGCCAAAGCCCACGAGGACGAATAACTCATGAAAAACGAGCAATGCTCAAGCCAACGTTCTATGCCGCAACACCGCGCATGGTGCAAGAACACTACACACCGTAGTAATGCGGTTTTTCGCACAATATTTACGACGTACGTATCACGAGAAGTCCGAGTACACATGTAGTGAGATGGGTGACTTTCTGCCCTTGGTTCTCTCCTCACGTTCTTCCTCTGTGCTCGGCCGACAGCTCAAGCCACGAGGACTACCACGAGCGCGAAGACAACGGACCGATGAGGGACGCCGGAAACAAAGGAAAAGTGCATCGGAGAGGAGAGATTTCACATAATTAACGTGAGAAACAATTTTTCCCCAAATTAGATTTTAATTTAGGGTTTCGAATTGGGGCTTTTGTTAAATCCGGTTTGAATCTCTTATTTTACCTCTGGATTTCGCTCGTTGGGTGTTGGTGATGGATTTCGATGATGATTCTGAGTTGTTTGATTGATTGAATTAGTTTGTTGATATTTCTCTCGTCTCCTCTGTGTGGACTGCTTTTGTGACTTGTGTTGAGCTCGTTTGGCCGAAAAATTGGTTAAGGAATCTGAAATTGTTGTGAATGCTTGGGCTTACTGAGTTGTTTCGGTGATGCTATTACATTTGAATTTTGCCGAGATTTGTGATTGTGGTTTTGGTTAAAATGATATGAAATGGTTTTTTGAGAATAAAGTTTGGTTTTCAGATTTGATATTATGATTCAATGTGTTGTTTTTTTGGTCTACATGTGAGTTGTGGTTGGCGATAGTTTAGGCTCAATTTAGGTGGGCTATGCTGAACCGTGCAGCTGTTCGGGAAGGCGAGGATGCTATCCAAGAAATTGCAAAGTTGCCGCGCGAGCGTCGACGAGGTGAGGCCGGACCTAGCCGAGAGTAGGCCGGGTGGGAAGGGATTTTCGAATTTGGCACGAAGGTTCGCGAAGTACTTCTTTAGTGTTTAGCGAGTCAAGAAATTCCCGAGTCTCGACTCGAGCTAGTTACAAACTGTTAGTTATTTTTTTACAGGTCGTTTTGATATATTGTTAATTATAGTACTACTATGTTTGTTAATACTTAAGTCTTTTAATTTTCGAGTTGATTTCGATATAAATAGTAAAGAATTATGTCATTATTATTAAACTCGTTGATTATTCGATTTATTATTAATATCCTTATTTTAATTTAAGTATTAAAACCGAGTTTGATTATAACTTCGACTCTTTTGAATCAAAAAAGGAATATCAACGAGAAACATTTTAATTATGCAAGAAATGAGAGAAAGGTTCCAATACGAAACAAGGGTTCGATTATTTAGTAAACGTTTTGTTAAATCGAATCCAAAATATACTTACGAAATGGTTAGACATTTAAAATAAACGACTAAGTTTATTTTAAATAAAAAGGTTCTTATGTTATTTATTTACATTCTCAAATATCTATAACTTGTCAATAAAAAGAGACAAGTAAAAAAAAATGTTTTTAAAGCTTATTTGAGAACGAGTTTCGGAAATTTAAAGTCTTTTTTAAAACCCGAAACAAAAGGTCATGTTTAGTCTATGTGTCGTATGAAGTTTACAATGTTTTGGAGGTGTTGTCTTGAGTTATTTTTGAATAATTCATGTTAACTAGGAATTGTTAGCTAGCGTTTCTTTTCATGCTTGTTTCCTTAGGTTCGACTCTCGGGAATCTATTCTAAGCTATAGGCTTTGCCCATTCATAAAGAATAGATTGTCGAATGTTGGCGAGACCCTCGGGGGAGTGGTTAAACTCAAGCCGAGGCAAATGGTATGCCGCAACATTCGCAACTCCTTTCTTTTCCTTAATCGTTAAATCAAATTCTTGCAACAGAAGGATCCACCAAATAAGACGCGCCTTAGCATCCTTTTTGGAAAGTAGGTACTTGAGGGCTGCATGATCTGTGAAAATCGTGATAGGTGAACCAATCAGGTAAGCACAAAACTTCTCAAGTGCGAACACCACAAAAGGCAATTCCTTTTCAGTGGTAGTGTAGTTCATTTGGGCACTATTGAGCGTCTTGCTTGCCTAGTACACTACAAAGGGCTTGCCCTCCCTCCTTTGACCTAGAACGGCCCCCAATGCAAAATTACTTGCGTCACAGATAATCTCAAATAATAAGTTCCAATCAGGTGGCTGAATGATTGGGGTAGAAGTGAGCTTGGCGACAATAGTACGAAATGTATCCTCACATTGTTGTGTCCAATAAAACGTGTCTTCCTTTTCTAAGAGGTTGCATAGTGGTCGAGATATAGTTGAAAAATGATGTATGAACCTTCGATAGAATCCGGCATGCCCGAAAAAAAGAACGAATGCCCTTCATAGTCTTTTGGGGCATCAACTTTGAAATGAGCTCAATTTTGGATTGATCGACCTCAATTCCTCGTTCAGAAACAATGTGCCCCAGAACAATGCCAAATGAAACAATGAAATCACATTTTTCATAGTTGAGCACATGACCTTTCTTGATGCACCTTTGAAGAAAAGGTCGTAGGTTGGATAGGCAAGCATCAAATGAATCTCCAAAGATGGTTAGATCATCCATGAATACTTCCATATATTTTTCGACCATGTCGTTGAGCATACTCATCATGCAGCTTTGAAATGTGGGAGGGGCATTACAGAGGCCAAACAACCTACGCCGAAAAGCAAATGTTCCAAAAGGACATGTGAATGTGGACTTATTCTGGTCCTCTAAAGCAATCTCTATCTGATAGTAGCCTGAATAACCATCCAAAAAGAAATAGAAAGGATGACATGCGACTCGCTCTATAATCTGATCGATAAATGGAAGTGGAAAGTGGTCCTTGTGGGTGGCGGCGTTAAGCTTTCGATAGTCAATGCACATCTGCCAACCCATCACGACCTTTGTTGGAACAAGGGCCCCCTTTTCATTCTCTACAACTGTGACTCCTGATTTCTTGGGGACCACTTGTGTTCGGCTAACCCATTTCCTATCCGAGACTGGGTATATGATACCAGCATCCAACAACTTCAAGACTTCTTTCTTGACATCCTCTTTCATTGTGGGATTCAGTGTTCGTTGTGGGTCTCGTCTTGGTATAGCCCCTTTTTTGAGAAGAATGTGATTGGAGAAAATTAAAGGGTTGATACCTTTGATATTAGTGATCATCCAACCCAACGCATCTTTATGTTCACGTAACAAGTCAATCAAACGTTTCTCTTGTGGCATATTGAGTTTAGACGATATGATAACAGGAAAGGTAACTCCGAATCCCAAAAAGGCATGTTTGAGTCCCTCGGGAAGTTGAGAGAGTTTGAGTTTTAGGGTCTCTTCGTTTGACGGTTTTGGCTTTGTTATCTCTTACGGTAGCTCTTCAAAGCGTAGTTGCCAAAACTTAGTTTTTCAATCTTGCGAGTCCTCAACTATCGCCAAAACATTGGATGTCTCCTCTGTTGGCATTGGTGCCCACAAGAAGAGTAGTAGTCATAACTTATATACATTTGATGTAATAAAGTCTCACGAAGACTCTTGCTTGTAACTACTGAATAATTAATAAAGAGTTGAAAATTTTCCTTGTTTGTTTGAAGCTATATGTAAAACTTAGTCTTTAGTCCTTAAACAAATCTAACAGCAAATGAAGAGTCAAATAGAGATTTGCATGAATAAACTCTTCATGGTTTTCTTAAAACAGCATATTCATAATCTAAGGATCAAAGGGCTATTGATCTCAATATTATTGTAGGAGAACATATGATTTCTGGTTATGAGACATAGAAAGTTGGAGACTCTATAGTTCTTCCTAGGTACCTTCTGAAGATGCTGAATTGGCCAGTGCACTTCTAGAGACATTGTGAACAAAACCATTCAACCTCTTCTGTCTCAAAGTCACTATGTATGAATTGCATCATGCTTACCTCAATCATGAAATGAGACATGTCATTTCATAGCTTACATACTCTCATTTGAGAAAGTCAGAGTTCTAGATTCACTATGCTGTATAGACAAGACCTATTGATGAAGTACTAAGTTATGAAGATTTCATGAACAACTTTGTGAAGATCTCATAGATATGGAATTCATGTACAAGATTGCTGAAATGCAATGTATGATCCTCATGCTTTGTTCCTTGGAATGTGAATAAATGAACTGGCCAGTGTCCAAATTGAGTCATGACTCTTTTGGATGAATCAATCTGACTTGTTAGCTCCTCGTCAATACGTTGTTTCTAACTTATTCACGAGCGACAAAGGAGTTGAGGAAATAACAGCTAGAAGGGTAAAATGGTAATTTTATGAATCCCATCTAGTTGATGATATTCATAAAGGATAAACATAGATAATATTAAATGGATCCACTCATCATAATTAAGAAGAATTCGTGAGTAGAAAATATATTCACAATTAGTAAAGTAAATTGACATTAAAGCTAGAAATTGATAAATGTTTGTGAACGTTTGAGTCCAAGTATGATAGCTCAAGCTTTGTTCATTTGGATCCATGAAGTCACTACCACAAGTCATTAGAGTAGGATTTGTTAAACTAGTAGCTAAGTCAAAACAAGTTCAAGTGTTGAACTAGACGTATTTTACGATAATCGTCTAAAGGGTGATTTTCTCCATAAGGACAGAAGATGGTATATATGTCAGAATCAGATTTTGGACATTGTCATGATATGACAATGTATATTGATCCACACGGCCAACATTGATATTTGGGCCTTGAGGATTGAATTTCATTTTATGGAATTTTATGTGAAAATTCTACATGGGCTTTTCTTGTATTGTCATGAACAAATAAAGAAACATCTAAAAACTTGTTCTAGATGCTCAAAACCGTGGCCATCATCAAGGAAAAGAGGAATTTATTTTGTGCATTGATGTATGAAGATACTTGCCAAAAGGAAAAAGAGGAACCAAATTTATAGCACATGTACTATAGACATGGACGGCCAAGCTAAGGAAAAATGGAAACTAATTTCCAACCTTGGTATTATGATAGGGATGGAAAATAAAGATTGTGCTCATGAATATTTGATATTCAATAGAAACGAGGAAACTACCTCTTCAAGGCAATCCCTCCTCCTATAAATACCACACCTCATTCACAATGTTGAAAACACAAGTTTTTGAGATTGAGAGCTTCTCTCTCGCTAGCTTGTCACCCGTCCCCCCCCCCCCCTCTGTCTCTCTCTCTCTCTCTCTCTCTCTCTCTCTCTCTCTCCCTCTCTCTCTCTCTTTCTCTCTCTCTCTCTCTCTCTCTTCTTGCTCTTTTGTTTTGACACCTAAGTCATCATTAGACCTAGCGTTTTGTATTACCTCTTTGGCTCTAAGACTAGTTCTTGAGTGATACGAACCTCGGCCGACTAAGCTCCGAGACCCGATACCCCAATAGCACAGCGGCGGATCATCTACAATTTAGGAACGAAGGTGGATCGAATGACGCCACGAACGGTTACGGAAGACCGTCTGATGAGTCGGGTTTGAACGCCACAAGACTAGTCTTGATATGTTCGATAAAAGTTCATAAGAACTCAAGAGAAGACTCTCATATTTTTTTTTATAAAAATCTGGATCCCTTTCATTCAGCTTAAAACCTCCTTTAAATAAGAAAATACAAAGCAAATTCGGAGTACATTGTTGCCCTAGTTTAAATGGGCCTACAAAACATTATTTAGGCCTAATAACATTAAAATTAAAAGCCTAACTTAATACCTAACACACATGGGCTTCATTAAGCATAACTAAAGCCCAAAAACACTTTAAAAAGACTCTAACTTCATCTATTATTTTTAACTACGAAAATAACAAATAAATAACTCAAACTGCTTAAAATGACATGAATAAGCTTTCCTTTATTTGCGCCGCCCTTGGCCTCGTGGTTGGGTTTTCTTCTTGCATCGCTTTTGGCTCTAGCTTTATATTTCTTCCATTCATCTTTGCTTAAGCCATGAAACTCTTCTTTGAAGTCTTCAACTCTTGAATTTGGAATTGGCTCCTTGAAACGCCTTTGTTTCTTTGCATGTGGGATCACATCATTGAGTCATTGTGTTTAATAGTGCCCACACACTAAATCCTTTCTAAACTCGAAGACTCTAGTGGTAGAAACTATCGTGGTTAATTGGGAGACGAGCGTTTTAAAATTTTCAAAGGCTTCTCAACGCTCAAGCTTCTAACCAGGTTGGTATCGAGTGAAAACTCTTTATAGTTATTAATTATAAATTATATGGTCATGTACTTTGTTTAGGTAGTGTTATCGGCCCGACGAGGTCCGACGACGCGGTCGACCCTTCGGGCGGCCGGACGAGCTCACCTGGCCGATGGCCGGCCCAATTCACTCGGCCATTGGCCAGCCCAAGCAGTTCACTCGGCCAATGGCCGAGTGAATCTCATCCGGCCCATCAAGTTCACTCGGCCAAGGGCCGAGTGAAGCCTTCAGCCGGCCCATCATCAATTCACTCGGCCAAGGGCCGAGTGAACCCCCTAGCCGGCCCAACAGTTCACTCGGCCAATGGCCGAGTGAAACCTCCAGCCGGCCCAGGCATTTCACTCAGCTAGTGGCCGAGTGAATCTCGTCCAGCGACCAGCGATTCACTCGGCCATTGGCCGAGTGAACCTCTCTCGGCGGCCAGGAATTCACTCGGCCAGTGGTCGAGTGAATCTCACTCGGTGTCCAGCAACTCACTCGGCCAATGGCCGAGTGAATCTCCCCCGGCGATCAACATTTCACTCGGCCATCGGTCGACTGAGTCTCACCCGGCCGATGGCCGACTCAACCTCACTCGGCCAAGGGACCTTCAAAAACGTCCCTTGGTCGCCTATATATACGAGGCTCGACCCCTCGAGACAGGTAATCCAATTTAGAGTCCCGAAACGCTGTCGAACTCATAACTCGCTCGTTTCGCTCATCCTTGGCCTCTAAACACTTAAACCCTCAATATTCCACCTCAATCCTACTAATGTTGAGCATCGGAGAGGTAAATAGAGGCACCCCCTCTATTTTCCCTTTGTAGTTATCACCTATTTTCTTATCTTTTCAGGTGTTTGGATGAGATAGACATCACCAACAGCTAAGGGACGACTTGGGATACCAAGTCCGACACGCTCGAACCGAAGCGAGGCCACTTGGTCCGGCCTTGGGCCTAACCACTTCCGGTTCCTAAATCGTTGTCCGAAAACGGGCGACAATATTTTGGCGCTAGAAGGAGGGGGACCTCCCGACCTTGGCGACGCTCTCCCTTCCAATCCTTTCTCTTATTGCATCTACGACTCTCGAAAGATGAGTCAAGTTCCCGCCGCCTCCGCAGGCACTCGAGCGACGAGCTCGAGATACGGCCTCCGAAGCCTCACGCACCGTCTAGGAGGGCAACCTCGTGACAACGAGAGCCAGCCCCGAGACTCGGCGAATGACCCCGAGGCCGCGCTCCGAGAGGACACGGCTCGAAGGCTCGTCAAGCTCCTAGATCGTCCTGGCGTTGACGGCACGCTCATCGCCGACCTCCTCGGCTACGACGTCGAGGATGGATCCACCCAAGGCGACTCCGACCCCGACTATGTGGGGGAGTCGAGAACCGACGAGGCAACGCCTAGCCTCGCCCCGTCACGGTCCGAAAGGACGAATGGCGCCTTGGCCGAGCCGTCACACCCGGCGCGACAACAGGCACAGTCACACTCCTGAGGACAAGCCCCCTTGGTTTCAAGAGGCGGCCAGACACGGCCCCTCGTCGGAGAGAGAGCGGCCCTAGGAGACGATGGGGCCGATAGCCGGAGCGCTCGCCGGACAATCCAGCCAAGGGCGACCTCGCCCCGCCAAGCGCCGAGTGTGGACCTTAGAGAGCGCCTAACGGCGCAGAGAAACTCCCGAGGGGAGGATCTCTGCTAAAGGCTCAACTCTCAAAGGGATGCACTCCCCGCCGCAACTCTCAGCCGACCTCAGGCCAATGCCGGGGACCAAGCGTCCAACGAGCGCCAACAGGCGACTCCCGCGGTCTCGGCAGTCAGCCCCGCCAACGAGCTCGACATGGTAACGATGATTCAAAGCCTCCAAAACCAAATCATCGAAATGAGGGAATCAGGGAGGCAAAGGCCTTACGGAGGGATCGAGGAGTCATACTCCCCCTTCGCCGCTCAAATCCTCGCGCAGCCTTGCGTGGGAAATTTCAAACTGCCGTCCATCCATCCCTATGACGGACGGACGGACCCGAACTTCTACATCCAGCACTACGTGACGTGGATGACGATGCAAGGACAGCCGGACGCCACCCTGTGTCAAGCCTTTAGCCTGACCCTCACAGGGTCAGGGTTTGAATGGTTCCGGAGCATCTCGTCCTTCCGGGCTTTGCGATAAGCCTTCCTTGCTTGTTTTGCCACACTCGTGGCGCAAAGGAGTCAAAGACCTACCTCCTGTCTATCCGACAGGGGAGATGAGACCTTGAGACAATACCTCACTCGCTTCACCGAAGAGTCTCACAAGGTCGAAGGGTTCGACGACAAGGACGCCATCACAGCGATCCCCGAGAAAGCTCGCACAAGTGACTTCCTCAAGTCTATTGTTGGAAAGGTCCCGCGAGACATGGCGGAGCTAATGTCGAGAGCCCGCACCTACATGGGGATCGAGAACTACCTCGACAGCCGGAAGTCGGGGGGACAAGGTGGTCGTCGCCGCGACGATCAAGACGGAGATCGTCCCTACCCTCGAAAGAGGAGGAATAAGGGAGGCCAGGCCCCTAACGATCACTCCCTCCCTGGGCCGAGGCCCCCGCACGTCGATAGCTTTCGGAAGTTTTCGGCGTTCACCCCGCTAAACACTCCGCAAGAGCGGATCCTAGCCCTACACCGCGACAAGCTAGGAAGCCCCGCTCCTCTCACAAAGGATCTCGCGAAGTGGGATCGAAGTAAGTATTACCGATCAGTCTCGGCCCGGTAAAGCGGTGACGGCCGCGATAGCGGCCGTCCTAGGACTCCCCCGACGCACGGCCGAACCAGAGCCGGCGCTCGGCCACGGCCGACCCAGGGCCGGCGCCCGGCCATGGCCGGCTCAAAGCCGGCATCCGGCCAAGGCCGACTCAGAGCCGGCGCCCGGCCATGGCCGGCTCAGAGCCGACCCTCGCTCCATGGCCGACTCAGAGCCGGCCTTCGCCTCCATGGCCGACTCAGAGCCGGCCCTCGCCTCCATGGCCGACTCAGAGCCAGTCCTCACCTCCATGGCCGACTCAGGGCTGGCCCTCGCCTCTATGGCCGACTCAGAGCCGGCCCTCGCCTCCATGGCCGACTCAGAGCCGGCCCTCGCCTCCATGGCTGACTCAGAGCCGGCCCTCGCCTCCATGGCCGACTCAGAGCCGGCCCTCGGCCAAGGGGATGCCCAAAACGCCCCTTGGTTGCCTATAAATACCGGCGTCCCTCCCCTGGTCCAGGTAATCCGAATTTGAATACTAAAAACCTGCCGAACTCGTACCTCGCTCGTTTCTCTCAAGTCTCGGCCTCTAAACACCTAAACCCTCTACAATCTACCTCAACCGTACTAATGTTGAGCGTCGGAGAGGTAAACAGAGGCGCCTCCTCTGTTTCCCCTTTGTAGTTCATCGTTTCTTTTTCCTGCAGGACTGACGACGAACGAGGCAAATATCATCCACAGCTAAGGGAAGATTCGGGATACCGAGTCCGACACGCTCGAGCACGAACGCGACCACTTGGTCCAGCCTTGGGTCGAACCGTTTGGGGCTCCTAAATAGTTGTCTGAAAACGAGCGACAACATTTTGGGGCTAGAAGGAGGGGTCGAACCTCCGACCTTAGCACGCTCTCGCTTCCATTCCTCACTTTCACTACACCTACGACTCCCGAGAGATGAGTCACATTCCCACGACCTCCGTTGGCACTCGAGCGACAAGCTCGAGGTACGGTCTCCGAAGCCTCGCTCACCGTCTTGAAGGGCAACCTCGTGATAACGAGAGCTAGCCCCAACACCCAGTGAACGACCCCGAGGCCGCGCTCCGAGAAGACATGGCCCGGCGGCTCGCGGAGCTTCTAGACCACCCCGGCGTCGACGGCTCGCTCATCGCCAATCTCCTCGGCTACGACGTCGAGGATAGGTCTGCCCGCGATCACTCCGACCCTGACTATGTGGGGGAGTCAAGGACCGATGAGGCAACGCCAAGCCTCGCCCCGTCGCGGCCCGAGAGGGCGAACGGCGACTTGGCCGGACCGGCGCAGCAGCAGGCACGCTCATATTCCCGGGGACTCACCCCTTCGGTTTCAAGAGGCGGCCGAACACGGCCCCTCGCCGAGGAGAGCGCGACTCTGGTGAACGATGGGTCCGATAGCCGAAGCGCTCGCCGGACGGTCCGACCAAGGGCGACCTCGCCCCGCCGCGCGCCAAGTGTGGACACGACGCAGAGAAACTCCGGAGGGGAGGATCTCCTCCAGAGGCTCAATTCTCCGAGGGACGCTCTCCCCGCCGTGACTCTCGGCCGACCTCAGGCCAACACCGGGGACCAGGCGTCCAATGAGCGCCAACAGGCGACTCACGCGGTTCCGGTGGTCAGCCCAACTAACGGGCTTGACATGGTCACGATGATTCAAAGCCTCCAAAACCAAATCATCGAAATGAGGGAATCGGAGAGGCAAAGGCCGTACGGAGGGATTAAGGAGTCATACTCTCCCTTCGCCGCTCAAATCCTCGCGCAGCCTTGCGTGGGGAACTTCAAACTGCCGTCCATTCCCCCTTACGACGGGCAGACGGACCCAAACTTCCACATCCAACACTACGCGACGTGGATGACAATGCAAGGACAGTCGGACGCGACCCTCTGTTAAGCCTTTAGCCTGACCCTAACGGGGTCGGGATTTGAGTGGTTCCGAAGCCTGAGACCGGGTAGCATCTCGTCCTTCCAGGCTCTGCGAGAGGCTTTCTTTGCGCGATTCTCCACTCTCGTGGCACAAAAGAAATCAAAGACCCACCTCCTCTCCATCCTGTTGTCAATGGTGCCCACAAGAAGAGTTGTAATCTTTATTTTGTACATTTGATGTAATAAAGTCTCATGAAGACTCTTGCTTGTAATTGCCTATTCATACATTAATAAAGTTGAAACGTTCATTCATTCTTTCTTTGTTTGAAGCTTTATGATAAAACCTTAGTCTTTTAGTCCATAAACAAACCTAACAACTTACGAAGAGACAAATGTAGATTTTCATGAACAAACTCTTCGTAGTTTGCTTAAAACGATATATTCGCAATCTTAGGGTCAAAGGACTATTGACCTCAGTACGATTGTTAGAAGAATCTATGATGTCTGGTTATGAGGCATTGAGAGTTGGAGACTCTATAGTTCTTCTAGGTATCTTCCGAAGGTACTGAATTGACCAGTGCACTTCTAGAATTGACAAGATAAGAACAAACCATTTAACCTCTTATGTCTCGAAGTCACTATGTATGAATTGCATCATGCTTACCTTAATCCTGAAATGAGACATGTCATTTCACACCTTAGTATTCTCATTTGAGAAAGTCAGAGTTCGGACTCACTATGTGATTCCGAACATGGCCTATTGGTGAAGTACTAAGTTGTGAGAATGTCATGAGTAACTTTGTGAAGTTCTCATAGATATGGAATTCATGTACAAGATTGCTGAAATGCAATGTATGTCACCTCATGCTTTGTTCCTTGGAGTGTGAATAAATGAACTGGCCAGTGTCCAAATTGAGTCCTGACTCTTTTGGATGAAACAATGTGACTTGTTAGCTCCTCGTCAATACATTGTTTATAACTTATTCACAAGCGACAAAGGAGTTGAGGAAATAACAGCTAGAAGGGTAAAATGGTAATTTAGTAAATCCCGACTGGCTGATGACATTCATGAAGGGTAAACATAGATAATATTCAGTGGATCCGCTCATTATAATTAGGTCGAATTCTTGAGTAGAAAACAAATTCATTTGAACCGAGAGATTTTCAGTGTCAGCTCTTTAGTGGAGTCAGTTGGCATTAAGCTAAACTTGGAAAAGGTTTGTGAACTTTTGAGTCCAAGTGTTTAGCTCAAGCTTTGTTCATTTGGGTCCATGAGGTCACTGTCACGAATCACATCGATAGGAATGGTTAAACTGGAAGCTAAGTCAAAACAAGAACGAAAATAGTTAAAAGGGTATTTTTGTCTTTTGAGACAAAGGATGAAATGGATGTCAATAAATTTTGACAAGTTCATTTGATGACTTAATGTCACTCGGCCATGACTTGATCATTGGGCCTCGTGAATTAATTTCATTTCATAAGAGTTTTATTGAAAATTCTTAATGGGCCTTTTTCATGTTCTCATGAATAAATGAAGAAGCTTCTAGAAGCTCCTTCTAGAGACATGTTGGGCGCCTACCCTATAGAGAAATAGGAGAGTTTATTTTGTGCATAAATGTATTTAGATACTTGCCAAAAGAAAAAGAGGAAACAAATTTCCCACACATGCTTGTAGGGAATCGGCCATGTTGAGAGAAAAGGCAAGCCATGAACAAAATTGGAAACAAATCAAGGCTTCTAGAAGCCCTTGTTTGGCCGAGTGTCTCAAGAGGGAAAAGAGGAAATTGGCTCATGAATATGTGATATTCTATAGAAGAGGAAACTACCTTATTGAAGGTGAGACCTCTCCTATAAATAGGAGCCTCATTTCCTCACATTTCAATTCATCCAAGTTTAAGAGATTTGAGAGACTCTCTCTCTAGAACTTGTGGCCGAAACTCCTCTCTCTCTCTCTCTCTAGTTTATTTTCGATTATTCTTCTTTTGGCACCTAGGTCCTCACTCGACCTAGTGTTTAGCTCTGCGACTTCAAGACTTGTTCTTAAGTCGTAGTGTTTAAAAGTGCCCACTCACTAATTCCTTTATTTCGAGTGATTTAGTGATAGAAACTTTCGTGGTTGCTCGAGGTGCCGAGGAAAGGAAGAGAGACGTGCTGCGAGGGGAGACGAGCGTTGCAAACTTTCCAAAAGCTTCTTCAAAGTTCAAGCTTCAAGAAATGTTAGTAAACTCTTAGCTCATATTGGTTTTTAATTACATGTACTTGCTTCTTTGTCTAGGTTAGTAAAAACTGTTTTTACTTGAAATGAAATTTTTTAAAATTCCGCCGCTTCTCGAAGCGTTTAATCTTTTTCTTAAACCCTAGATCAATTCCAACAAATGGTATCAGAGCTATGGTCAAAGAGATGCATGTACATGTTTTTTAAAATTATGAGCTTGAAAATTGTTTTCGAAAGTTTACTAATTTTGTGACAAGTTAGAATTGTTATCTTAGATTTTTTTTAATTTATTGCTCTTGTCTTTAAATTAAAAACCATGTTGTTTTTCTATGATTTTGGGATGTTTTTAAAACACATTAGAATCAGTTCTAAAAGTTTTTAATTTTTTATATTGAAAAACGTGTTTTAAAGGTTTGAGAAATTTCGGTAAATTTTGTGACTAGTTACCTTGTCTTTCTAGTTTCTTTTATTTCCCGTATTCGTTTTATGCTTGTTGTTATTTCTTTTATGCCTTGTTATTACCTTGCTAATAAAACACATATAAAAGTTTTAACAATCTTCATAAAACGTTCCGTTACACTCGATTCTTTTTCGCACCTAAAAAGGACAAGGCTTTAATTATTTCTTTTTCTTCGAGCTGGAGTAAACCCGCATTAAAAGTGGCATAACTCTCTGCTCGGAAATCGAAATTTAATAATTCTTGAATCAAATTAAAGCTCTGTCTGTCCTCTGTCCAATGCCAGCGGTTTCGGCTCAAAAGGACATCGGAGCCACCAGATATGGCGATTTTACTCCGAGGTGCGCGGCTGTCTGAAACTCCAGTTTTTTAGAAATCCGGATTTTCAAACCCCACTACCATGAGTTATAGAACTCTAATGAGAAAATTTTCTTGAGCAAAAATGTTTTTCATATGATTATAAATATGATGTGTAAAGATTAAAATGTTTTGATTTTTGAAAGTTTAATTGAAATTGAATTTTTACAAAACTAGTTTGAATTTTGAAAAACTGTTTTCACTTTCAAACTTGAAAATATTTTGTCATCCAAATCAAATAAATTTTCAAAATGTTTTCAAAACTATATCTATATCACATATGTTCAAAATCTATATGCTCTTGAAAATTTGAGTGGGAGGTCTCCTTGTAGACAAGCCGAAAAATAAAAAGATGTGTAATCTCAAACTTTCAAGTGTTCGAGTGAGTTGAAGTTCACACTTCCCTCACGCACTTTCCCGAAATAGAAAATAGGAAAAGATCGAGTATGTACCTTTTGCCTTTATGCACTAATACTGCTCTGAACATGTCAATATAGGATTCTCTTCTAGTTGTCCGCTCTGTCGCTCTCTAACTAGGAAATCTGTTTCCGAACTTAAAAGAGTCGATGAACCAACTCCAAAAACTAAGTGGGAGGGTTATACTTGTTGTTTGTAACCCACGATCTCCAACACTAATGAAAGATGCAATTAACGTGTGACTAAGAGCTGCTCTTGCGACCCTCACTTAAATGTGAGTACTCCAAGGCGTTATTGCTTCGATCATTGCTCAATGAGCTACGTCCGAGAGTGATGCAATGATGACAAGGCCTCCCCTTGGGGGATTGTTTTTCAAAGCTGATCTTTTGGACTAAGTGGTTGGTTGCACACTTAGGCTCAATCCCTAGTAATCCTCCCTTGAGGCTCTGCGAAAGGATGTGAGTGATCAAACCAATTTAAAAGGTGGCTAGTCAAAATAGATGTATTGACATCTTGGCTTAGCATTAATGATGTGTCATTTACTTATAAAAGGAGATTTTTTGCGGCCTTCTCTTGAGGAAGTAAATTATCGTTTGGTTTATAACACCTTTGGATTTTATAAAAGTCTTAATAAAACTTAAATCCTAAACCAAAGACTAATCATAAACTTGTTTCAACTTTTATAGGCAATATGTCTCTCAACCCTCTCTCTACAATTCTTTCCTCGAATAAACTCGAAGGCGACAATTACGTCGACTGGAAACGTAACCTCGACATAGTCCTTACTGTCGACAAGCACAAATGGGTTCTCACCACCCCCTGTCCTCAAACGAATGATGATTCGACGCAAGAGGAGAAAGACGCCCTGGCGGCCTGGCTTCGATCCGATGAGATTGCGAGATGCTATATTTTGGCATCGATGAACAATGTGTTGCAACAACAACATCGTGATTACGAAACTGCCACCGATATGCTCTACAATCTCCATGAGATGTTTGGAGGGCAAGGACGTCAAGCTAGGCAACAAGAGGTCCGACAATTCATGAACTGTCGTATGAAGGCTGGAACTCCCGTTAGAGATCATATGATGCTGATCATTAGCTATCTCAACGAGATGGAGATCCTTGGATCTGAAATTGATGGGGAGACTAAAATAGATATGATCTTGGAAGCTCTCCCCGAAACCTTTGATACCTTCAAGTTGAATTATTCCATGAACAAGCTAGAGTACACTGTTACCGAGCTCATGAAGGAACTTCAAACCGCTGAGGCACTCACTAAGAAAAAGAGGGCTCAAGGAGAAGTACATGCTACTGCCTCCACCTCTGGATCTAAGAAGAGACCTCGCAACGCCGAGAAGAAGAACCAACCTAAGGTTCAATCGAAGAAGAAGGCGCCAAAGGCTCCGAAGGTGGACAAGTCTAAAGACAAGTGCCACCACTGCAATGAGCCTGGTCACTAGCGTAGGAACTGTCCTGCCTACCTCAAAACCAAAGTAAAAGGTATTGTACTTGTTACTGAAGCTTGTTTAGTAGCTGATAATGTATCATCGTGGATTATTGACTCTGCTGCTACTAACCATATTTGCTGCTCCTTGACTGGTTTTAGGAAAAGCAAAAGCTTAGAGGATGGCGACTTCTGCTTCAAGTGGGGTGATGAGAGCGTGGTGTCTGCGAAGGCTGTGGGATCCGTGACGCTATCTTTTGAAGATCGAACTTTAAATTTGAATAATGTTTATTATGTTCCTTCCTTTGGGAAAAACCTAGTATCTGTTGCTCAACTTTTCGAGCAAGATTATTATTTAAAGTTTATATAGAATAGAATTCGTATTTCTTTTTCTAATTCTTTTGTCACTGATGCATGTATGAAGAATGGTCTTTTTTACATCTATCCCACTCAACCTTCTCTTTTAGACACCGAAATAGATAACGATCTAATTAGGGAGCCAAAGAGGATCAAACTTTCTGAATCCTCCGATCTAACAAAATCAACATACCTCTGGCACTTAAGACTTGGTCATATCAGTCTAGAAAGGATTAAGAGACTTGTGAGGGATGGTCCACTCCAAGCCTCTGCAATAGGTTCACTACCTACTTGTGAATCCTGCATAGAAGGAAAAATGACTAAGCGACCTTTCTCTGATAAGGGTCGAAGAGCCACTGAGTTGCTGGAACTAATACATTCTGATGTATGTGGTCCGCTCAGCCAACAGGAACGTGGAGGATACGAATACTTCGTTACCTTCACTGATGATTACTCACGATATGGGTTTGTCTATTTGCTCAAACACAAATCCGAGACCTTTAACATATTTAAGGTCTTTAGGGCTTTAGTGGAAAAGCAAACTGGCAAAGTGATCAAAACCCTTCGATCTGATCGAGGTGGTGAGTATATGTCTGGAGAGTTCGATGACTTTCTTAAAGAAGAAGGTATCGCTTCTCAGCTTACCGCACCTGGCACACCTCAACAACACGGAGTGTCAGAGAGAAGAAACCGAACTCTTATGGAGATGGTTAGATCGATGATGAGTTACTCATCACTCCCTCTTTCCTTTTAGGGATATGCCCTTGAAACAGCCGCCTATATTCTGAACCAAGTTCCGTCCAAAACGGTTCCTGGTACTCCTTATGAACGATGGACTGGCCGTAAAGTGAATCTTGGCCGCATCCGAATTTGGGGTTGCCATGCACACGTGCTGAGGTAAAAGACTAGCAAGTTGGCTAGTAGGTCAGAATTGTGCCTGTTTGTGGGATATCCAAAGGAAACCAAAGGTTTTACTTTCTATAGTTCCGAGGACGATAAGACTTTCGTTAGCACGAATGCTCGTTTCCTCGAGGAGGACTTTATGAAGGATGCAAAACCTAGAAGCAAAATTGTGCTTGAAGAAAAGCTGGGTGAGGAAGCTTCTACCTCATCTGTAAGAACTGTTCTTACCCCAAATGAAACACAACCTAACTCATCAGAATCTCGTCAAGTAGTACTTAGACGTAGTGGGAGGGCTACTCAAAAGCCTGATAGGTACATGTCTTATGGAGACTCTCTTGTAGCCGTCTCTGACATGGATGATCCTGTTTCCTATAGCCAAGCGATGGCTTGTTCTGAATCAAACCTTTGGCTTGACGCCATGAAAGTTGAAATGCACTCGATGTATGTCAACAATGTACTGAAACTTGTAGACCTTCCTGAAGGGATTAAACCCGTAGGGTGTAAGTGGATATACAAGAAGAAAAGGGGTCCTGATGGGAACGTCGAGACGTTCAAAGCACGACTTGTGGCAAAGGGTTATACCCAACAAGAAGGGATTGACTATGAAGAAACCTTCTCGCCAGTCGCGATGCTTAAATCCATCCGCATACTCCTATCCATAGCTGCAGCTCTCGACTATGAGATCTGGCAAATGGATGTCAAGACAGCCTTTCTGAATGGCAATCTTGACGAGCGCATTTACATGGCTCAACCAGACGGTTTCGTGGATAAAGGTCAAGAGACCAAGGTTTGTGAGTTGCTTAAATCCATTTATGGACTAAAGCAAGCATCTAGGTCATGGAATATTAGATTCGATGAAACTGTGAAGAGCTTTGGCTTTGAACAGTCAATAGATGAGCCTTGTGTTTACAAGTTAATACACGAAGGCAAAGTTGTGTTTCTGGTACTATATGTCGATGATATACTACTCATTGGTAATGACGTGGGTAAGTTATCTGAGGTTAAGGTCTGGCTGGCAAAGCAATTCTATATGAAGGATCTAGGGGAAGCCGCGTACATTCTGCGGATCCAAATCTTTCGAGATAGGAAAAACCGGACCCTGTCGCTCTCTCAAGCATCTTATATTGATAAGATAATGGATCGCTTCTCGATGCAAGACTCCAAGAAGGGCCAAACACCCTTTAGGCATGGAGTTTCACTCTCTAAGGACCAGTCTCCCAAGACTGCACAAGAGATTGAAGACATGAGGAAAATTCCTTACGCCTCTGCCGTAGGAAGCCTCATGTATGACATGCTTTGCACTAGACCTGATATATGTTTCGCCGTTGGCGTAGTTAGCCGTTTCCAATCCAACCCTGGACCCGAGCACTGGATTGCTGTTAAGCATGTTCTTAAGTATCTTCGAAGAACTAGGAACTTGATGCTTACATACTCAGGTACTGACCTGACTATGACGGGATATACCGACTCCGATTTTCAAGCGGATAAGGATTCCAGGAAATCCACATTGGGATCTGTGTTCATCCTTAATGGTGGAGCTGTTGTGTGGAGAAGTATTAAGAAATCTTGCATTGCTGACTCCACAATGGAAGCAGAATATGTGGCTGCTTGTGAAGCATCCAAAGAGGCTGTATGGCTTAGAAAATTCCTTAAGTATTTGGAAGTTGTTCCAAACGTCGACGAGCCCATGACCCTTTATTGTGATAATAGTGGGGCTGTCGCTAACTCAAAGGAACCTAGAAGCCATAAGCGCTCTAAGCATATTGAGAGGAAATACCATTTGATTCGAGAGATCGTGCAGCGCGGAGACGTGGAAGTGAAGAAGATCTCAACGGTGGATAACCTCGCAGATCCATTCACCAAGGCCCTAGCGAACAAGGTCTTCGACCAACATCGTGAGGGATTAGGCATGAAAGACTACACACATCTTCTTTGAGTCAAGTGGGAGTTTGTTGTCAATGGTGCCCACAAGAAGAGTTGTAATCTTTATTTTGTACATTTGATGTAATAAAGTCTCATGAAGACTCTTGCTTGTAATTGCCTATTCATTCATTAATAAAGTTGAAACGTTCATTCATTCTTTCTTTGTTTGAAGCTTTATGATAAAACCTTAGTCTTTTAGTCCATAAACAAACCTAACAACTTACGAAGAGACAAATGTAGATTTTCATGAACAAACTCTTCGTAGTTTGCTTAAAACGATATATTCGCAATCTTAGGGTCAAAGGACTATTGACCTCAGTACGATTGTTAGAAGAATCTATGATGTCTGGTTATGAGGCATTGAGAGTTGGAGACTCTATAGTTCTTCTAGGTATCTTCCGAAGGTACTGAATTGACCAGTGCACTTCTAGAGACAAGATAAGAACAAACCATTTAACCTCTTATGTCTCGAAGTCACTATGTATGAATTGCATCATGCTTACCTTAATCCTGAAATGAGACATGTCATTTCACACCTTAGTATTCTCATTTGGGAAAGTCAGAGTTCGGACTCACTATGTGATTCCGAACATGGCCTATTGGTGAAGTACTAAGTTGTGAGAATGTCATGAGTAACTTTGTGAAGTTCTCATAGATATGGAATTCATGTACAAGATTGCTGAAATGCAATGTATGTCACCTCATGCTTTGTTCCTTGGAGTGTGAATAAATGAACTGGCCAGTGTCCAAATTGAGTCCTGACTCTTTTGGATGAAACAATGTGACTTGTTAGCTCCTCGTCAATACATTGTTTCTAACTTATTCACAAGCGACAAAGGAGTTGAGGAAATAACAGCTAGAAGGGTAAAATGGTAATTTAGTAAATCCCGACTGGCTGATGACATTCATGAAGGGTAAACATATATAATATTCAGTGGATGCTCATTATAATTAGGTCGAATTCTTGAGTAGAAAACAAATTCATTTGAACCGAGAGATTTTCAGTGTCAGCTCTTTAGTGGAGTCAGTTGGCATTAAGCTAAACTTGGAAAAGGTTTGTGAACTTTTGAGTCCAAGTGTTTAGCTCAAGCTTTGTTCATTTGGGTCCATGAGGTCACTGTCACGAATCACATCGATAGGAATGGTTAAACTGGAAGCTAAGTCAAAACAAGAACGAAAATAGTTAAAAGGGTATTTTTGTCTTTTGAGACAAAGGATGAAATGGATGTCAATAAATTTTGACAAGTTCATTTGATGACTTAATGTCACTCGGCCATGACTTGATCATTGGGCCTCGTGAATTAATTTCATTTCATAAGAGTTTTATTGAAAATTCTTAATGGGCCTTTTTCATGTTCTCATGAATAAATGAAGAAGCTTCTAGAAGCTCCTTCTAGAGACATGTTGGGCGCCTACCCTATAGAGAAATAGGAGAGTTTATTTTGTGCATAAATGTATTTAGATACTTGCCAAAAGAAAAAGAGGAAACAAATTTCCCACACATGCTTGTAGGGAATCGGCCATGTTGAGAGAAAAGGCAAGCCATGAACAAAATTGGAAACAAATCAAGGCTTCTAGAAGCCCTTGTTTGGCCGAGTGTCTCAAGAGGGAAAAGAGGAAATTGGCTCATGAATATGTGATATTCTATAGAAGAGGAAACTACCTTATTGAAGGTGAGACCTCTCCTATAAATAGGAGCCTCATTTCCTCACATTTCAATTCATCCAAGTTTAAGAGATTTGAGAGACTCTCTCTCTAGAACTTGTGGCCGAAACTCCTCTCTCTCTCTCTAGTTTATTTTCGATTATTCTTCTTTTGGCACCTAGGTCCTCACTCGACCTAGTGTTTAGCTCTGCGACTTCAAGACTTGTTCTTAAGTCGTAGTGTTTAAAAGTGCCCACTCACTAATTCCTTTATTTCGAGTGATTTAGTGATAGAAACTTTCGTGGTTGCTCGAGGTGCCGAGGAAAGGAAGAGAGACGTGCTGCGAGGGGAGACGAGCGTTGCAAACTTTCCAAAAGCTTCTTCAAAGTTCAAGCTTCAAGAAAGGTTAGTAAACTCTTAGCTCATATTTGTTTTTAATTACATGTACTTGCTTCTTTGTCTAGGTTAGTAAAAACTGTTTTTACTTGAAATGAAATTTTTTAAAATTCCGCCGCTTCTCGAAGCGTTTAATCTTTTTCTTAAACCCTAGATCAATTCCAACAAATGGTATCAGAGCTATGGTCAAAGAGATGCATGTACATGTTTTTTAAAATTATGAGCTTGAAAATCGTTTTCGAAAGTTTACTAATTTTGTGACAAGTTAGAATTGTTATCTTAGATTTTTTTTAATTTATTGCTCTTGTCTTTAAATTAAAAACCATGTTGTTTTTCTATGATTTTGGGATGTTTTTAAAACACATTAGAATCAGTTCTAAAAGTTTTTAATTTTTTATATTGAAAAACGTGTTTTAAAGGTTTGAGAAATTTCGGTAAATTTTGTGACTAGTTACCTTGTCTTTCTAGTTTCTTTTATTTCCCGTATTCGTTTTATGCTTGTTGTTATTTCTTTTATGCCTTGTTATTACCTTGCTAATAAAACACATATAAAAGTTTTAACAATCTTCATAAAACGTTCCGTTACACTCGATTCTTTTTCGCACCTAAAAAGGACAAGGCTTTAATTATTTCTTTTTCTTCGAGCTGGAGTAAACCCGCATTAAAAGTGGCATAACTCTCTGCTCGGAAATCGAAATTTAATAATTCTTGAATCAAATTAAAGCTCTGTCTGTCCTCTGTCCAATGCCAGCGGTTTCGGCTCAAAAGGACATCGGAGCCACCAGATATGGCGATTTTACTCCGAGGTGCGCGGCTGTCTGAAACTCCAGTTTTTTAGAAATCCGGATTTTCAAACCCCACTACCATGAGTTATAGAACTCTAATGAGAAAATTTTCTTGAGCAAAAATGTTTTTCATATGATTATAAATATGATGTGTAAAGATTAAAATGTTTTGATTTTTGAAAGTTTAATTGAAATTGAATTTTTACAAAACTAGTTTGAATTTTGAAAAACTGTTTTCACTTTCAAACTTGAAAATATTTTGTCATCCAAATCAAATAAATTTTCAAAATGTTTTCAAAACTATATCTATATCACATATGTTCAAAATCTATATGCTCTTGAAAATTTGATTGGGAGGTCTCCTTGTAGACAAGCCGAAAAATAAAAAGATGTGTAATCTCAAACTTTCAAGTGTTCGAGTCAGTTGAAGTTCACACTTCCCTCACGCACTTTCCCGAAATAGAAAATAGGAAAAGATCGAGTATGTACCTTGTGCCTTTATGCATTAATACTGCTCTGAACATGTCAATCTAGGATTCTCTTCTAGTTGTCCGCTCTGTCGCTCTCTAACTAGGAAATCTGTTTCCGAACTTAAAAGAGTCGATGAACCAACTCCAAAAACTAAGTGGGAGGGTTATACTTGTTGTTTGTAACCCACGATCCCCAACACTAATGAAAGATGCAATTAACGTGGGACTAAGAGCCGCTCTTGCGACCCTCACTTAAATGTGAGTACTCCAAGGCGTTATTGCTTCGATCATTGCTCAATGAGCTACGTCCGAGAGTGATGCAATGATGACAAGGCCTCCCCTTGGGGGATTGTTTTTCAAAGCTGATCTTTTGGACTAAGTGGTTGGTTTTACACTTAGGCTCAATCCCTAGTAATCCTCCCTTGAGGCTCTGCGAAAGGATGTGAGTGATCAAACCAATTTAAAAAGTGGCTAGTCAAAATAGATGTATTGACATCTTGGCTTTGCATTAATGATGTGTCATTTACTTATAAAATGAGATTTTTTGCGGCCTTCTCTTGAGGGAGTAAATTATCGTTTGGTTTATAACACCTTTGGATTTTATAAAAGTCTTAATAAAACTTAAATCCTAAACCAAAGACTAATCATAAACTTGTTTCAACTTTTATAGGCAATATGTCTCTCAACCCTCTCTCTACAATTCTTTCCTCGAATAAACTCGAAGGCGACAATTACGTCGACTGGAAACGTAACCTCGACATAGTCCTTACTGTCGACAAGCACAAATGGGTTCTCACCACCCCCTGTCCTCAAACGAATGATGATTCGACGCAAGAGGAGAAAGACGCCCTGGCGGCCTGGCTTCGATCCGATGAGATTGCGAGATGCTATATTTTGGCATCGATGAACAATGTGTTGCAACAACAACATCGTGATTACGAAACTGCCACCGATATGCTCTACAATCTCCATGAGATGTTTGGAGGGCAAGGACGTCAAGCTAGGCAACAAGCGGTCCGACAATTCATGAACTGTCGTATGAAGGCTGGAACTCCCGTTAGAGATCATATGATGCTGATCATTAGCTATCTCAACGAGATGGAGATCCTTGGATCTGAAATTGATGGGGAGACTAAAATAGATATGATCTTGGAAGCTCTCCCCGAAACCTTTGATACCTTCAAGTTGAATTATTCCATGAACAAGCTAGAGTACACTGTTACCGAGCTCATGAAGGAACTTCAAACCGCTGAGGCACTCACTAAGAAAAAGAGGGCTCAAGGAGAAGTACATGCTACTGCCTCCACCTCTGGATCTAAGAAGAGACCTCGCAACGCCGAGAAGAAGAACCAACCTAAGGTTCAATCGAAGAAGAAGGCGCCAAAGGCTCCGAAGGTGGACAAGTCTAAAGACAAGTGCCACCACTGCAATGAGCCTGGTCACTGGCGTAGGAACTGTCCTGCCTACCTCAAAACCAAAGTAAAAGGTATTGTACTTGTTACTGAAGCTTGTTTAGTAGCTGATAATGTATCATCGTGGATTATTGACTCCGCTGCTACTAACCATATTTGCTGCTCCTTGACTGGTTTTAGGAAAAGCAAAAGCTTAGAGGATGGCGACTTCTGCTTCAAGTGGGGTGATGAGAGCGTGGTGTCTGCGAAGGTTGTGGGATCCGTGACGCTATCTTTTGAAGATCGAACTTTAAATTTGAATAATGTTTATTATGTTCCTTCCTTTGGGAAAAACCTAGTATCTGTTGCTCAACTTTTCGAGCAAGATTATTATTTAAAGTTTATAAAGAATAGAATTCGTATTTCTTTTTCTAATTCTTTTGTCACTGATGCATGTATGAAGAATGGTCTTTTTTACATCTATCCCACTCAACCTTCTCTTTTAGACACCGAAATAGATAACGATCTAATTAGGGAGCCAAAGAGGATCAAACTTTCTGAATCCTCCGATCTAACAAAATCAACATACCTCTGGCACTTAAGACTTGGTCATATCAGTCTAGATAGGATTAAGAGACTTGTGAGGGATGGTCCACTCCAAGCCTCTGCAATAGGTTCACTACCTACTTGTGAATCCTGCATAGAAGGAAAAATGACTAAGCGACCTTTCTCTGATAAGGGTCGAAGAGCCACTGAGTTGCTGGAACTAATACATTCTGATGTATGTGGTCCGCTCAGCCAACAGGCACGTGGAGGATACGAATACTTCGTTACCTTCACTGATGATTACTCACGATATGGGTTTGTCTATTTGCTCAAACACAAATCCGAGACCTTTAACGTATTTAAGGTCTTTAGGGCTTTAGTGGAAAAGCAAACTGGCAAAGTGATCAAAACCCTTCGATCTGATCGAGGTGGTTGTTGTCGCACGAAAATGAACAACTATTTAAAACCTCGGGCGGTTCGATCCAAGGCCGGACCAAGTGATCGCACCCGGGCCAAGAGTGTGAACTCGATAGTCTCGAGCTAGGGTTCTCTCCGATCAACCCGCCTCTCGGGAGAGGTAGGGGGTGAGGAGGCTGAGTGACCGTGCCTTGGTTGTCGGCTGCCTACGTACCCGTGCGTGGGATCAGGTCAGAACGTAGTTCAAGCGTATGTGACGCAGTATGAGGCGTGGAGCCTTGGCGAAGAGGCGTGCTCGACGAAGGAAACGGGGCGCGAGGAGTCCTCGGCAGCGTCTCAGAACTTCGGAGATCGCGTATGCGTCTAGCGTGTTAGACGCGCGAGGGTAGCTCTAGTTGAGAACCCTAGGGGCGTGCTTGAGCACCGGAGAACGTTCGGTCAAAGGGAGCGACGTCCGGGAAGTTCCCGTGAGTGCTTCGGGACCTTTGAGAACGAGGGAGAGAGAAGAGAACCTGCTTCAGGCCAAATGTGGCATCCAGAGAAGCAGAGAAATCGAGCGTGTCGATAAGAGATGAAGAGAACTCTTGGATATTTTTGGGATGATTTTTTCCCTCAATGAGAGAGGGTATTTATAGGTGTTTGGGAGCCTTAGAAGGTCCCTTTTTCGTCCATGTGGGACTAGGATCGCGCATGCCATCAAGTGGAGGCGCACGGCGCGCGCGGCGCACAAAGAGCGGCGCACAACGCGCGGCGCGCGGCGCGCGGCGCAAGAGGCGCGGCGCGCGTGTCACCGGGCGCGGCGCGAGGATCACCAGGCGCGGCGCAGGTCGCGCGGCGCATGGAGCGCGGGGCGCGCGCCTGTATGGCGCGGCGCGCCGTCTGCTGCACGGCCGGCCGGCGTAGCGCGCTGTGTGCGTGATGGACGGCTCGTCTTGGTCGGGTTCTTGCGGGCCTTCGAATGTCATTCTTCTCACGTGAAATATGAAGCTTTCTACTTGATGAGAGTGACTCGATTCGAGGAGTAAGGCTCGGCCCGACGAGAGCGACTAGCGACTTGATTCGAGGAGTAACTCGAGGATGACTCGAGGCTCGACTCGAAAATGACTCGAGGCTCGACTCGAGGAACAATTAAAGGCTCGACTCGAGGAACCATTCAAGGCTTGACTCGAGGAGCGAAGCTCGACTCGAGGAGATTGACTCAAGGCTCGACTCGAGGAGCGAAGCTCGACTCGAGGAGTCAGGAGTTTGGGCGAGGACTTGAAGATTTGCCGCTCTTCAGGACCTCCGGCCTGACCATCGGCCCTTTGAGCGACGTGCCTTCTTGGCGTCTCGGGTTTTCCGAAAACGACCGACAACATTAGCCCCCCAAGTTCGTCGTTCGGGAGGCGTCCCAGCAATGAACTTTTTGTTCTTCTAGTTGGGTGTTTGAGGAAAATGTTTCCCGTGCCTTGTGGCCCCGAGGAAAATTTTTTGCTCTTCTCTTTTTTCTTTCTTCTTTTTTTTTTTTTTTTTTTTTTTTTTTAGAGGGCCGCGCGGCGCGCGCCCTGGACGGCGCGGCGCGCCGTCTGTGCTGCATGACCCGCGCGGCGCGCGGGCTTGGCGCGCGGCGCGCCCCGTGCGCGGGGCTGGTTCGCCTCGCGCGGGAGAACTCCGACTTTTTGGAGTTTTTACTCCGATTTTGCTCCTTGTGGGAGTAGGATTTCGACTCCTACCCCCCTAGAAGTCTATAAATAGACCTCCCCCCTTCCCTTTATTCCTCACTTTATTTTTTCTCTTTTCTTACGCTTGTTTTCTTTTTTTACGCTTGCATTATGGGTGTCCCTCCCCTTTTCTCAGCTGAGAGTCCCGAGATTGATTTCTCTCTCTTGTTTCAGGGTTCTGAACACGCAGAGGATGATCTCTTCGCGGGATTACGGGAAGTTCCCCTGCACGTGGAAGAAAATCCAAGCGGAGTAGAGCAGTGGTTGGAGGAAGGCGAGCTGGGTGCGACCGTGCCCGCTGCTCAGCCTCTCGAAGAGTGCGCGCCAACTGGGCGCGGTACAGGTGGGGAGTTTGATCGTCCCGCGTCCGGGGAGCCTGCCCCTCGCCTCGTGATCAACTTAGTTGGCGGGGGGGGTCCGTGACAAAGTTCGCCTCGACGTGCCGCAGTCCGACTTGGGCTTTCAAGGCGTGCCGGGAGATGTTACGGACGCGGATGCGGTGACTCCGCTAGAGTCGGTTCTCGACGAGATAGACTGCGTGGACGACTTTGGTCCCGAGTCTGAAGATCCCGGAGGTGAGTCAGAGACATGTCCGGGGGCCGAAGGCCTCGCATCGGAGTGTCCCGAGGTGCCGCCGGCGGTTGCCGTGGCTGTGTCGGAGGGCCCTTCCGTGGAGTCAGGGGGTCCTCAGCCCGGGACCCCTGACGCAGAGGCGTTGGTATCGGCGAGGTCGCTTGCTAGGACGGAGTGGTATCCCGAGGAGGGCCTTGCTGCTCCCGAGGACTTCGATTGTTCGGGGGTCGATGCTTCGAGCACGCTTACCTACCGGACATTCGTCGGTCTCCGGGAGGCTTTTGCCATTCCGTCGTCCGTGGCGCTTCTCCGTCCTTTAAAGGACGACCGTCCTTTCCGGCCTCGTCGTGGTTTCGCCGCAGTTTCAGTTGTGAGTCTCAACTGCGGGTTGCGGCTGCCGTTTCAACCCATCGTTCAGCAGCTTCTTGCCCGTCTAGGGGTGCACGCATGTCAGATGAGCCCGGTATTCTACCGCATAGTGGCGATGTGCCATATGGAGTGGCATTGCCAGACCGAGCGGGTGATGACCGTGAGTGATTTTCGCAATCTCATCGCGGTCTTCCCTGCGCCCGGGCAACCCAGTTTCTTTGTGGCCCGCGATCGACGGAATACTAAGCTGATCATCGATTCAGAGAAGTACAATCGGCGTCCGTGGGTGTGGGTCTCGGCGGAGGCTTTTGGTGACGCGCCGCTCCGGTTCGGCTCCTTGTCCGAGTTTCCCGCTAACGAGGGGGCCGACGATCTCGACTTTGTGAAGGAGATCCGGGGAATGTCGGAGGCTCGGAAAGCCGTTGAACGATTTCGTTCTCCTGAGCTGATGGCTTCCACTGGGTGGTTCCCGCCGTTTCCTCAGCGGACCGAGGGTGCCCCGAGTGCCGCATCATCTCTCTCGAGCGGCGATCCTCAAGGTATGTTGACGTTTTGTACTTCTTGCTTTTGTTTTTAGCTTAGGGTTTTGACTTTGTCGCTTTTGCAGTCTCTTCGGCTAGGGCGAGGGCTCGGGCTCGTCTAGCGAAGGCTTCCCGGGACCCGAAGTCGTTGGCGGCGGTTCGTCGTCGGATTGCTGCGCGGGATGGTCGGGAGAAACTCGATACCGATCATCGGGCGGAGAGCGGTCCTCGCGCTTCTTTGAAGTGACCTTCCTCCTCGGCATTGCCAGACACGTCTTCGGACTCTAAGCGCGTGAATTCGATGGTCGACGTGGAGGTCGCGGAGGTTAGGGGGGAATGTTCCCTGGGCCTTGCTCAATCTTCGATGAAGATGTGGAAGAGCGTTGTGGCCAGCAGTGACGTGGAGTTCTTTCGTCACGGCGTTTCCGATGCACAGAGAGTGAGTTTCCCTTGCCTCGTTTGCGATGAATCTGTCTTTTGCTAAACTGTCTTTTTGCCTTCTCAGGTGTTTGCTCGAGCGACCCGGGGCGAAAAGATCCTTCACGACCTCATCAGGCGGATGAGTCGCGCCCAGGAGGAGCTTGCTCAAGCGAAGTCTCAGCTGGCCCACGCCGAGCGAGGTTCTCACTCAAAGGCGGAGTTTGCGAGTCTCCGCGAGCAGCTTCAGGAGGCTCGCGTGGAACTGGGAGTTACCCGCGGCAAATGCGACCGTGCTCAGGCAGCGGTGGCGAAGATGGCTGAGGAGCTAACGACGGAACGTCAAGCCCTTGAAGTGGCGACTCGATCGACGGAGGTCTCCCGGAGCGAAGCGCGGGACCTTCGACGTCAGTTGGAATCGCGCACGGAAGAAGTTGGCATTCTTCAGGGCCAGCTTACATCGAGTGAGGCTGCCCGTGTTCGTGCGGAGCGTAAGCGCGACTCCTTGGCGGAGGAGGTGGTTCGGGTCACCGAGGAGAAAGCCGCGGCGGAGCAGCTTGCGTCCGACCTTCAGGACGACTTTGATGTCGGAGTCGAGGAGGCAAGGCACGCAGCGGCGGTGGAGTGTCGGGACGCCACAGCTGCCGAGAATGTTTCTCGGGGGGTCACCTTCGACTTCTTCGACTCGCTTTTCCCACCACTCGACGGGGCCGACCCTGTGGGCGACGATCCCGCCGAGTGACCGTTTTCTTTCTTTATTTTTCCTGCGCAAATGTTTTAGCGCGTGCTTTTTAGGTTTTTCCGTTCAGCGCACTTGTCTTAGCGCTTGCTTACTAGGATATTTCCCTTTAGCGCACTTGTCTTAGCGCATGCTTTCTCGGTTTTGAGGCAGTTGCCCCTTTCTTTTATGAGGAGTTATTCATTTATTTTTATGAATGTTTTCGCACATTTATCTTCTATGGCATGCATGGATGGTCACTTGTTTGTGTCAATGATTTTGTCCATCCTTTTATCTCGGCAGGATACTTTTTCAAACACGCCAGTCACTTGGATGGTTTGCGTTCTTAAGTATTTTGAACTGCGAGTCAGCCATGCTACGTAGGTGTGTTACGTGTGCCGGATTGTGCCACGTGGGCGTCTCAAATCGCGCCATGTAGGCCTCTTGGGTTGCGCCATGTAAGCGACTTACGTGCGCCATGTAGGCGTCTTAGGTTGCGCCATGTAGGCGTCTTACGGGCTGCGCCTTTACGCGACTTACGTGCGCCATGTAGGCGTCTTAGGTTGCGCCATGTAGGCGTCTTACGGGCTGCGCCTTTACGCGACTTACGTGCGCCATGTAGGCGTCTTAGGTTGCGCCATGTAGGCGTCTTACGGGCTGCGCCTTTACGCGACTTACGTGCGCCATGTAGGCGTCTTAGGTTGCGCCATGTAGGCGTCTTACGGGCTGCGCCTTTACGCGACTTACGTGCGCCATGTAGGCGTCTTAAGTTGCGCCATGTAGGCGTCTTACGGGCTGCGCCTTTACGCGACTTACGTGCGCCATGTAGGCGTCTTAGGTTGCGCCATGTAGGCGTCTTACGGGCTGCGCCTTTACGCGACTTACGTGCGCCATGTAGGCATCTTAGGTTGCGCCATGTAGGCGTCTTACGGGCTGCGCCTTTACGCGACTTACGTGCGCCATGTAGGCGTCTTAGGTTGCGCCATGTAGGCGTCTTACGGGCTGCGCCTTTACGCGACTTACGTGCGCCATGTAGGCGTCTTAGGTTGCGCCATGTAGGCGTCTTACGGGCTGCGCCTTTACGCGACTTACGTGCGCCATGTAGGCGTCTTAGGTTGCGCCATGTAGGCGTCTTACGGGTTGCGCCTTTACGCGACTTACGTGCGCCATGTAGGCGTCTTAGGTTGCGCCATGTAGGCGTCTTACGGGCTGCGCCTTTACGCGACTTACGTGCGCCATGTAGGCGTCTTAGGTTGCGCCATGTAGGCGTCTTACGGGCTGCGCCCTTACGCGACTTACGTGCGCCATGTAGGCGTCTTAGGTTGCGCCATGTAGGCGTCTTACGGGCTGCGCCTTTACGCGACTTACGTGCGCCATGTAGGCGTCTTAGGTTGCGCCATGTAGGCGTCTTACGGGCTGCGCCTTTACGCGACTTACGTGCGCCATGTAGGTGTCTTAGGTTGCGCCATGTAGGCGTCTTACGATTTTTTTGGTGGAGCGTGTTCTTTTGAGAGTTTCCTTACCATAGCTAGCCCCCCTAAGTTTTTGGGTTATAAATTAATTGTTCGATAACCAGAAAACTTGCGTAAACAAAATTGAAACGGAAAGCTTGAGTTTTATTACTTTTGCGAAAAACTTGTGAGAAAATTTAAATCCTAAAACATTGGCTCGTAGGCCTTATTGAAACTGGGAAATAAAAGCGATAAAAAAGCGGGGGACGCTAGCTACTGATAGTACTGCCTCAAGTGCTCCGCGTTCCACGGGTGGCGAATCGGAGTCCCGTCCGTGTGCTCGATGTAATATGTCCCGTCGTGAATGACTTTGCGGACTCTGTAAGGGCCTTCCCAGTTTGGGCCTAGGACGCCGGCGCCTTGGACTTGTGTGTTTTGGAATACTCGTCTGAGGACGAGGCTTCCGACGGCGAAGGTTCGCCTTTTGATTTTGGAGTTATAGTATCTTTCGACCTTGCGCTTTTGTGCGGCGAGGCGTCTGAATGCTTCCGCCCTCTTTTCGTCGATCAGGTCCAACTCAAGGCGCATGGCCTCGTTGTTTTCCGCTTCGTCGAACGTGTTGACTCGGAACGTAGGTATCTCGGTTTCAATCGGAACCACGGCCTCGACCCCATATGCAGGGGAGAATGGCGTCTCGCCGGTGGTGTTTCGCGCGGTTGTCCTATATGCCCATAGGACGAATGGTAATTCATCGGCCCAGGCGCCTTTCTTGTCTTCGAGCTTCTTTTTCAGGTTGCTCTTGATAGTCTTGTTGACTGCCTCGACTTGGCTGTTGGCCTGAGGATGTCGCGGCGAGGAGAAGGTCTTGCTGATCTTCAGTTGATCGCAGATATCTCTTACTCGCGCGTTGTCAAATTGTGCCCCGTTGTCGGTCACAATCGAGGCGGGGATACCGTGCCTGCATATGATGTTCTTCCAGATGAAGTTCGTCGTGTTTGCTTCAGTTATTCTGGCAAGCGGCTCGGCCTCTACCCACTTAGTGAAGTAGTCGATGGCGATAATGGCATACTCATATTGCCTCGGCACTCTAGGGAGCTTGCCAATGATGTCCACGCCCCACTTAGCAAAGGGACGTGGGACAACGATGCTGCTTAACGGGGTCGGGGGCTGTCGCGGAATTTCCGCGAAGCGCTGGCATTTATCGCAACTCCTTGCCCATTCGCAAGCATCTCGCTTCATGGAAGGCCAGAAATAGCCTTGCTTAAGCGCTTTGAGCGCAAGGGAAGTTCCAGCGGCGTGGTTTCCGTAGATGCCCTCATGGATTTCGCGGAGGACCTTGGTCGACTCAACGCTATCGAGGCATCGGAGCAGCGGTGTCGATTAACCGCGCTTATAGAGCGTGCCGTCTCGGAGCGTGTATTTGGATGCTAAGGCCCTCAGTTTATCGGCTTCCTTGCGGTCTTCGGGGAGTTCCCCTCTTCGCAAAAACTCGACAATTGAGTCCATCCAAGTGGGCTGAGATGCCACTTCTATGGTCCCGACTTCGTCTCGGGAGACGGATGGTCGTGGGAGAGATTCAATGGGCACGGTCCCCAATCCGTCTTCGTCGATGCCAGATCCGAGGCGAGCAAGCGCGTCAGCCTCCGAATTTTGTTCTCTCGGGATTTGGTGAATCTCGAACCAAGAGAAGGCATCGAGTTTGGAGTTCGTCTTAGCCAGGTATGCGACCATGTTGGGCTCCTTGGCGATGTAATCTCCCTTAACCTGGTTTACGATCAACTGCGAGTCGCAGTGTATTCGCAGGTTATGGGAGCCGAGCTTCTGTGCTAGCTCTATCCCTACAATGAGCGCTTCGTATTCAGCTTCATTGTTGGAGGCTTGGAAGCCGTAGTGAAGGGCATATCGCAGCTTTTCCCCATCGGGGTTAATCAGGATTATTCCGGCGCCAGCCCCCCGAGCATTAGATGCTCCGTCTACGTATAACTCCCAGATGGGACCCGTTGGGTCTACCTTCCTTTTCCGAGTTAGCTCGTTATCGTTTAAGTCAGTTTCCGCTCTTCCTATATCGGGAGCGTAGGAGAATTCTGCCACGAAGTCGGCTAAGGCCTGCCCCTTTATAGCCGTTCTTGGGTGGAACTCAATCCCGTACTCGCTCAACTCTTGGGACCAGATCGCCATGCGAGTCGACGTTCCCTTTTGAAGAGCTTTTCCGATTGGATGCTCAGTTCGCACCGCAACTGGGTGAGCTTGGAAGTACGGTCGTAGCTTCTTAGCTGCCGTTATGAGAGCTAGAGAAAGTTTCTCAATCTCGGTGTAGCGCGTTTCCGCGTCGAGTAAGGCTTTGCTTACGTAGTAGATTGGCCATTGGACCTTGTTCTCCTCGCGGACAAGGACGGCGCTTACAGCTCTTTCAGAGACGGCGAGATACACGTACAGCGTCTCGCCTTCTTTCGGTTTAGAGAGGAATGGTGGGGACCCAAAGTAAGCCTTCATTTCTTGGAAGGCGCTTTCGCATTCGTCCGTCCACTCAAAGCCGTCCGTCTTCTTCAGAGCTTTGAAGAACGGTTGACACTTGTCGGTGGCTTTAGACACGAAGCGTGTCAGAGCGGCAATCCGACCGGTCAGGCTTTGCACTTCTTTGACCCGTCTTGGCGACTTCATTTCAAGGAGTGCCTTGATTTTTTCCGGGTTCGCTTCTATGCCTCGTCGGCTGACGATATAACCGAGGAACTTTCCGGATTCAACCCCAAATACGCATTTGTTGGGGTTGAGCTTCATTTTATATCGGCAGAGGATTGTGAACATCTCCCTAAGGTCGCGTACGTGATTAGTTGCCAGTAGGCTTTTAACGAGCATGTCGTCCACGTACACTTCCATCGTCTTGCCGATTTGATCGGCGAAGATCCGATTTACCAAGCGTTGGTATGTTGCTCCCGCGTTCTTAAGGCCGAAAGGCATGACCTTGTAACAGTAGAGACCTCGATCAGTGACAAAGGTTGTCTTAATTTGATCGGGCTCGTGCATTCGAATTTGGTTGTAGCCTGAATAGGCGTCCATGAAGCTTAGGAGTTCATGGCCGGCCGTGGCGTCCACCAGTTGTTCGATGCGCGGGAGTGGAAAGCAATCCTTAGGGCAGGCTTTGTTAAGATCTTTGTAGTCTATACAAATTCGCCACTTCCCGTTGGGCTTTTTTACCATTACCACGTTGGCGACCCACTTGGGGTACTTAGCCTCTCGAATGAAGTTTGCGGTGAGGAGTTTCTCGACCTCTTCATTTATGGCCAGGTATCGTTCTGGGTTGAACGTTCGTCTAGCCTGCACTTTTTCGGCGACTTTTGGGTCGTCGTTCAGTCGGTGCACTATTACCTCGGGATCGATTCCGGGCATGTCCGCATGAGTCCATGCAAAAACATCCTTGAACTCCCTAAGGAAGGCGGTAAGCTGAGTTTTGATGGCGAGTGGAAGTCGGGTGCCGATTTTTACAACTTGATCAGGCTTCGACTCGTCCAGGACGATTGGCACAAGATCATCGGAGGTTTCCACTTTAAGTCTTTCGATTTCATCACGGGGGTCAAGCTCTCCGAACTTCCTTGCATCCCTTAGGTTGCATGGGTAATCGTCTTCCAGTTGGAAGATTGTGTTGACCACTTTTCCCGCGGACTTGCCATCAACTCCTTGCACGTAGCATATTCTGGCTTGGGATTGGTCTCCAGCCATGATGCCAATTCCCCCTTCGGTGGGGAACTTCACCAGTAGGTGATACGTGGAAGTGATTGCCCTTAGCCGGTTCAACGTGGGTCGCCCGATGATTAAGTTGTAGGGCGACTCTTGATCGACCACTAGGAAGGGGACCATGTGAACGGCTTCGATTCCTCCAGGGGTCCCAAAGGTGACCGGAAGGTCGATGATGCCCTCGGTCATAACCTTTTCCCCAGTGAACCCAAACAATGGCGTTTGGGTCGGAGTCGGGCGCAGCCCCCCGAGCTTCATGCGCTCTAGGGTGGACTTGAAAATTATGTCGGCAGCGCTGCCGTTATCGATGAGAACCCTTTTCACCAAGTTATTGGCCACTTGGGCTTTGAGCACGATCGCGTCATTGTGCGGATGCACAACTCGCTTGGCCTCTTCATTGGTGAAATACATCGTCTCGTGAGGCACGGACGGAGGTTCTTCATATGTGAAGTTGACGTGCATAGCAGCGTCTTCCTGAGACACGGCCCTAAGGAATTTCTTCCGTTGACGGGCTGAATCCCCATCTTGTGGACCTCCCAGTATGGTGGTTACCACGTGCAGTTGTGGGTTGGCGTTGGCAGTAGCCGGGGTTTGGTTGGCAGAGGCGGCTGCTCCTCCTCCTTGACCAGACTGCTGTCTGTTCGCGGTGGGGCCCGCAGCGCCAATCATGCGCAACACGAACTCCTTCAGCTCGCCCCGTTGGATCAGAGCCTCGATTTGCCTTTTGAGGTTGTAGCATTCCGAGGTCAAATGACCATATTCCCGATGGAACTCACAATACCTGGACCGATCGTGAGTTGCGGGGTCCTTCTTCATTGGAGCCGGGGGGGTGAACTTGTCACGTGCCAGAGCCAAGATCCTTTCCGGCGCCGTGTTCAGCGGCGTGAACGACGAGTACCCTTTGAAGTTTTTCGCAAGTCGCGGTTTCTGAGGTACAGGGGGTTGGTTGCTAGAAACCCGGTTCCCCTTGTTTCGCCTCTTACGAGGTTCGTTCTGCTCGCGGATAGGTTCTTCTCGACGGCGAGAGCTTTGATTAGTGCTCTTGCGTCCGTCGAGGTAATCTTCGACTCCCATGAAGGTCTTAGCTCGAGTCATTAACTCGGCCATGGTGGAAGGGACACGGCCGACGACAGACTTGAGGAAGTCACTCGTGCGCAAGCCTTCTATGATAGCGGCAATTGCGTCACTGTCGTCAAAGCGGTCGACCTTGTTTGACTCTTCTGTGAATCGGGCGAGGTATCGTCTAAGAGACTCGCCACTCTCTTGCCTGATTGACCACAGGTACATCTTGGTCTTCTTTTGGACCATAGACGTAGCGAACCGCGCCAGGAACGTGTCCTTCAGGTCTTTGAACGAGTGGATGCTTCCTGGTCTTAAGTTTTTGAACCACTCAAATCCGGGTCCGGCGAGGGTCAAACTAAAGGCTTGGCACATGGCACCAGGAGAAACACCCTGCATCGTCATCCAGGTTTCATAGCGCTGGATGTGGTAAGCAGGATCTGCTTTCCCATCATAGGGAGCGAGGTTCGGGAGCTTGAAATTCCCCGTACAAACCTCAGCCAATATCTGAGTAGTGAAAGGCGATGAGTTCTCCTCAACGACTCCGTAGGCACTTCCACCTATTCAGTATTCTCGGAGATCTCGTACCTCATTTCGAAGGTTGTGGATCATAGTGACCACATCGAGACCGGTCGTTGGAGTAACCCCTTGATCGGGAGGAGTCACCTGCAGCCTCTCGTTAGACCCCTGTCCTGCGCGGCGGTTCCCGTTAGTTGGGGCTGCCAGCGGGATGTTGGGTCTAGAGCTTAGTCGCTCTCTCAGATCATTGCCACGCCCAATGCGTTGAGCAGTGAGGTGGTCCCTAAGATCAGGGCTGGCCGTATGGAGGCGCCGGCTCTGCTTGCGGCGGTGCGCTCTCCGCGCGCCCTGACTTTCCGCAACATTCTCCCTCGGACCTAGTCGGTCGAGGGCCGAACGTCGGGAATTCCCCTCTTGAGAAGCTACCGGCGCATCGCCTGTTCGGGGTAAGGGATTCGACGGACCGGCTTCAAACACGGCGGGGAGTCCCCCGTCCTTCGTGAGAGAAGTCTCGACATCCTACGAGTCACCAGTATCCTCATAATCAGGGTCGCGGCTTTCCTCGTTGAGGTTCTCAGGATCCCCGTTGGGGATCGTCGTGTCACGCATAGGTTGCTTCGCAGCCAGTTGGCGGTGATACCTTGCATTCCTCGCCTTCAGTCGGCGGATACTCTCCTCCAACTCCGTGATGCGGTTTTCCCTGCTATCAGGAGATGGAGATGGTGAGCGGGTCAAGCTCTCTTCGTGGAGCGACTCTTCGTCACCATGCGCTTGGGAGCGCAAGAAGTATTTCTTGGTCTTCGCGACGTTTTCGGGGTTGTTTGCGCCCTCAGAACGTACGGGTGGTTGGCTACTCATCGTTTCTCAAGTTCGAGAAGGTTGAGTTCGCAGAAGAAAAGAAGAAGATGAATAGAAGGGATTTCGGGCTGAATAGGTCGGGAAGTCCCCTCCTTCTAGCGCCAAAATGTTGTCGCACGAAAATGAACAACTATTTAAAACCTCGGGCGGTTCGATCCAAGGCCGGACCAAGTGATCGCACCCGGGCCAAGAGTGTGAACTCGATAGTCTCGAGCTAGGGTTCTCTCCGATCAACCCGCCTCTCGGGAGAGGTAGGGGGTGAGGAGGATGAGTGACCGTGCCTTGGTTGTCGGCTGCCTACGTACCCGTGCGTGGGATCAGGTCAGAACGTAGTTCAAGCGTATGTGACGCAGTATGAGGCGTGGAGCCTTGGCGAAGAGGCGTGCTCGACGAAGGAAACGGGGCGCGAGGAGTCCTCGGCAGCGTCTCAGAACTTCGGAGATCGCATATGCGTCTAGCGTATTAGACGCGCGAGGGTAGCTCTAGTTGAGAACCCTAGGGGCGTGCTTGAGCACCGGAGAACGTTCGGTCAAAGGGAGCGACGTCCGGGAAGTTCCCGTGAGTGCTTCGGGACCTTTGAGAACGAGGGAGAGAGAAGAGAACCTGCTTCAGGCCAAATGTGGCATCCAGAGAAGCAGAGAAATCGAGCGTGTCGATAAGAGATGAAGAGAACTCTTGGATATTTTTGGGATGATTTTTTCCCTCAATGAGAGAGGGTATTTATAGGTGTTTGGGAGCCTTAGAAGGTCCCTTTTTCGTCCATGTGGGACTAGGATCGCGCATGCCATCAAGTGGAGGCGCACGGCGCGCGCGGCGCACAAAGAGCGGCGCACAACGCGCGGCGCGCGGCGCAAGGGGCACGGCGCGCGTGTCACCGGGCGCGGCGCGAGGATCACCGGGCGCGGCGCAGGTCGCGCGGCGCATGGAGCGCGCGGCACGCGCCTGTATGGCGCGGCGCGCCGTCTGCTGCACGGCCGGCCGGCGTAGCGCGCTGTGTGCGTGATGGACGGCTCGTCTTGGCCGGGTTCTTGCGGGCCTTCGAATGTCATTCTTCTCACGTGAAATATGAAGCTTTCTACTTGATGAGAGTGACTCGATTCGAGGAGCAAGGCTCGGCCCGACGAGAGCGACTAGCGACTTGATTCGAGGAGTAACTCGAGGATGACTCGAGGCTCGACTCGAAAATGACTCGAGGCTCGACTCGAGGAACAATTAAAGGCTCGACTCGAGGAACCATTCAAGGCTTGACTCGAGGAGCGAAGCTCGACTCGAGGAGATTGACTCAAGGCTCGACTCGAGGAGCGAAGCTCGACTTGAGGAGTCAGGAGTTTGGGCGAGGGCTTGAAGATTTGCCGCTCTTCAGGACCTCCGGCATGACCATCGGCCCTTTGAGCGACGTGCCTTCTTGGCGTCTCGGGTTTTCCGAAAACGACCGACAACAGTGGTGAGTATATGTCTGGAGAGTTCGATGACTTTCTTAAAGAAGAAGGTATCGCTTCTCAGCTTACCGCACCTGGCACACCTCAACAAAACGGAGTGTTAGAGAGAAGAAACCGAACTCTTATGGAGATGGTTAGATCGATGATGAGTTACTCATCACTCCCTCTTTCCTTTTAGGGATATGCCCTTGAAACAGCCGCCTATATTCTGAACCAAGTTCCGTCCAAAACGGTTCCTGGTACTCCTTATGAACGATGGACTGGCCGTAAAGTGAATCTTGGCCGCATCCGAATTTGGGGTTGCCCTGCACATGTGCTGAGGCAAAAGACTAGCAAGTTGGCTAGTAGGTCAGAATTGTGCCTGTTTGTGGGATATCCAAAGGAAACCAAAGGTTTTACTTTCTATAGTCCCGAGGACGATAAGACTTTCGTTAGCACGAATGCTCGTTTCCTCGAGGAGGACTTTATGAAGGATGCAAAACCTAGAAGCAAAATTGTGCTTGAAGAAAAGTTGGGTGAGGAAGCTTCTACCTCATCTGTAAGAACTGTTCTTACCCCAACTGAAACACAACCTAACTCATCAGAATCTCGTCAAGTAGTACTTAGACGTAGTGGGAGGGCTACTCAAAAGCCTGACAGGTACATGTCTTATGGAGACTCTCTTGTAGCCGTCTCTGACATGGATGATCCTGTTTCCTATAGGCAAGCGATGGCTTGTTCTGAATCAAACCTTTGGCTTGACGCCATGAAAGTTGAAATGCACTCGATGTATGTCAACAATGTCTGGAAACTTGTAGACCTTCCTGAAGGGATTAAACCCGTAGGGTGTAAGTGGATATACAAGAAGAAAAGGGGTCCTGATGGGAACGTCGAGACGTTCAAAGCACGACTTGTGGCAAAGGGTTATACCCAACAAGAAGGGATTGACTATGAAGAAACCTTCTCGCCAGTCGCGATGCTTAAATCCATCCGCATACTCCTATCCATAGCTGCAGCTCTCGACTATGAGATCTGGCAAATGGATGTCAAGACAGCCTTTCTGAATGGCAATCTTGACGAGCGCATTTACATGGCTCAACCAGACGGTTTCGTGGATAAAGGTCAAGAGACCAAGGTTTGTGAGTTGCTTAAATCCATTTATGGACTAAAGCAAGCATCTAGGTCATGGAATATTAGATTCGATGAAACTGTGAAGAGCTTTGGCTTTGAACAGTCAATAGATGAGCCTTGTGTTTACAAGTTAATACACGAAGGCAAAGTTGTGTTTCTGGTACTATATGTCGATGATATACTACTCATTGGTAATGACGTGGGTAAGTTATCTGAGGTTAAGGTCTGGCTGGCAAAGCAATTCGATATGAAGGATCTAGGAGAAGCCGCGTACATTCTGGGGATCCAAATCTTTCGAGATAGGAAAAACCGGACCCTGTCGCTCTCTCAAGCATCTTATATTGATAAGATAATGGATCGCTTCTCGATGCAAGACTCCAAGAAGGGCCAAACACCCTTTAGGCATGGAGTTTCACTCTCTAAGGACCAGTCTCCCAAGACTGCACAAGAGATTGAAGACATGAGGAAAATTCCTTACGCCTCTGCCGTAGGAAGCCTCATGTATGCCATGCTTTGCACTAGACCTGATATATGTTTCGCCGTTGGCGTAGTTAGCCGTTTCCAATCCAACCCTGGACCCGAGCACTGGATTGATGTTAAGCATGTTCTTAAGTATCTTCGAAGAACTAGGAACTTGATGCTTACATACTCAGGTACTGACCTGACTATGACGAGATATACCGACTCCGATTTTCAAGCGGATAAGGATTCCAGGAAATCCACTTCGGGATCTGTGTTCATCCTTAATGGTGGAGCTGTTGTGTGGAGAAGTATTAAGCAATCTTGCATTGCTGACTCCACAATGGAAGCAGAATATGTGGCTGCTTGTGAAGCATCCAAAGAGGCTGTATGGCTTAGAAAATTCCTTAAGTATTTGGAAGTTGTTCCAAACGTCGACGAGCCCATGACCCTTTATTGTGATAATAGTGGGGTTGTCGCTAACTCAAAGGAACCTAGAAGCCATAAGCGCTCTAAGCATATTGAGAGGAAATACCATTTGATTCGAGAGATCGTGCAGCGCGGAGACGTGGAAGTGAAGAAGATCTCAACGGTGGATAACCTCGCAGATCCATTCACCAAGGCCCTAGCGAACAAGGTCTTCGACCAACATCGTGAGGGATTAGGCATGATAGACTACACACATCTTCTTTGAGTCAAGTGGGAGTTTGTTGTCAATGGTGCCCACAAGAAGAGTTGTAATCTTTATTTTGTACATTTGATGTAATAAAGTCTCATGAAGACTCTTGCTTGTAATTGCCTATTCATTCATTAATAAAGTTGAAACGTTCATTCATTCTTTCTTTGTTTGAAGCTTTATGATAAAACCTTAGTCTTTTAGTCCATAAACAAACCTAACAACTTACGAAGAGACAAATGTAGATTTTCATGAACAAACTCTTCGTAGTTTGCTTAAAACGATATATTCGCAATCTTAGGGTCAAAGGACTATTGACCTCAGTACGATTGTTAGAAGAATCTATGATGTCTGGTTATGAGGCATTGAGAGTTGGAGACTCTATAGTTCTTCTAGGTATCTTCCGAAGGTACTGAATTGACCAGTGCACTTCTAGAGACAAGATAAGAACAAACCATTTAACCTCTTATGTCTCGAAGTCACTATGTATGAATTGCATCATGCTTACCTTAATCCTGAAATGAGACATGTCATTTCACACCTTAGTATTCTCATTTGAGAAAGTCAGAGTTCGGACTCACTATGTGATTCCGAACATGGCCTATTGGTGAAGTACTAAGTTGTGAGAATGTCATGAGTAACTTTGTGAAGTTCTCATAGATATGGAATTCATGTACAAGATTGCTGAAATGCAATGTATGTCACCTCATGCTTTGTTCCTTGGAGTGTGAATAAATGAACTGGCCAGTGTCCAAATTGAGTCCTGACTCTTTTGGATGAAACAATGTGACTTGTTAGCTCCTCGTCAATACATTGTTTCTAACTTATTCACAAGCGACAAAGGAGTTGAGGAAATAACAGCTAGAAGGGTAAAATGGTAATTTAGTAAATCCCGACTGGCTGATGACATTCATGAAGGGTAAACATAGATAATATTCAGTGGATCCGCTCATTATAATTAGGTCGAATTCTTGAGTAGAAAACAAATTCATTTGAACCGAGAGATTTTCAGTGTCAGCTCTTTAGTGGAGTCAGTTGGCATTAAGCTAAACTTGGAAAAGGTTTGTGAACTTTTGAGTCCAAGTGTTTAGCTCAAGCTTTGTTCATTTGGGTCCATGAGGTCACTGTCACGAATCACATCGATAGGAATTGTTAAACTGGAAGCTAAGTCAAAACAAGAACGAAAATAGTTAAAAGGGTATTTTTGTCTTTTGAGACAAAGGATGAAATGGATGTCAATAAATTTTGACAAGTTCATTTGATGACTTAATGTCACTCGGCCATGACTTGATCATTGGGCCTCGTGAATTAATTTCATTTCATAAGAGTTTTATTGAAAATTCTTAATGGGCCTTTTTCATGTTCTCATGAATAAATGAAGAAGCTTCTAGAAGCTCCTTCTAGAGACATGTTGGGCGCCTACCCTATAGAGAAATAGGAGAGTTTATTTTGTGCATAAATGTATTTAGATACTTGCCAAAAGAAAAAGAGGAAACAAATTTCCCACACATGCTTGTAGGGAATCGGCCATGTTGAGAGAAAAGGCAAGCCATGAACAAAATTGGAAACAAATCAAGGCTTCTAGAAGCCCTTGTTTGGCCGAGTGTCTCAAGAGGGAAAAGAGGAAATTGGCTCATGAATATGTGATATTCTATAGAAGAGGAAACTACCTTATTGAAGGTGAGACCTCTCCTATAAATAGGAGCCTCATTTCCTCACATTTCAATTCATCCAAGTTTAAGAGATTTGAGAGACTCTCTCTCTAGAACTTGTGGCCGAAACTCCTCTCTCTCTCTCTAGTTTATTTTCGATTATTCTTCTTTTGGCACCTAGGTCCTCACTCGACCTAGTGTTTAGCTCTGCGACTTCAAGACTTGTTCTTAAGTCGTAGTGTTTAAAAGTGCCCACTCACTAATTCCTTTATTTCGAGTGATTTAGTGATAGAAACTTTCGTGGTTGCTCGAGGTGCCGAGGAAAGGAAGAGAGACGTGCTGCGAGGGGAGACGAGCGTTGCAAACTTTCCAAAAGCTTCTTCAAAGTTCAAGCTTCAAGAAAGATTAGTAAACTCTAAGCTCATATTGGTTTTTAATTACATGTACTTGCTTCTTTGTCTAGGTTAGTAAAAACTGTTTTTACTTGAAATGAAATTTTTTAAAATTCCGCCGCTTCTCGAAGCGTTTAATCTTTTTCTTAAACCCTAGATCAATTCCAACACATCCGGCAAGGGAGAGACGAGACGTTGAGACAATACCTCGCTCGCTTCACCGAGGAATCTCACAAGGTCGAAGGTTTCGACGATAAGGATGCCATCACGGCAATCACCGAGGGAGTTCGCACGAGCGACTTCCTCAAGTCTATTGTTGGAAAAGTCCCACGAGACATGGCGGAGCTAATGTCAAGAGCCCGCACGTATATGGGAATCGAAGACTATCTCGACGGTCGAGACGGCCGGAAGTCAGGGGGACAGAGTGGTCGCCGCCGCAACGACCAGGATGGAGATCGTCCCGACCCTCGAAAGAGGAGGAACAAGGGAGGCCAGGCCCCTAACGGTCGCTCCCTCCCCGGGCCGAGACCACCGCATGTCGATAGCTTCCGAAAGTTCTCGACATTCACCCCCCTGAATACCCCGCAAGAGCGGATCCTGGCTCTGCACCGTGATAAGCTAGGAAGTCCAACTCATCCACGAAGGATCCCGCAAAGAGGGATCGGAGCAAGTTCTGTGAATACCACCAGGATCACGAGCATCTGACGTCCGAATGTTACCAACTCAAACGTCAGATCGAGGCCCTGATTCAAGATGGGAAGTTGAAAGAATACGTCCTGAGAACGATCGGGACGGCCGCGGCTCACGGAGAACGCCCGCGGCAAGAAAGGGTGGGTCCGGCGACGGTGACCGTCACGGACCGGGCTGCAATTGAAGAACCGGAGAGCTCACAACTGCACGTCGTGGGCTCGATCATGAGCGGCCCGGAGTTCGGAGACTCGGCCCCGCAAAGGAAGAAGTATGTGCGTGAAGTTTCCCAAGGGAAAATAGCGCACTACATCAACCATACGTACGAGGGTCCTCCTCCGACCACATTCGAGTCCATGTTCTTCACTGGCCAAGAGGCGACACGAGTCCTCCACCCATACAACGACGCGATAGTCGTCCCAGCCCCGGTCGCCAACAACCTTGTCCGAAGAATCCTAATCGACAATGGAAGCTCCGCCGACATAATCTTCAAGTCAGCGCTAGACAGGATGAAGCTGTCCGGGATGAGGCTGACCCCGATCTCGACTCCACTCTTCGGCTTCTCCTGGGAGAGGGTCATGACGGAGGGAACCATCGACCTCCCGGTAACCTTCGGGACACTGGGGGGGCTCGAGGTCACCCATATCGTGTCGTTTCTTGTCGTGGACCAACCCTATGCTTACAACATCATAATCGGCCGCCCGACCCTCAATCGATTGAAGGCCATTACGTCCACCTACCACCTGATGATGAAATTCCCAACTGATAAGGGAATAGCCATGATGTTAGGAGACCAATCGATGGCAAGAATGTGCTACATTCAAGGCGTGGACAGGAAGGAAAATGGAAAGATGGTGAGCACCGTCTTCCAACTCGGGGACAAGCTCCCATGCAAGATAGAGGAAGGAGGTACCTTCGGAGAACTGGACCAGAGGGACGATGTCGAGCGTCGAAAGGTAGAGACACCGGACGACCTCGTTCCCGTCGTGTTGGACGACGCCAAGCCTGACCAAGTAGTCAAGGTAGGCGCCAAACTCTCGTCCGAGGTCCGAACACAACTCGCCGCCTTCCTCCGCGAGTTCAAAGATGTCTTTGGGTGGACACACGCCGACATGCCGGGGATCGACCCCGAGATAATGATTCACCGTCTCAACGACGACAAGAGAGTGACTGAGCGCGTTCAACCGCGACGGGCGTTCAGCGGAGAGAGGTACCAAGCCATTGGTGAAGAGGTTGACAAACTTCTCGCCGCCGACTTCATCAGGGAGGCGGAGCACCCCAAGTGGGTATCCAATGTAGTGATGGTCAAGAAGCCAAACGGGGAAGTGGAGGATCTGTATCGACTACAAAGATCTCAACAAAGCCTGCCCGAAAGACAGCTTCCCTCTCCCGAGGATCGAGCAGCTTGTGGACGCCACGGCGGGCCACGAGTTGTTAAGCTTCATGGACGCCTACTCAGGCTACAATCAGATCCGCATGCACGAGCTGGATCAGATCAAGACCACCTTTATTACGAACCGCGGACTCTACTACTACAAGGTCATGCCCTTTGGCCTCAAAAATGCGGGAGTGACATATCAAAGGCTGGTGAACCGAATGTTCGCAAACCAAATCGGCAAAACTATGGAGGTCTACGTGGACGATATGCTTGTCAAAAGCCTCAAGGCCCACGACCACGTTCGAGACCTTAGAGAGATGTTCACAATCCTGCGATGCTACAAGATGAAGCTCAACCCCAACAAGTGCGCTTTTGGGGTTGAGTCTTGAAAGTTCTTGGGCTACATGGTGAGCCGTCGCGGGATTGAGGCTAACCCTGAGAAGATTAGGGCGATCTTAGAGATGAGGTCGCCGCAAAAGGTAAAAGAAGTACAGAGTTTGACGGGAAGGATCGCCGCCCTAACGCGATTCGTCTCCAAGGCAACCGATAGGTGCCAACCGCTTTTCAAGGCGTTGAAGAAGACCGGCGGATTTGTGTGGACTGAGGAGTGCGAGGAGGCGTTCCGCGAAATGAAAGCCTACTTCAGCTCCCCCCCCCCCGTTCCTTGCAAAACCAAAGGACGGCGAGACCTTGTATGTCTACCTCGCGGTTTCCGATAGGGCCGTGAGCGCAGTTCTCATACGCGAAGAAGACAAGGTGCAGTGGCCGGTCTACTACGTTAGCAAGGCGCTCCTCGACGCCGAAACCCGATACCCGGAAATCGAGAGATTGTCCCTCGCACTTGTCATGAGCGCGAGAAAGCTTCAACCCTTCTTCCATGCGCACCCCATCGTGGTACGCATGGGACATCCCATCGAGAAGGCCCTGCAAAAAGGGACCTCCTCTCGAATGGCCATATGGTCCTAGGAATTGGGCGAGTACGGGGTCGAGTTCCAACCGAGAACCGCCATCAAGGGCCAAGCCCTCGCCGACTTCATAGCCGAATTCACAAGCGCGCCCTCAACTGACGAGGGCGACAAAGGCAACGAGAACAAGGAAGACAAGGAGAACGACCACAACGAGTCGTCGAAGAAGAGGACCAACAGCCCGATAGGGCCGGTTTGGGACTTGCACGTAGATGGCGCGTCAAACGCCTGGGGGGCTGGAGCCGGCGTTGTGCTCACAAATCCCGATAAGGTAAAACTGAGATACGCCTTGCGGTTCGAGTTCAAGGCTTCCAACAACGAGGCGGAGTACGAAGCTCTGATCGTTGGCTTGGAGCTGGCGAACAGGCTAGGCGTCCGGAACCTGCGCATCCACTACGACTCGCAGTTGATCGTGAACCAGGTCAAGGGCGACTACGCCGCTAAAAAGCCAAACATGATCGCGTACTTGTCAAAGACCCAAAGGAATCTAGAGGCCTTGTCATGGTTCGAAATCGTCCAAGTTCCCCGAGAGGCGAACATCGACGCTGACGTCCTGGCACGCCTCGCGTCCGGGATAGACGAGGAGGGAGAAGGTAGCGTCCCGATAGAAGTGTTGACTCGACCCTACGTCTCGAGAGGCGACGTAGGGGTAGTTGACGGAACTCCGCCTCCCTCATGGATGACGTCGCTCGTGGAATTTCTCAAACGAGGAGTCGTCCCCGAAGACAAAGAAGAGGCCAGAAAGCTGAGAAGCTTGGCGCCAAAATACACGATGAGGGAAGATAAATTGTTCAAGAGAGGCTATTCCATGCCCCAACTCCATTGCTTGACCGAAGTCGAGGCGAAGAAAGCACTCCGCGAAGTGCACGAAGGGGTGTGCGATAACCATGCCGCCGGACAATCTCTGGCACTGAAGCTCCTAAGGCTCGGGTATTTTTGGCCTACCTTGAAAAAGGACTCCCACGAGTGGGCCAAAAAGTGCGACAAGTGTCAAAGGTCTGGCCCCGTTATGCCCGATCGTTGTGCCGCGACCCTTCGCGAAATGGGGAATCGACCTCATCGGTGAGCTACCCGCCATCCACAGGCCAACGGTCAAGTCGAGGCGGTCAACAAGACGATCAAAGAGAACCTGAAGAAGAAACTGGAAGGAAGAAAGGGGGCTTGGGCCAATGAGCTTCCCATGGTCTTGTGGGCGTACCGAACCACCGCGCGAAATGCAACCGGCGAAACCCCTTTCGCTCTCGCGTTCGGCGTCGAGGCCGTGGTACCTGTCGAGACCAAGCTGCCAACCCTACGCATCGAGGAGTATGAAGAAGCCTCCAACAACGACGCAATCAGGCTCGAGTTGGACCTCATAGACAAGAAGAAGGCGGACGCACTCTCCCGCCTTGCCGCACAAAAGAGGAAGGTCGAAAAGTACTACAACTCCAAGGTCAAGATGCGAAAGTTCGCCGATGGAAGCCTCGTCCTTAGAAGGGTGTTCCAAAACACCAAGGTGCAAGGTGCGGGAGTTCTGGGCCCCACCTGGGAAGGCCCGTACCGGGTGCGCCGAGCCATCCACAACGGCACGTACGAGCTCGAGAACCTAGAGGGACTCGTATTCACGCATCCGTGGAACGCGGAGCACCTGCGGCAATACTACCAATAGAAGCCCGTTCCCGACTGCCATTATGTTTTGTCATTTTCGTCTTATTTTCAATTTTAGCAACAAACAATTTTCAGTTTCAAATAAAGCCAATGACTTGGGAATGTAATTTTGAACTATTCGACATGATAATTGAATAGCATTTTCATCTCAAAGCCTTTGCCCTACGATGTTATAATTTCTAGTCTCCTCTACGAGTACACAAGAAACTTGGGGGGCTAATGAGGATAACAGGCACATTTTTCGCGCGACGCACTCGCGCGACTCCACGTTTCACGCACCGAGAGGTAGCGAAACGTCAACAAATAGGGTCCGCGCACCGGACCTCCAACCATCGCGCGACGCTCTCGCACGATTCGATGCCCCACGTACCGATAGGTAGTTGGGCGTCGGCCGATCGCGTCCGCGCACCGGACCGCCGATCCCGGCAGTCAAAACCCAAAACGTGACACGCGTACCAACAGGTACCACGCTCACTCGGAACTGCATCTACAACAAGCCCGCCCTGACGTATAGTACGCACGCCGATAGGTAGAGTACTCGTCGGAAGATGGGCGCGACGGCCACCCAGCTCGCACACGCCGATAGGCAGCGAGTCACGAATGGATGGCAGAAAGTCGCACCCGCCGGATGAAATTGGTCTAGCTAGCGCCCGCGGGAAACTTTGCCGCCAAGTGTGGCAGTAAGCCGTGCAAACCGGTTACGCTAGATATAGTAAGCCGGGTTCGTAAGACACGCACTAAACGGATTGCGCGAATCGATTACGCTAAGCATAGTAAGTCGAGAAAATAAGACGCATAATACGAAAGTAAACGGTATCGCATAAAACAACTTAACAAAAAGAATGCGAAAATACGGCAAATGTCGAACGAAAGACAAACATAACAAGTATCCAAAAGAAACACAGTGCAAGCGCTAAACAAGTGTGCGGAAGATAAAATAAAATTGGCTATTCCGAGCCAAAGTCAATCTGTTCCTCGTCACCCTCGGGGCGAAGGGAGCCCGACCCGCCGGTAGCTTCTCCATCAAACTGGCGGTTCGTCGATTGGGCGGCCTCTGCGGGGACTTGAGGATGCGGGTCGTCCTCCTGCGGCTCATCGTCCAAAGGAGGGAACATGGCGTCAAAGAAGGAAAAGGTGGTCCCGCGAGACGCGTTCTCCTTCGCAGTCGCGTCTCGGACCCGTATGGCCGTCTCGTAACGAGCCACCTCCAACGCGAGGTCCCAGTCGTCCTCCAAGTCCGTCTTGGACCGCACATTGTCGTCTTTCTCTTCAACGAGGGTCTGCACCTCCGCCCGCAAAGAGTCCATCTCCCTCTCGGCCCTGACCCGGGAGATCTCGCTCGCCGATAGTTGAGCATGGACGATGCTCAGCTCCTCGTCCCGGCTCGAGAGTGCCGTCTGGAGCTTCTTCGTCTCCCCTAAGAAGGTGTCGGCCGCCTGCTCCGCCTTCTCCCGGGACGCCTGCTCGGCCATGCGAAGCGATTTCTCGGCCGCCGATTCCTCGCGAACTCGCTCCTGCTCCTCCTTGAGCGCTTGAAACTCTCGGGCGGTACGGACCCCCGCTAGAGCGGCAGCATGGGCGGCCGCCGCGCTCTCCTTGTCCTTCTCCATGATCTGCATGCGATGCAACAGGTCCCGGAGAATGCGGTCACTTCGCTCTTGGCGTGCGAGCATCTGTGGGGACAAGTGATATACGCATAATCGGAATAAGCATAATGATTACACATAAGACGAGCAAACGAATCATACCTTTCGGGCGTCGCCGATCCCATTTTGGAAATGCTCAAGGTCGCTCGTCGTCAGCAGACCCTTGAAGTCCCGCAGAGAGGTTTCAAGGATCCCTCGGGAGCACTGTTCCCTCAGCTCCGCCGCCTCCGCTAGGAGCATCAAATCCATGCTATCCGGCGCCGCCGATGTATGGGCACGCTTGTGGCCGGAGGGTGAACCGAAGGAGATCGACGACGACGGTCGCTTGTTGGAAGAGATCGCCTCATTCCTCACCCGCAATGGCGACCCCCCACGACGAGCCTCAGTTTGGGGACGCACCACCGTCGCAGCTTCGACAATAGGTGCCACTCACGGCACTCGCGCGCGCGATCGATGTCGGGCCATTGTATCTGCAAAAGAGAAAGGGCGTCAGTCGGTTAGAACATAGCAATAAGCATAGGACAACGAAAGATGCTATAACGAAAAAAGCATGTGTATGTGTAGTACCCCCCACGTCGGGGGGAGGGGCGGACGAACCCCCTGCCTCTGATTCCGGATCCTCCGTAGCCTCCACACCGAGACCAGGGCATGGAGGACCGTCGCCAGGCACGAACCACCCGGTCCTCGCCATTAGGTCTAGTGACTCGAAGAGTGACCCCTGCCGTCTCGACTCCGGGACCGCCCTGATCACCGAGTCAAGCTCGGAGTCCTCGACGTCGCCTACCGATGGGAAATCGGCCGCGGGACCAAAGGAGAGGGGGGCGACCCCGAAAGCTGACTCGGACACCCACACCCAAGGGTATCTGTGCTTCGAAGTGACCTTGGTGATGATGGCGAGGCGCTTCCGATGTGATGCTAGGTAGGAGCCCGGCTTCCCAGGCACCCCTCGCACCATCATGAGCTCCTGAATGTCGTCCGCGGTGACGGCCCTCTTCTTTGCTCGATAGAGCATCATGTGGCACGCCGCAACCACTCGATAAAAGAATGGGGACATCTGCGAAGCGTGTACCCCTAATCGAATCAACAACTCTTGGATAACCGGTTGGAAGGGCAACCTCAGTCCTCCGCGAAGACTCGCCTCATGGATCGCGGCGTACCCCTTTCGCGGGCGGGTCGGAAGATCATCGGGCAATGGTCTTAGGATCGACAAAAACTCCGGTATGCTGTAACGTTTCCTCAGGCTTTTGAAGCTGATAATCGAGAACGAGCTCGGTACGTCGACGCCCGAGCAGTCAAGGCCGCCCCGTATGGCCGATTCTCCGATCGGGAAGGTTAAGGCTCGCGTTTCCTCCCACGCGGTTGAGGAAAGAGTCGCTGCAGGTGTGACGTGGCGGCTCGACGAATCGCTCAGGCGCTTGGCGTCTGGAACATTGCTCAAGCAGGGGGCGACCCCCTCACGGCCGCCTGTTCGGGCTGATCGACTCCCCTCGACCTCGGCATAGTCGCCTGAGCGTGCGCTCGGCTGCCGGCCGGTCGGGCCGCATCCGTCGGACCGGCCCAGACCTTGGCCGTGCTCCTTCCTATGCGCGCGTTCAGCCCAAGAACCCAGCCCATCTCCTGGCCGGGTGGCTCCTCCATGCGCAGACCCGGCCCGGGTGGCCCCCGGCCTTCAACGCAAGCGTCCGGCCCGCCAGCTCGGCCCGGCTCTCGGCCAGCTGGGTCTCCGGCCCGTGAGCCCTGCCCGGGCGTCCCAGCGTTCTCCCCAAGCACGCCCGGCCCAACGGCCCGGCCCGGCTCCCGGCCGGTTGGCCCCTCCGCGTGCGCGCCCAGCCATGCGGCCCGGCCCGGCTCCTGGCCGGCTGGGTCCTCCCCGTGCGCGCCCAGCCCAACGGCCCGGCCCGACTCCTTGCCGGCTGGGCCCTCCTCGCGCGCGCACAAGTCAGCAGCCCGGCCCGAATCATGGCCGGCTGGGCCCTCGTCACACAGGCCCGGCCCAGTGGGGCCTAGGGTTCGCCCAGGGAATGAGCAGGCCGCTACCCCCTGGCCGGCGCCGCCTGGCCGAGCCACCTCCTGACCGGCGTCGGCCCCTCCTTGGGCGGTGTCGCCCGGCGCCGGCGACTCTCCAGCGGCGCGTGCCATCTTCGGCGCAGCCAGGCCCGAGGCGTCCCCCTCTTGGGCGCCATTTGCAGGCCAGCCGACGGCCTCGTCCGGGCGAGCAAGGACCTACCCCACGTCGGGGCCAGCCCAGAGGGCGTCGATACCGGCCGGCGCACCCCCCTTGGCGCCGGCTTCGCCGAGCGCGACCGCCCCGGGCCCGCTCGCTCCGCCCGAGCGTTCCTCCTCGCTGGCGCGCCTGGTGGCCGCCCAGACGGCCCCGCCCGGTCGAGTGGGGGCTTCCTCGGCGCTGGGGTCGACCTAGATCGTGCTGCCCCCAGACAAGGCATCCTCCCCGGCGTCGTCCTCCTCCGGCGCGTCTCCTCCAGCACCGGCCGCTCCCGACGCGGCCTCCTCTGGCACGCGCGCGCCACCCAGGCCACCTGTGGGTGGTTGGGCGTCGCTCCCTGGCCTGGGTGGGTCTTCCTCGTCACCTCCAGCGCCGCCGGCGCGTGAGCCGTCCCTAGCGTCCACCTTCTGGCGCTGGCCGTCTCCGGCACGCGCGCCCTCTCCCTCACCGGCCAGCCACGCCTCCACCAGGGAGAGATCTTCCCCGGTCATCTCAATTGTGTTGATCGAATTCGACGAATGCCGTATGTCGGAGATCGTTGAAGGGGGCGAAAATTGGGCCCAAAAATGATCTAAGTCTACGTGGTTTTCCCCCGAACAAGTGAAGCAAATCATCTTCATTGGTCCCACACCCCGATAGGCGGTCAATGGGGTCCATGGGCGCGAATAACGAGACAAAAGTGATCGATGAAAAATAATAATAATAATTAAAGACGTCGGAAGATACCTCTCGACGATGGGCTACTCCGATGGGCCGACGACAGACTTTGAGTTTACCACGCGACTTACACTCGGTGATAAACTCGGGGGGCTAATGTTACCGGTCCGTCTCGGCCCAGTAAAGAGACGACGGCCGAGATAGCAGCCGTCCTAGGACTCCCCCGACGCATGGCTGACCCAGAGCCGGCGCTCGGCCACGGCCGACTCAGAGCCGGCGCTCGGCCACGGCCGACCCAGGGCCGGCGCCCGGCCATGGCCGGCTCAGTGCCAGCGCTCGGCCACGGCCGACTCAGAGCCGGCGCCCGGCCATGGCCGGCTCAGAGCCGGCCCTCGCTCCATGGCCGACTCAGAGCCGGCCCTCGCTGTTGGAATTGATCTAGGGTTTAAGAAAAAGTTTAACGTTTTGTTAAGCGGCGGAATTTAAAAAATTTTCTTTTCAAGTAAAAACAGTTTTTACTAACCTAGACAAAGTGCAAGCACACGTAAATAAAACTAATATGAGCATAAATTTACTAACCTCTTTAGAAGTTTGAACGTTGATGAGCCTTCGGAAGGTTGAAAACGTTCGTCTCCCTCGCAGCACGTCTCTCTTTCTTTCCTCGGCGACTCGAGCAACCACGAAAGTTTCTATCACTAAATCACTCGAAATAAAAGGAATCAGTGAGTGGGCACATTTAAACACTACGGCTTAAGAACGAGTCTTGAAGTCGCAGAGCTAAACTCTAGGTCAACTGAGGAGCTAGGTGCCAAAACAAAAACGAAAGAAAACTAGAGAGAGAGAGAGAGAGGAGAAGTCGGCCACCACAAGGTCTAGAGAGAGAAGCTCTCAATCTCTAACTTATGTGGAATGAATCGAATGAGAGGAATGAGGGTCCTATCTATAGGAGAAGGGTTGACCTTGGAAAGAAGTAGTTTCCTCTTATTTTCCAAGCCTTTATGAGCAATCTTTTATTGCCCATTCCCATCCAAGTCACACGGCCAACATGTGCCTTTATGACACCTTGGATTTGTTTCCTCTTTTATTCATTGCTCTCTCCTTTGCTTGTTTGGCCGAAATTCTACTTTCCTCATAGAGGAAATTTGTTTCCTCTTTTTCTTTTGGCAAGTATCTTGATACATTTATGCACAAAATAATCTCCCTTTCTCTTTGGGTAGTGGGCGCCTATTACACTCTAGAAAGCCTTCTAGAAGCTTTTCCATTTGTTCATGACAACATGTAAAAGGCCCATTAAGAATTTTCAATAAAATTCTTATGAAATGAAATTAATCCACAAGGCCCAATGATCCAGTCATGGCCGAGTGTTATCAAGTCATCAAATGACCTTGTCAAAAAATTTATTGACATTCATTTCATCCTATGTCTCAAAAGAAAAAAATACCCTTTTGACAATTTTCGTTCTTGTTTTGACTTAGCTTCCAGTTTAACTATTCCTACTCGATGTGATTCGTGACAGTGACCTCATGGACCCAAATGAACAAAGCTTGAGCTAAATACTTGGACTCAAAAGTTCACAAACCTTTTACAAGTTTAGCTTAATGTCAACTGACTCCACTAAAGAGTTGACACTGAAAATCTCTCGGTTCAAATGAATTTATTTTCTACTCAAGAATTCAACCTAATTGTAATGAGTGGATCCACAGAATATTATCAGTGTTTACCCTTCATGAATATCATCAGCTAGTCGGGATTTACAAAATTACCATTTTAACCTTCTAGCTGTTATTTCCTCAACTCCTTTGTCGCTTGTGAATAAGTTAGAAACAATGTATTGACGAGGAGCTAACAAGTCACATTGTTTCATCCAAAAGAGTCAAGACTCAATTTGGACACTGGCCAGTTCATTTATTCACACTCCAAGGAACAAAGCATCAGGTGATATACATTGCATTTCAGCAATCTTGTACATGAATTCCATATCTATGAGAACTTCACAAATTTACTCATGACATTCTCACAACTTAGGCCTTGTTCGGAATCACATAGTGAGTTCGAACTCTGACTTTCTCAAATGAGAATACTAAGGTGTGAAATGACATGTCTCATTTTAGGATTAAAGTAAGCACGATGCAATTCATACGTAGTGACTTCGAGACATAAGAGGTTAAATGGTTTGTTCTTATCTTGTCTCTAGAAGTGCACTGGTCAATTCAGTACCTTCGGAAGATACCTAGAAGAACTATAGAGTCTCCAACTCTCAATGCCTCATAACCAGACATCATAGATTCCTCTAACAATCATACTGAGGTCAATAGTCCTTTGACCCTTAGATTACGAATATATCGTTTTAAGCAAACTACGAAGAATTTGTTCATGCAAATCTACATTTGTCTCTTCGTAAGTTGTTAGGTTTGTTTATGGACTAAAGACTAATGTTTTATCATAAAGCTTCAGACAAGGAAGATTGAATGAACGTTTCAACTTTTATTAATAAATAAGCAGTTACAAGCAAGAGTCTTCGTAAGACTATATGACATCAAATGTACATAAATACACACTACAACTCTTCTTGTGGGCACCATTGACAACACTCACCTCCATGGCGGACTCAGAGCCGGCCCTCGCCTCCATGGTCGACTCAGAGCCGGCCCTCGCCTCCATGGCCGACTTAGAGCCGGCCCTCGCCTCCATGGCCGACTCAGGGCCGGCCCTCGCCTCCATGGCCGACTCAGGGCCGGCCCTCGCCTCCATGGCCGACTCAGGGCCGGCCCTCTCCTCCATGGCCGACTCAGAGCCGGCCCTCGCCTCCATGGCCGACTCAGAGCCGGCCCTCGCCTCCATGGCCGACTCAGAGCCGGCCGTCAGCCAAGGGGATGCCAAAAACGCCCCTTGGTCGCCTATAAATACAGAGGTCCCTCCCCTGGTCCAGGTAATCCGAATTTGAATACTGAAACGCTGCTGAACTCGTACCTCGCTCGTTTCTCTCAAGTCTCGGCCTCTAAACACCTAAACCCTTTACAATCTACCTCAACCCTACTAATGTTGAGCGTCGGAGAGGTAAACAGAGGCGCTCCCTCTGTTTCCCCTTTGTAGTTCATCGTTTCTTTCTCCTGCAGGACTGACGACGAACGAGTCAAATATCATCCACAGCTAAGGGAAGACTCGGGATACCGAGTCCGACACGCTCGAGCCTGAACGCGACCACTTGGTCCGGCCTTGGGTCGAACCGTTTGGGGCTCCTAAATAGTTGTCCGAAAACGAGCGACAATAGTAAGTTCTGTGAATACCACCAAGACCATGGGCATCCGACGTCCGAATGTTACCAGCTCAAGCGTCAGATCGAGGCCCTAATTCAAGATGGAAAGTTGAAGGAATATGTCCTTAGAACGATTGGGACGGCTGCGGCAAACGGTGAGCGCCTGCGGCAAGAAAGAAAGGGTCCGACAACGGTAACCGTTACGGACTGAGCAGCGAACCAAGAACCGAAAAGCTCACAAATACACGTCGTGGGCTCAATCATGGGCGGCCCGGAGTTCGGGGACTCGAGCACACAAAGGAAGAAGTACGTGCGAGAGGTCTCCCAAGGGAAGATAGCGCACTGCATCAACCACACTTACGAGGCTCCTCCTCCGGCCCCGTTCGAGTCTATGTTCTTCACCAGCCAAGAGGCGGTGCGAGTTCTCCACCCACACAACGACGCGATAGTCGTCTCGGCCCCGGTCGCCAACAATTTCATCCGGAGAATCTTAATCGACAACGGTAGCTTCGCCGACATAATCTTCAAGTTGGCGTTGGACAGGATGAAACTATCCGGGATGAGACCGACCCCGATCTCGACCCCACTCTTTGGCTTCTCCGGGGAGAGGGTCATGACGGAGGGCACCATCGACCTCCCGGTCACCTTCGGGACACCGGGGGGGATCGAGGTCACCCACATCGTGTCGTTCCTGGTTGTGGACCAGCCCTCGGCGTACAATAGCATCATCGGCCGCCCGACTCTCAATCGGTTGAAGGCCATAACGTCCACCTACCACCCGATGATGAAATTCCCGACCGATAAGGGGATCGCCATAATGTTGGGAAACCAATCGATGGCAAGGATGTGCTACATCCAAGGGGTGGACAGAAAAGGAAAGGGAAATATGGTGATCACCAATCGATGACAAGTTCCCATGCAAAATTGAGGAAGGGGGCACCTTCGGAGAACTGGACCAAAGGGACAATGTCGAGCGTCGGAAGGTGGAGACACCTAACGACCTCGTTCCCGTCGTGTTGGACGATGCCAAGCCTGACCAAGTAGTCAAGGTAGGCGCCCAACTCCCGTCCAAAATCCGAGTCCAGCTCGGTACCTTCCTCCGCGAGTTCAAAGACGTCTTCACGTGGACACACGCCGACATGCCGGGGATCGACCCCGAGATAATGGTCCACCGCCTCAACGATGACAAGAGGGTGACCGAGCGCGTCCAACCGCGACGGGCGTTCAGTGGAGAAAGGTACCAAGCCATTGGTGAAGAAGTTGACAAACTTCTCGCCGCCGACTTCATCAGGGAGGCGGAACACCCCAAGTGGGTGTCCAATGTCGTTATCGTTAAGAAGCCAAACGGGAAGTGGCGGATTTGTATCGATTACAAGGACCTCAACAAGGCCTGCCCGAAAGACAGCTTCCCTCTCCCGAGGATCGAGCAGCTCGTGGACGCCACAGGGGGCCACGAGTTGCTGAGCTTCATGGACGCCTACTCATGCTACAATCAGATCCGCACGCACGAGCCGGATCAGATCAAGACCACCTTTGTTACGAACCGCGGACTTTACTGCTACAAGGTCATGCCATTTGGCCTAAAAAATGCGGGAGCAACGTATCAAAGGCAGGTGAACCGAATGTTCGCCAATCAAATTGGCAAAACGATGGAGGTCTACGTGAACGATATTCTTGTCAAAAGCCTCGAGGCCCACGACCACGTTTACGATCTTGCGGCACTACAAGATTAAGCTCAATCCCAATAAGTGCGCTTTTGGGGTTGAGTCTGGAAAATTCCTGGGCTACATGGTGAGCCGCCGCGAGATTGAAGCTAATCCCGAGAAGATTAGGGAGATCTTAGAGATGAGGTCGCCACATAAAGTCAAAGACAAAGTTTGACGGGAAGGATCGCCGCCCTAACGTGATTCGTTTCCAAGGCAACCGATATGTGCCAACCATTTTTCAAGGCATTGAAGAAGACCAACGGATTCGTGTGGACAGAGGAGTGCGAGGAGGCGTTCCGCGAGATGAGGTTTACTTCAGCTCCCTCCCGTTCCTCGCAAAACCGAAGGATGGCGAGACTTTGTATATCTATCTCGCGGTGACGGACAGGGCCGTGAGTGCGGTTCTGATACGCGAAGAAGACAAGGTACAATGGCCGGTTTATGATGTTTGCAAGGCACTCCTCGACGCCGAAACTCGATACCCAGAAATCGAGAAATTGTCCCTCGCCCTTGTCACAAGCACGAGGAAGCTTCGCCCCTACTTTCAAGCGCACCTGATCGTGGTGCGTACGGGACACCCCATCTAGAAGGCCCTACAAAAATGGACCTCGTCTCGGATGGCCATATGGTCCCAAGAGCTGGGCGAGTACGGGGTCGAGTTTCAACCGAGAACCGCTATCAAAGGCCAGGCCCTCGCCGATTTTGTGGCCGAATTCACCAACGCACCCTCAACTGACGAGGGCAACAAAGGCAGTGAGAATGAGGAAGACAAGGAGAACGACCACAACGGGTCGTCAAAGAAGAGGACCAACGACCCGATAGGGCCGGTCTGGGACTTCCACGTGGATGGCGCGTCAAACGCCCGGGGGACTGGCGCCGGCGTTGTGCTCACAAATCCCGATACGGAAAAACTGAGATACGCCCTACGATTCGAGGTCAAGGCTTCCAACAATGAGGCAGAGTACGAGGTTTTGATCGTTGGATTGGAATTGGAAAACAAGCTAGGCGTCCAAAACCTGCGCATCCACTGTGACTCGCAGCAGATTGTGAACTAGGTCAAGGGCGACTACGCAGCCAAAGAGCCTAACATGATCGCATATCTGTCGAAGACCCAGAAAAATTTGGAGGCCATGTCGTGGTTCGAGATAGTCCAAGTTCGCCGAGAGGCGAACATCGACGCCGACGCCCTGGCACGCCTTGCGTCCGGGATAGACGAGGAGGCGGAAGGTAGCGTCCCGATAGAGGTGCTAACTCGACCCTACATCTCGAGAGGTGACGTAGGGGTAGTCGACGGAACTCCGCCCCCCTCATGGATGACGCCACTCGTAGAGTATCTCAAGCGAGGAGTCGTCCCCGAAGACAAAGAAGAGGCCAGAAAGCTGAGAAGCTTGGCGTCGAAATATACAATGAGGCAAGACAACTTGTTCAAAGAGGATACTCCATGCCCCTTCTCCGATGCTTGACCAAAGTCGAGGCAAAGAAAGCGCTCCGCGAGGTGCACGAAGGGGTGTGCGGAAACCATGCCGCCGGACAATCTTTGGCACTAAAGCTACTAAGACTCGGATATTTTTGGCCTACCTTGAAAAAGGACTCCCACGAATGGGCCAAAAAATGCGACAAATGCCAAAGGTTCGCCCACGTCCCGCGCCAAGCGCCGGCCCCATTATGCCCGATCATTGTGCCTCGACCCTTCGCAAAGTGGGTGATCGACCTCATCGGCGAGCTGCCTGCGGCCCCGAGGCAGTACAAGCACGCAATCGTGGCCATCGATTACTTCACGAAATGGGTAGAGGCCGAACCATTAGCAAAGATCACCGAGGCGAACACGACGAGCTTCATCTGGAAGAACATTGTCTGCCGCTTCGGTTCCCAGTGTCGATTGTGACCGACAACGGAAAGCAATTCGATAATGCGCGCCTCCGGGACATGTGCGAACAGTTGGGCATCAGTAAAACTTTCTCCTCTCCCCGCCACCCGCAAGCCAACGGTCAGGTCGAGGCGGTCAACAAGACAATCAAAGAGAACCTAAAGAAGAAGCTGGAAGAGAGAAAGGGGGCTTGGACCGAGGAGCTACCCATGGTCTTATGGGCATACCGAACCACCGCACGAAGCGCGATCGGTGAAACCCCTTTCGCTCTCGCATTCGGCGTCGAGGTCGTGGTACCTGTCGAGACCAAGCTGCCAACCTTGCGCATCGAGGAGTATGAAGAAGCCGCCAACGACGAAGCAATCAGGCTCGAGCTGGACCTCATAGACAAAAAGAGGGCGGACGCACTCTCCTGCCTTGCCACGTAGAAGAGAAAGGTCGAGAAGTACTACAATTCCAAGGTCAAGCTGCAGAAGTTCGCCGACGAATGCCTCGTCCTTAGAAGGGTGTTCCAAAACACCAAGGTGCAGGGAGCGGGAGTTCTGGGCCCCACCTGGGAAGGCCCGTATCGCGTGCGCCGAGCCATTCACAACGGCACGTACGAGCTCGAGAACCTGGAGGGGCTCGTGTTCACACACCCATGGAACGCGGAGCACCTGCGACAATATTACCAATAGAAGCCCGGTCCCGCCTTCTTTATGTTTAATTGCTTTCGTCTTATTTTCAGTTTTAGCAAAAGACAATTTCAAGTTTCAAATAAGGCCAATGGTCTGGGAATGTAATTTTTAACTATTTCGACATGATAATTGGATTACATTTCACTTCGAAAACCTCTATCCTTTAATTGGATTACATTTCACTTCGAAACCTTTATCCTATAGTGTCATAATTTCTAGTCTCCTCTACGAGTACACAAGAAACTCGGGGGCTAATGAGGGTAACATGTATACATCTCTCGTGCGACGCCCTCGCACGACTCGACACTTCGCGCACCGAGAGGTAGCGAAATGTCAACAAGTCGGATCCGCGCACCGGACCTTCGACCCTACACATCCCTCGTGCGACGCCCTCGCACGACTCGACACTTCGCGCACCGAGAGGTAGCGAAATGTCAACAAGTCGGATCGGCACACCGGATCTCCGACCCTGCACATCTTTCGCGCGACGCTCTCGCACGATTCCACAGCTCGCATACCGACAGGTAGCCGGGCGTCGATCGATCACGTCCGCGCACCGGACCATTGATCCTAGCAGCCAAAGCCCAAAACGTGAGATGCATACTGACAGGTATCACACTCGCTGGGAACCGCGCTCGCCTCAAGCCCATTCTGGGGCACAATACGCACGCCGATAGGTAGCGTACGCGCCGGAAGGTGGGCGCGATAGCCACTCAGCTCGCACACGCCGACAGGCAGCGAGTCACTAATGAACGGCAAAAAAAAAATTGCATCCGCCCGACGAAACTTGTTTAGCCAGCGTCCGCTGAAAACCTCACCGCCAGGTAAGGCACTAAGCCGTGCAAACCGGTTACGCTTGATATAGTAAGCCGAGTTCGTAAGACACGCACTAATCGAATTGCGCGAATCGGTTACGCTAAGCATAGTAAATCGAGAAAATAAGACGCAAGATAAATCGGAAAAAGATTTAACCAAAGGCAGCAATGTTGCATAAACAACCCAACGGAAAAGAAAACACGACGAATGACAAGCAAAAGAAATCATAACAAGTATCCGAAAGGAAACACAAAGCAAGCGCTAAACAAGTGCGCGAAAAATCAAAATAAAGTTGGCTACTCTGAGCCGAAGTCGATCTGCTCCTCATCATCCTCGGGGCGAGGGGCGCCCGACCCCGTCAGTAGCATTGCCGTCAAGCAGGCGGTTTGTCAATTGCGCAGCCTCCACGGGGACCTGGGGACGCGGGTCGCTCACATGTGGCACATCGTCCAAAGGAGGAAACATGGCGTCGAAGAAGGAAAAGGTGGTCCTGCGAGACGCGTTCTCCTTCGCGGTCGCATCTCGAACTCGTACGGTCGCCGCATAACGAGCCTCTTCTAACGCTAGGTCCCAATCGTCCTCTAGGTCCGCCTTGGATCGCACGCCGTCGTCCTTCTCCTCGATAAGGGTCTGCATCTCCATTAGCAGAGAATCCCTCTCCCTCTCGGCCTTGACTTGAGAGATCTCGCTCACCGATAGTCGAGCATGGACGATGTTCAGCTCCTCGTCTCGGCTCGAGAGTGCCGCCTGGAGTTTCTTCGTCTCCCCCAAGAAAGTGTCGGTGGCTTGCTCCGCCTTCTCCAGAGACGCCTGCACCATCGCACGCAACGATGTCTCGGCCACCAGTTCCTCGCGGGTCCGCCTCGACTCTTCCTCGAGCGCCTGAAACACTTGGGCAGTCCGAACCCCCACTAGGGCGGCAGCGTAGTCGGCCGCCGCGCTCTCCATATCCCTCTTCATGATTTGCATTCTCCGCAGTAGGTCTCGGAGGATGCGGTCACCTTGTTCTTGACACGCGAGCATCTGCGAAAAATGGTGGTGCACACATAATCAAAACAAGTCCAATGGTCGCATGTAGGTCAAACGAGCGGGCCATACCATTCGAGCGTTACTGATTCCGTTTTGGAAGTACTCAAGATCGCTCGTCGTCAGCAGACCCTTGAAGTCTCTCAGAGGGGTCTCAAGGATCCCCTGGGAACATTGGTCTCGCAGCTCCGCCGCCTCCGCTAGGAGCATCGAATCCATGCCATCTGACGCCGCCGACGTATGAGCGCGCTTGTGGCCGGAGGGTGAGCCGAGGGAGATTGATGACGATGGTCACTTGTTCGAAGAGATCACCTCGTTCCTCGTCCGCGTCGGTGACCCCCCATGACGAGCCTCAACTCGGGAACGAGCCGTGGCCAGAGCTTCAACAGTAGGTTCTACCCTCGGCACTCACGCGCGCGACCGATGCCGAACCATGGTATCTGCAAAAAAGGAAAAGGCGTCAGTCGGTCAAAATGCAACAATAAGTGTAAACAAGAGAAAGAAGCAATAACACGAAAGCGTATATATGGTTAATACCCCCCACGTCGGGGAGGGGAGCAAACGAACCCCCCACCTCGGACTCGGGGTCCTCCACGGCCTCCGCGCCAGGTCCGGAGCGTTGGAGACCTTCATCGCCAGGCACGAACCACCCGGTAGTCGCCATAAGGTCTGGGGACTCGAAGAGCGATCCCTGTCGCCTCGAATCCGGTACCGCTCCGACCACAAGCGCGAGCTCGGACCTCTCGATGCCGTGATCAGCCGGGAAGTCGGCCCCAGGGCCGAAGGTGAGAGGTGCCGCCCCAAAGGCGGATTCGGATACCCACACCCAAGGGTAGCGATGCTTGGAAGATAGCTTGGTGAGTACGGGAAATCGCTTGCGATCTTGAACCTTGTAGAAGCCGGGCTTCCCGGGGACGTCATAGACGGACACAAGGTTCCTAATATCGTCGACTGTCACGGCTCGGCCCTTCGCTCGATGAAGCATCATGTGGCACGCCACCACCATGCGATAGAAAGATGGGGACATCTGCGACGCATGGACGTTCAGTCGGACCAAGAGATCCTGGATCACAAGTTGGAAAGGCAGCCGAAACCTCCCGCAGAGACTCGCCTCGTGAATAGCGGCGTATCCCCTTCGCGAACGAGTGGGAAGGTCGTCGGGTAGCGGTCGCAACAACGAAACGGATAGGGAATGCAGAATCGTTTCCTCAAGCCTCTGAAGCTGGCGAATGAGAGAGAGCTCGAGAAGTCAACTCCGGAACAGTCGAAACCACTTCGAATCGCCTATTCCCCGATAGGGTGTGATGAGGCGCGCTCCTCCTCTTGTGCGGTCAAAGTAATTAGGGCGGTCAAGAGGGTGCGGCGGGGCCCGTTTCCTACGTGTCTACCTCAGAAGGCAGCCCCGTTGACGCGTCCGGCCCAGTGATGGGCCCATGACGCATGTCGTGCACCCGAGCCCGAGGGTCAACCTCACCAAGGGCCGGCCCAAACAAGTCACTCTCGCGCCCGTTAGGTTCTGGGTCGGCCGGGCGGGCCTCTTGATGTGCATCAGGCCCGAACGCGTGGCCCGACCCGAGGCGAGCTGAATCTCCTCCACCTAGGCCTGGCCCAATGGGTCCTAGGGTTGGCAGGGGAGCCAGGCTGGCCGCCCCTCCCTCTCCGGCAATGGGAGGCCGGCACCCTTCGTCCCCGGCATCGGCGCCCCCACCTGCAACGCCGCCCGCCTCTAACGGCTCTGACGGCTCTCCACCACCACGCGCGCGCTCGAGCCCGGCCGGGACTGGCCCCCCAGGCTCTCATGGCCGCCGGCCACCTGCAAAACAGCCCCACCCGAGAGGGTGGGGTCCTTCCCGGCACCAGCATCAGCCCCCGTGGCGTCTCCCCAAGCCGCCGCGCCGTCTCCTGAATCCTTCCCGCCAGGCACGGCGCCCCCTGGCTCGCGCGCCTCTCCAGCGTCCTCCACGGCTTGACTAGCTCCCTCAGGCTGAGGAGGATCTTCTCCAGGGCTGGGTTCGACCCAGACGGCGCCGACACGGCCGGGCGCGGCTCCCTCCACGCCGGCATCGGTCCCCTCGGCGCCTTCGGCGTGAGCCCTGGCCAGGCTGGTCGCGCGCGTCCCAGCAGATACTCCTCCAGGGCTGGGATCGGCCTACACGGCGCCGACCCAACCAGGTGCGGCCCCCCGACGCCAGCGGCGGCCTGCGCGACGCCACCCACGGCCGGCTCATCTCCCCCGGCTCCAGACTCGCCGGAGATGGCTCCTCCGGCGCTGCATGGCTCGCTAGCGGCCTCCTAGGTGGCCGACCCTACGCGCGCGGCGCTCCCGACGCATCCCTCGACCAGGCCGGCCCCGCGCTGGTCGGCCGGGCTCTCCCCGGCGCCCGGCGCCCGGCGCCCCTGGGCTGGCATCCCCCTGATGGCATGGGCCATCTCCGGTGCGCGCGTCCTCATCTCCGTCGGCCAGCCACGCCTCTATCGAGAAAAAATCGCCCCCTACCATGTCTACCGCGCTTTTGCTCGAGAAAATCGAAGGCGGTGCATTGTAGGTGGTCGAAGGGGACGAGAATTGTGCCCAAAAATTGTCCAAATCCACGTTTGGATTCCCAAGAAGGGGAAAAAGGTCGTCCTCCACGGTCACACACCCCGATAGGTGGTTAGTGGGATCCATGAGCACGTGTAACGATGAACGCGTCGGAAAAAAATAATAAAACAATAATGGGGGAGGGAGGCTTACCTATTCAAAACAAGGCGGTCCGACGAGGCGACGAGGGGTGGAGCTCACTTGAGTTTACCACACGGGCTACGCCCGGTGGTAAACTTGGGGGGCTAATGTTATCGGCCCGACGAGGTCCGACGATGCGGTCGACCCTTCGGGCGGCCGGACTAGCTCACCCGGCCGATGGCCGGCCCAATTCACTCGGCCATTGGCCGGCCCAAGCAGTTCACTCGGCCAATGGCCGAGTGAATCTCATCCGGCCCATCAAGTTCACTCGGCGAAGGGCCGAGTGAAGCCTTCAGCCGGCCCATCAATTCACTCGACCAAGGGCCGAGTGAACCCCCCAGCCGGCCCAACAGTTCACTCGGCCAATGGCCGAGTGAAACCTCCAGCCGGCCCAGGCATTTAACTCAGCCAATGGCCGAGTGAATCTCGTCAAGCGACCAGCGATTCACTCGGCCATTGGCCGAGTGAACCTCTCTCGGCGGCCAGTGGCCGAGTGAATATCACCTGACGTCCAGCAATTCACTCGGCCAATGGCCGAGTGAATCGCCCCCGGCGATCAACATTTCACTCGGCCATCGGCCGACTGAGTCTCACCTTGCCGATGGTCGACTCAACCTCACTCGGCCAAGGGACCTTCAAAAACGTCCCTTGGTCGTCTATATATACGAGGCTCGACCCCTCGAGACAGGTAATCCAATTTTGAGTCCCGAAACGCTGTCGAACTCATAACTCGCTCGTTTCGCTCATCCTTGGCCTCTAAACACTTAAACCCTCAATATTCCACCTCAATCCTACTAATGTTGAGCGTCAGAGATGTAAACAGAGGCACCCCCTCTGTTTTCCCTTTGTAGTTCACTCCTCTTTTCTTATCTTTTTAGGTGTTCGGACGAGATAGACATCACCAACAGCTAAGGGACAACTTGGGATACCAAGTCCGACACGCTCGAACCGAAGCGAGGCCACTTGGTCCGGCCTTGGGCCTAACCACTTCCGGTTCCTAAATCGTTGTCCAAAAACGAGCGACAACATGTACTAAAATTGTTTTACATGTTTTTAAGAATTTTTTAAATGCCGCACTTGCTAGAAGCGATAAATTATTCTTAATCCTAGATCTATTCCAACAAATGGTATCAGAGCTATGGCCAAAGTTTAAGCATGTGCATGTAATTTGAACTACGAGTACGAAAATTGTTTTCTTAATTTTACTCGGGTAATGAATTGAATTTTTTTTTTGAGATTTTTTTTAATTTATTGCTGAGGCCTTTAAATTAAAATGCATGTTGATTTTCTACACTATTGGGATGATATTAAAACACATTAGAATCAGTTCTAAAAGTTTTTAATTTTTTCATAATCAAAATCGTGTTTTGAGAAGTTTGAGAATTTCGGGTAATTTTATGAAGCAGTAATATTATTGTCTTACTTACTTTATTTATTTACGCGCTTTTTTTATGTTTGTTTGTTACTTTCTTTTGTATTATACTATTACCTTGTTGATAAAACAAATCAACGAGAATTAACAACTCAATAAAACATTTTGTTACACTTAATTCTTTTGCATTTTTGTCCTTGGCCGAATTTCTGTCTAAAAATCCTTGAGCTTAAGAATGCCTCTCAGGAAAACAAGTGCAGCTCTCTGCTCAAAACATGGATTTGAATGGTTTAACCAAATTAAATACCCGTGAGTCTACTTTCCAAATCATTTAGAATTAGCTCAATTGGACACATGAACCGCCGTCTACGGCGATTTTACTACGAGGTGCTTGCAGTCCGGGATTCCAGGATTTCTGAAAATTTTTGGATTCCGGATCCCGGATCCCATTCCGAGAGTTCTAGAACTCAAATGGAAAATTTTTCTTGAGCAAAAATGTTTTTCCAAGTATAATAAACATAATGTGTAAGATTGAAAAGTTTCCGAACATATAAGAGACGATTTGCCAATTCTAAAAACTAAGTGGGAAGATTATACTTGATATTTGCAACCCACAATCCTCAACCCTAATGAAAATTGCAACTGTCGTCACACTAAGAGTCACCCTTGTGGCCCTCTCTTAAATGAGAGTACTCAACGGTGCTTTGCTCTGATCATTGCTAGTAGAGCTACGTCGAAAACCGTTATAGCACTTGTGGGCTCAAGATTAATCATTCGATCAAGAGAGGCGGCACTCGGGAGTCCCCGGAAAGCGCTTCAGAATCTCCGAGAACGAGAAATCGAGGAGAATCCGCTTCAGGCCGAGAAGCAGAGAGAAGTCTCAAGTTCCTTGAGAATGAATGGGATGGCTTTCCCCTCAATGGGAGGGGATATTTATAGGTGTTTGAGGGCCTTAGGAGGTTTTTTTTCATCCATGTGGGACTAGGGGGCGTTCTCCCTTCAAGTGGAGGCTCACGGCGCGCGCGGGTCATCGGGCGCGGCGCGGGATGCGCGGCGTATGGGGCGCACGGCGCGGGCGTGTCTTGGCACGGCGCGCAGTCTGCCTGGCGCGGCGCGCGGCCTTCCCGGCACGGTGCGTCTTGCTGTGCATGGCTGGCCGGCGCGGCGTGCTGCGCGCGCGGTTTCCCCGAGGGGCGCGCAGCGTGTTGTCCGTCTCGTCGGACTCTTGTGGGCTTTAGTGGTCTTCGGTTATCACGCTTGTTACGCGAAATATGAAGGTCTCTACTTGATGAGAGTGACTCGATTCGAGGAGCGACTTGAGGCCCGACTCGAGGAGATCAACTCGTGGCTCGACTCGAGGAGAAGGACTCGAGGGTTCGACTCGAGGAGAACGACTCGAGGCTCGACTCGAGGAGAATGACTCGAGGGCTCGAGTCGAGGTGAACGACTCGAGGCTCGACTCGAGGAGCGAGGATCGACTTGAGGATAACGACTTGAGGCTCGACTCAAGGAGAACAACTCGAGGGCTCGACTCGAGGGGAATTATTCAACTCAAGGAGCAAGGCTCGACTTGAGCAGCTAAGAGTTTGGCACGAGGGCTTGCCAGTCGACTCGTGACGGAAGGCTTGCCGCTCTTCAGGACCTCCGGCCTGACCATTGGCCCTTTGAGCGGCGCGCCTTTCCGGCGTTCCGGGTTTTCCGAAAACGACCGATAACATTAGCCCCCCAAGTTCAGCGCTCGGGAGGCCCCGGGCGGTGAACTTTTAGTTGTTTTCGTCAGGTGTTTGAGTAAAATTTATTTCCCAGGGCTTTGCCATCGCGAAGCCTTTGTGATTATAGAGAATATTCTCACAATTGCAAGTGCTCTCTCTCGCTTTTTCGTCTCTCTCAGCACGAGTGTGCGATCAACACGCGGAGGAGGATCCAAGCGAATAGGAGGTGTGGCTCAACGTGGGCGAGGCAGACGCGATCGCATCCATCGCTCTAGCCTCGAAGTAATGGGGGCATGCGCGCGCAGGTAGGGCATGCATTTGTGCAGAGGCGTACCGGCGTGTCACGGCTTGTCGATCTTTTGGCGAAGTCCCGCCCAAGTCTTTCTTCGACGACGCTTTGTTTGATGATATTTTCCAGCAGTGTTCGCGGGGCTCGATGATGACTAGCAGGGCAACGATTATGTAATCGTGACCTGTTAGGGAAAGGTCATAGCGTCCATCTCGGCCAGGTTGGAAGGCGACTGCACTTTTGCGTTTCACAAAGGCGTGCTCATTCCAAGGTCTCGAAGACGGAGGTTGATGCTGCAAGCTGATGCTTCAAGAAGGCGGCGTGGCACCTGGTGGGAGGCTCTACCGCACCGGAGGGCTTCGACTGCTCGGGGATGAATGCTCAAAGTTCGATCACGCATCAAGCATAAGTCGGTCTCACGGGGCATACGCCATTCCAGCTTTGGTGACGCTTTTCCGTCTGCATTTGGAAGATCGGCCCATATTCTCCAGGCCTGAGTGCGAGTCTCTGTTAAAGACGCGAAGGGACATTGTAACGAGTAGTGATGTGGACTTCTGCTGTCATGGCATTTTCGATGCCCAAAGGGTAAGTTTCCCTCTGTTTGTTTGTTTTGTTTTGCAATAGTCTCGCTTTAGCTAGCCTTTTCTTCAAATCGCTTCAGGCGCTTGCTCGAGGAGCGGGACTCGACTCGAGGAGAATAACTCGACTCGAGGGATGATGTGTTTCCGGAGGAACTTCCAAAAGGCTTGCCACCAATTCGTGGAATTGAGCACCAAATCGATTTCATTCCTGGAGCATTAATTCCAAATCGTCCAGCTTATAGGATGAATCCCAATGAGACGAAAGAGCTGCAACGACAAGTGGCAGAATTGATGGATAGAGGGTACGTGAGAGAGAGTATGAGTCTGTGCGCTGTACCAGTTCTTTTGGTCCCTAAGAAGGATAAAACATGGAGGATGTGTACTGATTGTCGCGCTATAAATAGCGTCACGGTAAAGTATCGATACCCTATCCCTCGTTCGGATGATATGCTTGATGAGTTGCATGGATCTTGCTTCTTTTCAAAAATTGATCTTAAGAGTGGATATCATCAGATTAGAATGAGAGAGGGAGATGAATGGAAAACAGCGTTTAAAACCAAACAAGGATTGTACGAGTGGTTGGTTATGCCATTTGGATTAACTAATGCGCCTAGTACTTTCATGCGATTAATGAATCATGTTTTGCGTCATTTCATTGGAAAGTTTGTGGTTGTATATTTTGATGATATTCTGATCTATAGCACAAATTTGAAAGATCATGTTTCTCATTTGCAATCTGTTTTGGAGGTGCTTAGCAAAGAAAAGTTATTCGCTAACCTTGGAAAGTGCACTTTTTGCACCGACAAGCTTGTATTTCTTGGATTTGTTGTTAGTGCACAAGGTATACAGGTTGATGAAGAAAAGGTGCGAGCAATTCAAGAATGGCCAACCCCAACAAATGTGGGCCATGTGAGAAGTTTTCATGGGCTCGCTGGATTTTATAGACGGTTTGTCAAGGACTTTAGTACCATCACATCACCACTTACCAATGTCATACGAAAGAATGCACCATTCAAGTGGGGAGAGGAACAAGAAGAGGCGTTCAAAATTCTAAAGAATAAGCTTTCCCATGCTCCTTTACTTGCTCTACCTAACTTTGAAAAAGCTTTTGAAATTGAGTGTGATGCTTCAGGTGTAGGTATTGGAGCCGTACTCATGCAAGATGGTCGGCCAATTGCATACTTCAGCGAGAAATTGAATGGTGCAACTTTGAATTACCCCACATATGATAAGGAATTGTACGCGCTGATTTGTTCCCTTCAAACATGGCAACATTACCTTCTTCCCAAGGAGTTTGTGATTCGCACCGATCATGAATCATTGAAGCACTTCAAGACACAACACAAGCTGAATAAAAGACATTCCCGTTGGTCCGAATTCCTTGAACAATTCCCATACCTGATCAGGTACAAACAAGGTAAGGAGAACGTTGTCGCAGATGCGCTTTTGCGAAGGTATTCCTTAATCTCAACTCTTGATGCTAAATTACTTGGTTTTGAGCATATTAAGGGTATGTACGTGGATGATACTGATTTTAAGGATATATATAGATGTTGTGAGAAATATGGCCATGGGAAGTTTTATAGGCATGAGGGATTCTTGTTTCGGGAAAATAGGTTGTGTGTGCCTAATTCGTCAATGCGTGATTTGTTAGTTCAGGAATCTCATGGTGGAGGGTTGATGGGACATTTTGGGGTAGCAAAAACCTTAGGCATCTTGCAAGAACATTTCTTTTGGCCGCGCATGAAAAGGGATATTGAGAGGATAGTTGGGAGATGTATAACCTGTAAGCAAGCAAAATCGAGAGTGCAACCAAATGGTTTATATACACCGCTGCCCATTTCTAGTTCACCATGGATTGATATCTCAATGGATTTTGTTTTAGGTTTGCCTAGGAGTAAGCGTGGTCGTGATTCAATTTTTGTGGTCGTAGATCGGTTTTCTAAAATGGCTCATTTTATTCCATGTCATAAAACAGACGATGCTTCAAATGTTTCAAATCTGTTCTTTCGTGAGATTGTGCGATTACATGGTATGCCTAGGACAATTGTTTCGGATAGACATGCTAAGTTCTTGAGTTACTTTTGGAAGACATTGTGGGGTAAATTAGGGACTAAGCTTTTATTTTCTACATCTTGTCACCCACAAACCGATGGTCAAACTGAGGTCGTGAATAGGATTTTGTCTACTTTGTTAAGGGCTGTCATTAGTAAGAATATTAAGACTTGGGAAGAGTGTTTACCACATGTGGAGTTTGCATATAAACATTCAATTCATTCCGCTACTAGATTTTCACCATTTGAGATTGTTTATGGTTTTAATCCCTTGACTCCTTTGGATTTATCACCATTACCTATTGTTGAGCATTTAAATTTAGATGGCGAAAAAAAGCAGAATTTGTGAAGAAACTTCATGAGCAGGTGCGGAATAACATTATGAAAAGAACTGAGCAATACATCAAACAAGCCAACAAGGGACGTCATGAACTGATTTTTAAACCTGGTGATTGGGTTTGGTTACATATGCGAAAAGAAAGATTTCCGATCCAAAGACGATCAAAGTTGCTGCCTCGAGGGGATGGTCCTTTTCAAGTGCTTTAAAGAATCAATGACAATGCATATAAGCTTGATTTACCGAGTGAGTATAACGTGAGTACAACTTTTAATGTTTCTGACTTGAGTCCATTTGATGTTGATTCAGATTTGAGGACAAATCATTTCCAAGATAGAGGGAATGATGTGGACATCAAGATGGATTCGCATGAAGATCAAGTCAAGATGGATTCAACTCATAAACAAGTAAAGAAGGACTTAATCCAAGATCAACCAGGACCAATGACAAGATCAAGAGCTAAACAGCTCAAGGAGGAGATGGAGAACTGTATCCTTGAGGCCCAAAAACAAGCAGCCCAAATACACTCTTTTAAGTCTAATAAAGAGTTATACCTAGTTCTCCAAACAACATCTGATTAGACAAGGCTTATGGCATCTAAGGAGAGGCATAATTAGCCATTTATGACACCATTTAGAGCAGCAACAAAGGGGATTCCAAATTTCACAAGGAATGTCATCAGATTCGTGTTTTATGGCATTTAATGTCTAGTTTTAATTGTCTTTAAGTGTGTTTATTTCATTTCAGTTTCTTTTTGCTTTGTTAGCTTTGAAAAACGTTTTATAATGGTTGTAATAGTCTGAATAGTTTTTCAGAACACTTTGAATGAATTTGTGAGAGATTTCTCTTTGTTTCTTGAAGAAACTATACTGAACTTATCAAGGGAATTCCTTGTGGCGTTCGAATCTGACTTATCAAGCGAATTTCCACTCTCGTTTGTGGCGTCTTCATCATTCCAAAGTTCGAGCTTCAACATAAGCTACGGGTCGCGGATTCACCGAATCTGATCTCGAAGGATCCTTGGGTCTGATCCAATCCAACAAATTGAGAAGGGTCATAGTCACATTGTTGGCTTGGTTCGCATCAGCCTACATCGCTACTCATTACGATGTCCCTTCACGTCTTCAGCGGAGACTATCTTCCCCGGCATCAATAGAAATGTCAGCTTGAATCGGAGTAACACTGCTCCAAAGGCGTCAACTGAGACTCCCACTCACGTCTGGGAAATAAGGGTCGATCATCCGAACGCAGACGGGGAAGCGTCACCAAAGCTGGAATGGTGGATGCCCCGTGAGACCGACTTATGCTTGATGCGTGATCGAACTTTGAGCGTTGATCCCCGAGCAGTCGAAACCCTCCGGTGCGGCAGAGCCTTCCACCAGGTGCCACTCCGCCTTCTCGAAGCCCCCATCTCTGAGACCTCGGAATGAAAACTTTGTGAAATGCAAAAGTGCAGTCGCCTTCCAAGCTGGCCGAGATGGACGTCATGATCTTCCCCTAATAGGTCACTATTACACAATCGTCGCCCTGCTAGTCACCATCGAGTCCCACGGACTCCGCTTAATAATATCATCAAACAAAACGACATCGAATAAAGACTTGGGCAGAACTTCGCCAAAAGATCAACAAGCCGCGGCACGCCGGTCCGCCTCTGCACACGCACACGCCCTACTTGCGCATGCATGTCCCCGATGCTCCGGGGCTAGAGCGATGGATGCAATCACGTCAACCTCGTCCATGTTGAGCTACGCCTTCGCTTGGATCCTCCTCCACGTGTTGATCACACACTCGTGTTGAGAGAGACGGAAAAGCGGGAGAGAACACTTCCAATTGTGAGAATATTCTTTATAAGCACAAAGGCTTTGCGACGGTGAAGCTCTGGAAAGTAAATTTTTCTCAAACACCCGGCGGCAACAACTAAAAGTCCACCGCCCGGGGCCTCCCGAGCGATGAACTTGGGGGGGGGGCCTAATGTTGTCGGTCGTTTTCGGAAAACCCGGAACGCCGAGAAGACGCGCCGCTCTAAGGGCCGATGGTCAGGCTGGAGGTCCTGAAGAGCGGCAAGCCTTCCATCATGAGTCGACTGGCAAGTTCTCGTGCCAAACTCTCAGCTCCTCAAGTCGAGCCTCGCTCCTTTAGTTGAGTCATTCTCCTCGAGTCGTTCTCCTGGAGTCGAGCCTCGAGTAGTTCTCCTCGAGTCGAGCCTCGGGTCGCTAATCGACTCGTTCTCCTTGAGTCGAGCCTCGAGTCCTTCTCCTCGAGTCGAGCCTCGAATCGTTCGTCTCGGGTCGAGCCTCGAGTCACTCTCGTCGAGTTGAGCCTTGCTCATCGAGTCGAGTCACCATCCTCAAGTTGAAATCTTCATATTTCGCGTGACAAGCGTGATATTTGAAGACCACAAGAGTCTGACAAGATAGGCCGTGCACAACGCGCCCCTCAAGGAAACCGCGCGCGCAGCAAGTCGCACGCCGCGCCAAGACACGCCCGGGCCACGCGCTTCAAGCTCCGCGCATCCCGCGCCGCGCCCGGTGTCCTGCGCGCCGCGCTTTTCGTGCCTCTTTTTAATGATGCGCGCGCCCCTAGTCCCACATGGATGAAAGCGGACCCTCCTTAGGCCCTCAAACACCTATAAATACCTCCTCTCACTGAGGGGGAAGCCATCTCATCTTCTCTGATCGATACGCTTGAATTCTCGCTCTCCTCTGCTTCTTTTGATGCCAACTTTGGCCTGAAGCACTCCCACAAGTCTCTCTCGTTCTCAGAGGTTCTGAAGCACTCTCGGGGACTCCCGGACGTCGCTCCCTCTGATCGAATTCCCTCCAGTGCCCAGGCACGCTCCAAGGGTTCTCAACTAGAGTTCCTTAACGCGTCTAACACGCTAGAAGCGTACGCGATCTCCGAAGTTCTGAGACGTCGCCGAGGACTCCTCCGTGCACCGTCTCCTTCGTCGAGTACGATTCTCCGTTTAGGCTCCGCTCCTCACGCTGCGTCACACACGCCCTGAACTACCTTCTGACCTGATCCCACACACGGGTACGTAGGCAGCCTTTACACAAAAGGCATGGTCACTACTCCTCCTCACCCCTTTACTCCTCAGAGAGGTGGGTTGATCGAAGAGAACCTAGCTCGAGACTTTCGAGTTCACACTTTTGGCCCGGGTGCGATCACTTGGTCCGGCCTTGGATCGAACCGCCCGAGGTATTCAATCGTTGTTCATTTTCGTGCGACAACAGGTTGGACGACTAAGAGCATCTAGAAGGAGCTTCTAGATGTTTCTTCATTTGTTCATGACAACATAATAAAGGCCCATTAAGAATTTTCGAGTAGAATTCTATGAAATGAAATTAATCCACAAGGCCCAAACTATACAACTTCGCCGAGTGGTTAAAGTCATCATATGAAAATGTCAAAAAATTTATTGACATTCATTTCATCTTATGTCTAAAAAGACAAAATTACCATTTAGACAATTTTCGTAAAACCTGTCTCGTTCTTATTTTGACTTAGCTTCTAGGTTAACTATTCCTACTCGATATGATTTAAGATAGTGACCAAATGGATCCAAATAAACAAAGTTTCCAAAAGAGTCATGACTCAATTTGGACACTAGCCAGTTCATTTATTCACATTCTAAGGAACAAATCATGAGGTGATATACATTGCATTTCAGCAATCTTGTACATGAATTCCATATTTATGAGATCTGCACAAAGTTACTCATGACATCTTCATAAGTTAGTATTTCACCAATATGTCCTGCTCAGAATCACATAGTGAGTCCGAACTTTGACTTTCTCAAATGAGAATACGTAAGCTATGAAATGACATGTCTTATTTCAGGATTGAGGTAAGCATGATGCAATTCATACGTATTGACCTCGAGACATAGGAGGTTAAATATCTTGTTCTTATCTTGTCTCTAGAAGTGCCTTGGTCAATTCATTACCTTCGAAAGAGACCTAGAAGAACTATAGAGTCTCCAACTCTCAATGTCCCATAACCAGACATCATAGATTCTCCAAACAATTGTATTGAGATCAATAGTCCTTTGATCCTTAGATTGCGAATATATTGTTTTAAGCAAACCATGAAGAGTTTGTTCATGCATATCTACATTTGTCTCTTCATATGTTGTTATGTTTGTTCACGTAATAAAGACTAAGGTTTTATCATAAAGCTTTAAACATACAATGAAGAATGAATGAACGTTTCAACTTGTATTAATAACTAAGCTGTTACAAGCAAGAGTCTTCGTGAGACTTTATTACATCAAATGTACATAAGTAAAGACTATAACTCTTCTTGTGGGCACCATTGACAACAAACTCCCACTTGACTCAAATAAGATGTGTGCAGTCCTTTATGCCTAGCGCCTTGATGAATGGATCTGCTAGGTTGTCCACCGTTGAGATCTTCTTCACCTCCACGTCTCCGCGCTGCACGATCTCTCGAATCAAATGGTATTTCCTCTCAATATGTTTAGAGCGCTTATGGCTTCGAGGTTCCTTTGAGTTAGCGACATCCCCACTATTATCACAATAAAGGGTCATGGGCTCGTCGACATTTGGAACGACTTCCAAATAGTTAAGGAATTTTCTAAGCCATACAGCCTCCTTGGATGCTTCACAAGCCGCCACATATTCTGCTTCCATTGTGGAGTCAGCAATGCAAGATTGCTTAATACTCATCCACACAATAGCTCCACCATTAAGGATGAACACAGATCCCGGAGTGGAATTCCTGGAATCCTTACACGCTTGAAAATCGGAGTCAGTATATCCCGTCATAGTCACGTCAGTAACTGAATATGTAAGCATCAAGTTCCTAGTTCTTCGAAGATACTTAAGAACATGCTTAACAGCAATCCATGTTGGAATTGATCTAGTGTTAATAAAAGATTTAACGCTTCGAGCAAGCGGCGGAATTTAAAAATTTTCTTGAAAACAAGTAAAACGATTTTACTAACCTAGATAAAGAGCAAGTACATATAAATTGAAACTATAATTGAGCATTATATGTTTACTAACCTTTGCCAAACTTGAACGTTTAGAAGCCTTAGGATGGTTGAAACGTTTGTCTCCCCTCGCAGCACATCTCTCTTCTTTCTTCGGGAACTCGAGCATCCACGTAAGTTTCTATCACAATAATCACTCGAAAAAGAAAGGAATTACTGTGTGGGCACTTTTAAACACAACGACTCAAGAACAAGTCTTAAACTCGAAGAGCTAAAACACAAGGTCAAATATGGACCTAGGTGCCAAAACAAGAACGAAAGAAAATTTAGAGAGAGAGAGAGGGAGAGTGGGCGGCCAAGTGTTCTAGAGAGAGAAGCTCTCAATCTCTAAAACTTTGGAATGAATAGAATGAGAGGAATGAGGGCTCTATTTATAGGAGAGGTTTTACCCTCAATGAGGTAGTTTCCTCTTCTATAGAATATCACATATTCATGAGCAAAATTTTATCTACTTCCTTCCTCTTTCACACGGCCAAATAAGGCTTCTAGAATCCTTGGATTTGTTTCCGCTTTTGCTTCCCCTCTTGCTTTGGGCGAAATCCCCCTTTCCTCATAGAGGAAATTTGTTTCCTCTTTTTCTTTTGGCAAGTATCTTCATACATTAATGCACAAAATAGACTCTCTTTCTCTTGGGTTTGGGCGTGCAACATGTCTAGAAGGAGCTTCTAGATTTTTCTTCATTTGTTCATGACAACAGAAGAAAAGCCCATTAAGAATTTTCAAGTAAAATTCTATGAAATGAAATTAATCCACAAGGCCCAATAAAATTGTTATGGCCGAGTGATTATATGTCATCATATGACAATGTCAAAAAAATTATTGACATTCATTTCATTCTATGTCCAAAAAGACAAAAATACCCTTTTGACGATTTTCGTAAAACTTGTTTCGTTCTTGTTATGACTTAGCTTCTATTTTAACTATTCCTACTCGATGTGATTTGTGACAGTAACCTCATGGATCGAAATGAACAAAGCTTGAGCTAAAATACTTGGACTCAAAAGTTCACAAACTTTTTCCAAATTTTAGCTTAATGTCAATTGACTCCACTAAAGAGTTGACACTGAGAATCTCTCGGTTCAAATGAATTTATTTTCTACTCAAGAATTCAACTAAATTTTGATGAGTGGATCCACTAAATATTATCTATGTTTACCCTTCATGAATATCATCAGCTAGTCGGGATTTACAAAATTACCATTTTACCCTTCCAGCTGTTATTTCCTCAGCTCCTTTGTCGCTTGAGAATAAGATAGAAACAATGTATTGACGAGGAGCTAACAAGTCATTTTATTTCATCCAAAAGAGTCATGACTCAATTTGGACAGTGGCCAGTTCATTTATTCACATTCCAAGGAACAAAGCATGAGGTGATATACATTGCAAATCAGCAATCTTGTACATGAATTCCATATCTATGAGATCTTCACAAAGTTACTCATGACATCTTCATAAACTTAGTTCTTCACCAATAGGTCTTGCTACGATCCACATAGATGCAATTCATACGTAGTTACCTCGAGACATAAGAGGTTAAATGGTTTGTTCTTATCTTGTCTCTAGAAGTGCACTGGTCAGTTCAGTACCTTCGGAAGATACCTAGAAGAACTATAGAGTCTCCAACTCTCAATGTCCCAAAACCAGACATCATAGATTCTCCTAACAATCGTACTGAGATCAATAGTCCTTTGATCCTTAGATTGCGAATACATTGTTTTAAGCAAACCATGAAGAGTTTGTTCATGCAAATCTACATTTGTCTCTTCATATGTTGTTAGGTTAGTTTATGGACTAAAGACTAAGGTTTTATCATAAAGCTTCAGACAAGGAAGAATGAATGAACGTTTCAACTTTTATTAATAAATAAGCAATCACAAGGAAGAGTCTTCGTGAGACTTTATTACATCAAATGTACAAAAGTAAAGACTACAACTCTTCTTCTGGGCACCATTGACAACAATCCAGTGTTCGGGTCCAGGGTGGGATTGGGGCTAACTATGCCAACTGCGAAGTAGATATCAGGTCTAGTGCAAAGCATAGCATACATGAGACTTCCTATGGCTGAGGCTTAAGGAATTTTTCTCATGTCTTCAATCTCTTGTGCAGTCTTGGGAGACTGGTCCTTAGAGAGTGAGACTCCATGCCTAAAGGGTGTTTGGCCCTTCTTGGAGTCTTGCATCAATAAGCGATCCAGCACCTTATCTATATAAGATGCTTGAGAGAGCGAAAAAGTCTGGTTTTTCCTATCTCGAAAGATTTGGATCTCCAGGATGTACGGGGCTTCTCCTTGATCCTTCCTATCGAATTGCTTTGCTAGCCAGACCTTAACCTCAAATAACTTACCCACATCAGTACCTATGAGTAAAATATCATCGACATATAGTACCAGAAACACAACTTTGTCTTCGTGTATTAACTTGTAAACACATGGCTCATCTATTGACTGCTCAAATCCGAAGCTCTTCAACGTTTCATCGAATCTTATATTCCATGACGTAGATGCTTTCTTTAATCCATAAATAGACTCAAGCAACTCACAAACCTTGGTCTCTTGACCCTTTTCGACGAAACCGTCTGGTTCAGCCATATAAATGCGCTCGTCAAGATTGCCATTCATGAAGGCAGTCTTGCATCCATTTGCCTGATCTCATAGTCGAGAGCTACAACTATGGATAGAAGTATGTGGATGGATTTAAGCATCAGGACTGGCGAGAAGGTTTCTTCATAGTCAAGCCCTTCTTGTTGGGTATAACCCTTAGCCACAAGTCGTGCTTTGAACGTCTCGACGTTCCCATCCGGACCCCTTTTCTTCTTGTATATCCACTTACACCCTACGGGTTTAATCCCTTCGGGAAGGTCTACAAGTTTCTAGACTTTGTTGATATACATCGAGTGCATTTCAACTTTCATGGCATCAAGCCAAAGGTTTGATTCAGAACAAGCCATCGCTTAGCTATAGGAAACAAGATTATCCATGTCAGAGATGGCTACGAGAGTGTCTCCATAAGACATGAACCTGTCAGGCTTTTGAGTAGCCCTCCCACTATGTCGAAGTACTACTTGACAAGACTTTGATGAGTTAGGTTGTGTTTCAACTCGAGTAAGAACAATTCTTACAGATGAGGTAGAAGCTTCCTCACCCAACTTTTCTTCAAGCACAATTTTGCCTCTAGGTTTTACATCTTTCATAAAGTGCTCCTCAAGGATATGAGCATTCGTGCTAACGAAAGTCTTATCGTCCTCGGGACTATAGAATGTGAAACCTTTGGTTTCGTTTGGATATCCAACGAACAGACACAATTCTGATCTACTAGCCAACTTGCTAGTCTTTTGCCTCAGCACGTGTGCGGGGCAACCCCAAATTTTGATGCGGCCATGATTTACTTTACGGCTAGTCCATCATTCATAAGGAGTACCAGGAACCGTTTTAGACGGAACTTGGTTCAGAATGTAAGCGGCTTTTTCGAGGGCATATCCCCAAAAGGAAAGAGGGACTCACGAGTAACTCATCATTGATCTAACCATCTCCATAAGAGTTCGGTTTCTTCTCTCTGGCACTCCGTTTTGGTGAGGTGTTCCATGTGCGGTAAGCTGAGAATATTGGAATTGATCTAGGGTTTAAGAAAAAGTTTAACGCTTCGTTAAGCGGCGAAATTTTAAAAATTTTCTTTTTCAAGTAAAACAGTTTTTACTAACCTAGACAAAGAGCAAGCACATGTAAATAAAAACTAATATGAGCATAGAAGTTTACTAACACTTTTAGATGCTTGAACGTTGAGAAGCTTTTGGAAAAAGGTTGCAACATTCGTCTCCCCTCGAAGCACGTCTCTCTTCCTTCCTCGGCAACTCGAGCAACCACGAAAGTTTCTATCACAAGAATCACTTGAGAAAGAAAAGGAATTAGTGTGTGGGCACTTTTAAACACTATGACTTAAGAACGAGTCTTGAAGTCGAAGAGCTAAACACTAGGTCAAATGAGGACCTAGGTGCCAAAACAAAAACCGAAAATAACTAGAGAGAGAGAGAGGAACGGCCACAAGGTCTAGAGAGAGAAGCTCTCAATCTGTAACTTATGTGGAATGAATGAAATGAGAGGAATGAGGTGGGGTATTTATAGGAGGAGGATTACCTTCAAAAGGTAGTTTAATCATACCCCTTGCACGTCCAAATGAGCTTCTAGAAGCCTATGGATTTATTTCCTTATTTGCTTTCTCTCTTAGTTGGCCGAAATTGCACTTTCCTTCTAGAGGAAATTTGTTTCCTCTTTTTTCTTTTGGCAAGTATCTTCATACATTAATGCACAAAATAAACTCTCTTTCCCACTATGGCATGAACGAAATTCAGCCTTATTTTCCTTGGGTTGGACGAAATTTGAGCTTCTAGATGTTTCTTCATTTGTTCATGACAACATAAGAAAAGCCCATTAAGAATTTTCAAGTAAAATTCTATGAAATGAAATTAATCCTCAAGGCCCAATAAACTATTAATGGATATGAGTGTTTTAAGTTTCATTTGTCATCAAATGACCTTGTCAAAAAATTTATTGACATTCATTTCGTCCTATGTCCAAAAGGACAGAAATACCCTTTTGACAATTTTCGTAAAACTTGTCTCGTTCTTGTTTTGACTTAGCTTCTAGTTTAACTATTCCTACTCGATATGATTTGTGATAGTGACCTCATGGACCCAAATGAACAAAGCTTGAGCTAAACACTTGGACTCAAAAGTTCACAAACCTTTTCCAAGTTTAGCTTAATGTCAACTGACTCCACTAAAGAGTTGACACTGAAAATCTCTCGGTTCAAATGAATTTATTTTCTACTCAAGAATTCAACCTAATTATAATGAGTGGATCCACAGAATATTATCAGTGTTTACCTTTCATGAATATCTACATTTGTCTCTTCATGTGTTGTTAGGTTCATTTATGGACTAAAAGACTAAGGTTTTATCATAAAGCTTCAGACAAGGAAGATTGAATGAACGTTTCAACTTTTTATTAATGAATAAGCAATTACATGCAAGAGTCTTCGTGAGACTTTATTACATCAAATGTAAACAAATAGACAGTACTACTCTTCTTGTGGGCACCATTGACAACAGAGAAGAGATATCTTCTTCTTTAAGAAAGTCATCGAACTCTCCAGACATATACTCACCTCCTCGATCAGATCGAAGGGTTTTGATCTGTTTGCCAATTTGCTTTTCCACTAAAGCCCTAAAGACCTTAAATACATTAAACGTCTCCGATTTGTGTTTGAACAAATAGACAAAACCGTATCTTGAGTAATCATCAGTGAAGGTAACGAAGTATTCGTACCCTCCGCATGCCCGTTGACTGAGCAGACCATATACATTAGAATGTGTTGTCGCACGAAATGAACAACTATTTAAAACCTCGGGCGGTTCGATCCAAGGCCGGACCAAGTGATCGCACCCAGGCCAAGAGTGTGAACTCGATAGTCTCGAGCTAGGGTTTTCTCCGATCAACCCGCCTCTCGGGAGAGGTAGGGGGTGAGGAGGAGGAGTGACCGTGCCTTGGTTGTCGGCTGCCTACGTACCCGTGTGTGGGATCAGGTCAGAACGTAGTTCAAGCGTGAAAGACGCTGTATGAGGCGCGGAGCCTTGGTGGAGAAGCGTGCTCGATGAAAGAGACGGGGCTCGAGGAGTCCTCGGCGGCGTCTCAGGACTTCGGAGATCGCGTATGCGAGAGAGAATGTGTGTTTTCTCTCTTTTGGAGACGTGGAAGACTCTAAGTCAAGAGTTCCTTGTTGTGGCGGAGATTCCGGACGCGTAGGCGATTCCTAGTTGGAAATGCCGGACGCGTAGGCGATTTCTTGTCAGAAATGGCGGACGCGTCTAGGGGGCTAGACGCGTAGGCGATTTTCAGTAGAAAACCGTTAGAGCACTCATGGGCTCAAGATTAATCGCTCGATCAAGAGAGGCGGCACTCGGGAGTCCCCGGAAAGTGCTTCAGTATCTCCGAGAGCGAGAAATCGTGGAGAATCCGCTTCAGGCCAAGGATGGCATCTAGAGAAGCGGAGAGAAGTCTCAAGTTCCTTGAGAAAGAATGGGATGGGATTTCCCCTCAATGAGAGAGGTTATTAATAGGTGTTTGGGGGCCTTAGAAGGCTTTTTTCGTCCATGTGGGACTAGGAACGCATGTGGCATCAAGCGGAGGCGCACGGTGCGCGCGGCGCACAAAGAGCGGCGCACAACGCGCGGCGCGCGGGTCATCTGGCGCGGCGCGCTGCCTTGATGGCGTGGCGCGCTGCTTGCTGCGCGGCGAATGGCTCGTCTTGCCGGACTCTTGCGGGCCTTTAGGGTTCTTCGAATACCATTCTTGCCATGCGAAATATGAAGGTTTCTACTCGACGAGAGTGGCTTGACTCGAGGAACGACTCGAGGCTCGACTAGAAGAGAACGACTCGAGGCTCGACTCGAGGAACAACTCAAGGCTCGACTCGAGGAGCGACCTGAGGCTCGACTCGAGGAACGACTCGAGGCTCGACTCGAGGCTTGACTCGAGGAACGACTCAAGGCTCGACTCGAGGAACGACTCGAGGCTCGACTCGAGGCGAACGACTCGAGGCTCGACTCGAGGAACGTGAGGATTTGGCATGAGGACTTGTCCGGCTCGTGACAGAAGGCTTGCCGCTCTTCAGGACCTCCGGCCTGACCATCGGCCCTTTGAACGGCGTGTCTTCTTGGCGTCTCGGGTTTTCCAAAAACGACCGACAACATTAGCCCCCCACGTTTATCGCTCGGGAGGCCCCGGGCGGTGAACTTTTAGTTGTTTCCGCCGGGTGTTTGAGGAAAATTTATCTCCCAGGGCTTCGCTGTCGCGAAGCTTTTGTGAACATAGAGAATATTCTTGCGAATGCTAGTGCTCTTTCTCGCTTTCCCGTCTCTCTCGACACGAGTGTGTGATCGACACGTGGAGGAGGGTCCAAGCGGATAGGAGACGTAGCTCGACGTGGGCGAGGCAGACGAGTTTGCGTCCATTGCTCTAGCCCCGGAGCAAAGGGGACATGCGTGGGCTAGCGGGACACGCATTTGTGTAGAGGCGGGTCTCTGCTTTGGCTAACCTGTTCTTCAGGTTGCCCTAGCTGTTTGTTCGAGGAGCGGGACTCGACTCGAGGAGAATGACTCAAGGCTCGACTCGAGGAGCGAAGCTCGACTCGAGGAGACTGACTCAAGGCTCGACTCGAGGAGCGAAGCTCGACTCGAGGAGACTGGCTGGACTTTAAGGAATATGACTCTACTCGAGGAGCGATGCTCGACTCGAGGAGTATGACTCGACTCGAGGAGTATGACTCGATTCGAGGAGCAAGACTCCACTCGGGGAGAATGGCTTGATGAGTGATGCTCGACTCGAGAGGGATGACTCGAGGAGAGTGACTCGACTCGAGGAGCATGGCTTGACTCGAGGAGGGTGTGACTCGACTTGAGGAGGACGTCTTGACTCGAGGAGCAGTGCTCGACTCAAGGAGAATGATTTGACTCAAGGAGCGAGACTCGACTCAAGGAGCGTGACTCGACTTTGAGGAGCGATGCTCGACTTGAGGAGAATGGTTCGATTTCAGGAGCAAGACTCGACTCGAGGAGAATGACTCAACTCGAGGGGCAAGGCTTGACTCGAGGAGAATGGCTCGACCCAAGGAGCGAAGCTCGACTTTGAGGAGAATGACTCGACTCAAGGAACGAAGCTCGACTTTGAGGTGAATGACTCGACTCAAGGAGCGAAGCTCGACTCTAGGAGAATGACTCGACCCGAGGAGCGAAGCTCGACTCGAGGAGCGAAGCTCAACTCGGGGAGACTGACTCGACTCGAGGAGCAAAACTCGACTCGAGGAGGATGACTCGACTCGAGGAGCGAAGCTCAACTCGGGGAGACTGACTCGACTCGAGGAGCGAAACTCGACTCGAGGAGGATGACTCGACTCGAGGAGCGAAGCTCGACTCGAGAAGAATGACTTGACTCGAGGAGCGAAGCTCAACTCGAGGAGACTGACTCGACTCGAGGAGTGAAGCTCGACTCGAGGAGAATGACTTGACTCGAGGAGCCAAGCTCAACTCGAGGAGACTGACTCGACTCGAGAAGCGAAGCTCGACTCGAGGAGGATGACTCGACTCGAGGAGCGAAGTCTCAGCTAGTTCAGGCCGAGCGAGGTTCTTGCTCGGAGGCGGGGTTCGCGAGTTTTTGCGAGCAGCTTCAATTAACTCGCATGGAACGGGGATTCTCCCAAGGTGAGGGTGATCGTGTTTAGTTGGCGATGGCGAAGACAGCATGAACTGCGCCTTGTATGGCGGTTCAGGTGCGTTGCGATTTAGTCATCATATTCAACGCTTTGTGGCGACTCTTAGCGCATCGTGAGAAGCGGTTTTGTGCGTCGTTTAGGCGCCTTAGGCACATTGCGAGGGATGGCCTAGATGCACCATGCAGGCTTCTTAGGTGTGCCGTATAGGCGTTTTAGATGAGCCATGTAGGCATCTTGGTTGCGCCATGTAGGCGTTTTAGATGTGCTATGGTTGTGCCATGTAGGCGTCTTACGTGCGCCATGTAGGCGTCTTAAGTGCGCCATGTAGGCGTCTTAGGTTGCGCCATGTAGGCGTCTTAAGTGCGCCATGTAGGCGTCTTAGGTTACGCCATGTAGGCGTCTTACGGGTTGCGCCTTTACGTGTCTTACGGGCTGCGCCTTTACGCGTCTTACGTGCGCCATGTAGGCGTCTTAGGTTGCGCCATGTAGGCGTCTTACGGGTTGCGCCTTTACGCGTCTTACGTGCGCCATGTAGGCGTCTTAGGTTGCGCCATGTAGGCGTCTAACGGGCTGCGCCTTTACGCGTCTTACGTGCGCCATGTAGGCGTCTTAGGTTGCGCCATGTAGGCGTCTTACGGGCTGCGCCTTTACGCGTCTTACGTGCGCCATGTAGGCGTCTTAGGTTGCGCCATGTAGGCGTCTTACGGGTTGCGCCTTTACGCGTCTTACGTGTGCCATGTAGGCGTCTTAGGTTGCGCCATGTAGGCGTCTTACGGGCTGCGCCTTTACGCGTCTTACGTGCGCCATGTAGGCATCTTAGGTTGCGCCATGTAGGCGTCTTACGGGCTGCGCCTTTACGCGTCTTACGTGCGCCATGTAGGCCTCTTAGGTTGCGCCATGTAGGCGTCTTACGGGCTGCGCCTTTACACGTCTTACGTGCGCCATGTAGGCGTCTTAGGTTGCACCATGTAGGCGTCTTACGGGCTGCGCCTTTACGCGTCTTACGTGCGCCATGTAGGCGTCTTAGGTTGCGCCATGTAGGCGTCTTACGGGTTGCGCCTTTACGCGTCTTACGTGCGCCATGTAGGCGTCTTAGGTTGCGCCATGTAGGCGTCTTACGGGCTGCGCCTTTACGCGTCTTACGTGCGCCATGTAGGCGTCTTAGGTTGCGCCATGTAGGCGTCTTACGGGCTGCGCCTTTACGCGTCTTACGTGCGCCATGTAGGCGTCTTAGGTTGCGCCATGTAGGCGTCTTACGGGCTTCGCCTTTATGCGTCTTACGTGCGCCATGTAGGCGTCTTAGGTTGCGCCATGTAGGCGTCTTACGGGCTGCGCCTTTACACGTCTTACGTCCGCCATGTAGGCGTCTTAAGTGCGTCGCGAGGGACGGCTTTAGCCTGCATATCGGGGATGTCTTACAGCGCGCCACGGGGGCGTCTTAGCCTGCATCACGGGGATGTCTTACGGCGCGCCGCGGAGGCGTCTTAGCCTGCATCACGGGGATGTCTTACGGCGCGCCGCGGAGGCATCTTAGCCTGCATCGCGGGGATGTCTTACGGCGCGCCGCGGAGGCGTCTTGAGCTTGCATCTCTGGGATGTCTTATGGCGCGCCGCGGAGGCGTCTTGAGCCTGTATCTCGTGGATGTCTTATGGCGCGCCGTAGAGGCGTCTTCAGCCTGCATCTCTGGGATGTCTTATGGCGCGCCGCGGAGGCGTCTTGAGCCTGCATCTCGTGGATGTCTTATGGCGCGCCGCGGATGCGTCTTCAACCTGCATCTCAGGGATGGCTTATGGCGCGCCGCGGAGGCGTCTTGGTTGAACGCTCGTTCCCGTTTGTGTTCGGGTGTTTTGTCTTGGTGGAGCGTGCATTCTTTTTGCGGAGCGTACTTTCTTGAGGATTTTGAGCGTACTTACCATTGCCTATGTCACTAGCCCCCCCGAGTTTTGGGTTTACACGTGTAATCTTTGATGATTAAAAATCTTTTGATAAAGTGGATTTTGAAAGAAAAACATCGAACTTTATTAATATTGCAAAAATTTGAAATCGTAAAACATGGCTCGTAGGCCTTATTTAATTTTGGAAAGCAAAGAAATAAAATGGGGGGAAGCGCTGGCTATGGTAGTACTGCCTCAAGTGTTCCGCATTCCACAGGCGACGGATCGGTGTCCGTGTATTTGATGTAGCGTGTCTCGTCATGTATGACTTGGCAGACTTTGTGGGGTCCCTCCCTGTTTGGGATGAAGACGTCGGCGCCTTGCACTTGAGTGTCATGCAGAGGTCTTCGTGGATTTCGCGGAGGACCTTGGTCGACTCGACGCTATCTCTGATTCGGGAGATCGTGTTAACCGTCTTTCTAGCAGTTTTTCCATCGATTCCTTGGATGTAGCATATTCTGGCATGGGATTGATCTCCAGCCATGGTGCCTATTCCATCCTCGGTGGGGAACTTCACCAGTAGGTGGTATGTTGGAGTGATTGCCCTTAGCTGGTTCAACGTGGGTCGCCCAACGATTACGTTGTAGGGGGACTCTTGGTCGACCACTAGGAATGGGACCATGTGAACGACTTCAATGCCTTCGGGAGTTCCGAAGGTGACCGGTAGATCGATGATGTCTTCGGTCATGACTCTCTCCCCAGTGAACCCGAATAAAGGTTTTTGGGTCGGAGTTGGGCGTAGCCCCCCGAGCTTCATGCGCTCTAGGGTGGACTTGAAAATTATGTCGGCAGCACTGCCATTGTGGATGAGAACTCTTTTCATCAAGTTGTTAGCCACTTGGTCTTTGAGCACTATCGCGTCATTGTGCGGATGCACAACTCGCTTGGTCTCTTTGCTGGTGAAGTAAATCGTCTCGTGAGCCACGGACGGAGGCTCTTCATGCGTAAAGTATAAGGCTCGATTCGAGGAGCGAAGCCTGATTCGACGAGAGTGACTCGTCTCGAGAAGCATGGCTCGACTCGAGGAGAACGACTCGACTCGAGGAGCGAGGCTCAACTCGAGGAGAATGACTCGATTCGAGGGGCGAAGCTCGACTCGAAGAGAATGACTCGTCTCGAGGAGCAAGGCTCGACTCGAGGAGAATGACTTATCTCGAGGAGCGATGCTCGACTCGAGGAGAATGACTCGACTCGAGGAGCGATGCTGGACTCGAGGAGAATGACTCGACTTGAGGAGCAAGGCTCGACTCGAGGAGGATGACTCGACTCGAGGAGCGATGCTCGACTCGAGGAGAATGACTCGACTCGAGGAGTAAGGCTCGACTCAAGGAGAATGACTTATCTCGAGGAGCGAAGCTCGACTCGAGGAGAATGACTCGACTTGAGGAGCGATGCTCGACTCTAGGAGTGTGACTCGTCTTGAAGAGCAACGCTTGACTCGAGGAGTGTGACTTGTCTCGAGGAGCGAGGCTCGACACGAGGAGAATGACTCGACTCGAGGAGCAAGGTTCGACTCGAGGAAAATGACTTGTCTCGAGGAGCGAAGCTCGACTCGAGGAGAATGACTCGACCCGAGGAGAATGACCTGTCTCGAGGAGTAAGGCTCGACTCGAGGAGTGTGACTTGTCTCGAGGAGCGAAGCTCGACTCGAGGAGAATGACTCGACTTGAGGAGCGATGCTCGACTCGAGGAGTGTGACTCGTCTTGAAGAGCAAGGCTTGACTCGAGGAGTGTGACTTGTCTCGAGGAGCGAGGCTCGACACGAGGAGAATGACTCGACTCGAGGAGCAAGGCTCGACTCGAGGAGAATGACTTTTCTCGAGGAGCGAAGCTCGACTCGAGGAGAATGACTCGACCCGAGAAGAATGACCTGTCTCGAGGAGTAAGGCTCGACTCGAGGAGTGTGACTTGTCTCGAGGAGCGAGGCTCGACACGAGGAGAATGACTCGACTCGAGGAGCAAGGCTCGACTCGAGGAGAATGACTTGTCTCGAGGAGCGAAGCTCGACTCGAGGAGAATGACTCGACCCGAGGAGAATGACCTGTCTCGAGGAGTAAGGCTCGACTCGAGGAGTGTGACTCGACTCGGGAAGCAAGCTCGATTCGAGGAGAATGACTCGTCTCGAGGAGCGATGCTCGACTCGAGGAGAATGACTCGACTCGAGGAGCAAGGCTCGACTCGAGGAGAATGACTTGACCCGAGGAGTGATGCTCGACTCGAGGAGAATGACTCGACTCGAGGAGCGATGTTCGACTCGAGGAGAATGACTCGACTCGAGGAGCAAGGCTCGACTCGAGGAGGATGACTCGACTCGAGGAGCGATGCTCGACTCGAGGAGAATGATTCGACTCGAGGAGCAAGGCTCGACTCGAGGAGGATGACTCGACTCGAGGAGCGATGCTCGACTCGAGGAGCGATGCTCGACTCGAGGAGAATGACTCGACTCGAGGAGCAAGGCTCGACTCAAGGAGAATGACTTATCTCAAGGAGCGAAGCTCGACTCGAGGAGAATGACTCGACTCGAGGAGCGATGCTCGACTCGAGGAGAATGACTCGACTCGAGGAGCAAGGCTCGACTCGAGGAGGATGACACGACTCGAGGAGCGATGCTCGACTCGAGGAGAATGACTCGACTCGAGGAGCAAGGCTCGACTCAAGGAGAATGACTCGTCTCGACGAGCGGAGCTCGACTCGAGGAGAATGACTCGTCTCGAGGAGCAAGGCTCGACTCGAGGAGTGTGACTCGTCTCGAAGAGCAAGGCTCGACTCGAGGAGTATGACTCGACTCGAGGAGCGATGCTCGACTCGACCTTGCAGCCAGTCAGTTGCGGTACCTCGCGTTCTTCGCCTTTAGTTGGCGGATACTCTCCTCCAACTCCGTGCTGCGGTCGTCCCTGCAATCCGGAGATGGAGATGGTGAGCGGGTCGAGCTCTTTTCGTGGAGCGATTCTTTGTCACCATGCGCTTGGGAGCGCAAGAAGTATTTCTTGGTCCCATTGACGTTATCGGGGTTGTTAACGCCCTTAGAATGTATGGTTGGTTGGCTACTCATCGTTTCTCAAGTTCGAGAAAGTTGAGTTTGTAGAAGAAAAGAAGAAGATGAACAACAGGGATTTCGGGCTGAATAGGTCGGGAAGTCCCCACCTTCTAGCACCAAAATGTTGTCGCACGAAAATGAACAACTATTTAAAACCTCGGGCGGTTCGATCCAAGGCCGGACCAAGTGATCGCACCCGGGCCAAGAGTGTGAACTCGATAGTCTCGAGCTAGGGTTTTCTCCGATCAACCCGCCTCTCGGGAGAGGTAGGGGGTGAGGAGGAGGAGTGACCGTGCCTTGGTTGTCGGCTGCCTACGTACCCGTGTGTGGGATCAGGTCAGAACGTAGTTCAAGCGTGAAAGACGCTGTATGAGGCGCGGAGCCTTGGTGGAGAAGCGTGCTCGATGAAAGAGACGGGGCTCGAGGAGTCCTCGGCGGCGTCTCGGGACTTCGGAGATCGCGTATGCGAGAGAGAATGTGTGTTTTATCTCTTTTGGAGACGTGGAAGACTCTAAGTCAAGAGTTCCTTGTTGTGGCGGAGATTCCGGACGCGTAGGCGATTCCTAGTTGGAAATGCCGGACGCGTAGGCGATTTCTTGTCAGAAATGGCGGACGCGTCTAGGGGGCTAGACGCGTAGGCGATTTTCAGTAGAAAACCGTTAGAGCACTCGTGGGCTCAAGATTAATCGCTCGATCAAGAGAGGCGGCACTCGGGAGTCCCCGGAAAGTGCTTCAGAATCTCCGAGAGCGAGAAATCGTGGAGAATCCGTTTCAGGCCAAGGATGGCATCTAGAGAAGCGGAGAGAAGTCTCAAGTTCCTTGAGAAAGAATGGGATGGGATTTCCCCTCAATGAGAGAGGGTATTTATAGGTGTTTGGGGGCCTTAGAAGGCTTCTTTTTCGTCCATGTGGGACTACGAACGCATGTGGCATCAAGCGGAGGCGCACGGTGCGTGCGGCGCACAAAGAGCAGCGCACAACGCGCGGCGCGCGGCGCGCGGGTCATGGAGCGCGCGGCGCGGGAGCGTCTTGGCGCGGCGCGCGCTGCCTTGATGGCGCGGCGCGCTGCTTGCTGCGCGGCTGGCCGGCGCAGCTTGCTGTGTGTGCGGCGAATGGCTCGTCTTGCCGGACTCTTGCGGGCCTTTAGGGTTCTTCGAATACCATTCTTGCCATGCGAAATATGAAGGTTTCTACTCGACGAGAGTGGCTCGACTCGAGGAACGACTCGAGACTCGACTAGAGGAGAACGACTCGAGGCTCGACTCGAGGAACAACTCAAGGCTCGACTCGAGGAGCGACCCGAGGCTCGACTCGAGGAATGACTCGAGGCTCGACTCGAGGAGAACGACTCGAGGCTTGACTCGAGGAACGACTCAAGGCTCGACTCGAGGCGAACGACTCGAGGCTCGACTCGAGGAACGTGAGGATTTGGCATGAGGACTTGTCAGTCGGCTCGTGACAGAAGGCTTGCCGCTCTTCAGGACCTCCGGCCTGACCATCGGCCCTTTGAACGGCGTGTCTTCTTGGCGTCTCGGGTTTTCCGAAAACGACCGACAACAAAATGTACTAGTTCCAACAACTCATTGGCTCTTCGACCCTTATCGGATAAAGGTCGCTTGGTCATTTTTCCTTCTATGCAAGATTCACAAGTAGGTAGTGAACCTACTATTGCAGAGGCTTGGAGTGGACCGTCCCTCACAAGTCTCTTAATCCTGTCTAGACTGATATGACCAAGTCTTAAGTGCCAGAGATATGTTGATTTTATTAGATCGGAGGATTCAGATAGTTTGATCCTCTTTGGCTCCCTATCCAGATGATAATCTATTTCAGTGTCTAAAAGAGAAGGTTGAGTGGGATAAATGTAAGAAATACCATTCTTCATACATGCATCATTGACAAAAGAATTTGAAAAGGAAATACGAATTCCATTCTTTATAAACTTTAAATAATAATCTTGCTCGAAAAGTTGAGCAACAGATATTAGGTTTTTCCCAAAGGAAGGAACATAATAAACATTATTCAAATTTAAAGTGCGGTATTCAAAAGACAGCGTCACAGATCCCACAGCCTTCGCAGACACTACGCTCCCATCACCGCACTTAAAGCATAAGTCGCCATCCTCTAAGCTTTTGCTTTTCCTAAAACCAGTCAAGGAGCAGCAAATATGGTTAGTAGCAGGGAAGTCAATAATCCATGATGATACATTATCAGCTACTAAGCAAGCTTCTGTAACAAGTACAATACCTTTTTCCTTGGTTTTGAGGTGGGCAGGACAGTTCCTACGCCAGTGATTAGGTTCATTGCAGTGGTGGTACTTGTCGTTAGACTTGTCCACCTTTGGAGCCTTTGGCGTCTTCTTCTTCTTTTTAACCTTAGGTTGGTTCTTCTTCTCAGTCTTGCGAGGTGTTTTCTTAGATCCAGAGGTGGAGGCAGTAGCATGTACCTCTCCTTGAGTCCTCTTTTTCTTAGTGAGTCCCTCAGCGGTGTGAAGCTCCTTCATAGAGCGGTAACAGTGTACTCTACCTTGTTCATGGAGTAGTTCAACTTGAAGGTATCAAAAGACTCGGGGAGAGTTTCAAAGATCATGTCTATTTTAGTCTCCCCATCAATCTAAGATCCAAGGATCTTCATCTCGTTTAGATAGCTAATAATCAACTTCATATGATCTATAATGGGAGTTCCAGCCTTCATGCGACAGTTCATAAACTATCGGACCGCTTGTTGCCTTGCTTGACGTCCTTGCCCTCCAAGCATCTCATGAAGATTGTAGAGCATATTGGCGGCAGTCTCGATGTCACGATGTTGATGTTGCAGCACATTGTTCATAAATGCAAAAATATAGCACATCGCAATCTCATCGGATCGAAGCTAGGCCGTCAGGGCATCTATTTCCTGACAGGGGGTGGTGAGTACCCATTTGTGCTTGTCGACAGTAAGGACTATGTAGAGGTTACGTTTCCAGTCGACGTAATTTTCGCCTTCGAGTTTATTCGAGGAAAGAATGGTTGAGAGAGGGTTGAGAAACATTGTGCCTATAGGAGTTGAAACAAGTTTATGATTAGTCTTTTGGTGTAGGATTTAAGTTTTTAACATTTGATAAAATCCAAAGGTGTTACAAACAAAATGATAATCTACTCCCTCAAGAGAAGGCCGCAAAAAATCTCAATTTATAAGTAAATGACACATCATTAATGCTTAGCCAAGATGTCAATATACCAATTTTGACTACCCACCTTTTAAATTGGTTTTATCACTCACATCCTTTCGCAGAGTCTCAAGGGAGGATTACTAGGGATTGAGACTAAGTGTGCAACCAACCACTTTGTCCAAAAGGTCAACTTTGAAAAACAATCCCCAAGGGGAGGCCTTGTCATCATCGTCTCACTCTCGGCCGTAGCTCATTGAGCAATGATCGACGCAAAAACGCCACAGATTACTCCCATTGAAGAGAGGGCCACATGAGTGACTTTAGTCTCACGTTAATTGCTACTTTCATTAGCGTTGGGAATTGTTGGTTACAAACAACATGTATAACCCTCCCACTTAGATTTTGGAGTCGGCACATCGCCTGTTACCGGTCCGTCTCGGCCTGGTAGATCGACGACGGCCATGGACAACTATGTTGGGGCTAATGTTACCAAGGCCGGCTCTCCAAGGCCGGCGCTCGTCCAGGGCCAGCGCTCGCCAAGGCCGGCTCTCCAAGGCCGGCGCTCGTCCAAGGCCGGCTCTCCAAGGCCGGCGCTCGTCCTGGGCCGGCGCTCGCCAAGGCCGGCTCTCCAAGGCCGGCGCTCGCCAAGGCCGGCTCTCCAAGGCCGGTGCTCGCCAAGGCCGGCTCTCCAAGGCCGGCGCTCGTCCAGGGCCGGCGCTCGCCAAGGCCGGCTCTCCAAGGCCGGCTCTCCAAGGCCGGCGCTCGTCCAGGGCCGGCGCTCGCCAAGGCCGGCGCTCGCCAAGGCCGGCTCTCCAAGGCCGGCTCTCCAAGGCCGGCGCTCGCCAAGGCCGGCTCTCCAAGGCCGGCGCTCGTCCAGGGCCGGCGCTCGCCAAGGCCAGCTCTCCAAGGCCGGCTTTCCAAGGCCGGCGCTCGCCAAGGCCGGCTCTCCATGGCCGGCGCTCATCCAAGGCCGGCTTTCCAAGGCCGGCGCTCGCCAATGCCGGCTCTCCATGGCCGGCGCTCATCCAAGGCCGGCTCTCCAAGGCCGGCGCTCGGTCAAGGGGTTCCCCAAACACCCCTTGGCCGCCTATAAATATAAGGGTCTCTCCCTTGACCCAGGGAATCCAATTTTGAGTCCCGAAACGCTGTCGAACTCGTACTTCACTCGTTTCGCTCATCTTTGGCCTCTCACCACCTCTAAACCCTCTATATCCACCTCAATCCTACTAATGTTGAGCGTCGGAGAGGTAAACAGAGGCACCCCCTCTGTTTCCCCTTTGTAGTTCAGACCTCTTTCTGCTTACATTTCAGGTGCTTGGACGGGATAGAGAACACCTACAGCTAAGGGACGGCTTGGGATACCAAGCCCGACACGCTCGAGCCAGAGTGAGACCACTTGGTCCGGCCTTGGGTCTAACCACTTTGGGCTCCTGAATCGTTGTCCGAAAAACTGCGACAACATTTTGGCGCTAGAAGGAGGGGACTTCGACGCTCTCCCTTCCATTCCTCCATCACTACACCTACGACTCTCGAGAGATGAGTCATGTGCCTGCCACCTCCGTGGGCGCCCGAGCGACTAGCTCGAGGCACGGCCTCCAAAGCTCTGTGCGCGATCTCGAAGGGCAACCTCGTGATAACGAGAGCCAGCCCCGAGACCCGGCGAATGACCCCGAGGCCGCAGTCCGAGAGGACACGGCTCGAAGGCTCGCCGAGCTCCTAGACCGCCCCGGCGTCACCAACGCGCTCATCGCCGACCTCCTCGACTCCAACGACGTCGACGACGTCAACCACGAGACCAACCTCGACCGCGCTGTTCACGAAAGGGGACGCACGCGCACGCCTCCAAGGGGACACCCTCGAGCGACCGCGCCGATACGTCAACTTTCTGATGAGCACGCGCACGCGCCCTCGAGGGGACACCCTCGGGCCACCACGTCAAGGCATCAAAGCTCGCGCAATACCCGAGGATGCTCAGTCTCGAGGTCCCAAAAGGGACGCTCCAAGCTCACCATCCGCGTCCAAAACCCTTGTGAAGGTGACAACGTCGATGGTCGCGGCCTCCGCCAATGGCGTCGCCTGAGTGACACGCCCTTAGCAAGGGTGATAGGGACGGCCTCCGGAGACTTGAGAGACCGCCTCAGCTCTCGAAGAGAAGATCACGAGTTCGACTTGAGAGAAAAACTCGACGCTCAACGCGAGCCCGCGATCATCTTGGGGCAGCGACCACCCAACATTGATCGAGCACCCAACCAGAAGCGCGCAGCCGCGCTTGTGATACCTGGCGTTGACCCCGGGTCACGAAGGAAAAGGCGCCGGAAGGGTCAAGTCCCTAACGACCACCCTTCTCCAGCCCCGAAGCAATCCTTCGTCCCGCTTAACACAACGCCCGACCGGATCCTGAGCTTACGCCGCAATGAGCTGGGAAGCCCCGCTCCACTCACAAAGGACCCCGCGAAGCGAGATCGAAGTAGGTACTGCGACTATCACCAAGATCACGGACACGCAACCACTGAATGCTACCAACTTAGGAAGCAAATTGACTCCCTGATTCGAGGTGGGGATCTCAAGGAATTCGTCGCATCCGTTGGCAAGGTGACAACCCCGATCGAGCGCCCGACTCGTCAGATGGAATGAGGCGTCTCAAGGGGTCGATGGTTAGGCCGGAGGTCCCAAAGAGAGACAGGCGCCTACCACTCGCCGTGACGACTGCCACAGCATCCGCCATTAGACTCATGCCCGAACTCGATCGACTTCGTGATCGCTTTTATTTCAAAATTGTAATTTTCTTTTTTCTCAAAAGAAGGCCAAGTGTCATGACTACCTGTAACAACCCCCTTTATTGCAATAAAGAGTTATTCTACACATGACAACTTTTTGACACGCACTATTGTGTACCTCCAACACAAGAGTTTCTTGGTCTTCGTCTCACAAACGCAAGAAACTCGGGGGGCTAACAGGGATCAATGCTCAATAAAAAACAACTCAACAACAACTCAAAAACAAAAATAATAATAAAGTCTCAAGGAGCCGATGGTTAGGTCGGAGGTCCCAAAGAAAGACTCTTCACATGTCTCCTCGAGATGAGTTCATTCCTCGAGTCGAGCTTCGAGTCCGCGAGTCGACCGATACTCCTCGCGCCGACTCTCCACGAAACTCCTCGTGCAGGCTCTACGTGAGTCCTCGAGTCGAGTTCGAGTCCACGAGTCGACTGATACTCCTCGTGCCGACTCTTCACATGTCTCCTCAAGATGAGTTCATTCATCGAGTCGAGCTTCGAGTCCACGAGTCAACCGATACTCCTCGCGCCGACTCTCCACGAAACTCCTCGTGCAGGCTCTACGTGAGTCCTCGAGTCGAGTTCGAGTCCACGAGTTGACTGATACTCCTCGTGCCGACTCTTCACATGTCTCCTCGAGATGAATATATTCCTCGAGTCGAGCTCCGAGTCCGCGAGTTGACCAATACTCCTCGCGCCGACTCTCCACGAAACTCCTCGTGCAGGCTCTACGTGAGTCCTCGAGTCGAGTTCGAGTCCACGAGTCGACTGATACTCCTTGTGCCGACTCTTCACATGTCTCCTCGAGATGAATATATTCCTCGAGTCGGGCTCCGAGTCCGCGAGTCGACCGATACTCCTCGCGCCGACTCTCCACGAAACTCCTCGTGCAGGCTCTAGGTGAGTCCTCGAGTCGAGTTCGAGTCCACGAGTCGACTGATACTCCTCGTGCCGACTCTTCACATGTCTCCTCGAGATGAATATATTCCTCGAGTCGAGCTTTGAGTCCGCGAGTCGACCGATACTCCTCGCGCCGACTCTCCACGAAACTCCTCGTGCAGGCCCTACGTGAGTCCTCGAGTCGAGTTCGAGTCCACGAGTCGACTGATACTCCTCGTGCCGACTCTTCACATGTCTCCTCGAGATGAATTCATTCCTCGAGTCGAGCTCCGAGTCCGCGAGTCGACCGATACTCCTCGCACTGACTCTCCACGAAACTCCTCGTGCAGGCCCTACGTGAGTCCTCGAGTCGAGTTCGAGTCCACGAGTCGACTGATACTCCTCGTGCCGACTCTTCACATGTCTCCTCGAGATGAATATATTCCTCGAGTCGAGCTCCGAGTCCGCGAGTTGACCGATACTCCTCGCACCGACTCTCCACGAAACTCCTCGTGCAGGCTCTACGTGAGTCCTCGAGTCGAGTTCGAGTCCACGAGTCGACTGATACTCCTCGTGCCGACTCTTCACATGTCTCCTCAAGATGAATTCATTACTCGAGTCGAGCTACGAGTCCGCGAGTCGACCGCTACTCCTCGCGCCGACTCGTCACGAAACTCCTTGTGCAGGCCCTACGTGAGTCCTCGAGTCGAGTTCGAGTGCACGAGTCGACTGATACTCCTCGTGCCGACTCTTGACATGTCTCCTCGAGATGAATTCATTCCTCGAGTCGAGCTACGAGTCCACGAGTCGACCGATACTCCTCGCGCCGACTCGTCACGAAACTCCTCGTGCAGGCCGTACGTGAGTCCTCGAGTCGAGTTCGAGTCCACGAGTCGACTGATACTCCTCGTGCCGACTCTTCATATGCCTCCTCTAGATGAATTCATTCCTCGAGTCGAGCTACGAGTCCGCGAGTCGACCGATACTCCTCGCGCCGACTCTTCACGAAACTCCTTGTGCAGACTCTACAAGAGCCCCCGAGTTGAGTCTCAAGTCCACAAGTCAACTAACTACTCCTCGTGCAGGCTCTACATGTGTCCTCGAGTTGAATCTTGAGTCCGCGCTCGCCGCCCAGCTCGTAGGACGATAGGCAACGAGTTACAAATGGGTTCAAGGCTTGCGTCCGCTGGGCGTTCTGGTCTAGCCAGCATCCACGGGAAACCTCACCACACAAATGTGGCATCGCGCTCGCCGCCCAGCTCGTGAGCCGATAGGCAACGAGTTACAAATGGGTTCAAGGTTTGCGTCTGCTGGGCGTATCTGGTCTAGCCAGCGTCCACGGGAAACCTGGCCACACAAATGTGGCATCGCGCTCGCCGCCCAGCTCGTGAGCCGATAGGCAACGAGTTACAAATGGGTTCAAGGCTTGCGTCCGCTGGGCGTATCTGGTCTAGCCAGCGTCCACGGGAAACCTGGCCACACAAATGTGTCATCGCGCTCGCCGCCCAGCTCGTGTGCCGATGGGCAACGAGTTACAAATGGGTTCAAGGCTTGCGTCCGCCGGGCGTTCTGGTCTAGCCAGCATCCACGGGAAACCTCGCCACACAAATGTGGCATCGCGCTCGCCGCCCTGCTCGTGAGCCGATAGGCAACGAGTTACAAATGGGTTCAAGGCTTGCGTCCGCTGGGCGTATCTGGTTTAGCCAGCGTCCACGGGACACCTCTCCACACAAATGTGGTATCGCGCTCGCCGCCCAGCTCGTGAGCCGATAGGCAACGAGTTACAAATTGGTTCAAGGTCTGCGTGCTGGGCGTATCTGGTCTAGCCAGCGTCCACGGGAAACCTCGCCACACAAATGTGGCATCACGCTCGCCGCCCAGCTCGTGAGCCGATAGGCAACAAGTTACAAATGGGTTCATGGTCTGCGTCCGCTGGGCGTATCTGGTCTGGCCAGCGTCCACGGGAAACCTCGCCACACAAATGCGGCATCGCGCTCGCCGCCCAGCTCGTGAGCCGATAGGCAACGAGTTACAAATGGGTTCAAGGCTTGCGTCCGCCAGGGCATATCTGGTCTGGCCAGCGTCCACGAAAAACTCGGTCACGCAAACGTGACACCGAGGCCCCCAGAGGCCCAAGTCGTGCTAATCGATCACGCCTTCACTGGTAGGACGAGAAAATAAGCCGCCCACAACAAAGACGTACAAATCGTGTAAGCCGTCATCAATGATCCCACACCCCGATAGGTGGTCAATGGGGTCCATGGGCGCGAATAGCGAGGCAAGCATGATCGACAAAAAAAAATAAAAATAATGTTAAAGGACGTCGGAGCATACCTCTTGGCGGCGGGCTTCTCCGATGGGCCAACGTTGGACTTTGAATTTACCACACGATTTACAATCGATGATAAACTCGGGGGGCTAATGTTACCGGTCCGTCTCGGCTCGGTAGATCGACGACGGCCATGGACAACTATGTTGGGGCTAATGTTACCAAGGCCGGCTCTCCAAGGCCGGCGCTCGTCCAGGGCCGGCGCTCGCCAAGGCCGGCTCTCCAAGGCCGGCTCTCCAAGGCCGGCGCTCGTCCAGGGTCGGCGCTCGCCAAGGCCGGCTCTCCAAGGCCGGCGCTCGCCAAGGCCGGCTCTCCAAGGCCGGCTCTCCAAGGCCGGCTCTCCAAGGCCGGCGCTCGTCCAAGGCCGGCTCTCCAAGGCCGGTGCTCGTCCAGGGCCGGCGCTCGCCAAGGCCAGCTCTCCAAGGCCGGCTTTCCAAGGCCGGCGCTCGCCAAGGCCGGCTCTCCATGGCCGGCGCTCATCCAAGGCCGGCTTTCCAAGGCCGGCTCTCCATGGCCGGCGCTCATCCAAGGCCGGCTCTCCAAGGCCGGCGCTCGGTCAAGGGGTTCCCCAAACACCCCTTGGCCGCCTATAAATATAAGGGTCTCTCCCTTGACCCAGGGAATCCAATTTTGAGTCCCGAAACGCTGTCGAACTCGTACTTCACTCGTTTCGCTCATCTTTGGCCTCTCACCACCTCTAAACCCTCTATATCCACCTCAATCCTACTAATGTTGAGCGTCGGAGAGGTAAACAGAGGCACCCCCTCTGTTTCCCCTTTGTAGTTCACACCTTTTTCTGCTTACATTTCAGGTGCTTGGACGAGATAGGGAACACCTACAGCTACGGGACGGCTTGGGATACCAAGCCCGACACGCTCGAGCCGGAGTGAGACCACTTGGTCCGGCCTTGGGTCTAACCACTTTGGGCTCCTGAATCGTTGTCCGAAAAACTGCGACAACATCGCCTTTATAAGTTTGGAAACAACTTTACTACTTATAGAGCGATAGAGTGGAAACAACTTTACTAGTTAATTGCTCATGTTCAAGGAAATGCAGTGTTAGTGTATAAAGGCACAAGGTATGTACTCGGATATTTTCCTATTTTCTATTCGGGAAAGTGCATGAGAGATGTGTGAACTTCAACTCACTCGAATACTTGAAAGTTTGAGATTACACATCTTTTATTTTTCGGCTCGTCTACGAGGAGACCTCCCACTCAAATTTTCAAGAGCATATAGATTTTGAACTTATGTGATATAGATATAGTTTTGAAAATATTTTAAAAACTTATATGATTTGGATGACAAAATATTTTCAAGTTTGAAAGCGAAAACGGTTTTTCAAAATTCAGACTAGTTTTGTAATAATTCAATTTCAATTAAACTTTGAAAAATCAAAACATTTTAATCTTTCACATTATGTTTATTATCTTATAAAAAAAACAATTTTGCTCAAGGACATTTTCTCATTAGAGTTCTATAACTCATGGAGTGGGGTCCTAAATTCGGAATTCATTAATTCTAAAAAACTGGATATTTGGAACAGCCGCGCATCTCCGAGTAAAATCACCATAACTGGCTGCTCCAATATCCTTTTGACCTAAATAAAATTGAGTTGGAAAGAAGACAAACAGACCTTTAATTTGATTCAAGAATCATTAAATTTCGAATTCTGAGCTAAGAAGTTGTTGTTGCTCCGAATTCGAAAATTAATGATTCTTGAATCAAATTAAAGGTCTATTTGTCCTCTTTCCAATGCAATTATTTTAAGGTCAAAAGGACTTCGGAGCCACCAGTTATGGTGATTTTACTCCGAGGTGCGCGGCTGTTCCAAATGTCCAGTTTTTTAGAATTAATGAATTCCGAATTTAGGACCCCACTCCATGAGTTATAGAACTCTAATGAGAAAATTTCCTTGAGAAAAATTGTTTTTTATAAGAAAATAAACATAATGCGAAAAATTAAAATGTTTTGATTTTTGAAAGTTTAACTGAAATTGAATTTTTACAAAACTAGTTTGAATTTTGAAAAACCGTTTTCGCTTTCAAACTTGAAAATATTTTTTCATCCAAATCAAATAAGTTTTCAAAATATTTTCAAAACTATATCTATATCGCACATGTTCAAAATCTATATGCTCTTGAAAATTTGAGTGGGAGGTCTCATCGTAGACGAGCCAAAAAAAAGATGTGTAATCTCAAACTTTCAAGTGTTCGAGTGAGTTGAAGTTCACACTTCCCTCATGCATTTTCCCGAATAGAAAATAGAAAATGTCCAAGTATGTACCTTGTCCCTTTATGCACTAACACTGCTCTTCCTTGAACATGGAGATCTAGGATTCCTTTCTAGAAGTCCACTCTATCGCTTTATAACTAGGAAATTTGTTTCCTAACTTATAAGAGACGATGTGCCAACGCTAAAAACTCAGTGGGAGGGTTATACTTGTTGTTTATAACCCACGATCCCCAACACTAATGAAAGAAGCAATTAAACGTGAGACTAAGAGTCACTCTTGTGGCCCTCTCTTCAATGAGAGTACTCTATGGCGTTTTTGCTTCAATCATTGCTCAATGAGCTACGTCCGAGAGTGAGACGGTGAAGACAAGGCCTCCTCTCGGGGAATTGTTTTTTCAAATTTGACATTTTGGACTAAGTGGTTGGTTGCACACTTAGACTCAATCCCTAGTAATCCTCCCTTGAGGCTCTGCGAAAGGATGTGAGTGACAAACCAATTAAAAAGGTGGCTAGTCAAAATTGATGCATTAATGATGTGTCATTTACTTATAAAAGGAGATTTTTTGCGGCCTTCTCTTGAGGGAGTAGATTATCATTTCGTTTATAACACCTTTGGATTTTATCAAATCTTAAAAACTTAAATCCTAAACCAAAGACTAATCATAAACATGTTTCAACTCTCAGCATAATGTCTACGCCCTCTCTCAATCATCCTTTCCTCAAATAAACTCGAAAGCAAGAACTATGTAGATTGGAAACATAACCTCGACATAATTCTTACCATTAACAACCACAAATGGGTACTCACCACCCCGTGTCCTCCTCTGACGAATGATGATTCGACTCAAGAGGACAAAGACGCCTTAGCGGCCTGGCTTCGATCCGATGAGATTGCGAGATGCTATATCTTAGCATTAATGAACAATGTGTTGCAACAACAACATCGTGACATCGAGACTACCGCCAACTTTCTCTACAATCTCCATGAGATGTTTGGAGGGCAAGGGCGTCAAGCAAGGTAACAAGCAGTTCGATAATTTATGAACAGTCGCATGAAGGCTAGGACTCATGTCAGAGACCTTATGATACTGATCATTAGTTATCTGAATGAAATGGAAATCCTAGGATCTGAGATTGATGGGAAGAATATCATAGATATGATCTTAGAAACTCTCTATGTGTCTCTCGATATCTTCAAGCTGAACTACTCCATGAACAAGCTAGTGTACACTATTACCGAGCATATGAAGGAGCTTCACACTGCTGCAGGTCTCACTAAGAGAAAGAGTAATCATGACGAGGCACATGCTACTGAGCACAAAGCCTTCACCTCTGGATCTAAGAAGAGACCTCACAAGGCCAAGAAATGGAACTATCCTACCTACCTCAAAGCAAAGGAACATAGTATTGTACTAATTACCGAAGCATGCTTAGTAGCTGATAATGTATCAACATGGATTCTTGACTCCGCTGCTATTAACCATATTTGTTGTTCATTGACTGGTTCCAAGAAAACCAAAAGCTTAGAGGAAGGCAACTTCTGCTTCAAATGGGGTGATGAGAGCTTGGTGTCTGCGAAGGCTGTGGGATCTGTGATGCTGTCTTTTGAAGACCGCACTTTAAACTCGAATAATGTTTATTTTGTTCCTACATTTGGGAAGAACTTAATATCCGTTGCTCGCCTTCGTAAGCAAGATTATTGTTTAAAGTTCATTAAGAATGGAATTCGTATTTCGTTTCCTGATAATTCTTTTGTCATTGATGCATGTATGAAGAATGCTCTTTTCTACATCTATCCCACTCAACCTTCTCTTTTAGACACCGAAATAGATAACGATCTAGTTAGAGAACCAAAGAGGATCAAACTTTCTGAGTCCTCCGATCTAACCAAATCAACATATCTCTGGCACTTAAGACTTGGTCATATCAGTCTAGATAGGATTAAGAGACTTGTGAGGGACGGTCCACTCCAAGCCTCTGCAATAGGTTCACTACCTACTTGCGAATCTTGCATAGAAGGAAAAATGACTAAGCGACCTTTCTCAGATAAGGGTCGAAGAGCCACTGAGTTGCTGGAACTAGTACATTCTGATGTATGTGGTCCGCTCAATACACAAGGAGGATACGAATACTTCATTACCTTCACCGATGATTACTTAGGATATGGTTTTGTCTATTTGCTCAAACAAAAATCCGAGACCTTTAACGTATTTAAGGTCTTTAGGGCTTTAGTGGAAAAGCAAATTGGCAAATAGATCAAAACCCTTCGATCCGATCAAGGTGGTGAGTGTATGTCTGGAGAGTTCGATGACTTTCTTAAAGAAGAAGGTATCGCTTCTCAGCTTGCCGCACGTGGCACACCTCAACAAAATGGAGTGTCAGAGAGAAGAACCCGAACTCGTATGGAGATGGTTAGATCAATGATGACTTACTCATCACTCCCTCTTTCCTAATGGGGATATGTCCTCGAAACAGCCGCTTACATTCTGAACCAAGTTCCGCCTAAAACGGTTCTTGGTACTCCTTATGAACGATGGACTGGCCGTAAAGTAAATCTTGGCCGCATCAAAATTTGGGGTTGCCCTGCACACGTGTTGAGGCAAAAGACTAGCAAGTTAGCTAGTAGGTGAGATTTATGTCTGTTCGTTGGGTATCCAAAGGAAACAAAAGGTTTCACATTCTATAGTCCTGTGGATGACAAGACTTTCGTTAGCATGAACGCTCGTTTCCTTGAGGAGGACTTCATGAAAGACGTAAAAACTAGAAGAAAAATTATTCTTGAAGAAAAGTTGGGTGAGGAAGCTTCTACCTCATCTATAAGAACTGTTCTTACCCCAACTAAAACACAACCTAACTCATCCTAATCTTGTTAAGTAGTACTTCTACGTAGTGCGAGGGCTACTCATAAGCCTGACAGGTACATGTCTTATGGAGACACTCTCGTAGCCGTCTCTGACATGGATGATCCTATTTCCTATGGCCAAGCGATGGCTTGTTCTGAATCAAACCTTTGGCTTGATGCCATGAAAGTTGAAATGCACTCGATGTATGTTAACAAAGTCTGGAAACTTGTAGACCTTCCTGAAGGGATTAAACCCGTAGGGTGTAAGTGGATATACAAGAAGAAAAGGGGTCCGGATGGAAACGTCGAGACGTTCAAAGCACGACTTGTGCCTAAGGGTTATACCCAACAAGAAGGGATTGTTTACATCCATCCGCATACTTCTATCCATAGCTGCAGCTATCGATTATGAGATCTGGCAGATATCCGATGTCAAGATTGCCTTCCTGAATGGCATTTATATGGCTCAACCAGACGGTTTTGTGGAAGAAGGTCAAGAGACCAAGGTTTGTGAGTTGCTTAAGTCCATTTATGGATTAAAGAAAGCATCTAGGTCATGAAATATTAGATTCGATGAAACTGTGAAGAGCTTCGGTTTTGAGCAGTCAATAGATGAGTCGTGTGTTTACAAGTTAATACACGAAGGAAAACTTGTGTTTCTGGTACTGTATGTCGATGATATATTACTCATAGGTAATGATGTGGGTAAATTATCTAAGGTTAAGATCTGGCTTGCAAATAAATTCGATGTGAAGGATCTAGGAGAAGCCGCGTACATTCTGGGGATCCAAATCTTTCGAGATCGGAAAAACCAGACTTTATCGCTCTCTCAAGCATCTTATATTGATAAGGTGATGGATCGCTTCTCGATGCAAAACTCCAAGAAGGGCCAAACACCCTTTAGGCATAGAGTCTCACTCTCTAAGGACCAGTCTCCCAAGACTGCATAAGAAATTGAGGACATGAGAAAAATTCCTTACGCCTCAGCCGTAGGAAGTCTCATGTATGCTATGCTTTGCACTAGACCTGATATCTGCTTCGCAGTTGGCGTAGTTAACTATTTTCAATCCAACCCTGGAGCCGAGCACTGGATTGTTGTTAAACATGTTCTTAAGTATCTTCGAAGAACTAGGAACATGATGCTTACATATTAAGGTACTGACCTGACTATGACGGGATATACCGACTCCGATTTTCAAGCGAATAAGGATTCCAGGAAATCCAATTCGGGATTTTTGTTCATCTTTAATGGTGGAGCTGTTGTGTAGAGGAGTATTAAGCAATCTTGCATTGCTGACTCCACAATGGAAGCTGAATATCTAGCTGCTTGTGAAGCATCCAAGGAGGCTGTGTGGCTTATAAAATTCCTTAAGTATTTGGAAGTCGTTCCGAACGTCGACGAGCCCATGACCCTTTATTGTGATAATAGGGGGTTGTCGCTAACTCAAAGGAACCTCGAAGCCATTAGCGCTCTAAACATATTGAGAGGAAACACCATTTGATTCGAGAAATCATGCAGCGCGGAGACGTGGTGGTGAAGAAGATCTCAACAGTGGACAACCTGGCAGATCCATTCATCAAGGCCCTAGCGAACAAGTTCTTCGACCAGCATCGGGAGGGATTAGGCATGAAGGACTACTCACATCTTCTTTGAGTCAAGTGGGAGTTTGTTGTCAATGGTGCCCACAAGAAGAGTAGTAGCCACTACTTATGTACATTTGATGTAATAAAGTCTTACGAAGACTCTTGCTTGTAACATTTGAATCATTAATATATTCGCAATCTAAGGATCAAAGGACTATTGATCTCAGTACGATTGTTAGGAGAATCTATGATGTCTAGTTATGGGACATTGAGAGTTGGAGACTCTATAGTTCTTCTAGGTATCTTCTGAAGGTAATGAATTGACCAGTGCACTTCTAGAGACAGAATAAGAACAAACCATTTAACCTCTTGTTCCTCAAAGTCACTACGTATGAATTGCATCATGCTTACCTCAATCCTGAAATGAGACATGTCATTTCATAGCTTATGTATTCTCATTTGAGAAAGTCAGAGTTCCGATTCACTATGTGATTCTGAACAAGATTGATGTACAAGATCTCATAGATAACTTTGCGATGTCATGAGTAACTTTGCGAAGATGTCATAGATATGGAATTCATGTACAAGATTGCTGAAATGCAGTGTATCACCTCATGCTTTGTTCCTTGGAATGTGAATAAATGAATGGCCAGTGTCCAAATTGAGTCATGACCCATTTTGATGAATCAATGTGACTTGTCCTTGTCAATATGTTGTTTCTAACTTATTCACAAGCGACAAAGGAGTTGAGGAAATAACAGCTAGAAGGGTAAAATGGTAATTTTATAAATCCCGACTAGCTGATGTTATTCATGAAGGGTAAACATAGATTTTATTCAGTGGATCCACTCATCACAATTAAGTTGAATTCTTGAGTAGAAAATAAATTCATTTGAACCGAGAGATTCTCAGTGTCAACTCTTTAGTGGAGTCAGTTGACATTAAGATAAACCTTGGACAAAGTTTGTGAACTTTTGAGTCCAAGTATGTTAGCTCAAGCTTTGTTCATTTGGATCCATGAGGTCACTGTCACAAATCATATCTACTAGGATTAGTTAAACTAGAAGCTAAGTCAAAACAAGAACGAGACAAGTTTTACGAAAATTGTCTAAAAGGGTACTTTTGTCTTCGATATTGGATGAAATGAATGTCAATAAATTTTTTGACATTGATATATGATGACAAATATCACTCGGCTAAACTTAAAGAATTTGGGCCTTGAGGATTAATTTCATTTCATGGAATTCTACTTGAAAATTCTTAATGGGCTTTTCTTATGTTCTCATGAACAAATGAAGAAAAATCTAGAAACCCCTTCTAGAAGGTGTACACGCCCAAACCCAAGAGAATGATAAATTATTTTTTGCATTGATGTATGAAAAAACTCGCCAAAAGAAAAAAGGTGAAACAAATTTCCTCTATGAGGAAACTAAGGTGGGCGGCCAAAGGCAAGAGAAGGCAATAAAAAAAAGGAAACAATTTTGCTTCTAGAAGTAAATCTTTGCACGTCCAAATGGAGAGAAGGAAAAGGTAGTATTCGCTCATGCATATGTGATATTCTATAGAAGAGGAAACTACCTTGTTGAAGGTAATCCCTCCCCTATAAGGTCTAGAGCTTCTCTCTCTAGACCTTGTGACCGCCCAACTCCTCTCTTTCTCTAAGTTCTACTCGTTTTTGTTTTGGCACCTAGGTCCACATTTGACCTAGTGTTTTAGTTCTTCGACTCTTAGACTTGTTCTTAAGTCGTTGTGTTTAAAAGTTCCCACACACTAATTCCTTTCTTTCTTAAGTGATTCATGAGATAGAAATTTTCATGGTTACTCAAGGTTCTTGAAGAACGAAGAAAGACGAGCTGCGTGGGGAGACGAGCGATTCAACCTTTCCAAAGGTTTCTCAATGATCAAGCTTCGATAAAGGTTAGTACACGAGTAATGCTCTTTAATAGTTTTAATATAAACATGTGCTTGCTCTTTGTCTAGGTTATTAAAATCGTTTTACTTGTTTAAAAGAAAATTTTTAAATTTTTCCGCTTGCTCGAAGCGTTAAATCTTTTCTTAACCCTAGATCAATTCCAATAGACCAAGCATTCAATGAGCACCGACACGTGACTCATGTGGCCCTAACCATCAACCCATCCGCTGGGCTTGACATTGTCACCATGATTCAAAGCCTCCAAACCAAATAATCTAAATGAGGGAATTAGGGTCGGGAGGCCAAACGCCATATGGCGGTGTTGTCGCTCATTTTCGGACAACTATTTAGGAGCCCCAAACGGTTCGACCCAGGGTCGGACCAAGTGATCGCGTTTGGGCTCAAGCGTCCTGAACTTGGTAACCCAAGTTCTCCCTAGCTGTGAATAGTGTTTATCTAGTTCGTCGTTGGTCCTACAAGAAGGAAATAGACGAGTTGCCTCAGTTTACCTCTCTGACACTCAACATTAGGATGATTGAGGTAGAAGAAACGTGTTTAGGGGTGAAAGGCCAAAGATGAGTTAAACGAGTAACGCAAAGGTTTGACAGCATTTCAGCACTCAAAAGTGGATTTGAGAGGGGGTCTCTATTTATAGATGAAGTGGGCCGATTGAATAGAAGAGCCGATGGCCAACTGAGTTAATGGCCGGACGAGCTAATGGCTGGCCGAGCTGATGATCGGAGGAGCCAACGGCTGGTCGAGCTGATGGCCAGACGAACCAATAGATGGCCAAGTGAATGGCTAGGCGAGTGAATTGCCGGTCGAGCTGATGGCCGGACGAGCCAATGGCCAGCCGAGCTGATGGCTGGACAAGCCAATGACCATCTGAGTTGATGGCCGAGAAATTCAATGGCGGGCCGAGCTGATGGCCGGACGAGCCAATGGCGGGCCAAGCTGATGGCCGGACGTGCCAATAGCCGGTTGAGCTGATGGTCTAACGAGTCAATGCCCGACCGAGCTGATGGCCAGACGAGCCAATGGCCGGCCGAGTTGATGGCCGGACGAGCCAATGGCATGCCGAGCTGATGGTCGGCCAAGTCGATGGCCGGCCGAGAGGTGGCCATGCGGGCCGTAGCGCATGTGAAGATGTTGTGATGGTCTTGCCCTCGTTGGTCCGGGACGGGCCAACAACATTACGCCCCTCCCCCCCTCCGAATTTATCCTTGCATGTAATCCGAGTGATAAACTCAAAATTCACTTGCCAATTTCTCCAACCCGCGGAGACTTGCCGTGATCGTCGTCTCATCCTTTGTCGGAGTGGTTCATCGCACAAAAGAGAAAGTATGGGAGACTCGACCTTTTCGCCCCTCGCATTTTTTCATTTTAATATTATTATTTTTTGCGTCTCCCTATACGTGTCTCTCATTCCACGTGCCCATGGGTTCCCATGATCGCCTTGTGGCAAGTGCGACTCCCGAAGATGATTTTATATTCCTTTTATGTGCTGCGCGCGTTGATAAGGAGGGTTTTTGGAATCAATTTTCTCTATCTCAAGACATTCCACCACACTCTCCTGCTCTTGGATTCGAGGTTTCTATGGCGATGTCCATGGGTTTTGGCAATTAGGATTTGTCTTCCGTGGATGTGCGATTGTCCGACGACGGCAAGTCGCCGGTGACTGCCGGGGCTGCGTCACTCTCAGCGACTGAAGAGGCCACTTTAGAGGAGTCACCGACCATGGAATCCTCCGGACGAGAGGCCGCTTCCATCCGGGGAAGACCGGCGCAAGACGGCCTAAGCGGTACGATGTCGATGCGAACCCAGGCCGACCCAGGCAACGCGCGTACGGGGCGCGACATGCAGGCCCCAGGCGGCACAGCCTTGACTGGAGCCGGCATTATTGGGGACGACGAGGGTTGGACAGCGCGGATCAGGGTGATACAGCGTGGAGCGTGACACGCAGACCCCAACTAACGCGGTATTGGTCGGCGCCAGCATCGCTGGGGACACACGCGGACCGAGCGTCATGGATCTAGGCGATGCACGTGCGGGGCATGACGCGTTGCCCCAGGCGGGACGAGCGGTACACGCGTGGCGAACGGCCTTGAGAACTATAACATGTTTGGCACCGGAGGCCTCTAACTCAGAAGCCTGGAGAAGCCCTGCAGACTTGGCCATCTCATCTCGCCGCTTGGGCGAGGGGACGTCGAAAGACGCCTCACGAGAGACCAAGTTTATCACCAAGCGTAACGAGGGCGGGTCGCGAGACCCTTCTTCCCCCCCATCAGGGCGACACCTAGTTGATGGGCCACTCCCGGGCTCCGCCAGCTGAGCCAGTGCTGCGGTGTTAGTCTCCAATTCAGCGAGCCAATGATCGGCCAAGCAAGAATCTTCCTCGACATAAATCGGGATCCCGTCGAGCTCCTCAAAGAGACCTTTTGCCACCATCCGAGAATCCTGAGAAGGGCAGGAAAGGTCAATATCGGGACCATCGAGTTGGGAAAAAAATTCACTCCCCATCAAAGGATGGAAAAATTAGGCAAGCCCCAAAAATTTCAACTAAAAAAGAATTTTTTAATTCTTAAGGCTGCCAAGTGTGAAGAGAAGGGGGAGTGGGCTCTTCTATTTATTGTCGGCCCGTCAATGATCGACGGGGGCAAAGAGGTCAATATACGTCGCGGTTCGAAGAAGCATGTGGAAGCGAGGTGTTGTTGGCCAGTCCGGACCATCTAGGGAAAAATCGTCACGACGCCTCCCGGCCGACCAATGCCCGTCCCGCCCTCTCCCGGCCGGCCAGTGCCCGCCCGGCTCATTCCCGGCAGGCCAATGCCCGCCCGGCCCACTCCCGGCCGGCCTATGCCCGTCCGGCCAATAGACGAGGGTGGCCCTTTGGTCGGCCCTAGGGCTGCTTATGAAACGATGAGACAAGGCCTCCCCTCAGTGGATTGTTTTTCAAAGTAGATCTCATGGACTAAGTGGATGGTTACACACTTAGACTCAATCCCTAGTAATCCTCCCTCGAGGCCCTGTGAAAGGATATGAGTGATCAAACTTTTTTACAAGGTGGTTAGTCGAAATTGATGTATTGACATGTTGGCTTTGCATTAATGATGAGTCATTCACTTATGAAAGGAGACTCTTTCCGACCTTCCCTCGAAGGAGTAAAGTATCATTTCATTCATAACACCTTTGGATTTTCCCTGTCTTGTTCATCCTAAAAACTTAAACAAACTTAGATCCTAAACTAAAATGGCCGGCCCAAGGGTCAGCCTCGACCATTGGCCGGCCTAAGGCATGTGTTGTCGCACGAAAATGAACAACTATTTAAAACCTCGGGCGGTTCGATCCAAGGCCGGACCAAGTGATCGCACCCGGGCCAAGAGTGTGAACTCGATAGTCTCGAGCTAGGGTTTTCTCCGATCAACCCGCCTCTCGGGAGTGGTAGGGGGTGAGGAGGAGGAGTGACCGTGCCTTGGTTGTCGGCTGCCTACGTATCCGTGCATGGGATCAGGTCAGAACGTAGTTCAAGCGTGAAAGACGCAGTATGAGGCGCGGAGCCTTGGTGGAGAGGCGTGCTCGACGAAGGAGACGGGGCGCGAGGAGTCCTCGGCAGCGTCTCAGAACTTCGGAGATCGCGTACGAGTCTAGCGTGTTAGACGCGCGAGGGGAACTCTAGTCGAGAACCCTAGGGGCGTGCTTGAGCACCGGAGAACGTTCGGTCAAAGGGAGCGACGTCCGGGAAGTCCCCGTGAGTGCTTCGGAACCTTTGAGAACGGGGGAGAGAGAAGAGAGTCTGCTTCAGGCCAAATATGGCATCCAGAGAAGCAGAGAAGAGTAAGAAATCGAGCGTGTCGATAGGAGATGAAGAGAATTTATCGAATTGAATAGGCTTCAATGGGATATTATTGGATGGCTTTCCCCTCAATGGGAGGGGGTTTATATAGGTGTTTGGGAGCCTTAGAAGGTCCCTTTTTCGTCCATGTGGGACTAGGAACGCGCATGCCATCAAGTGGAGGCGCACGGCGCTTGCGGCGCACAAAGCGCAGCGCACAACGCGCGGCGCGCGGCGCGCGGCGTAGGGGGCACGGCGCGCGGGTCACCAGGCGCGGCGCGCGGGTCACCGAGCGCGGCGCAGGTCGCGCGGCGCATAGAGCGCGCGGCGCGCGCCTGCCTGGCGCGGCGCGCCGTCTGCTGCACGGCTGGCCGGCGTAGTGTGTTGTGCGCGTGATGAACGGCTCGTCTTTCCGGGCTCTTGCGGGCCTTCGAATATCATTCTTCCCACGTGAAATATGAAGATTTCCACTTGACGAGAGTGACTCGATTCGAGGAACAAGGCTCAACTCGACGAGAGCGACTAGCGACTTGACTCGAGGAGCGACTCGAGAATGACTCGCGGCTCGACTCGAAGAACAATTCAAGGCTCGACTCGAGGAGCGAAGCTCGACTCGAGGAGATTGACTCAAGGCTCGACTCAAGGAGCGAAGCTCGACTCGAGGAGATTGACTCAAGACTCGACTCGTGGAGCGAAGCTCGACTCGAGGAGTCAAGAGTTTGGGCGAGGGCTTGAAGACCTGCCGCTCTTCGGGACCTCCGGCCTGACCATCGGCCCTTTGAGCGATGTGCCTTCTTGGCGTCTCGGGTTTTCCGAAAACGACCGACAACATTAGCCCCCCAAGTTCGTCGTTCGGGAGGTGTCCCAGCGATGAACTTTTTGTTCTTCTAGTTGGGTGTTTGAGGAAAATATTTCCCGTGTCTTGTGACCCCGAGAAAAAATCTTTTCCTCTTCTTTTTTTTTTTTTTATTTTTTTTTAGGGGGGCCGCGCGGCGCGCGCCCTGGACGGTGCGGCGCGCCCCGTGCACGGGGCTGGTTCACCTTGCGCGGGAGAACTCCGACTTTTTGGAGCTTTTTCTCCGATTTTTCTCCTTGTAGGAGTAGGATTTCGACTCCTACCCCCCTATAAGTCTATAAATAGGCCTCCCCCCTTCCCTTTATTCCTCACTTTATTTTTTCTCTTTTCTCTACGCTTGTTTTCTTTTCTTACGCTTGCATTATGGGTGTCCCTCCCCTTTTCTCAGCTGAGAGTCCCGAGATTGATTTCTCTCTCTTGTTTCAGGGTTCTGAACACGCAGAGGATGATCTCTTCGCGGGATTAAGGGAAGTTCCTCTGCACGTGGAAGAAAATCCAAGCGGAGTAGAGCAGTGGCTGGAGGAAGGCGAGCTGGGTGCGACCGTGCCCGCTGCTCAGCCTCTCGACGAGTGCGCGCCAACTGGGCGCGATACAGGTGGAGAGTTTGATCATCCCGCGTCCGGGGAGCCTGCCCCTCGCCTCGTGATCAACTTAGTTGGCGAGGGGGCTCGTGACAAAGCCCGCCTCGATGTGCCGCAGTCCGACTTGGACTTTCAAGGCGTGCCGGGAGATGTTACGGACGCGGATGCGGTGACTTCGCTAGAGTCGGTTCTCGACGAGATAGATTGCGTGGACGACTTTGGTCCCGAGTCTGAAGATCCCGGAGGTGAGTCAGAGACATGTCCGGGGACCGAAGGCCTCGCATCGGAGCGTCCCGAGGTACCGTCGGCAGCTGCCGCGGTCGTGTCGGAGGGCACGGACCCTTCCGCGGAGCCAGGGGGTTCTCAGCCCGAGACCCCTGACGCAGAGGCATTAGTATCGGCGAGGTCGCTTGCTAGGACGGAGTGGTATCCCGAGGAGGGCCTTGCTGCTCCCAAGGACTTCGATTGTTCGGGGGTCGATGCTTCGAGCTCGCTCACCTACCGGACATTCGTCGGTCTCCGGGAGGCATTCGCCATTCCGTCGTCCGTGGCGCTTCTCCGTCCTTTACAGGGCGACCGTCCTTTCCGGCCTCATCGTGGATTTGCCGCAGTTTCAGTTGCAAGTCTCAACTGCGGGTTGTGGCTGCCGTTTCAACCCATCATTCAGCAGCTTCTCGCCCGTCTGGGGGTGAACGCATGTCAGATGAGCCCGGCATTCTACCGCATAGTGGCGATGTGCCACATGGAGTGGCATTGCCAGACTGAGCGGGTAATGACCGTGAGTGATTTTCGCAATCTCATCGCGGTCTTTCCTGCGCCCGGGCAACCCAGTTTCTTTGTGGCCCGCGATCGCCGGAATACTAAGCTGATCATCGATTCAGAGAAGTATAATCGACGACCATGGGTGTGGGTCTCGGCGGAGGCTTTTGGCGACGCGCCGCTCCGGTTCGGCCCCTTGGCCGAGTTTTCTGCTAACGTGGGGGCCGATGACCTCGACTTTGTGAAGGGGATCCGGGGAATGTCGGAGGCTCGGAAAGCCGTCGAACGATTTCGTTCCCCTGAGCTGATGGCTTCTACCGGGTGGTTCCCGCCATTTCCACCTAGCCAGCGGACCGAGAGTGCCCCCAGTGCCGCATCATCTCTCTCGAGTGGCGATCTGCAAGGTATGTCGATGTTTCTCACTTCTTGCTCTTGTTTTTAGCTTAGGTTTTTGACTTTTGTTGCTTTTGTAGTCTCTTCGGCTAGGGCGAGGGCTCGAGCGCGCCTAGCGAAGGCTTCTCGGGACCCGAAGTCGTTGGCGGCGGTCCGTTGTCGGATTGCCGCTCGAAACGGTCGGGAGAAACCTGATACCGATCATCGGACGGGGAGTGGTCCTCGCGCTTCTTTGAAGCGACCCTCCTCCTCGGCTTTACCCGACACGTCTTCGGATTCCAAGCGCGTAAACTCGATGGTTGACGTGGAGGCTGCGAAGGTTAGGGGGGAATGTTCCCTGGGCCTTGCTCAATCTTCGATGAAGATGTGGAAGAGCGTCGTGGCCAGCAGCGACGTGGAGTTCTTTCGTCACGGCGTTTCCGATGCACAGAGAGTAAGTTTCCCTTGCCTCGTTTGTGATGAACCTATCTTTTGCTAAATTATCTTTTTGCCTTCTCAGGTGCTTGCTCGAGCGACCTGGGGCGAGAAGATCCTTCACGACCTCATCAGGCGGATGAGCCGTGCCCAGGAAGAGCTTGCTCAAGCGAAGTCCCAGCTGACCCACGCCGAGCAAGGTTCTCACTCAAAGGCGGAGTTTGCGAGTCTCCGCGAGCAGCTTCAGGAGGCTCGCGTGGAATTGGGAGTTACCCGCGGCAAGTGCGACCGTGCTCAGGCGGCGGTGGCGAAGATGGCTAAGGAGCTAACGACGGAACGTCAAGCCCTCGAAGTGGCGACTCGATCGACGGAGGTCTTCCGGAGCGAAGCGCGGGACCTTCGACGTCAATTGGAATCGCGCACGGAAGAAATTGGCATTCTTTAGGGCCAGCTTACATCGAGTGAGGCTGCCCGTGTTCGTGCGGAGCGTAAGCGCGACTCCTTGGCGGAGGAGGTGGCTCGGGTTACCGAGGAGAAAGCCGCGGCGGAACAGCTTGCGTCCGACCTTCAAGACGACTTTGATGTCGGAGTCGAGGAGGCAAGGCATGCAGCGGCGGTGGAGTGTCGGGACGCCACAGCTACCGAGAATGTTTCTCGGGGGGTCACCTTCCACTTCTTCGACTCGCTGTTCCCATCACTCGACGGGGCCGATCCTGTAGGCGACGCTCCCGCCGAGTGACCTTTTCCTTTCTTTATTTTTCTTGCGCAAGTGTTTAGCGCATGCTTTTTAGGTTTTTCCATTCAGCGCACCTGTCTTAGCGCTTGGTTACTAGGATTTTTCCCTTTAGCGCACTTGTCTTAGCGCATGCTTTCTAGGATTTGAGGCAGTTGCCTCTTTCTTTTATGAGAAGTTATTTATTTATTCTTACGAATGTTTTCGCACATTCATCTTTCATGGCATGCTTGGATGGTCGATTTGTTTGTGTCAATGGTTTTGCCCATCCTTTTACCTCAGCAGAGTACCTTATCAAACACGCCAGTCACTTGGATGGTTCGCGTTTTTAAGTATTTTCAACTGCGAATCAGCCATGCTACGTAAGCGCCTTACGTGTGCCGGATTGTGCCAAGTGGACGTATCAGGCCGCGCCAGGTAGGCGTTTTAAGCGCGCCATGCAGGCGTCTGGGATTGCGCCATGTAGGCGTCTTAGGTTGCGAAATGTAGGCGTCTTGACTGCGCCATGTAGGCGTCATAAGTGCGCCATGTAGGCGTCTTAGGTTGCGCCATGTAGGCGTCTTACAGGTTGCGCCTTTACGCGTCTTACGTGCGCCATGTAGGTGTTGGAATCGATCTAGGGTTTGAGAAAATAATTAAAGCTTCGGTAAGCGGCGGAAATTTAAAAATTTTATTTTACAAGTAAAACAGTTTTTACTAACCTAGACAAGTGCAAGTACATGTAATTAAAAACCAATATGAGCTAAGAGTTTACTAACCTTTCTTGAAGCTTGAACTTTGAAGAAGCTTTTGGAAAGTTCGCAATGCTTGTCTCCCCTCGCAGCACGTCTCTCTTTCTTTCCTCGGCATCTCGAGCAACCACGAAAGTTTCTATCACTAAATCACTCGAAAAGAAGGAATCAGTGAGTGGGCACTTTTAAACGCTACGACTTAAGAACGAGTCTCGAAGTCGCAGAGCTAAACACTAGGTCGAGTGAGGACCTAGGTGCCAAGACAAGAAAAAATCGAAAATAAACTAGAGAGAGAGAGAGGATTTTCGGCCAACAATGTCTAGAGAGAGAGTCTCTCAATCTCTAACTTATGTTGAATGAATGAAATGAAGGGAATGAGGGTCCTATTTATAGGAGAGGGGTTGGCCTTGGAAAGAAGTAGTTTCCTCTTATTTTCCAAGCCTTTATGAGCAATCTTTTATTACCCATACCTATCAAAATAGGCGCCCATCTCATACAATCCACAAGGGATTAGTTTCCTCTTTTGTTTCCCTTCTTGGTTGCCTTGGCCGATTCTCCTTGTTTCCTCATAGAGGAAATTTGTTTCCTCTTTTTCTTTTGGCAAGTATCTTGATACATTTATGCACAAAATATTCTCTTTCTCTTGGGTATTTTGGGCGCCCATCTCTCATCTAGAAGGAGCTTCTAGAAGCTTCTTCATTTGTTCATGACAACATGAGAAAAGCCCATTAAGAATTTTCAATAAAATTCTTATGAAATGAAATTAATCCACAAGGCCCAATAAACAAGTTATGGCCGAGTGACATTAAGTCATCAAATGAACTTGTCAAAAAATTTATTGACATTCATTTCATCCTTTGTCTAAAAAGACAAAAATACCCTTTTAACTATTTTCGTTCTTGTTTTGACTTAGCTTCCAGTTTAACTATTCCTATCGATGTGATTCGTGACAGTGACCTCATGGATCCAAATGAACAAAGCTTGAGCTAAACACTTGGACTCAAAAGTTCACAAACCTTTTCCAAGTTTAGCTTAATGCCAACTGACTCCACTAAAGAGCTGACACTGAAAATCTCTCGGTTCAAATGAATTTATTTTCTACTCAAGAATTCGACCTAACTATGATGAGCGGATCCACTGAATATTATCTATGTTTACCCTTCATGAATGTCATCAGCTAGTCGGGATTTACTAAATTACTAGTTTACCCTTCTAGCTGTTATTTCCTCAACTCCTTTGTCGCTTGTGAATAAGTTAGAAACAATGTATTGACGAGGAGCTAACAAGTCACATTGTTTCATCCAAAAAGAGTCAGGACTCAAATGGGACACTGGCCAGTTCATTTATTCACACTCCAAGGAACAAAGCATGAGGTGACATACATTGCATTTCAGCAATCTTGTACATGAATTCCATATCTATGAGAACTTCACAAAGTTACTCATGACAGACTCACAACTTAGTACTTCACCAATAGGCCTTGTTCGGAATCACATAGTGAGTCCGAACTTTGACTTTCTCAAATGAGAATACTAAGGTGTGAAATGGCATGTCTCATTTCAGGATTAAGGTAAGCATGATGCAATTCATACATAGTGACTTCGAGACATAAGAGGTTAAATGGTTTGTTCTTATATTGTCTCTAGAAGTGCACTGGTCAATTCAGTACCTTCGGAAGATACCTAGAAGAACTATAGAGTCCCCAACTCTCAATGCCTCATAACCAGACATCATAGATTCTTCTAACAATCATACTGAGGTCAATAGTCCTTTGACCCTAAGATTGCGAATATATCGTTTTAAGCAAACTACGAAGAGTTTGTTCATGCAAATCTACATTTGTCTCTTCGTAAGTTGTTTAGTTTGTTTATGGACTAAAAGACTAAGGTTTTATCATAAAGCTTCAGACAAGGAAGATTGAATGAACGTTTCAACTTTTATTAATAAATAAGCAGTTACAAGCAAGAGTCTTCGTAAGACTATATGACATCAAATGTACATAAATAGACACTACTACTCTTCTTGTGGGCACCATGGACAACAGTAGGCGTCTTAGGTTGCGCCATGTAGGCGTCTTACGGGTTGCGCCTTTACGCGTCTTACGTGCGCCATGTAGGCGTCTTAAGTTGCGCCATGTAGGCGTCTTACGGGTTGCGCCTTTACGCGTCTTACGTGCGCCATGTAGGCGTCTTAAGTTGCGCCATGTAGGTGTCTTACGGGTTGCGCCTTTACGCGTTTTACGTGCGCCATGTAGGCGTCTTAAGTTACGCCATGTAGGCGTCTTACGGGTTACGCCTTTACGCGTCTTACGTGCGCCATGTAGGCGTCTTAGGTTGCGCCATGTAGGCGTCTTACGGGTTGCGCCTTTACGCGTCTTACGTGCGCCATGTAGGCGTCTTTGGTTGCGCCATGTAGGCGTCTTACGGGCTGCGCCTTTACGCGTCTTACGTGTGCCATGTAGGCGTCTTAAGTTGCGCCATGTAGGCGTCTTACGGGTTGCGCCTTTACGCGTCTTACATGCGCCATGTAGGCGTCTTAGGTTGCGCCATGTAGGCGTCTTACGGGTTACGCCTTTACGCGTCTTACGTGCGCCATGTAGGCGTCTTACGGGTTGCGCCTTTACGCGTCTTACGTGCGCCATATAGGCGTCTTAGGTTGCGCCATGTAGGCGTCTTACGGGTTGCGCCTTTACGCGTTTTACGTGCGCCATGTAGGCGTCTTAGGTTGCGCCATGTAGGCGTCTTACGGGTTGCGCCTTTACGCGTCTTACGTGCGCCATGTAGGCGTCTTAGGTTGCGCCATGTAGGCATCTTACGGGTTGCGCCTTTACGCGTCTTACATGCGCCATGTAGGCGTCTTAGGTGGCGCCATGTAGGCGTCTTACGGGTTGGGCCATGTAGGCGTCTTACGATTTTTTGGTGGAGCGTGTTCTTTTGAGAGTTTCCTTACCATAGCTAGCCCCCCCAAGTTTTTTGGGTTATAAGTTAATTGTTGATAACCAGAAAACTTGCATATAACGGAATTTGAAACGGAGAGCTCGAGTTTTATTACTTTTGCGAAAAACTTGCGAGAAAATTTAAATCCTAAAACATTGGCTCGTAGGCCTTATTGAAAATGGGAAATAAAAGCGATAAAAAAGCGGGGGACGCTAGCTACTGATAGTACTGCCTCAAGTGCTCCGCGTTCCACGGGTGGCGAATCGGAGTTCCGTCCGTGTGCTCGATGTAGTATGTCCCGTCGTGAATGACTTTGCGGACTTTGTAAGGGTCTTCCCAGTTCGGGCTTAGGATGCCGGCGCCTTGGACTTGTGTGTTCTGGAACACTCGTCTGAGGACGAGGCTTCCGACGGCAAAGGTTCGCCTTTTGATCTTGGAGTTGTAGTATCTTTCGACCTTGCGCTTCTGTGCGGCGAGGCGTCTGAATGCTTCCGCTCTCTTTTCATCGATCAGGTCCAACTCAAGGCGTATGGCCTCGTCATTGTCCGCTTCGTCGAATGTATCGACTCGGAACATGGGTACCTCGGTTTCAATTGGAACCACGGCCTCGACCCCATATGCAAGGGAGAATGGCGTCTCGCCGGTGGCGTTTCGCGCTGTTGTCCTATATGCCCATAGGACGAATGGCAATTCCTCGGCCCAGGCGCCTTTCTTGTCTCCGAGCTTCTTTTTCAGGTTGCTTTTGATAGTCTTGTTGACTGCCTCGACTTGGCCGTTGGCCTGAGGATGACGCGGCGAGGAGAAGGTCTTGCTGATCTTCAATTAATCGCAGATATCTCTTACTCGCGCGTTGTCAAATTGTGCTCCGTTGTCGGTCACAATCGAGGCGGGGATACCGTGCCTGCATATGATGTTTTTCCATATGAAGTTTGTCGTGTTTGCTTCAGTTATTCTGGCAAGCGGCTCGGCCTCTACCCACTTAGTGAAGTAGTCGATGGCGATAATGGCGTACTCGTATTGCCTCGGTGCTCTAGGGAGCTTTCCAATGATGTCCACGCCCCACTTAGCAAAGGGACGTGGGACAACGATGCTGCTTAACGGGGTCGGGGGCTGTCGCGGAATTTCCGCGAAGCGCTGGCATTTATCGCAACGCCTTGCCCATTCGCAAGCATCTCACTTCATGGTAGGCCAGAAATAGCCTTGCTTAAGCGCTTTGAGCGCAAGGGAAGTTCCAGCGGCGTGGTTTCCGCAGATGCCCTCATGGATTTCGCGGAGGACCTTGGTCGACTCAACGTTATCGAGGCATCGGAGCAGCGGTGTCGAGTAACCGCGCTTATAGAGTATGCCCTCACGGAGCGTGTATTTGGATGCTAAGGCCCTCAGTTTATCGGCTTCTTTGCGGTCTTCGGGGAGTTCCCCTCTTCGTAGAAACTCGACAATTGAGTCCATCCAAGAGGGCTGAGATGCCACCTCTATGGTCCCGACTTCGTCTCGGGAGATGGACGGTCGTGGGAGGGATTCAATGGGTACGGTCCCCAATCCGTCTTCGTCGATGCCAGATCCGAGGCGAGCAAACGCGTCAGCCTCCGAATTTTGTTCTCTCGGGATTTGGTGAATCTCAAACCAAGAGAAGGCATCGAGTTTGGAATTCGTCTTAGCCAGGTATGCGACCATGTTAGGCTCCTTGGCGATGTAATCTGCGGAAACGCGTCAGCCTCCGAATTTTGTTCTCTCGCAGTGTATTCGCAGGTTATGGGAGCCGTGTTTCTGTGCCAGCTCTATCCCTACAATGAGCGCTTCGTATTCAGCTTCATTGTTGGAGGCTTGGAAGCCGTAGTGAAGGGCGTATCGCAACTTTTCCCCGTCGGGGTTAATCAGGATTATTCCGGCGCCAGCCCCCCGAGCATTAGATGCTCCGTCTACGTATAACTCCCAGATGGGACCCGTTGGGTCTACCTTCCTTTTCCGAGTTAGCGTATCATCGCTTAGGTCGGCTTCCGCTCTTCCCACATCGGGAGCGTAGGAGAATTCTGCCACGAAGTCGGCTAAGGCCTGCCCCTTTAAAGCCGTTCTTGGGTGGAACTCAATCCCGTACTCGCTCAATTCTTGGGACCAGATCGCCATGCGAGTCGATGTTCCCTTTTGAAGAGCTTTACCGATTGGATGCTCAGTTCGCATCGCAATTGGGTGAGCTTGGAAGTACGGTCGTAGCTTCTTTGCTGCCGTTACGAGAGCCAGAGAAACTTTCTCAATCTCGGTGTAGCGCGTTTCCGCGTCGAGTAAGGCTTTGCTTACGTAGTAGATCGGCCACTGGACCTTGTTTTCTTCGCGGACAAGGACAGCACTTACAGCTCTTTCAGAGACGGCGAGATACACGTATAGCGTCTCGCCCTCTCTCGGTTTAGAGAGGAATGGTGGGGACCCGAAGTAAGCCTTCATTTCTTGGAAGGCACTTTCGCATTCGTCCGTCCACTCAAAGCCGTCCGTCTTCTTCAGAGCTTTGAAGAACGGTTGACACTTGTCGGTGGCTTTAGACACGAAGCGTGTTAGAGCGGCAATCCGACCGGTCAGGCTTTGTACCTCTTTGACTCGTCTTGGCGACTTCATTTCAAGGAGTGCCTTGATTTTTTCCGGGTTCGCCTCAATGCCTCGTCGGCTGACGATGTAACCGAGGAACTTCCCGGATTCAACCCCGAATACGCACTTGTTGGGGTTGAGCTTCATTTTATATCGGCGGAGGATTGTGAACATCTCCCTTAGGTCGTGTACGTGATTGGTTGCCAGTAGGCTTTTAACGAGCATGTCGTCCACGTACACCTCCATCGTCTTGCCGATTTGATCGGCGAAGATCCGATTTACCAAGCGTTGGTACGCTGCTCCCGCGTTCTTAAGGCCGAAAGGCATGACCTTGTAACAGTAGAGACCTCGATCGGTGACAAAGGTCGTCTTAATTTGATCGGGCTTGTGCATTCGAATTTGGTTGTAGCCTGAATAGGCGTCCATGAAGCTTAGAAGTTCATGGCCGGCCGTGGCGTCCACCAGTTGTTCGATGCGCGGGAGTGGAAGCAGTCCTTAGGGCAGGCTTTGTTAAGATCTTTGTAGTCTATACAAATTCGCCACTTCCCGTTGGGCTTTTTTACCATTACCACGTTGGCGACCCACTTGGGGTACTTAGCCTCTCGAATGAAGTTTGCGGTGAGGAGTTTCTCGACCTCTTCATTTATGGCCAGGTATCGTTCTGGGTTGAACGTTCGTCTAGCCTGCACTTTTTCGGCGACCTTTGGGTCGTCGTTCAGTCGGTGCACTATTACCTCGAGATCCATTCCGGGCATGTCCGCATGAGTCCATGCAAAAACATCCTTGAACTCCCTAAGGAAGGCGGTAAGCTGAGTTTTGATGGCGAGTGGAAGTCGGGTGCCGATTTTTACAACCTGATCAGGCTTCGATTCGTCCAGGACGATTGGCACAAGATCATCGGAGGTTTCCACCTTAAGTCTTTCGACTTCATCACGGGGGTCAAGTTCTCCGAACTTCGTTGCATCCCTTATGTTGCATGGGTAATCGTCTTCAAGTTGGAAGATTGTGTTGACCCCTTTTCCCGCGGACTTGCCATCAACTCCTTGCACGTAGCATATTCTGGCTTGGGATTGGTCTCCAGCCATAATGCCAATTCCCCCTTCGGTGGGGAACTTCACCAGTAGGTGATACGTGGAAGTGATTGCCCTTAGCCGGTTCAACGTGGGTCGCCCGATGATTAAGTTGTAAGGCGACTCTTGATCGACCACTAGGAATGGGACCATGTGAACGGCCTCGATTCCTCCAGGGGTCCCAAAGGTGACCGGTAGGTCGATAATGCCCTCGGTCATAACCTTTTCCCCAGTGAACCCAAACAATGGTGTTTGGGTCGGAGTCAGGCGCAGCCCCCCGAGCTTCATGCGCTCTAGGGTGGACTTGAAAATTATTACGGCAGCGCTGCCGTTATCGATGAGAACCCTTTTCACCAAGTTATTGGCCACTTGGGCTTTGAGCACGATCGCGTCATTGTGCGGATGCACAACTCGCTTGGCCTCTTCATTGGTGAAATACATCGTCTCGTGAGGCACGGACGGAGGTTCTTCATATGTGAAGTTGACGTGCATAGCAGCGTCTTCCTGAGACACAGCCCTAAGGAATTTCTTCCGTTGTCGGGCTGAACCTCCATCTTGTGGACCTCCCAGTATGGTGGTTACCACGTGCAGTTGTGGGTTGGCGTTGGCAGTAGCCGTGGTTCGGTCGGTAGAAGCGGCTGTTCCTCCTCCTTGACCAGACTGTTGTCTGTTCGCGGTGGGGCCCGCAGCGCCAATCATGCGCAACACGAACTCCTTCAGCTCACCCCGTTGGATCAAAGCCTCGATTTGCCTTTTGAGGTTGTAGCATTCCGAGGTCAAATGACCGTATTCCCGATGGAACTCACAATACCTGGATCGATCGCGAGTTGCGGGATCCTTCTTCATTGGAGCCGGGGGCGTGAACTTGTCACGTGCCAGAGCCAAGATCCTTTCCGGTGCCGTGTTCAGCGGCGTGAATGACGAGTACCCTTTGAAGTTTTCCGCAAGTCGCGGTTTCTGAGGTACAGGGGGTTGGTTGCTAGGAACCTGGTTCCTTTTGTCTCGCCTTTTACGAGGTTCGTTCTGCTCGCGGCTAGGTTCTTCTCGGCGGCGAGAGCTTTGATTAGTGCTCTTGCGGCTGTCGAGGTAATCTTCGACTCCCATGAAGGTCTTAGCTCGAGTCATTAACTCGGCCATGGTGGAAGGGACACGGCCGACGACAGACTTGAGGAAGTCACTTATGCGCAAGCCTTCTATGATAGCGGCAATTGCGTCACTGTCATCAAAGCGGTCGACCTTGTTTGACTCTTCAGTGAATCGGGCGAGGTATCGTCTAAGAGTCTCGCCACTATCTTGCCTGATTGACCACAGGTACATCTTGGTCTTCTTTTGGACCATAGATGTAGCGAACCGTGCTAGGAACATGTCCTTCAGGTCTTTGAACGAGTGGATGCTTCCTGGCTTTAAGTTCTTGAACCACTCAAAGCCGGGTCCGGCGAGGGTCAAACTAAAGGCTTGGCACATGGCACCAGGAGAAACACCCTGCATCGTCATCCAGGTTTCATAGTGCTGGATGTGGTAAGCAGGATCTGCTTTCCCATCATAGGGAGCGAGGTTCGGGAGCTTGAAATTCCCCGTACAAACCTCAACCAGTATCTGAGTAGTGAAAGGTGATGAATTCTCCTCAACGACCCCATAGGCACTTCCACCTATTCCGTATTCTCGGAGATCTCGTACCTCATTTCGAAGGTTGTGGATCATAGTGACCACATCGAGACCGGTCGTTGGAGTAACCCCTTGATCGGGAGGAGTCACCTGCAGCCTCTCGTTAGACCCTTGTCCTGCTCGGCGGTTCCCGTTAGTTGGGGCTGCCAGCGGGATATTGGGTCTAGAGCTTAGTCGCTCTCTCAGATCATTGCCACGCCCAATGCGTTGAGCAGTGAGGTGGTCCCTAAGGTCAGGGCTGGCCGTACGGAGGCGCCGGCTTTGCTTGCGACGGTGCGCTCTCCGCGCGCCCTGACTGTCCGCAACATTCTCCCTCGGACCTAGTCGGTCGAGAGCCGAACGTCGGGAATTCCCCTCTTGAGAAGCTGCCGGCGCATCGCCTGTTCGGGGTAAGGGATTCGACGGACCGGCTTCAAACACGGCGGGGAGTCCCCCGTCCTTCGTGAGAGAAGTCTCGATATCCTCCGACTCACCAGTACCCTCGTAATCAGGGTCGCGGTCGCGGCTTTCCTCGTTGAGGTTCTCAGGATCCCCGTTGGGGATCGTCGTGTCACGCATAGGTTGCTTCGCAGCCAGTCGGCTGTGGTACCTTGCGTTCTTCGCCTTCAGTCGACGGATACTCTCCTCTAACTCCACGATGCGGTTGTCCCTGCTATCAGGAGATGGAAATGGTGAGCGGGTCGAGCTCTCTTCGTGGAGCGACTCTTCGTCACCATGCGCTCGGGAGCGCAAGAAGTATTTCTTGGTCCCAGTGACGTTTTCGGGGTTGTTCACGCCCTCAGAACGTGCGGGTGGTTGGCTACTCATCTTTTCTCAAGTTCGAGAAAGTTGAGTTCGCAGAAGAAAAGAAGAAGATGAACAGAAGGGATTTCGGGCTGAATAGGTCGGGAAGTCCCCTCCTTCTAGCGCCAAAATGTTGTCGCACGAAAATGAACAACTATTTAAAACCTCGGGCGGTTCGATCCAAGGCCGGACCAAGTGATCGCACCCAGGCAAAGAGTGTGAACTCGATAGTCTCGAGCTAGGGTTTTCTCCGATCAACCCGCCTCTCGGGAGAGGTAGAGGGTGAGGAGGAGGAGTGACCGTGCCTTGGTTGTCGGCTGCCTACGTACCCGTGCGTGGGATCAGGTCAAAACGTAGTTCAAGCGTGAAAGACGCAGTATGAGGCGCGGAGCCTTGGTGGAGAGGCGTGCTCGACGAAGGAGACGGGGCGCGAGAGTCCTCGGCAGCGTCTCAGAACTTCGGAGATCGCGTACGCGTCTAGCGTGTTAGACGCGCGAGGGGAACTCTAGTCGAGAACCCTAGGGGCGTGCTTGAGCACCGGAGAACGTTCGGTCAAAGGGAGCGACGTTCGGGAAGTCCCTGTGAGTGCTTCGGAACCTTTGAGAACGGGGGAGAGAGAAGAGAGTCTGTTTCAGGCCAAATATGGCATCCAGAGAAGCAGAGAAGAGTAAGAAATCGAGCGTGTCGATAGGAGATGAAGAGAATTTATCGAATTGAATAGGCTTCAATGGGATATTATTGGATGGCTTTCCCCTCAATAGGAGGGGGTTTATATAGGTGTTTGGGAGCCTTAGAAGGTCTCTTTTTCGTCCATGTGGGACTAGGAACGCGCATGCCATCAAGTGGAGGCGCACGGCGCGTGCGGCGCACAAAGCGCGGCGCACAATGCGCGGCGCGCGGCGCAGGGGGCGCGGCGCGCAGGTCACCGGGCGCGGCGCGCCGTCTGCTGCACGACTGGCCGGCGTAGTGTGTTGTGCGCGTGATGAACGGCTCGTCTTGCCGGGCTCTTGCGGGCCTTCGAATATCATTCTTCCCACGTGAAATATGAAGATTTCCACTTGACGAGAGTGACTCGATTCGAGGAGCAAGGCTCAACTCGACGAGAGCGACTAGCGACTTGACTCGAGGAGCGACTCGAGAATGACTCGCGGCTCGACTCGAAGAACAATTCAAGGCTCGACTCGAGGAGCGAAGCTCGACTCGAGGAGATTGACTCAAGGCTCGACCCAAGGAGCGAAGCTCGACTCGAGGAGATTGACTCAAGACTCGACTCGAGGAGCGAAGCTCGACTCGAGGAGTCAAGAGTTTGGGCGAGGGCTTGAAGACATGCCGCTCTTCGAGACCTCCGGCCTGACCATCGGCCCTTTGAGCGACGTGCCTTCTTGGCATCTCGGGTTTTCCGAAAACGACCGACAACAGCATGCACGGCTAATGGCCGGCCCAAGGACATGCTCGGCCACTCATGACATGCTTGGCCAATGGCCGGCCCAAGGGCCAGCCTCGACCGTTGGCCATCCCTAGAGTCTTCCCTCGGCCAATGGGTTCCCCAAACACCTCTTGGCCATCTATAAATACAAGGGTCCACCCCTCGACATAGGTAATCTGAAATTGAGTACCGAAATGCTGCTGAACTTGTACTACACTCGTTTCTCTCAAGCTTCGACCCTCTAAACACCAAACCCTCTATACTGCACCTCAATGCTCCTAATGTTGAGCGTCAGAGAGGTAAATAGAGGCACACCCTCTGTTTTCCCTTTGTAGTTCACGTGTCTTCCTCTTATTTTCAGGTGTTCCGACGAGCGCTATCAACATCCAAGCTCAGGGACGACTTGGGATACCAAGTCCGACACGTCCAAGCCAAAGCGAGACCACTTGGTCCGGCCTTGGGTCTAACCGCTTGAGGCTTATAAAGTTTGATCTTCAAAAGATTGCGTCACCGATCCCACGAAATTTGCTGACGCCGAGCTCCCATCACCCCATCCGAAGGAGAAGTCGCCTTCCTCTATGCTTTTGCTTTTCCTGAACCAATCAGGGAACAACAAATATAGTTAGTAGCAATGAAGTCAAGAATCCACATTGATACATTATCAGCTATGTGTTGTCGGTCGTTTTCGGAAAACCCGGAACGCCGGAAAGGCGCACCGCTCAAAGGGCCAATGGTCAGACCGGAGGTCTTGAAGAGCGGCAAGCCTTCCGTCACGAGTCGACTGGTAAGCCCTCGTGCCAAACTCTTAGCTCTTCAACTCGAGCCTCGCTCCTTGAGTTGAATAATTCCCTCTAGTCGAGCCCTCGCTCTTCCTGGAAGAGTCCCAGGCGACAAATGAGGTCGTATAGAATGTTCTCGAGTTGAGCCTTGTTCCTCGAGTCGAGTCATTCTCCTCGAGTCTAGACTCGCTCCTCGAGTCTAGTCATTCTCCTCGAGTCGAGCTTCGCTCCTCGAGTCGAGTCATTCTCCTCGAGTCGAGACTTGCTCCTCGAGATGAGTCATTCTCCTCGAGTCGAGTCACTCTCCTCGAGTCGAGCCTTGCTCCTCGAGATGAGTCATTCTCCTCGAGTCGAGCTTCACTCCTCGAGTCAAGTCATTCTGATGAGAACCTCGCTGCCTTTGCGATGAACGAAGCTCAAATCGTTGCGGAATTACGTGGGTTGCCTCAATAAGTCTTTGCTTCAATTTGGATGAAGGTTTGCTGTATTGTTGTTGTAGGGAATTTTTGGTGGTTTTTGGATAGGTTGAAAGGAAGGGTCGGTTTGGTGTTTTGGGTGGAGTACTGATAATCGCCACAATAGTTTGTAATTTGAACTATTGATAAGATTGAAAGGGAAATGAAAGACGCCACAATAGTCTATGGAATGAAACTATTGATAAGTCTAGAACTCGAAGAACGCCACAAGTTATTTGTCTTGATAAGTTCAACGATTTAGAACCTAAGAAATTAGAGAGTATTTTCTCACAAAATGTTTTCAGAAATGTTGGTTGATTTTCATTCAGATTGAGTTGCCTATAAATACAACTTCAAATGATGGTTACAAGCATACCAAAAGACATAATTAAAACTTTAAACACTAACATAAATTCAGATGAAAACGAAAAGACTTAGGAAAAGAAAAGTCTTTTGGAAATGAAAAGTTTTGTAAGTGAAAAGTCTTTGAAAATGAAAAGACTTGTGGAAAATGAAAAGTCTTCTTGTAATGGACGTCCAAATGAAGAAGTTGGCTGATTGTGTTGATTTGTGGACCTGGATGAACTTCAAATTGGGCTGTCCAAGACTTTATTTTGGGCTGAAATCATGTTGAGTAACTTTGACTCATCAAAGTCAATGTTTTGAGCTTGGAACTTGCTGAGTAGAATGGATACGTCCTCTTTGACTCTCTTTGCTCGGGCTCGCGTCAATGGGCCATCTGAAGTATAATGTTTGTGCGAGGCTGATTGTTATTGGTGATGTCCTCATCATTGCCCCCGAGTTGGAAAGGATTTGCCCTCAAATCCGAATCTGCATAAAAAGGAGACAAATCAGTGACATTGAAAGCAGCACTAACATTGTACTTACCTTGTAGATCGAGTTTGTAAGCGTTGTCATTGATTTTGGAGACCACTTGGGAAGGACCATCGCCACGTGGAAGTAATTTTGATTTGCGTTGTTGTGGAAAACGCTCCTTGCGCAAGTGAACCCAAACCCAATCGCCGGGCTGAAATATGACTTTGGTGCGCCCTTTGTTCGCATGTTTCATGTATTGGTCATTGCGGCGTTCAATGTTGAGCCGAACTTTCTCGTGGAGGGATTGTACAAATGCTGCCTTTTGTTCGCCGTCAAGATTAACCTGTTCAGAATTAGGCAGAGGGAGTAAATCCAAAGGCGTAATAGGATTGAAACCATAAACAATTTCAAAAGGGGAAAATTGGGTGGCTGAATGCTTGCTGTGGTTGTATGCAAATTCGACATGCGGTAAACACTCTTCCCATGACGTGATGTGTTTCTTGATTATGGCACGCAACAAAGTGGACAAGGTTCGATTCACAACTTCAGTTTGTCCATCTGTTTGTGGATGACAAGTGGTGGAGAACAGCAATTGAGTACCTAATTTGGACCACAATGTCTTCCAAAAATAACTGAGAAATTTCACATCCCCGTCAGAAACAATTGTTTTAGGCATGCCATGTAAACGAACAATTTCACGAAAGAATAATGTAGCAATGTTTGAAGCGTCATTTGTTTTTTTGCATGGAATGAAATGGGCCATTTTGGAAAATCTGTCAACAACAACAAACACAGAATCATTGCCCTTTTTAGACCTTGGCAACCCTAAAACAAAATTCATGGATAAATCAGTCCAAGGCGAGTGAGGGACGGGAAGTGGAGTGTACAAACCATGAGGGTGACTTTTTGACTTGGCTTTTTTACAAACAATGCAGCGATTACAGATTTTCTCAACATCTTTTTTAAGCTTTGGCCAATAAAAATGTGCTTTTATGATATGCAAAGTTTTAGCAACACCAAAATGTCCCATTAAACCACCACTATGCGCCTCTCGAATAAGTAATTCACGAATAGAACAACTAGGTAAACACAGTTTGGTTTTATGAAACAAATATCCATCATGCATGTAAAAGTCACCGAAAGCCTTTTTGTTGCAATTTTCAAAAATCACTCCAAAATCCGAATCATTTTTGTACAAGTCTTTGATCATTTCAAAACCCAACAAGTGCGCAGTCAAAGATGAAAGCAAGACATACCTTCGAGAAAGGGCGTTGGCTACCACATTCTCCTTACCTGATTTGTACCGAATGACATATGGAAAAGGTTCGAGAAACTCCATCCACGTCGCGTGTCGTTTGTTCAGCTTGTGTTGTCCTTTGAGATACTTCAAGGATTCATGGTCGGTGTGGATGACAAACTCTTTGGGAAGGAGGTAGTGCTGCCATGTTTCTAAGGCGCGGATGAGTGCTTATAGCTCCTTGTCGTATGTTGGGTAATTTAGCGATGCGCCTTTCAGTTTTTCGCTAAAATATGCCAAAGGACGGCCGTCTTGCATGAGGACAACTCCTATTCCGATTCCCGAAGCGTCGCACTGAATCTCGAAAGGTTTGTCAAAGTTTGGTAGCGATAAGAGAGGAGGATTGATGAGCCGCTCTTTCAAGGTGTGGAAGGCCTCTTCTTGCTCGTATCCCCATTTAAAACTAACATCTTTCTTTATAAGCTAAGTCAAGGGGGCTGCGATGGTGGTGAAGTTTGGGACAAAACGGCGGTAAAACCCAGCGAGGCCATGGAAGCTTCGTACCTGTCCCACGGTTGTTGGTGTCGGCCAATCTTGTATTGCTTTAACCTTGGTGGTATCCACAGAGATTCCCTTTGCGCTGACTACAAAACCAAGAAACACAACTTCGTCCGTGCAAAAAGAACACTTGGACAGGTTAGCATACAATTTTTCTTTGCGCAAAACCTCAAAAACCATGTTTAAATGAATCATATGGTCATTTAAATTCAGACTATAAATCAATATGTCATCAAAATAAACAACCACAAAGTGTCCAATGAAAGGTCGTAAAACATGATTCATCAAGCGCATGAACGTACTTGGAGCATTAGTTAAACCAAAGGGCATGACTAACCACTCATATAAACCGTGTTTTGTTTTGAAAGCCGTTTTCCATTCATCACCTTCTTTCATTCTAATCTGATGATAACCGCTTCGCAAATCGATTTTTGTAAAAACACATGCACCATGTAATTCGTCAAGCATATCATCCAAACGGGGAATGGGAAAACGATACTTTACCGTGATGTAATTGATGGCACGACAATCTACACACATGCGCCAACTGCCGTCTTTTTTTGGTACGAGTAGAACGGGAACAGCACACGGGCTTAAACTCTCACGGATGTATCCTTTGGCAAGGAGCTCGTCAATTTGTCGTTGGAGCTCTTTCGTCTCGGTTGGGTTGACTCGGTATGCTGGTCTATTGGGGAGGGCAGCGCCTTGTACCAAGTCGATTTGATGTTCGATGCCTCGGAGTGGTGGCAAACCGGCGGGAACATCTTTGGGAAACACGTCCGCAAAATCCTGTAATAACTCAACAATACCACTTGGCAAATTTTTGTCAATCTGGTTAGTAAAAAGCAGGTTCCCTTTGAAGAGGAACATCAAAACAGATTTTTTTTGAAAAATTGCCTTTTTAACCTTGCTTGCACTCACTAGAAAATTTTGTTTTCTCTCAATCGTTTTGGCCAGAGTTTGATTGCCTTTTTCTTTGGTACTCTCGGCCTGTTTGGGAATGTGGGCTAGCTTTTCAATTTGGTTGGCATTTTGGTGGAGGTGAGCTTGATCTTTTAGGACTTGGGAAGGAGAGAGTGGGGGAAAGAATGACCTGGTGGTTTTTGTACATGAACTTGTATTTGTTGGAGTGGCCATCGTGAATAACGCGGCGGTCGAATTGCCAAGGCCGACCGAGGAGGATGTGGCATGCCTCCATTGGTGCAACGTCGCACAAAACCTCGTCCTCGTATTTGCCAATCTTGAAAGGAACAAGGACCTGTTCGGCGACACGAACTTCACCACTGTCGTTCAGCCAATGTAGCTTGTAAGGATGGGGGTGTTTCGTCGTTGTCAAGGACAGCTTGTGGACAAGTATGGTACTGGCGACGTTAGTGCAGCTGCCGCTATCGATAATAAGGCTGCAAACTTTGCCGAGGGTGTGGCAGCGCATGTGAAATATTGTGTCTCGCTGCGCTTGGTCGTCGTCGTCTTTCGCAGACACACTAAGCAACCTTCTGGTGACAAAGGTGAGGTGTTCATCTTCAACGCCATTGTTGTCGTAGATTGGTTCATCGTAGTCGGCGAAGTGGTGCAACTCTGCCTCATCTTCCGTCTCTACATTGCCATTGTCTCGTAGAATCATGGCTCGCTTGTTAGGGCAGTCAGAAGCAACATGTCCTTTCCCTCGACACTTGAAACACATTATGTCACGGTTACGGGAAGGAGTAGAAGCAGAAATAGGAGACCTGCCTTTGTTCACCATAGGTGTTGGTTGTGTTTGGGTGGATGTTGGTGGTGTAGAATGTTTGTCATCAGGTTTGGGGAAGGCTGGTTTCCACGGTGTTTTGTTGGGGAAGTGGCTGAACCGGGTTGAATCGGTTTTGAGTTGTTTCTCGACAGCGATTGCCATGTGCACCATATCTTCAATATCAACGAACTGTTGGAGCTCGACTTGGCGCGCAATATCTCTGTTTAGGCCCGTCAAGAAGCGAGCCATGGTTGCCTCTGGTTCCTCGTCAACCCCCGTGCGTATGAGAGTAATTTCCAAGTCTTGATAATACTCTTCAACAGTGCGTGACCCTTGGCGTAGGCGCTGAAGTCGGTTGAACATATCACGGTAATAGTGGCTGGGAATGAACCGCTTGCGCATGACAATTTTCATCTCGTCCCATGTGTCAATGGGTCGATCTCCGGTGCGTCGCCTACTGATGGACACCTGTTCCCACCAAATTAAGGCATAGTTGCTGAATACTGTGGCGGCCAGCCTCACCTTCTTCAACTCGGAATAATTGTGGCAGTCAAAGACGAGTTCCATCTCGCGTTCCCACTCAAAGTAAGCGTCGGGATCGTTTTTGCCGTTGAAGGAAGGGACACGCATCTTTATGCCTCTAAAATCGTCGTCCTCTCGGTGGCGTGGTGGAAAATTATGTCGGCGACGGTTGTCGAAGTCCCATGCATCGGCAGGAAAATGGTCATCATCGTTCTCATCAGCGTTCACCCAGCGGCCGCGGCGTGCGTGTGGTAGATTTCGGCATGGATGCCTCGGTTGTGGTGGGTTGTCTCGACGAGCTTGTCGTGGAGGAAGGGGTTCATGTGGTTGGTCGTGGAAGGGATTCTCAAACTCGGGTGTTTGGTGTTGTTGTTCTATTTCGTCAAGTCTTCTATGGATGGGATCGAGCATGCGTTGCATTGCTTGAACAATGTCTTCCATCGTCAAAAGTGGCTGAGAAGAGGAAGGACTATCGCGGTCACGGTAATTCGCCATGAATCTGTGCAAAACAGTAATATATATATATATAATATGTAGTGTTAAAGGACCTCACAAAACACTCCCTTACGTGTTTCACTCAAACAATGGAATCACTCGTGTTTATCACTCGTTTTTGGCTTTTTTAGAATGTGTTCTCTCATGCCTTTTTCCACTCGCATACTCTCTTGAAAACTTAAGCTCTAAACAAAGAACCGAACAAGGTAAAAACAAAGTGGCTGTGTGAATTCTAGGGTAAGAATGTGTTCTCTCGTTTTTTTTTTTTTTTTTTTGCTATGAACTGGAATGGTATATGCTAAAAGATTGTGGAGAAGAAGTATTCTAGGATATATAATTTGGAAGAAAGTATTTTGGAGTAAAGGAAAAGAGATAAATTAAAACACACAAAAAAATTAAGAAAAAAAAAGTTTTCTGGAGAGATAGAGTTTTCTGGAGGGATAAAACTTTCTGGAGAGAATAGCTTGCTGGAGGATTTTTTATTTTTTATTTTTTTTGCGTTTTTTTTGCGTTTTTTTGTTTCTTTTTTTCTTTTTTAATGAAAGAAAGAGTAATTCGATCCAAAAAAAAAAAAAATTGACTAATTGAGAGCCTAAGCTCTGATACCAAATGATGAGAACTTCGCTGCCTTTGCGATGAACGAAGCTCAAATCGTTGCGGAATTACGTGGGTTGCCTCAATAAGTCTTTGCTTCAATTTGGATGAAGGTTTGCTGTATTGTTGTTGTAGGGAATTTTTGGTGGTTTTTGGATAGGTTGAAAGGAAGGGTCGGTTTGGTGTTTTGGGTGGAGTACTGATAATCGCCACAATAGTTTGTAATTTGAACTATTGATAAGATTGAAAGGGAAATGAAAGACACCACAATAGTCTATGGAATGAAACTATTGATAAGTCTAGAACTCGAAGAACGCCACAAGTTATTTGTCTTGATAAGTTCAACGATTTAGAACCTAAGAAATTAGAGAGTATTTTCTCACAAAATGTTTTCAGAAATGTTGGTTGATTTTCATTCAGATTGAGTTGCCTATAAATACAACTTCAAATGATGGGTACAAGCATACCAAAAGACATAATTAAAACTTTAAACACTAACATAAATTCAAATGAAAACGAAAAGACTTAGGAAAAGAAAAGTCTTTTGGAAATGAAAAGTTTTGTAAGTGAAAAGTCTTTGAAAATGAAAAGACTTGTGGAAAATGAAAAGTCTTCTTGTAATGGACGTCCAAATGAAGAAGTTGGCTGATTGTGTTGATTTGTGGACCTGGATGAACTTCAAATTGGGCTGTCCAAGACTTTATTTTGGGCTGAAATGATGTTGAGTATTTTTGACTCATCAAAGTCAATGTTTTGAGCTTGGAACTTGCTGAGTAGAATGGATACGTCCTCTTTGACTCTCTTTGCTCGGGCTCGCGTCAATGGGCCATCTGAAGTATCAATGTTTGTGCGAGGCTGATTGTTATTGGTGATGTCCTCATCACATTCTCCTTGAGTTGAGCCTTGCTCCTCGAGTCGAGTCATTCTCCTCAAATCGAGCCTTGCTCCTCGAGTCAAGTCACTCTCCTCAAGTCGAGCCTTGATCCTCGAGTCGAGTCACTCTCCTCAAGTCGAGCCTTGCTCCTCGAGACAAGTCATTCTCCTCGAGTCGAGTCACTCTCCTCGAGTCGAGCCTTGCTCCTCGAGTCGAGTCATTCTCGCTCCTCGAGTCGAGTCAAGCCTTGCTCCTCGAGACGAGTCATTCTCCTCGAGTCGAGCCTCGCTCCTCGAGTCGAGTCACTCTCCTCGAGGCGAGCCTTGCTCCTCTAACCATAAACTTGTTTCAACTTTATTTCAGCAAGATGTCTCTCAACCCTCTCTCCCATCCTTTCCTCAAACAAACTCGAAGGCAAAAACTACGTTGATTGTAAACGTAAATTCTACATCGTCCTTACCGTTGACAAGCACAAGTGGGTACTCACCACCGCGTGTCGTCCTCAGACGAAGGATAATTCGACTCTGGCTCCGCTCGGATGAGATTGCAAGGACACCTTGGCAGCCTGGCTCCGCTCGGATGAGATTGCAAGGACGCCTTAGCATGTATGAACAATGTGCTCCAGCAGCAACATTGTGACACTGGGACAGCCGCTGACATACTCTATAATCTCCATGAGATGTTTGGAGGGAAAGGGCGTCAGACCAGACATCAAGTAGTCCGACAATTTATAAACTGTCGCATGAAGGCTAGGACTCCTGTTAGGCAACATATGATGTTGATCATTAGTTACCTAAATCAGATGGAAATCCTAGGATCCGAAATCGATGGGGAGACCAAAATAGATATGATCTTGGAAACTCTCCTCGAATCTTTCTATACGTTCAAGCTGAACTACTCCATGAACAAGCTAGAGTACACTGTTACCGAGCTTATGACGGAGCTTCACAATGCTGAGGGTGTCACAAAGAAAAAGAGGACTCAAGGAGAGGCGCATGCTACTGAGCACAAAGCCTCCACCTCTGGATCTCAGAAGAGACCTCGCAAGGGCAAGAATAAGAACCAAAGCAAGGATCATAAGAAGAAGAAGCCCCAGGCAATCAAAGTGGACAAGTCTAACGAAAAATGCCACCACTGCAATGAACCCGAACATTGGTACATGATCAGTCATGCCTACCTCAAAGCTAAGGAAATATTTATTACTGAAGCATGCTTAGTACGTAGTGTTATCTCACGAAAATGAACAACTATTATCTACCTCGGGCGGTTCGATCCTAGGCCGGACCAAGTGATCGCACCCGGGCCAAAAGTGTGAACTCGAAAGTCTCGAGCTAGGCTTTCTCCGATCAACCCGCCTCTCAGAAGAGGGTAGGGATGTGGAGGAGGAGTGACCGTGCCTTTGTGGTGTAGGCTGCCTACGTACCCGTGTGTGGGATCAGGTCAGAACGTAGTTCAGGCGTGTGTAACGCTGTGTGAGGCGCGGAGCCTTAATGGAGAAGCGTACTCGACGAAGGAGACGGTGCGTGGAGGAGTCCTCGGTGACGTCTCAGAACTTCAGAGATCGCGAGCGCGAGAGAGAATGTGTGTTTTCTCTCTTTTGGAGACGTGGAAGACTCTAAGTTAAGAGTTCCTTGTTGTGACGGAGATTCCGGACGCGTAGGCGATTTCTAGTCGGAAATGCCGGACGCGTAGGCGATTTCTTGTCAGAAATGGTGGGCGCGTCTAGGGTGCTAGACGCGTTGCTCGCGTGATATCTCTCTTTGTGGCATATGGGCTTTGTTTTCTCTCAGGTTTGCTCTCTTTGGCTAGAACTTGTCTCTCTTGTTTTCTCTCTTTGGGTTGTGTTTGATTTTCTTGTTTTCTCTCATTTTTCTTTTGTTCACTCAATTTGTGTGATCTGTTTTGATCCTCAAAAACTTCATATGGGGTCAGTGGTGCAAGAATGATTTTGCGTTCTTTGTGGAAGAATGAGTGTTTGTTGGTGAAGCCATCATGTTGAACCCGACGATCGAATTGCCATGGCCTTCCCAAGAGAAGATGCCCAGCTTGCATTGGCACTACATCACATTTCACTTCATCTTCATACTTCCCGATTTTGAATGGTACCAAAACCTGCTTTGTTACCCTAACTTCTCCACTATCATTTAGCCATTGAAGCTTGTATGGTCGGGGATGTTTCAGTGTTTTAAGTCCAAGTTTCTCCACCATTGCTGCTCTAGCAACATTAGTGCAACTCCCTCCATCTATGATGACACTGCAAACCTTTTCTTTCACATGGCACCGGGTGTGAAATATGTTCTCACGCCGAACCTTCTCATCGTCTTCTTTGGCATGAGTACTCAAAGCTCTTCTTGAGATCAATAAGAAATCTCCATGTTCAGCACCAAACTCTTCATCTTCCACCGATGCATCCTCCAATTCTGGCATATCCGGATCTACTTCTTCACTCGCCTCTGACTCAATCTCTCCATTCTCTCGGATCACCATAACTCGCTGATTGGGGCATTGATTTGCGATGTGCCCTCTTCCTTGACATTTGAAACACTTGATCTCACTAGATCGAGTTTGTGTAGTCGGCGGTTTAACATTATCCGGGGCTGTCGGTGGGGCTGCCTTTTGCTCAAATCTTCCCTTTGAACTTGAAGGGGCTTCTTCTTTTTTTGGGTTCTTAGATCTCCAAGGATGTGGTGTTGAGTTTTGTTGCACTTGTCTATGACGCATATTACTTTGTTTTAATTGCCTTTCCACCTTCAATACCATATGGACTAGATCCTCCATCTCCACATAATGGTGTAGCTCTATCGCATCCCCAATCTCCCTGTTTAGGCCATTTAGGAACCTAGCCATCGTTGCTTCCCGATCCTCCTCGACATTGGCCCTGATCAACGTCACCTCCATCTCCTTGTGGTACTCATCCACGCTGCGACTACCTTGTCGTAGACTTTGTAATTTGAGGAGTAAATCGCGCCGGTAATGACTTGGCACAAATCTTTTCCTCATCGCCCTCTTCATCTCAGCCCAACTTTCAATGGGTAGTTCACCATCATACCTCCGATTAGTGGTCAGCTTATCGCACCAAACAATGGCATACTCGGTGAACTCAATGGTTGCCAGCTTTACTTTCTTCAACTCGGAGTAGTTATGACAATCGAAAACCAACTCCATCTTCCTTTCCCACTCCAAGTACTCCTCCGGATCTGTTCTTCCTCGAAACGTTGGAATATTCACTTTAATGCTCCCCAGATTATTGTCAACTTCATTACGGTTTCCTCTATCACGTCTTTGGCCATTCCTCCTATGACTCCCTGCAGACTCTCTTTCAAATCTTTCCTCCAAATCGCTCGCGTCAGATTGATCATGGGGATTTTGAGGTTGTTCTCGCTGACCACGTTCTTCAACAAGTTCAAGACGGTTGCTGATGCGATCCACTTCCTGCCTCATTATTCTCCTTACTTCTCCCATGATAGCCTCAACTTGGAAACGGTTGTTATTGTTTTGTGGCTGGTCGTTGTCATTTCCGGACCCCGACATGCTTGTTTAGTTCCTGCACAAGTCAGCAAACGGTGAAATAAAAGGACCTCACAACACTCGCTCATGTGTTTCACTCGTATTATGAAATTCACACAACTTCCACTCGTGTTTTGCAATCAATTATTCGGCTTTTACCCTCTAATGATCTCACTCACTCTTGCCTATTTCCACTCAAATTCTCTTTCGTTTCTTTGAAAACTAGACGAACAATAATGGAAAGCAATTCCTTATACCGATCAAAATCACAACAAGCCAAGCGAAGAAGTACGAACGACAACAACACAAAGAGAGTATATGGTAAAATCTGGACGAATTTGAAAATACATCAAGGGAGCGAAAGAAAATAATGATATTTAACACGAAGATCTAAAGAGAAGCACTTAATTTCAATTCAGGAATTTTTTTTTTCTTGATTCAGGATTCTTCTTCTTTTTTCTTTTTTGATCAGATTGATGATCAGAAAAGGATTTTTTTTCTTTTTTTGGAAGTTTGATATAACAATATAAAAGATAGATTGAACCTTGATGAACTCAAATTAGCTCTGATACCAACTGATGCGAACCAAGCCAACAATGTGACTATGACCCTTCTCAATTTGTTGGATTGGATCAGACCCAAGGATCCTTCGAGATCAGATTCGGTGAATCCGCGACCCGTAGCTTATGTTGAAGCTCGAACTTTGGAATGATGAAGACGCCACAAACGAGAGTGGAAATTCGCTTGATAAGTCAGATTCGAACGCCACAAGAAATTCCCTTGATAAGTTCAGTATAGTTTCTTCAAGAAACAAAGAGAAATCTCTCACAAATTCATTCAAAGTGTTCTGAAAAACTATTCAGACTATTACAACCATTATAAAACGTTTTTCAAAGCTAACAAAGGAAAAAGAAACTGAAATGAAATAAACACACTTAAAGACAATTAAAACTAGACATTAAATGCCATAAAACATGAATCTGATGACATTCCTTGTGAAATTCGGAATCCCCTTTGTTGCTGCTCTAAATGGTGTCATAAATGGCTAATTATGCCTCTCCTTAGATGCCATAAGCCTTCTCTAATCAGATGTTGTTTGGAGAACTAGGTACAACTCTTTATTAGACTTAAAAGAGTGTATTTGGGCTGCTTGTTTTTTGGCCTCATGGATAAAGTTCTCCATCTCCTCATTGAGCTGTTTAGCTCTTGATCTTGTCATTGGTCCTGGTTGATCTTGGATTAAGTCCTTCTTTACTTGTTTATGAATTGAATCCATCTTGACTTGATCTTCATGCGAATCCATCTTGATGTCCACATCATAGGCTTCCTTTGTCATGGCGTTTTTGATGCCCAGAGGGTAAGTTTCCCTCTGTTTGTTTGTTTTTTTTCGCTTTCTTTTGCAATAGTCTCGTTTTGCAATAGTCTTGCTCGAGGAGCGGGACTCGACTCGAGGAGAATGACTCGACTAGAGGAGCAAGGCTCAACTTGAGGAGACTGACTCGACTCGAGGAGCGACGCTCGACTCGAGGAGTAAGACTCGACTCGAGGAGAATGACTTGACTTCGAGGAGCAAGACTCGACTCGAGGAGAATGACTCGACTTGAGGAGCAAGACTCGACTCGAGGAGAATGACTCGATTCGAGGAGTAAGACTCGACTCGAGGAGAATGACTCGACCCGAGGAGTAAGACTCGACTCGAGGAGAATGACTCGACTCGAGGACCAAGGCTCGACTCGAGGGAGTGACTTGACTCGAGAAGCAAGGCTCGACTTGAGGGAGTGTTGTCGCTCGTTTTCGGATAACCATTTAGGAGCCCAAAGTGGTTAGACCCAAGGCCGGACCAAGTGGTCTCACTTCGGCTCGAGCGTGTCGGACTTGGTATCCCAAGTCGTCCCTTAGCTGTGAATGTCCCTTGAGTTCGTCCAAGTACCTGAAAAGGAAGAAAGAACAGGTGAACTAGGAAGGGAAAACAGAAGGGGTGCCTCTGTTTACCTCTCCGACGCCCAACATTGGTAGGATTGAGGTGGAGTCTAGTGGTTTTAGAGGTGGTGAGAAGCCAAAGATGAGAGAAACGAGTGAAGTACGATTTCGACAGCGTTTTGGGACTCAAAATTGGATTATCTATACGAAGGGAGGGGCCCTTGTATTTATAGGCGTGGTTTTAAGACCCCTTTGGCCGAGTAGAGCATGAGGGGGGCGAGTGGAGGTTGAGCACGGGAGGGCGAGCGGAGGTTGAGCCCGGGAGGGCGAGCGGAGGTTGAGCAGGAGAGGACGAGCGGAGGTTGAGCCCGAGAGGGCGAGTGGAGGCCGAGCCCGGGAGGCCGAGTGGAGGACGAGTGGAGCTTGAGCCCGAGAGGGCGAGTGGAGGTTGAGCCCGAGACGGCGAGTGGAGGTTGCGCCCGGGAGGGCGAGTGGAGGTCGCGCCCGGGAGGGCGAGTGGAGGTCGAGCCCGGGAGGGCGAGTGGAGGCCGAGCCCGGGAGGCCGAGTGGAGGTTGAGCCCGAGAGGGCGAGTGGAGGCCGAGCCCGGGAGGCCGAGCCCGGGAGGGCAAGTGGAGGCAGAGCCCGAGAGGGCGAGTGGAGGTCGAGCCCGGGAGGGCGAGTGGAGGCCGAGCCCGGGAGGCCGAGAGAGGGAGAGTGGAGGTCGAGCCCGGGAGGGCGAGTGGAGACCGAGCCTGGGAGGCCGAGTGGAGGCCGAGCCCGGGAGGGCGAGTGGAGGCCGAGCCCGGGAGGCCGAGTGGAGGTTGAGCCCGAGAGGGCGAGTGGAGGTTGAGCCCGAGACGGCGAGTGGAGGCCGAACCCGGGAGGCCGAGTGGAGGTTGAGCCCGGGAGGGCGAGTGGAGCCCGAGCCCGGGAGGCCGAGTGGAGGTGGAGCCCGAGAGGGCGAGTGGAGGTGGAGCCCGGGAGGGCGAGTTGAGGCCGAGCCCGGGAGGGCGAGTTGAGGCCGAGCCCGGGAGGCCGAGTGGAGGCCGAGCCCGGGAGGGCAAGTGGAGGCCGAGCCCGAGAGGGCGAGTGGAGGTTGAGCCCGAGAGGGCGAGTGGAGGTTGAGCCCGGGAGGCCGAGTGGAGGTCGAGCCCGGGAGGCCGAGCCCGGGAGGCCGAGCCCGGGAGGGCAAGTGGAGGCCGAGCCCGAGAGGGCGAGTGGAGGTTGAGCCCGAGAGGGCGAGTGGAGGCCGAGCCCGGGAGGCCGAGTGGAGGTTGAGCCCGGGAGGTCGAGCCCGGGAGGGCGAGTAGAGGCCGAGCCCGGGAGGCCGAGTGGAGGGTGAGCCCGAGAGGGAGAGTGGAGGTCGAGCTCGGGAGGGCGAGTGGAGGCCGAGCCCGGGAGGCCGAGTGGAGGTTGAGCCCGGGAGGGCGAGTGGAGGCCGAGCCCGGGAGGCCGAGTGGAGGTCGAGCCCGGGAGGGCGAGTGGAGGCCGAGCCCGGGAGGCCGAGTGGAGGTCGAGCCCGGGAGGCCGAGTGGAGGCCGAGCCCGGGAGGCCGAGTGCAGGTTGAGCCCGAGACGGCGAGTGGAGGCTGAGCCTCGACCTCCCAAGCATCGGCCGAGTGGGGCGTCCTCGACCTCCCGGGCGCCGGCCGAGAGCCGACCGGACGGGACGTGGCCGGCCGAGAGTCAGCCGGTCGGGACTTGGCCAGCCGGGACTTGGCCGGCCGGGACTTGGCCGGCCCGGAGTCGGCCGGACGAGACATGGCCGGCCGGAAGTCGGCCGGACGGGATTTGTCCGGCCGGGAGTCGACCGGACGGGACTTGGCCGGCCGGGAGTCGACCGGACGGGATTTGGCCGGCCGGGAGTCGACCGGACGCGACTTGGCCGGCCGGGAGTCGGCCTGACGGGATTTGGCCGGCCGGGAGTCGACCGGACGGGAATTGGCTGGCCGGGAGTCAGCCGGACGAGACTTGGCCGGTCGGGACGTGTTGTTACCGTTTTCTCTGATTTCTCCGAACTGGCCAATAATACAATGTTTTCAAGTGATTCTTCGAACCGTGACATCTATTGACATCTTTGCACCTGTCGGTTGTCGACAGGCCGACAACATTAGCCCCCCGAGTTTCCGGTCGAGCGCGGGTCGAGTGGAAACTCAATAGTTGCACCGATGCGCGGACTTGGGACGAACACTCTCGAGTTTGTGGTGGCACCGTAGAAGGACTTTTGATGCATCGCGAGGGATGGCGTTGGTGTGTCACGAGGGACGGCTTTTGTGCGTCGTGAGGGACGGCTTTGGTGCGGCGCGAGGGATGGCTTTTGTGCATTGCGTGGGACGGCTTTGGTGCGTCGCGTGAGACGGCTTTGGACGGCTCGTGTGTTACGTGTCTTGTCTTCTCGATATACTATCGTAATTGATTCGCACGGTTTTATCGATGCGCGTCTTATTTTCTCGATCTGTTGACGAAGGTGTAATCGATTTGCACGTCTCGAAGGTGCGTGGCTTATTTTCTCGACTTACCAATGAAGGCGTAATCGATTTGCACGGCTTTGTTGTGCGTGACTTATTTTCTCGACCTACCAATGAAGGCGTGATCGATTAGCACGGCTTGAGGGTGTGTGGCTTATTTTCTCGACCTACCAACGAAAGCGTGATCGATTTGCACGGCTCGGGCCTCGGGGGGCCTCGATGTCACATTTGTGTGACCGGGTTTTCCGGGTTTTCCGGGGACGCTGGCTAGACCAGTTACGTCCGGCGGGTGCATGCCTTTGAAACCCATATGTGACTCGCTGCCTATCGGCTCACGAGCTGGGCGGCGAGCGTGATGTCACATTTGTGTGACCAGGTTTTTCGTGGACGCTGGCTAGACCAGTTACGTCCGGCGGACGCAGGCCTTTTGAAACCCATTTGTGACTCGCTGCCTATCGGCTCACGAGCTGGGCTGCGAACGTGATGTCACATTTGTGTGACCAGGTTTTCCATGGACGCTGGCTAGACCAGTTACGTCCGGCGGACGCAGGCCTTTGAAACCCATTTGTGACTCGCTGCCTATCGGCTCACGAGCTGGGCGGCGAGCGTGATGTCACATTTGTGCGACCATTCCACCTCACGAGCGTGGCACCCTTGGGTGTGAGTGTCGTGTGATAGGCGGGGTTAGGTGTAGACTTGATCCCCCGGCGAGTGTGGCACCTTAGTGCACTGGTCGCGTTTTCGGGTTGAGTCTCTTGGGTCGAGTCTTGTGCCCTTGTGAATGTGACGCCATGGCGCGCGTTTCACGTTTGGGGACTCAATTGGCCCATTCTTTCTCTCAGGAGAGCGTCGTGGAGCGAATTTTGGTTTGCCGTTAGGGGCGATTTTTGTTGCTTGTGTGAGAGCATTTAGATTTATCATTGAATCTTGTGAGTCTACCGTTGACTGGTGACTGAGGAAGTTGTAGATTTTCGACACGAGGACTTTCAAGTCGATTCGTGGGTTTTGGGAATCAACTTGAGGAATAGACTCGACTCGAGGAGTTACACGTAAGGTCGACTCGAGGGCTAGTAAGGTGTAGAGCTGGCACGATGACTTATCAGTCGACTCGTGGACTCAGACCTATCCTCGAGGAGTGATCTCAACTCGAGGAGTCATGTAGAGTCGGCACAAGGAGTAGTTAGTCGACTTCGTGGACTCGGTATTCGACTCGAGGAGCGAACTCAACTCGAGGAATGAACCCAACTCGAGGAGCGAGCTCAACTCGAGGAGTCATGTGGAGTCGGCACGAGGAGTAGTTAGTCGACTCGTGGACTCGGTATTCGACTCGAGGGGCGAACTCAACTCGAGGAGCGATCTCAACTCGAGGAGTCATGTGGAGTCGACGTGAGGAGTAGTTAGTCGACTCGCGGACTCGGTACTCGACTCGAGGAGCGAGCTCAACTCGACGAGTCATGTGGAGTCGGCACGAGGAGTAGTTAGTCGACTCGTGGACTCGGTATTCGACTCGAGGAGCGAACTCAACTCGAGGAGCGATCTCAACTCGAGGAGTCATATGGAGTCGGCGCGAGGAGTAGTTAGTCGACTCGTGGACTCGGTATTCGACTCGAGGAGCGAACTCAACTCGAGGAATGAACTCAACTCGAGGAGCGAGCTCAACTCGAGGAGTCATGTGTAGATTGTCTATCTTTGGGACCTCCGGCCTAACCATCGGCCCCTTGAGACTTTCTTATACTTTTTGTTTTTGTTTTTGTTTTGTTTTGAGTATTGCTCCCTATTAGCCCCCCGAGTTTCTTGCGTTTGTGAGGCAAAAAGCAGGAAATTCTCGTGTAGGGGATATACAATAATACGTTACAATGTGTGGAATAACTCTTTATTGCGATAAAGGAGGTCGTTACAGGTTGCCGTGGCACTTGGCCTTCTTTGAAAAAAGAAAATTACATGTTTGAAGCAAAGTGATCACAAAGTCGAGCGAGTTCGGGCATGAGTTAAGTGGCGAAAGCTGTGTCGGTCGTGGCCGCAAATGCTAGGCGCATGTTAGGCAGTGCTCATCGTCTCATTGTCTTTGTGCTCGAGGAATCTCCCCTTTTGACAAGTCGGCCGCTCGGTCGGGGTTGTCACCTCGCTAGCGAATGTGATGAACTCTTTGAGATGCCCGTCTCGAATCAGGGAATCAATCTGCTTCCTAAGCTGATAGCATTCAGTCGTCACGTGTCCGTGGTCTTGGTGATATTCGCATTGCTTGCTTCTGTCTTGTGCTGCGGGGTCCGTCTTCAACTGGGGCGGAGACCCTAGCTTCTCCCTGTGTAAGCTCAGGATCCGGTCGGGTGTTGCGTTGAGAGGGACGATGGATTGCTTTGGGGCCGGAGAACGATGGTCATTAGGGACTTGACCATTTCTACGCCTCTTTCTTTTCGGGCCGGGACCGGTGGCCGGTGCTATGAGTGTGGCGGCGCGCTTTTTGTTAGATGCACGGTCAGCAACGTTGGGTGATTGATGTCCCAAGGCAGCCTGCTCTCTTACGGTTTCGCGTCGGGCGTTGTGCTTCTCTCTCAAGTCGCATCCATGGGATTCCCTTCGGGAATCGAGGTGGTCTCTCAAGTCTCCGTTGGCCGTCCCTATCACCCTTGGCAAGGATATGTCGTTCAAGCGACGTCCTCGACGGGCGCCACGACCTTTGATGTCGTCATCTCTTCGGACGCAAATGGTGAGCTTGGAGCATCCCTTTCGGGACCACGAGATTGAGCGTCCTCGGGTATTGTGCGAGCTTTGACGCCTTGACGTGGTCTCTCGAGGGTGTCCCCTCGGGGGCGCACGTGCGTGTTCACCCAACGATTGACGCCTTGACGCGATCGCCTGAGGGTGTCCCCTTGAAGGCGTGCGTGCGCTCTCACTCTCGTGAGTAGCGTGGACGGCGTTCGTCTCGCTGGTTTTTGATTCCGCCACATGGTAGGGATCTTTGTTATTATGGCTGACGTCGTCGACGTTGTTGTAGCCAAGGAGGTCGGTGATGAGTGCGCCATCGAAGCCGGGACGGTCTAGGAGCTCGGCAAGCCTTCGAGCCGTGTCCTCTCGGAGCGCGGCCTTGGGGTCATTCGCCGAGCCACGGGGCTGGCTCTCGTTGTCACGAGGTTGCCCTCCTAGACGGTGCGCGAGGTTTCGGGGGCCGTACCTCGAGCCCGTCGCTCGAGCGTCAGCGAAGGTAGCGGGAACTTGACTCATCTCTCGAGAGTCGTAGAAGTGGGAAGAAAAGGATTGGAGGGGAGAGCGTCGCCAAGGTCGGGAGGTTCCCTCCTTCTAGCGCCAAAATGTTGTCGCTCGTTTTCGGACAACCATTTAGGAGCCCAAAGTGGTTAGACCCAAGGCCGGACCAAGTGGTCTCACTTCGGCTCGACCGTGTCGGACTTGGTATCCCAAGTCGTCCCTAAGCTGTGAATGTCCCTTGAGTTCGTCCAAGTACCTGAAAAGGAAGAAAGAACAGGTGAACTAGGAAGGGAAAACAGAGGGGGTGACTCTGTTTACCTCTCCGACGCTCAACATTAGTAAGATTGAGGTGGAGTATAGTGGTTTAAGAGGTGGTGATAAGCCAAAGATGAGCGAAACGAGTGAAGTACGAGTTCGACAGCGTTTCGGGACTCAAAATTGGATTACCTATACCAAGGGAGGGGCCCTTGTATTTATAGGCGTGGTTTGAAGACCCCTTTGGCCGAGTAGATCATGAGGGGGGCGAGTGAAGGTTGAGCCCGGGAGGACGAGCGGAGGTTGAGCCCGGGAGGGCGAGCGGAGGTTGAGCCCGAGAGGGCGAGCGGAGGTTGAGCCCGGGAGGGCGAGCGGAGGTTGAGACCGAGAGGGCGAGCGGAGGTTGAGCCCGAGAGGGCGAGCGGAGGTTGAGCCCGAGAGGGCGAGCGGAGGTTGAGCCCGAGAGGGCGAGCGGAGGTTGAGCCCGAGAAGGCGAGCGGAGGCCGAACCCGAGAGGGCGAGCGGAGGCCGAGCCCGGGAGGGCGAGCGGAGGTCGAGCCCGAGAGGGCGAGCGGAGGTCGAGCCCGGGAGGCCGAGCGGAGGTCGGGCCCGGGAGGCCGAGCGGAGGTCGAGCCCGAGAGGGCGAGTGGAGGCCGAGCCCGGGAGGGAGAGTGGAGGCCGAGCCCGGGAGGCCGAGTGGAGGTCGAGCCCGGGAGGGCGAGTGGAGGCCGAGCCCGGGAGGCCGAGTGGAGGTTGAGCCCGGGATGGCGAGTGGAGGCCGAGCCCGGGAGGCCGAGTGGAGGTTGAGCCCGAGAGGGCGAGTGGAGGTTGAGCCCGGGAGGGCGAGTGGAGGCCGAGGCCGGGAGGCCGAGTGGAGGTTGAGCCCGGGAGGGCGAGTGGAGGCCGAGCCCGGGAGGCCGAGTGGAGCTTGAGCCCGAGAGGGCGAGTGGAGGTCAAGCCCGGGAGTGCGAGTGGAGGCCGAGCCCTGGAGGCCGAGTGGAGGTTGAGCCCGAGAGGGCGAGTGGAGGTCGAGCCCGGGAGGGCGAGTGGAGGCCGAGCCCGGGAGGCCGAGGGGAAATTGAGACCGAGAGGGCGATTGGAGGCCGAGCCCGGGAGGCCGAGTGGAGGTTGAGCCCGAGAGGGCGAGCGGAGGTCGAGCCCGAGAGGGCGAGTGGAGGCCGAGCCCGGGAGGCCGAGTGGAGGTTGAGCCCGGGAAGGTGAGTGGAGGCCGAACCCGGGAGGCCGAGTGGAGGTTGAGCCCGAGAGGGCGAGTTTAGGTCGAGCCCGGGATGGCGAGTGGAGGCCGAGCTCGGGAGGCCGAGTGGAGGTTGAGCCCGAGAGGGCGAGTGGAGGTTGAGCCCGAGAGGGCGAGTGGAGGTTGAGCCCGAGAGGGCGAGTGGAGGCCGAGCCCGGGAGGCCGAGTGGAGGTTGAGCCCGGGAGGGCGAGTGGAGGCCGAGCCCGGGAGGCCGAGTGGAGGTTGAGCCCGAGAGGGCGAGTGGAGGTCGAGCCCGGGAGTGCGAGTGGAGGCCGAGCTCGGGAGGCCGAGTGGAGGTTGAGCCCGAGAGGGCGAGTGGAGGTCGAGCCCGGGAGGGCGACTGGAGGCCGAGCCCGGGAGGCTGAGGGGAAATTGAGCCCGAGAGGGGGAGTGGAGGTCGAGCCTGGGAGGGCGAGTGGAGGCCGAGCCCGGGAGGCGGAGTGGAGGTTGAGTCCGAGAGGGCGAGTGGAGGCTGAGCCTCGACCTCCCAAGCATCGCCCGAGTGGGGCGTCCTCGACCTCCCGGGTGCCGGCCGAGAGTCAACCGGACGGGACGTGGCCGGCCGGGAGTCAGCCGGTCGGGAGTCGACCGGACGAGACTTGGCCGGCCGGGAGTCGGCCGTATGGGATTTGGCCGGCCGGTAGTCGATCGGACGGGACTTGGCCGGCCGGGAGTCAGCCGGACGAGACTTGGCCGGCCGGGACGTGTTGTTACCGTTTTCTCTGGTTTCTCCGAACTGGCCAATAATACAATGTTTTCAAGTGATTCTCCGAACCGTGACATCTATTGACATCTTTGCACCTGTCGGTTGTCGACAGGCCGACAACAGGGAGTGACTAGGCTCGAGGAGAAAGGCTCGACTCGAGGAGGGTGACTCGACTCGAGGAGCAAGACTCTATTCTAGGAGTAAGACTCGAATCAAGGAGAATGACTCGAATCGAGGAGAATGACTCGACTCGAGGAGAATGACTCGACTCGAGGAGAATGACTCGACTCGAGGAGTAAGACTCGACTCGACTCGAATGACTCGACTCGAGGAGCAAGGCTCGACTCGAGGAGAATGACTCGTCTCGAGGAGAATGACACGACTCGAAGAGCAAGACTCGACTCGAGGAGAATGACTCGACTCGAGGAGAGTGACTCGACTCGAGGAGCAAGACTCGACTCGAGGAGAATGACTCGACTCGAGAAGCAAAACTCGACTCGAGGAGAATGACTCGTCTCGAGGAGAATGACTCGACTCGAGGAGCAAGACTCGACTCAAGGAGAATGACTTGACTCGAGGAGCAAAGCTCGACTCGAGGAGGGTGACTCGACCCGAGGAGCGAGGCTCGACTCGAGGAGATTCCACACGACCTCGTTCATCGCTTGGGACTCTTCCAAGGGGAGCTTGCTCGAATGAAGTCTCAGCTAGCTCAGGTCGAGCGAGGTTCTGGCTCAGAGGTGGAGTTCGCAAGTCTTTACGAGCAGCTTCAATTAGCTCGCATGGAATGGGGAGTCTTCCAAGGCGAGTGTGATCGTGTTCAGTGGACGGTGGCGAAGATGGCATGAACTGCGCCTAGTATGGCGGTTCAGGTGCGCCTTGTGGCGACTTCGAGTGCGTTGTGATTAGTCATCATACTCTGCACCTTGCGGCGACTTAGAGCGCGTCGTGGGAGACGGCTTCGTGCGTCGTGTAGGTGTCTTAGGCACATCGCAAGGTATGACTTAGACGCGCCGTGCGCTATGTAGGCGTCTTTGGTGCGTCGCGATGGACGGCTTGGATGCGCCATGTGGGCGTCTTACATGCGCCATGTAGGCGTCTTAGGTGCATCACGAGAGAAGACTTGGTTGCGCCATGTAGGCGTCTTACGTGCGCCATGTAGGCGTCTTAGGTGCGTCACGAGGGATGACTTGGTTGCGCCATGTAGGCGTCATACGTGCGCCATGTAGGCGTCTTAGCTGCGCCATGTAGGCATCTTAGGTGCGCCATGTAGGCGTCTTACGTGCGCCATGTAGGCGTCTTAGCTGCGCCATGTAGGCATCTTAGGTGCGCCATGTAGGCGCCTTACGTGCGCCACGAGGGATGACTTGGTTGCGCCATGTGGGCGTATAAGTAAAACAGAGATAAAGAGATGTGCAGAATTGATATTTTCTCATTAGCATCAGACGTGTATTTATACACATTACAAGGAAAGGGAAATAAACAAATAAGGAAACCTAATCCTACTATACAAGGAAACAAATAATCAGCTGTTGACAACTAAGGATAGCTAAGAAAAAACGTGTACAGCTAAGGGAATTAATCCCACACACTAACCAGCTCTAACTAAAAAAGGAGAAAAATAAAGCCCATCTAACAATCAACCTAATGGGCCTTTTAGCAATGTTACACGTTAATTAGACTATTCTGGAGAGTATACACGAAATTAACATAATATTTTAACACTCCCCCTCAAGTTGGTGCAAAGATATCTATCATGCCTAACTTGCTTAAAAAATCTTCAAACTTTGTCTTGTAAAGCCCTTTGGTGAGAACATCTGCTAGCTGCTCTGATGTTGGAACGAATGGCATGCAAATTTCCCCCCTTTCTAGCTTCTCTTTGATAAAGTGACGATCTATCTCCACGTGTTTTGTCCGGTCATGTTGAACCGGATTGTTGGCGATGCTGATGGCAGACTTGTTATCACAAAACAGCTTCATGGGAACTGTGAACTTAACCCGGAGCTCATTTAAGATGCCTCGGATCCAAATGATCTCACAAATACCTTGCGCCATAGCTCGAAACTCTGCCTCTACACTACTTCGAGATACAACAGCTTGCTTCTTACTTCTCCACGTCACAAGATTACCCCAAACAAAGGTACAATAGGCTGAGGTTGATCGCCGGTCATCTGAACACCCGGCATAGTCAGCATCTGTGAACACTTCAATCTGCCTCCCATCATCCTTCTTGAATAAAACTCCTTTTCCCGGACTTCCTTTGAGGTAGTGTAGAATGCGATACACAGGCTCTAAATGATTCTTGGATGGATTGTGCATGTGTTGACTTACAAGGCTCTCTGCAAATGCAATGCGTGGCCGTGTGTGAGCCAAGTAAATCAATTTCCCAACCAGCCTTTGATACCTTTTCTTGTCTGCCGGATCCTCATCATCATTTGTCGTTGTGAGCTTATGATTTGGATCAATTGGAGTAGAGGTAGGTCTGCAGCCGAGTAGACATGTTTCCTTGAGTAGATCGAGCACGTACTTTCGTTGTGAGATTGCAATCCCCTTTGAGGACCTGGCCACTTCCATACCTAGAAAGTATTTGAGACTTCCTAGGTCTTTCACTTCAAATTGCTGAGCTAGGAATCTTGTCAACTTGCTGAGTTCAGCCTCATCATCACCTGTCATCACAATGTCATCCACATAAACAATCAATATGGCGAGTTTACCATTTAGAGAATGTTTGTAGAACATGGTATGATCACTGTGGGCTTGCGTGTATTGCTGATCCTTCATCGCCTTAGTAAATCTGCCAAACCAAGCTCGTGGAGATTGCTTGAGTCCATACAGTGCCTTCTTAAGAAAGCACACTTTCCCATTGGCCGTGTGATCAAATCCCGGAGGTGGCTGCATAAAGACTTCTTCCTCTAGTTCTTCGTTGAGGAAGGCATTCTTGACGTCAAATTGTCGTAGTGGCCAGTCAAGATTCACGGCAAGAGAGGGTAGGACTCTGACGGTGTTTAGTTTGGCAACCGGAGCAAAGGTCTCCTCGTAATCCAGCCCATAGGTTTGAGTGAACCCACGAGCAACCAGCCTTGCTTTGTACCTGTCAATTTCTCCCTCGGCATTATACTTGATAGTAAATATCCATTTGCAATCAACTGTTCTTTTTCCTGCAGGCAACACAGTCAGTTCCTAAGTCTCATTCTTTTTTAAAGCTCTCATTTCCTCTAAAACAGCCTCTTTCCACTTAGGAATACTTAGAGCTTCATAAATAGAACTAGGTATCTCATCAATCAACAAATTTGTGGTAAAGGCTCTAAAGGCAGAAGACACATTTTTATATGAGACATAATTAGACAAGGGGTACATGGGAAACTTCTCGGCTTGTCTAGTGGTGCAATTTCTGGTTCCTTTTCTAAGGGCAATTGGCTCATCTAGAATTTCAAGTGTACCTATACTCTCGGCTGACTCATCAAGAATGGGTGAATTTGAGATGAAAGGAGAAGAATTACCTTGATCCGTGTTTGGTTCTGATGATGACAGTGCTGGAGTTTCAACTTCACTTTCTGATTGCACTCTTGAGTTAACACGGAAATAAGATATTGGTTCCTCATTTGAATCAGTTCCATTTTCATTATATGATGACATTTCATTTTGATCATTTGGAGCATTTGGGACATTTTGTATACGGCTAGAAATATTAGGCAGATCCAAAATAGGCAGAGAATGATTTAAATCCCAAAAACACTCTTCAATATTATTCTCCCCCTGAAGAGGGATTTTGTTAAAAAAAGGTTGGTTTTCAAAAAATGTGACATCCATACTTACAAAGAATTTACCCGAGCTAGGGTCATAACACTTAAAACCTTTTTGAGTTGGTGAAAAACCAAGAAAAATGCATTTAATTGCTCTAGGATCCAATTTTCCTCTAGCATGATCATGAACATGTACAAAGGCAGTACACCCAAAGATTTTAGGATTTAGATGTGTGAAACATTTGTTCTCCGGAAAAAAAAATTTAAGTGTAGAAATGAGAGTTTTATAGCTAAGGATTTTGCTTGGCATTCTATTAATTAGATATGTAGCAGTTAACAAAACTTCTCCCCAAAAACGTTTTGGAACATTCATAGAAAACATTATAGCTCGAGTAACTTCAAGAAGATGTCTATTTTTCCTTTCGGCAACTCCATTTTGTTGAGGTGTATAAACACAAGAACTCTGATGGATTATGCCTTTTTCATTTAAAAACTCACCAAGGATTTTGTTAAAATATTCTCTACCATTATCAGTTCTCAAAATCTGAATACGGCTATCAAATTGAGTTTCAACCATGTTGTAAAAAATTTTGAAAGTGTTTTCAGCCTCAGATTTATCCTTTAAAAGGTATATCCATGTGGTTCTAGTGTGATCATCAATAAAGGTAATGAACCAGCGAGTGTTGGTTAAAGATTTTACACGAGATGGCCCCCAAATATCACTATGAATTAAAGCAAAAGGTTTAGAAGGTGTATATTTCAAAGCAGGAAAATGAGACCTTTTATGTTTTGCCAATTGACAGATTTCACATTGCAAAAAATCAATATTCTTATTATGAAACATAGAGGGAAACAAATGCTTTAAATAACCAAAACTTGGATGTCCCAAACCAAAATGCCACAACATAATGTCATCAGATACGGAAAATAAACTAGAACAAAGAGGTTTCTGAATTTGTTTACTCAAGGTGGTCTCGGATGTGAAGTAGTAGAGCCCTCCATTTTCTTCAGCACTGTCAATCATCTTCCCCGAACTTAGATTCTGAAAATTACAACCAGAAGGAGTAAAAATGAGGTTGCATTGTGAATCCCTTGTCAATTTATGAACGGATAAGAGGTTATAGGCAAGTTTAGGAACATGGAGAACATTAGAAAGAGTAATGGATGGTGATAAAATAATTGAACCTTTCCCAGCGATGGCTGAAAGAGATCCATCTGCAATTTTCACTTTTTCATGACCAGAACAAGGATAATATGTATGGAAAAGATTTGATGAGGCAGTCATGTGGTTTGTAGCACCAGAATCTAAAATCCAAGGATTGGAGTTTTCTAAGGTTGTTTTAAGGGCTGCTACATGAATTCCTTTTTTAGCTAAGGTTGTTGTTGATTGATGAGAGGACCACATCTTAAGCATTTGCTCTAAATCTCCTTTAGTGAAAGAAGACTGATCTTGAGTTGATGAGGAATTTCCAGTAAAACTGGTATTATTGGACTCGGCCATGGTGTATGATCACGAGTACCTATATGTGTTTTAGGGTTTTGTGTAGCTCTGATATCATATAAGTAAAACAGAGATAAAGAGATGTGCGGAATTGATATTTTCTCATTAGCATCAGACGTGTATTTATACACATTACAAGGAAAGGGAAATAAACAAATAAGGAAACCTAATCCTACTATACAAGGAAACAAATAATCAGCTGTTGACAATTAAGGACAGCTAAGAAAAAACGTGTACAGCTAAGGGAATTAATCCCACACACTAATCAGCTCTAACTAAAAAAGGAGAAAAATAAAGCCCATCTAACAATCAACCTAATGGGCCTTTTAGCAATGTTACACGTTAATTAGACTATTCTGGAGAGTATACACGAAATTAACATAATATTTTAACAGGGCGTCTTACGTGTGCCATGTAGGCTTCTTAGGTGCGCCATGTAGGCGTCTTACGTACGCCATGTAGGCGTCTTAGCTGCGTCACGAGGGACGACTTTAGCCTGCATCTCTTGGATGACTTATGGCGCGCTGCGGAGGCGTTTTAAGCCTTCATCTCTTGGGGACTATGGCGCGCAACGGAGGCGTCTTTAGCCTGCATCTCATGGATGTCTTATGGCGCACCGCGGAGGCGTCTTAAGCCTGCATCTCATGGATGTCTTATGGCGCGCCGCAGAGGCGTCTTAAGCCTGCATCTCGTGGATGTCTTACGGCGCGCCGCAGAGGCATCTCACTAGTACAAAACAGACCTTTGGGTGCGACTTTTTTCGCACCCAAAAGTGATGCAGGGCAAACTGGGCTACAGTTTCAAGAATGTTGAGATCATCGAAACGGACAAAAGAGTAGTTTTTTCTGAGTGGAATCGACCTAGTAGACAAGACCCACAACGTGCGGTCTCGGGATTTAAGCCTAATTCTGACGTTGAGGCTTTCAAAATGGACAGTTTAGTTTCTGCCCGATTTTGTAACTCTTCAGTTTTTATTTTTAATTTTCGAGGTATTAATGTGTGTTGAATTGTATTTATTCCTAATTACATTCATCGGTTTTTGGTATGTAAAAGGTCTCAAGATGCACTATAAATCTTGGTGACTTGTTTTGTAAAAGATAGATTTTTGATGAAATGAAAGCTTGAAATATATATGAAAAAAAGTGTGTTTGTGTGTTTGTGTGTTTAGAGAGGATTCTCTTAGTCTAGAACTTATCAAGAATTTGTGCTCGAAATTCTTGTGGCGTTCGTCCGATTTATCGACGGGAATTCCGCAACCCATCGTGGCATCATTCGATCCATCCTAATTCGAAGGTTTCGAGCACGAAAGCTTCGTCTATATCCAAACCTTCCGATAGACGGTCCGCTCAAATTGAATTCCGACGAATCTCTCCGACGAATTCACATCAAGTGGTATCAGAGCCAATTTCTATCAAAGGTTATATCCTAGAATACCTCTTCTCCACCAAAAAAAAAAAAAAAAAAAAAAAAAAAAAAAAAAAATTCTCCAGAATACTTTCCTCCAGAAAGTTTTCCTCCAGAAAGTTTTTGTCCCTCCAGAAAACTTTATTTCTCCAGGAAACTTTTTATATTTTTTTTGTGTGTTTTAATTTATCTCTTTTCCTTTCCTCCAAAATACCTTCTTCCAGATTATATATCCTAGAATACTTCTTCTCCACAATCTTTTGGGCTATACCATTCCAGTTCGTAAAAAAAAAGAAAAAAAAAGAAGAAAAAAAGAAAAAAAAAAAAAAGAAGAAAAAAAGAAAAAAAAAACAAAAAAAAAACAAAAAAGGTTTATCAGAGCCGAAGACGGTCGTGAATCATGCAACTTTTTGCTGGATTCATTGACGACGACTCACACGTGTTCAAGATTGATGTCGAAGAAAAAGAATATTTCTTTGATCCAATCGGTGATCCTATCTACGATGAAAGCGACGATGAAGAAGAAATAATTGGTGAGCAATTGAGCAGTCCAAATTTTTATGAAGAACAAGAAGATGACGAAGAAAAACAAGAAGTCGTGAAGATAGCTATCGCTCCAACGATTAATAGTCAAGCCGATCGAGCCCATGATGACTTCGTTGATGTGCCTTTTTTGTTTGAAGTGGTGTTTCGATCATCAGAATTCAAGAATACCATCATCCTCCTTCCACACCACCTAAAGATGCATCGAATTCGAGGACGAATTCTGTCAAACACGGGGAGAATGATGCAGGGCAAACTGGGCTACAGTTTCAAGAATGTTGAGATCACCGAAACGGACAAAAGAGTAGTGTTTTCTGAGTGGAATCGACCTAGTAAACAAGACCCACGATGTGGGGTCTCGGGATTTAAGCCTAATTCTGACGTTGAGGCTTTCAAAATGGACAGTTTAGTTTCTGCCCGATTTTGTAACTCTTCAGTTTTTATTTTTAATTTTCGAGGTATTAATGTGTGTTGAATTGTATTTATTCCTAATTACATTCATCGGTTTTTGGTATGTAAAAGGTCTCAAGATGCACTATAAATCTTGGTGACTTGTTTTGTAAAAGATAGATTTTTGATGAAATGAAAGCTTGAAATATATATGAAAAAAAGTGTGTTTGTGTGTTTAGAGAGGATTCTATTAGTCTAGAACTTATCAAGAATTTGTGCTCGAAATTCTTGTGGCGTTCGTCCGATTTATCGACGGGAATTCCGCAACCCATCGTGGCATCATTCGATCCATCCTAATTCGAAGGTTTCGCGCACGAAAGCTTCGTCTATATCCAAACCTTCCGATAGACGGTCCGCTCAAATTGAATTCCGACGAATCTCTCCGACGAATTCACATCAAAAAGTCAATTTTCGCATCCAAAGATATCTTTAGGTGCGACTCTGGGTGCGACATTTCCGCACCCGAAAGTTCGCACCTAAAAGTCTTGGGTGCGAAAAAGTCGCACCCAAAAGTCTTGACTTTCGGGTGCGAAAAGTCGCACCCCAAAAGTCTTGACTTTCGGGTGCGACATTTCGGTGCGACTTTCCGCACCTAAAGTCGCACCTAAAATGTCACCAAAATCCGTGGAAAAGGCGGGTAAAAGAGCATTGGGTGCGACTTTGTCTCACCCGATAGTCAAAAGTCGCACCCGATAATCAGTTTTGGGAAAAAAAAATAGTACTTTAGACGTCGCTCTATTATAAAGTGACTTTAAATCTTTGAAAAACGTAATTATTATCCATGCTTTAGTTGTCACCTGATTTAAAAGTGACTTCGATTCTTAATTTATTTATAAAAATAAAAAGAAATTAAATACATGCACACAAACACCAACCGAGCCACAAAACACTCTAGAATCATCAAACTAATCTAAAAAATTAAAAACCCCAAATCATAATTCCTCAACCCTAATTTTTTTCCAATTTTCGGCCAAAAAGTCAAACACACGCTTAAAATTCCCAGCTTTAAAACCCTGTTTTCAAAAATTCATAACTCACTCAAATCTCAACGGATTTACACGTTCTTGGTCATTTTAGAAAGCCCATAACGTCTACTTTCCAGGAAAAATATCAACAAATCCAAATTAAATAGGTATCGAACTGCCCACGTCAATTTACAGAGGCTGTTCAAAACTAACAATTCTCAGATTATTGGTTTTATATTCACAGCCAAACAATTCACACGGCCAAGAATTCACACGGACAAGCTCAATATTCAAAACCCAGATTAAATGAAAAGTAAACAACCTCGGCATGCTCGCGGCGGTGCTCACTCAACCTCGGCGTGCTCGAAGTGGTTGTATCAGTCTGCAATATAAAACATATGTACTTTTGAGTTGAACACCAAATAAGTTGAAATCATTAACGAAATGAAAGCTCTTCGTTAAGTTGATAAGCATATTTTTTTAATTATTTTTGAGTTGTGATTTAATGCATAAAAATTAATGCGACATCTACTACTCCAAAAACATGAAACACAAAACCGAAAAAATTGTTTACTGGTTAATAACCATGTTCATATATGTATGCAGAACAAGTGCTTGTGATGACGAGAACGCTAAATCATTAAATAGTTAGTTATAAGGCGTTAGCAGCAAAAGCAAAAGAACAGCTTACATACATACCTTATTTGTGGATGGAGAAGTTGGAATTTCCACATTTAGAGAACAAGTTTTGGGAAAAACCCCCTTTTCAATATCTCTAATAGCTGCATTAATCAATGGCAAGCACAACTGCATCTTTAAAATCACTTTCCTGGCTTTCATCCTTCTTCCTAAGGTATCAACAAAATATTACTTAGTTACTCTATATTTTGTTTTATTACATCAATCGTAATATGTGAACAAAAACTATTTTAACAAACTCACCAATTCAGAGAAATAGACAAAGATGGTACACCACAGATCATTGCTTCTCTAGCCCTAGCAACAACACCAGAGTAATATCTGGCAAATTAATAGCATAATAATCAACTTCTCAACAAAGTTTGTAACTTGTAAGACAAATTATAATAAAGACAAAAAAAAACATTGGTGAAGAGAAAGAAAAGCAAAAGGAATCATTTACAGGTAAGTAAATGATGACGTACATGTGATGGCCACAGCTTGATCCCCTGTTTATTCCACTAATTACCTGAAACCATATTCCAAAACGTTCTTGAGAAAATTATGGGCACCTAAACACATTCACCATTTTGAATATGACTTCATACAAATGCTAACCAGCAAAGGCTTTGTCCAAGAGAACAGTGCTCCGGACAATGCTAGTGAAACACAGTGCGCCGAGAAACCTATCATTATTAATTACAAAAACCCTAACAGGAAATAAAGTATATTGATTAAACTTTAAATATCTTTAAACCAAAGCTCAAACAACATTACCCCATTTCACAGCCAAACAAAATACCAACAAACTCTCAATAAATTTGTGTCCTCTACTTAAATTTCCAGTTGGTGGCACAGTTTCACAATAGGAAATTCCCCTCAGTTAAACCGAGACAAAGCAATGAAATTTTGGTCCAAAGTTCTCATACGCACACATAGATAGATAAACCTGTACCTGAAACTTCATAAGCTGTGGCACCATTAATCTCAGCAGAACTCACAGCTATCGTTTCTCGAACTGTCACGGAATGGCTAGAGACTGATTTATCCCTATAATAAACCAAACCAAATTCCAAAATTCTTACTGAATAAGCATCAACAAGCACAAGAATCATATAGAAATATGAAAAACAGACATCTAAATACAACTTTATTTCAATGAACTACTATAAACAAAAAGAATCAAAGCATGATGATATTAATCCGAATTAAGAAGTGGGGAACAAAAAACCCCCAAATTCCTAAAACGAACCCTAGAATCTGAATTAAGAAGTGGGGAAGAAGATTTTCTTTACCTTGCTTCCCGAAATCCAGTCTCCTCGGCGCCGTCTCCCTCTTTTCCCGGCGTCCTCGGCGTGCTCGCGGCGGCGCTCGCTCCTTCTCGGCCGCGCGCGCGAGGTGATGCTCGGTCTCGGTGGCTGCTGTCGGCCGCGCGTCCTCTCCCTCGGTGGCTCTCCTTCTCAGTCTCGCTTTCTCGCTCCCCCTCAATCTCTCTTTCTCTCTCTCAGCCGCTCAGCCTCTTCTTCTTCTTTTCTTTTCTCTTCTTCTCTTTCCTTTCTCTTCTTCTTCTAATGAGATAGAATTTGGCAGAGTAAGTAAAGACACGGAACGAAATTTTAGAAGCGAAATAAGAGGGAACAAAATCCCGCTAAATTTTCCAAATGTTTTGGACTTTTGGGTGCGACTTTGTCGCACCCAAAGGTATGATATGCTTCTGGGTGCGACTTTTCGCACCCAAATTTAAAAAAAATCAGCGAAATTTTTTGGTTACTTCAGTGATATTTGGGTGCGAAAAGTCGCACCCGAAAGTAATTTTTGGTGCGACTTTTAGGTGCGAAAAGTCGCACCCAAAAGTCATCCGCACCGAAAAACTGTATTTGTAGTAGTGTCTTTAGCCTGCATCTCATGGATGTCTTACGGCGCGCCGCGGAGGCGTCTTTAGCCTGCATCTTTTGGATGTCTTATGGCGCGCCGCGGAGGCGTCTTAAGCCTGCATCTCGTGGATGTCTTACGGCGCGCCGCAGAGGTGTCTTTAGCCTGCATCTCTTGGATGTCTTATGGTACGCCGCGGAGGCGTCTTAAGCCTGCATCTCATGGATGTCTTATGGCGCGCCGTGGAGGCGTCTTAAGCCTGCATCTCGTGGATGTCTTACGGTGCTCCGCAGAGGCGTCTTTAGCCTACATCTCATAGATGTCTTATGGCGCGCCGCAGAGGCGTCTTTAGCCTGCATCTCTTGGATGTCTTATGGCATGCCGCGGAGGAGTCTTAAGGCTGCATCTCATGGATGTCTTACGGCGCGCCGCGAAGGCGTCTTTAGCCTGCATCTCTTGGATGTCTTATGGCGCGCCGCGAAGGCGTCTTTAGTGCACGCTTGCTCCCGTTTATTTTCGGGTGTTTTGTTTTGGTGGAGCGTACTTTCTTGAGGATTTCGAGCGTACTTACAGTTGCCTATGTCACTAGCCCCCCGAGTTTTGGGTTTACAAGTGTTATCTTGATGATCAAAAACTTTGATAAAGTGGATTTTGAATGAAAAACTTCAAACTTTATTAATATTAAAAATATTTGAAATCCTAAAACATTGGCTCGTAGGCCTTATTGAATGTTGGAAAGCAAAGAAATAAAATGGGGGGAAGCGCTGGCGACTTGATGTCTCAAGTGTTCCCCATTCCACAGGCGATAGATCGGTGTCTCGTCCGTGTACTTGATGTAGCAGGTCCTGTCATGTATGACTTGGCAGACTTTGTGGGGTCCCTCCCTATTTGGGATGAGGACGCCAGCACCTTGCACTTGGGTGTCATGCAGATGTCTTCGTGGATTTCGCGGAGGACCTTGGTCGACTCGACGCTGTCTCTTAGCTGGAAGATCGTGTTAACCGTCTTTCTAGCGGTTTTTCCATCGATTCCTTGGATGTAGCATATTCTGGCTTGGGATTGATCGCCAGCCATGATGCCGATTCCATCCTTGGTATTAAACTTCACCAGTAGGTGGTATGTAGAAGTAATGGCCCTTAGTCGATTCAGCGTGGGTCGCCCAATGATTACATTGTAGGGCGACTCCTGATGAACCACTAGGAATGGGACCATGTGAATGACTTCAATGCCTCCGAGAGTTCCGAAGGTGACAGGTAGATCGATGATGGCTTCGGTCATGACTCTGTCCCCAGTGAACCTAAATGAGGGTGTTTGGGTCGGAGTTGGGCATAGCCCCCCGAGCTTCATGCGCTCTAGAGTGGTCTTGAAGATTATGTCGGAAGCACTGCCGTTGTCGATAAGAACCCTCTTCACCAGGTTATTAGCCACTTTGGCCTTGAGCACTATCGCGTCATTGTGCGGATGCACTACTCGCTTGGCCTCTTCGTTGGTGAAGTACGTCATCTCGTGAGGTACGGACGGAGGTTCCTCGTAAGTGAGGTTGACGTGCATAGCAGCGTCTTCTTGAGCCACGGCCCTTAGGAAACTTTTCCTTTGTCGGGCTGAATCTCCATCTTGTGGACCACCTAGTATGGTGGTTACAACGTGGAGCTATGGATTGGCGACAACAGTTGCTGTGGCTCGGTCGGCGGTAGCCGATGCTCCTCCTTCTTTGCTAGACAGTGGTCTGCTTGAGGTGGGGCCGGCAACGCTAATCATGCGCAACACGAACTCTTTTAGCTCACCTCGTTGGATCAGAGCTTCGATTTGCCTTTTGAGATTGTGGCACTCGGAGGTCAGGATTCCTGATGGAACTCGCAATATCTAGACCGGTCTCGAGTCGCGGGGTCATTTTTCATTGGAGCCGGGGCGATGAACTTGTCACGTGCCAAAGCCAGGATTTGATCCGGCGCCGTGTTCAACGGTGTGAACGATGAATAGCCCTTAAAGTCTTCCGCAAGTCACAGCTTTTGGGGCATCGGAGGTATTGTATTAGAAGTCTGACCTCCTCTGTTTCGCCTTTTGCGGGAGTTGCCCTGCTCGTTGCTAGGTTCGTCTCAGTGGTGAGGGCTTTGACTATTGCCCTTGCGGTTATCGAGGTAATCTTCGACTCCCATAAATGTCTTGGCTCAAGTCATTAACTCGGCCATGGTAGAAGGGACACGGCCAACGACGGACTTGAGGAAGTCACTTTGTGCGCAAGCCTTTAATGATGGCAGTGATTGCGTCTTTGTCGTCAAAGCGGTCGACCTTATTCGATTCTTTAGTTAATCGGGCGAGGTATCGTCTAAGAGACTCGCCACTCTCTTACCTGATTGACCACAGGTACATCTTGGTCTTCTTTTGGACCATAGATGTAGCGAAGCGTGCTAGGAACATGTCCTTTAGGTCTTTGAACGATTCGGATGCTTCCCGGCCTTAAGTTCTTGAACCACTCGAAGCCGGGTCCGGCGAGGGTAAGACTAAAAGCTTAGCACATGGCGCCCGGAGCGACACCCTGCATCGTCATCCAGGTTTCATAATGCTGGATATGGTAAGCGGGATCCGCTTTCCCATCATAGGGAGAGAGGTTTGGGAGTTTGAAATTTCCCGTACATACCTCGGCCAATATCTGAGCCGTGAAAGGCGAGGAATTCTCCTCAACGACCCCGTAGGCACTTCCGCCTATTCCATATTCTCGTAGATCTCGTACTTCATTTCGAAGATTGTGGATCATAGTGATCACATCGAGACCGGTAGTCGGAGTAACTCCCTGTTCGAGAGGAGTCATATGTCGCCTCTCATTAGACCCTTGACCCGTGCGGCGATTCCCGTTAGTTGCGGCTGCTACGGGGACATTCGACCGAGAGCTTAGTCGCTCTCTTAGGTCATCGACACGCTTGTTGCGTTGGGCAGTAAGATGATCCCTAAGGTCCGGGCTTGCCGCACGGAGGCGCAAGCTTCGTCTGAGACGGCGCGCCTTTCGCGTGCCCTGACTTTCCGCAACGTTCTCCCTTTAACCAAGTCGGTCATGGGCCGAACGTCGGGAGCTCCCTTCTTGGGAGGCTGCAGGCTGCAGGTGCCTTTCGCGCGTCTTGGGTGAAGGATCCGAAGGACCGGCTTCATTCACAGCGGGGAGTTCCCCGTCCTTTGTGAGAGAAGTCTCTATATCCTCTGAATCATCAGCACCCTCATAATCTAGGTTGCGGTCACGACTTTCCTCATTGAGGTTATCGGGATCCCCGTTGGGGATCACCGCGTTATGCGCGGGTTGCTTCGCAGCCAGTCGGCTGTGGTACCTCGCGTTCTTCGCCTTTAGTTGGCGGACATTCTCCTCCAACTCCATGATGCGGTCATCCCTGCTATCTGGAGTTGGAGATGGTGAGCGGGTCGAGCTCTCTTCGTGGAGCGACTCTTCTTCAGAGCGCAAGAAATATTTTTTGGTCCCAGTGACGCTATCGGGGTTGTTAACACCCTCGGAACGTACGGGTGGCTGATTACTCATCTTTTCTCGAGTCCGAGAAAGTTGAATTTCCAAGAGAAAAGAAGAAGATGAACAGAAGGGATTTCGGGCTGAACAGGTCGGGAAGTCCCCTCCTTCTAGCGCAAAAATGTTGTCGCACGAAAATGAACAACGATTGAATACCTCGGGCGGTTCGATCCAAGGCCGGACCAAGTGATCGCACCCGGGCCAAAAGTATGAACTCGAAAGTCTCGAGCTACGTTCTCTCCGATCAACCCACCTCTCTGAGGACGAAATCGGTGAGGAGGAGGAGTGACCGTGCCTTTTGTCTATAGGCTGCCTACGTACCCATGTGTGGGATCAGGTCAGAACGTAGTTCAGGTCGTGTGTGACGCAGCGTGAGGCGCGGAGTCTTGACGGAGAAGCGTACTCGACGAAGGGGACGGTGCGCGGAGGAGTCGAGGGGCAACGTCTTAGAACTTCAGAGATCCCGTACGCGTCTAGCATGTTAGACGCGTTAAGGGACTCTAGTTGAGAACCCTTGGAGCGTGCCTAGGCACTGGAGGGCGTTCGATCAGAGGGAGCGACGCCCGGGAGTCCCCGAGAGTGCTTCAGAACCTTTGAGAACGAGAGAGACTTGTGGGAGTGCTTCAGGCCAAAGTTGGCATCAAAAGAAGCAGAGGAGAGCGAGAATTCGAGCGTATCGATCGGAAAAGATGGGATAGCTTCCCCCTCAGTGAGAGGAGGTATTTATAGGTGTTTGAAGGCCTTAGGAGGGTCCTCTTTCGTCCATGTGGGACTAGGGGCCGGCGCGCACATCATCAAAAGGAGGCGCGCAACGCGCGGCGCACAACGCGCGGTGCGCAGGACACCGGGCGCGGCGAGGGATGCGCGGCGCATGAAGCGCGCAGCGCGGGCGTGTCTTGGCGCGGCGCGCGGCCTGCCTGGCGCGGCACAGGGCCTGCTTGGCTGGCCGGCGCGGCTTGCTGCTCGCGCGGTTTCTTTGAGGGGCGCGTGGTGCACGGCCTGTCTTGTCGGACTCTTGTGGTCTTCGGATATCACGCTTGTCACGCGAAATATGAAGATTTCTACTTGAGGAGGGTGACTCGACTCGATGAGCAAGGCTCAACTCGACGAGAGTGAGTCGAAGCTCGACCCGAGGGGGACGATTCGAGGCTCGACTCGAGGAGTAGGACTCGAGGCTCGACTCGAGGAGAACGACTCGAGGAGCGACCTGAGGCTCGACTCGAGGAGAACTACTCGAGGCTCGACTCGAGGAGAACGAATCGAGGCTCGACTCGAGGAGAATGACTCAACTCAAGGAGCGAGGCTCGACTTGAGGAGCCGAGAGTTTGGCACGAGGAGTTTCCAGTCGACTCGTGACGGAAGGCTTGCCACTCCTCAGGACCTCCGGCCTGACCACCGGCCCTTAGAGCGGCGCGTCTTCTCGGCGTTCCGGGTTTTCCGAAAACGACCGACAACACAACAAAAAGAAAAAGCGAGACCAATTTTGTGAATTAATGTATCAAGATACTTTCCAAAAGAAAAAGAGGAAACAAATTTCCTCTAACTTTGAAAGGGAGATCGGCCAACGCAAGGGAAAGAGAGAAGCAAGATAAAAGTGGAAACAAATCCAAGGACTTGCTTGGATTGGTTTTGGCCGTGTGACTATATTGGGGGAAGAGCAAATTTTGCTCATGAATATTTTATATTCTATAGAAGAAGAAACTACATTATTGAAGGTAATCCCTCCCTTATTAATAGAGGCCTCATTCCTCTCATTTTATTCATTCCAAAGTTTTAGAGATTGAGAGCTTCTCTCTCTAGAACCCTTAGCCGCCCCTCTCCCTCTCTCTCTCTCTCTTGTTTTCTTTTGTTTTTGTTTTGGCACCTAGGTCCACATTTGACCTAGTGTTTTTGGTCTTCGACTCATAGACTTGTTCTTGAGTCGTCGTGTTTAAAAGTGCCCACACACTAATTCCTTTCTTTCTCGAGTGATTATTGTGATAGAAACTTTCATCGTTGCTCGAGTTTCCGAGGAAAGAAGAGAGACGTGTTGCGTGGGGAGACGAACGTTTCAACCTTCTGTTGTCAATGGTGCCCACAAGAAGAGTTGTAGTCTTTATTTTGTACATTTGATGTAATAAAGTCTCACGAAGACTCTTGCTTGTAATTGCTTATTCATTACTAAAAAGTTGAAACGTTCATTCATTCTTCTTCGTCTGTTTGAAGCTTTATGATAAAACATTAGTCTTTAGTCCATAAATAAACTTAACAACTTATGAAGAGACACATGTAGATTTGCATGACAAACCCTTCGTAGTTTGCTTAAAACGATATATTCGCAATCTAAGGGTCGAAGGACTATATACCTCAGATTGTTAGGAGAATCTATGATGTCTGGTTATGGGGCATTGAGAGTTGGAGATTTTATAGTTCTTCTATGTATCTTTCGAAGGTACTGAATTGACCAGTGCACTTCTAGACACAAGATAAGAACAAACCATTTAACCTCTTATGTCTCGAAGTCACTTCGTATGAATTGCATCGTGCTTACCTTATTCCTGAAATAAGACATGCCATTTCACAGCTTACGTATTCTCATTTGAGAAAGTCAGAGTTCGGACTTACTATGTGATTCTGAACAGGACCTATTGGTGAAGTACTAAGTTGTGAAGATGTCATGAGTAACTTTGTGAAGTTCTCATAGATATGGAATTCATGTACAAGATTGCTTAAATGCAATGTATATCACCTCATGCTTTGTTCCTTGGAATGTGAATAAATGAACTGGCCAGTGTCCAAATTGAGTCTTGACTCTTTTGGATGAAACAACGTCACTTGTTAGCTCCTCGTCAATACATTGTTTCTAACTTATTCACAAGCCACAAAGAAGTTGAGGAAATAACAGCTAGAAGGGTAAAATGGTAATTTTGTAAATCCCGACTAGCTGATGATATTCATGAAGGGTAAACATAGATAATATTCTGATACGAACCTCGGCCGACTAAGCTCCGAGACCCGATACCCCAATAGCACAGCGACGGATCGTCTACAAATTAGGAACGAAGGTGGATCGAATGACGCCACGGACAGATGCGAATGGCCGTCTGATGAGTCGGTCTCGAAATCCTACACGCACCGCTTTGTAAGAGACTCGAATAGTTCTAAACGAACCAAAGAGAGAATGATATCCTCACAGAAAGTGTTTAACTCGAAAATCCAAATTGTATGTCTTCCATTCAGCCTAAAGGCTTAATTTATAGAGTTTACAAAGGCAAATTCGCAGCTCCATGGGCCCCATAACCTAATAAGCCCATTTAGCCTTATTTAAGCACTAATAAACATAAAACAAAGGACCAGCCCAATACAAACACATATGGGCTTTTTAAATAACATGTCTTGGCCCAAATAACATAAACTGAAAATAGAAAAATAGGAATAGTCCGACTAATTCAATTCAGCCCAAATAACGTTCTTCATTGGTGTTTCTTGGCTTCCTTGAATCCTCTCCTTTGCGAGCTTGTCCCCTTCTTCATATTGGAGCTTGATGATCAGATTGTTAAGCTCCTCCTTGAATCTCCTCGCTCGAGCTCTCGTCACGGGTCCTTCCGGCACTTGGTATTTTGCTTGCGGCTCCTTTTGGGGCATGTCCTCATCATTCCCCTCGTCTTGAAAAGGATTTGCCCTCAAATCATGATCTGCATCAAAAGGAGATAAGTCAGTCACATTGAATGTAGCACTAACATTATACTCACCTGGAAGATCCAATTTGTAGGCATTATCGTTGATCCTGCGAATAACTTGGAAAGGTCCATCGCCACGCGGTTGTAGTTTGGACTTGTGTTGCTCCGGAAATCGCTCCTTGCGCATATGTAACCAGTCCCAATCACCGGGTTCAAAAATCACTCTCTTGCGGCCCTTGTTGGCTTGCTGCGCATACTGCTCCGTTCTTCTCTCAATGTTGAGTCGTGCCCTCTCGTGAAGCTGCTTAACAAGCTTTGCTTTCTGTTCACCATCTAAATTCACATGCTCAGACATAGGAATAGGAGATAAATCCAACGGCGTTAGTGGGTTAAAACCATAGACAATCTCAAACGGTGAGAACGTAGTAGATGAATGAATAGCGCGGTTATAAGGAAACTCAACATGTGGTAAACAATCTTCCCAAGTTTTGATATTCTTCTTAATTATTGCCCTCAACAAAGTCGACAAGGTCCTATTAACTACTTCGGTCTGACCATCAGTTTGGGGGTGACAAGTAGTCGAAAACAACAACCTAGTACCCAACTTAGCCCATAAGGTCTTCCAAAAGTAACTTAAGAACTTGATATCCCTATCCGAGACAATCGTCCTAGGCATGCCATGCAACCTAACAATCTCCCGAAAGAACAGATCAGCAACATTAGAAGCATCATCGGTTTTGTGACATGGGATAAAATGTACCATCTTTGAAAACCTATCAACCACTACAAAAACATAATCACGACCTCGCTTAGTCCTAGGCAAGCCTAACACAAAATCCATAGATATATCTACCCAAGGTGAGCTAGGAATAGGCAAAGGTGTATACATACCGTGTGATTGAACTTTCGACTTAGCTTTCCTAAATGTGACACAATTACCACAGATCCTCTCAACATCACGCTTCATGCGAGGGCAATAAAAGTGCTCCTGGATCACTCCTAGAGTTTTTGCTATCCCGAAATGTCCCATAAGGCCCCCACCATGAGCTTCCCTAACTAACAACTCCCTAAGAGAACAACTAGGCACACAAAGTCTACCAAGCCTGAACGAAAATCCATCATGCCTAAAGTAATCTCCCGACGCCATCTTCTCACACTTCGTAAATATCTCACTAAACTCTCGGTCGTCTGGATACAACTCTTTGATATGTTCAAAACCAAGCAGTTTAGCATCTAAAGTGGAAAGTTAGACATACCTTCGAGAAAGGGCATCAGCTACCACATTCTCCTTACCTTGTTTGTACTTGATGACATATGGAAACGGCTCGATGAACTCCATCCATTGCGCATGCCATTTGTTGAGCTTTTGTTGTCCCTTCAAGTACTTCAGTGACTCATGGTCGTTGTGGACCATGAACTCTCTTGGAAAAAGGTAGTGCTGCCAAGTCTCTAAAGCTCGAATCAATGCGTACATCTCCTTGTCGTAAGTGGGGTAATTAAGGGTGGCCCCACTCAATTTTTAGCTAAAATACGCAATCGGCCGTCGATCTTGCATGAGAACTGCTCCGATTCCCACGCCGGACGCATCACACTCAACCTCGAATGGTTTATCGAAGTTAGGTAAAGCGAGACAAGGAGAGTTGACTAAGTTTCCCTTGATTGCGGTGAACGCCTCCTCTTGTGCTTGCCCCCACGCGAACGTCACATGTTTCTTCATCACCTCCGTGAGCGGGGCAGCGATCGTGCTAAAATCTCTGACAAAGCGCCTATAAAAGCTCGCTAAGCCATGAAAACTCCGTACTTGTGCTACATTTGTCGGTGTCGGCCACTCTTGAATAGCTTTCACCTTTTCCTCATCTACCTGCACTCCTTTAGAACTTACAACAAAACCCAAGAAAACAACGTGATCGGTGCAAAAGGTGCACTTGTCAAGGTTAGCAAATAACTGTTCACGTTTGAGTACAATAAAAACCTCACGCAAGTGTAAGACATGATCATCTAGGGTCTTGCTATAAATCAAAATATCGTCAAAGTATACCACCACAAATTTACCAATGAACGAACGCAAAACATGATTCATAAGTCGCATAAATGTGCTAGGTGCATTAGTCAAACCAAAAGGCATTACTAACCATTCATACAACCCAAGTTTAGTTTTAAAAGCGGTTTTCCATTCATCCCCCTCTTTCATTCTAATTTGGTGGTACCCACTCTTTAAATCAATTTTAGAGAAAACACGCGCACCATGTAAATCGTCTAGCATGTCATCCAATCTAGGAATAGGAAATCGATACCTGACCGTGATGTTGTTCATGGCTCGGCAATCCACGCATATCCTCTGGGACCCATCCTTCTTTGGAACTAGTAGAACTGGTACGGCGCACGGGCTCATGCTCTCTCTAATGTACCCCTTTGACAAAAGTTCCTCGACTTGTCGTTGCAACTCCTTCGTTTCCTCAGGGTTGGTTCGGTAGGCCGGTCTGTTTGGAAGCGAGGCTCCGGGTACAAGGTCAATCTGGTGCTCAATCCCTCGAATCGGTGGTAGTCCCGTAGGCATGTCTCGAATAACAACGTCTTTGAACTCCTGCAAAAGAGAAACAATGGCAGTAGGTAGGACCTGGCCATGTTGGTTAGTGAATAAGGCAGCCTCCTTGTACACAAGTAAAATCATCGGCTGTTTGGCAAAGAAGGCTTTCCTCACATCACCCTTTCCCGCAAAGAAGTTGTTTTGTTTTCTCTCACCGATTTTGTTTTTCATGACCCCATCTTTTCTTTCACTCCCCACTTCTCTCTCGGGTTTTCTCTCTGTTTTTACCTCATCCCTTGGTTCTTTTCCCTTCTCTAGTGCCCTAAACCTTTCCCTCTCTTGTTGCATCTTCAGTTGATCTTCATGAACTTGCTTTGGAGTAAGGGGTGCGAGGGTGATGGTACGATTCTTGTGCCTGAGGGAGTACTTGTTGGTGTAGCCGTCATGAGTCACCCTCCGATCGAATTGCCACGGCCGCCCCAAAAGTATATGCCCCGCGTCCATTGGTGCCATGTCACAGAGCACTGAGTCCTCATAGCTGCCAATCCGAAAACTGATAAGGACTTATTTGTAGACACGTACCTCTTCACCATCATTAAACCACTGAAGCTTGTAAGAACGAGGGAGGTTTGTCGTGGGAAGTCCAAGCTTCTTCACTACAGCAACGCTGGCTATGTTCGTACAACTCCCTCCATCGACGATAACACTGAACACCTTCTCACCAATATGGCACCTGGTGTGAAAGATGTTTTCACGCTGCTCCTCATCATCTCGTACAACCTGTGCGTTCATAGTTCGTCGAGAGACCAACACGAGCTCTGCTGGTGCCTCAATTTCCTCGTCTGACTCTTCTCCGGTACACTCTTGATCTTCCTCTTCATCGTCGGTAACCATCTCTCCGGTCGGAAGAATCGTCATGCTCCTCTTATTCGGGCATTGATTTTCGAAGTGACCAACTCCCTGGCACTTGAAGCACTTGATATCACCATTTCGCTGAAATGACGTCTCCGGTTTCTTTTGAGCACTGGGACCAGGACTAGATGTGGTTGGGGCCGTGGAAGTGCTTGGCTTGGCTACGTCCCCTCGTGGTTTGAAACTGCTCTTCTCGTCTCGGTTGAAGGTCTTCTTCCATGCAGGTTGTTCTGAGAATCGGTTTCCCCGCATGCTACCCCTCGTCTTGAGCTGCTTCTCAATCTTGACGGCCAAGTGAACCAAATCCTCCATCTCGACATAATGCTGCAACTCCACCTTGTCCGCTATGTCAGGGTTCAGCCCGTTGATAAATCTGGCCATGGTAGACTCGCGATCTTCCTCTATGTTTGCTTCGATCATGGCAACCTCCATTTCTCGGTAGTACTCCTCAACACTACGAGTGCCTTGCCGTAGACGCTGAAGCTTCTGATAGAGCTCTCGGTAATAGTGGCGAGGCACGAATCTCTTCCTCATGATGGCCTTCATCTCATCCCAAGTCTCTATCGGCTCCTCTCCATCCCGTTGCCTACTCGTCACCAGCTGATCCCACCAAACAATAGCATAATCAGTGAATTCAGCGGCAGCAAGTATTACCTTCTTGCGTTCGGTGTAGTTGTAGCAATTGAACACAAACTGGGCTTTCGTCTCCCATTCAAAGTAGGCGTCCGGGTCACTTTTCCCTTGGAATGTTGGAATCTTCTTCTTGATGCCACCAATTCCTCCGTCTTCTCTGTCCCTTCCTCCTTGTCTTCTTTCGAACATTCTCTCGTTTCGTCCTCCTCTCCTATAATCCTCCTCTTCAAAATCATTCTCCATCTCATCTTCTGTCTCCTCCCTAGGTTGTCTTCGTCTTCCTCTGTTGGGAGCTTGTTGGCCTTCCTCCACTCTCTCAACACGTTCTCGTAGTGGCTCCAACTCTTCCCTCATCATCCTCCGCATCTCTCCTATCATGGCTTGCATCATCAGCCTCCGGTCTGGAATTCCTTCGTTTTCGTCGCCATTGTTGGACATGGTTGCTGCAAGATATTGTTAGTAAAAAGAGAAACCTCACAAAAATCACTCCCTCACGTGTTTACACTCAAAGTATCACTCTGCACTCGTGTTTGATAATGGCGATAGTTATTCTCTCTGCCTTTTACCACTTACTCAAACTCTCTATAGGCTCGTGCCGAACTACTCAGAGACCAGGAAGGTGATGAAAGGAAATTCGAAAACGATACACCAAAACGACACCCAAACGACACAAACGACACCCAAACGACACGAACGGGAAAACGACACCACGGGGAGTTATGACTAGGGTCTTAGATAAGTCCCAAAAACAATTCTCCCAAGGTGCGACAATCAGCCCACAATTGACAAATGGCGACACCAAAAAATATCGATAGGATGTAGGGTACCTAAAAACGCTCCAAAACACACAAGGAATCTATCAGGAAAATAAAATTTCTTGAGGTAAAAAATACTCTTCTTTCTTTTTCTTTTTTTTTCGGATCCTCTTTCTTCTTTTTTTTTCGGATCCTCTTTCTTCTTTTTTTTTTTTTTTGATATCCGGGAGGTAATGCTAATTCGGAATTAAATGTGAAATGTCGAAATTGATTGTGAACACACACAAACAGGAAACGAATGAAAGGGGAATTAAATGGGAAATGATTCTGGAAATAAAGGAAACTAAAAGAAATCCTGAATTAAATGAAATTGAATGTCGAAATTGATTGTGAACACACAAAACAGGAAATGCAAGAGAAAGGATTCGGGAAATAAAAGCAAATAAATGGAAACCGATTTCAGGAAACTAGGAATCAATGACATTTCCGAAATTAAGTGATAAAATCCGGAAACTGATTAAAAAAATGGACTTCCTAAAACAGACTGCGATAATTAGAATTGATCTCCACTGAATAAGAATTGAAGTCCACGGATTCTCTTTCTTTTTTTTCTTTTTTTTTTGTTCGGATCTTTTCTCTTTTTTTTTTCTTTTTTTTTTTTTGACGCTCAAGAACACAGACCTAGCACGAAAAGAACACAGACCCAACACAACAAATACGTACGTACGGAATGAACACAACACAAACGAAGAAAAGAAAACAAAGAAAACGAAACAAAGGATAAGCAGACCTAAAAGTAGAGACTAGCTCTGATACCACTTGATACGAACCTCAGCCGACTAAGCTCCGAGACCCGATACCCCAATAGCACAGCGACGGATCGTCTACAAATTAGGAACGAAGGTGGATCGAATGACGCCACGGACGGATGCGAATGGCCGTCTGATGAGTCGGTCTCGATCTCCTACACGCACCACTTTGTAAGAGACTCGAATAGTTCTAAACGAACCAAAGAGAGAATGATATCCTCACCGAAAGTGTTTAACTCGAAAATCCAAATTGTGTGTCTTCCATTCAGCCTAAAGGCTTAATTTATAGAGTTTACAAAGGCAAATTCGCAGCTCCATGGGCCCCATAACCTAATAAGCCCATTTAGCCTTATTTAAGCACTAATAAACATAAAACAAAGGACCAGCCCAATACAAACACATATGGGCTTTTTAAATAACATGTCTTGGCCCAAATAACATAAACTGAAAATATAAAAATAGGAATAGTCCGACTAATTCAATTCAGCCCAAATAACGTTCTTCATTGGTGTTTCTTGGCTTCCTTGAATCCTCTCCTTTGCGAGCTTGTCCCCTTCTTCATCTTGGAGCTTGATGATCAGATTGTTAAGCTCCTCCTTGAATCTCCTCGCTCGAGCTCTCGTCACGGGTCCTTCCGGCACTTGGTATTTTGCTTGCGGCTCCTTTTGGGGCATGTCCTCATCATATTCAATGGATCCGCTCATCATAATTTGGTTGAATTCTTGAGTAGAAAATAAATTCATTTGAACCGAGAGATTTTCAGTGTCATCTCTTTAGTGGAGTCAGTTGACATTAAGCTAAACTTGGAAAAGGTTTGTGAACTTTTGAGTCCAAGTATTTAGATTGTCCCCTTCTTCATCCTGGAGCTTGATGATCAGATTGTTAAGCTCCTCCTTGAATCTCCTCGCTCGAGCCCTCGTCACGGGTCCTTCAGGCACTTGGTATTTTGCTTGCAGCCCTCGTCACGGGTCCTTCAGATTGTTAAGGTTTGTGAACTTTTGGGTCCAAGTGTTTAGCTCAAGCTTTGTTCATTTGGGTCCATGAGGTCACTGTCACAAATCACATCGAGTGGGAATAGTTAAACTAGAAGCTAAGTCAAAACAAGAACGAGACAAGTTTCACGAAAATTGTCAAAAGGGTATTTTTGTCTTTTTGGACATAGGATGAAATGAATGTCAATAAATTTTTTGATATGGTCATTTGATTACTTACATCCACTCGGCCAAATTAATTAGTTTGGGCCTTGTGGATTAATTTCATTTCATAAGAATTTTATTGAAAATTCTTAATGGGCCTTTTTCATGTTGTCATGAACAAATAGAAAAGCTTCTAGAAGCCCTTTCTAGAAGATTTTGGAGATTGAGAGCTTCTCTCTCTAGCTTGGCCGCCCCTCTCTCCTTCTCTCTCTAAGTTCTTTTCGTTTTTGTTTTTGCACCTAGGTTCTCATTTGACCTAGCGAGTTTAGCTCTTTGACTTTGAGACTTGTTCTTGAGTCAAAGTGTTTAAAAGTGCCCAGACACTAATTCCTATTTTTCTCGAGTGATTATAGTGGTAGAAACTTTCGTGGTTGCTCGAGTTGGCGAGGAAAGAAAAGAGACGTCTTGCGAGGGAGACGAACGTTTTCAACCTTCCGAAGGCTCATCAACGTTCAAGCTTCTAAAAGATTAGTAAATTATTTATGCTCATAATAGTTTTTTATTTACATGTGTTTGCTCTTTGTCTAGGTTAGTAAAATCGTTTTACTTGTCAAAAGAAATTTTTTAAAATTCTGCCGCTTACCGAAGCGTTAAACTTTTTCTTAAAACCTAGATGAATTCCAACACCTTCCTACGGCTTCTCAACGTTCAAGCTACTCAAAGGTTAGTAAACAAATAATTCTCATTAATAGTTTTAATTTATATGTACTTGCTCTTTGTCTAGGTTAGTAAAAACGTTTTACTTGTTTTAAAGAAAATTTTTAAATTCCGTCGCTTGCTCGAAGCGTTAAATCTTTTCTTAACCCTAGATCAATTCACACAGTTGTTAAAGCTTTTATATGTGTTTTATGAACATGGTAATAACATTGTATAAAAGAAAATAACAACAAACACAAAACGAAACGACTACATAAACGAAACTAGCAGGACAATATAACTAGTCACAAAATTACCCGAAAATTAAAAACTTTTAGAACTCATTCTAATGTGTTTTAATAACATACCAAGGTTATAGAAAATCAACATGACTTTTTGAAAACGATTTTCAAGCTCATAGTTTTAATCACATGTACATGCATATATTTGACCATAGCTCTGATACCATTTGTTGGAATTGATCTAGGGTTAAGAAAACATTTAACGATTCGAGCAAGCGGCGGAATTTTAAAATTTTCTTTTAAACAAGTAAAACGATTTTACTAACCTAGACAAAGAGCAAGCAATTGTTTATATTGAATCGCTTGTCTCCCCATGCACCTCGTCTTTCTTCGTTCTTCGGGAACCTTGAGTAACCATGAAAGTTTCTATCACATGAATCACTCGAGAAAGAAAGGAATTAGTGTGTGGCCACTTTTAAACACAACAACTCAAGAACAATTCTTAGAGTCGAAGAGCTAAAACACTAGGTCAAATGTGGACCTAGGTGCAAAAAAAAAACGAAAAGAACTTAGAGAGAGAGAGAGAGAGAGAGAGAGATGAGTTAGGCGGCCATAAGGTCTAGAGAGAGAAGCTCTCAATCTCTAACTTATGTGGAATGAGAAAACAATGAGAATGAGGCCTCTATTTATTGAGGAGGGATTACCTTCAACAAGGTAGTTTCCTCTTCTATAGAATATCACATATTCATGAGCAAATATTGCCTTTTCCTTCTCTCCCTTTGGACGTGCAAAGAGTTGCTTCTAGAAGCAAAATTGATTCCTTTTTTTTATTGCCTTCTCTTACCTTTGGCCGCCCACCTTAGTTTCCTCATAGAGGAAATTTGTTTCCTCTTTTTCTTTTGGCAAATATCTTCATACATCAATGCACAAAATAATCTCTTTCTCTTGGGCTTGGGCGTGTACACCTTCTAGAAGGAGTTTCTAGATTTTTCTTCATTTTTTCATGATGACATAAGAAAAGCCCATCAATGCAAGATTGCTTAATTGTCAAAACAAGTCATATCGAGTAGGAATAGTTAAACTAGAAGCTAAGTCAAAACAAGAACTAGACAAGTTTTACGAAAATTGTCTAAAGGGTATTTTTGTTTTTTAGGACATCGGACGAAATGAATGTCAATAAAAAAGTTTTTTTTGATACGTTTCATATGATGACAATGAATTGATCCACACGGCCAACTTAATGGGTCTTTCGTATGTTGTCATGAACAAATGAAGAAACATCTAGAAGCTCTTTCTAGAAGACCCTTGCTCGTCCAAACCAAAGAAAGAGAGACCAATTTTGTGCATTAATGTATAAAGATACTTGCCAAAAGAAAAAGAGGAAACGAATTTCTTCTATATGGAAAGAGAGAATTCGGCCAAGACAAGAGAGGAAGCAAAAGAAGAAACAAATCCAACTCCTTCTATAAGCACCCTTGGCCGTGTGACTTAAGAGGAAGAAGAGCAATATTTGCTCATGAATATGTGATATTATATGAAGAGGAAACTACCTTGTTGAAGGTAATTCTTCTCCTATAAATAGGGCCCTCATTCTCATTGTTTCTCTATCTAGAATTGGCCGCCCACTTCAAACTCTCTCTCTCTCTAACTCTTTTCGTTTTTGTTTTGCACCTAGGTCCACATTTGACCTAGCGTTTATTTTAGCTCTTCGACTCTTAGACTTGTTCTTGAGTCGTTGTGTTTTAAAAGTGCCCACATACTTATTCCTTCTTCCTTCGTGTGATTTATGTGTAGAAACTTTCGTGGTTGCTCGAATTCCCGAAGAACGAAGAAAGACGAGCTGCGTGGGGAGACGAGCGATTCAACCTCCACAAGCTTCTCAACGATCAAGCTACATAAAGGTTAGTAAATGCGTAATCGCTCTTAGATAGTTTTAATAATAACATGTGCTTGCTCTTTGTCTAGGTTAGTAAAAATCGTTTTACTTGTTTAAAAGAAATTTTTTATTTTCAGCCGCTTGCTAGAAGCGTTAAATCTTTTCTTAACCCTAGATCATTTCCAAAAAATGGTATCAAAGCTATGGTCAAAGTTAAGCATATACATATGATTAAAACTATGAGCTTGAAAATCGTTTTCGAAAGATTACTCGTTTTTTGACAAGTTATAATTGTTTTCTTAGATTTTTTTATTTTTTGCTCGTGCCTTTAAATTAAAAATCATGTTGATTTTCTATGACTTTGGGATGTTATTAAATCATATCATAATCAGTTCTAAAAGTTTTTAATTTTTCATAATGAAAAACGTGTTTTTAAATGTTGAGGAATTTCGGGTAATTTTATGACTAGTTATATTGTTTTGCTACTTTTGTTTGTTTACTCGATTCGTTTTATGTTTGTTGTTATTTACTTTTATACTATGTTTTTACCACGTTAACAAAACACATATAAAATATTTAACAACTCTCTAAAACGTTCTGTTACATTCGATTCTTTTGCACTCAAGTCCGAACATTAACTATTTCAAGTTTTCTTAGAATTCGAAATTTGATGATTCTTAAATCAAATTAAAAGTCTGTTTGTCCTCTTTCCAATGCAATTGGTATTAGGTCAAAAGGATGTTGGAGCCGCCATGTTTGGCGATTTTACTCCGAGGTGCGCGGCTGTTTTGAAAGTCCAGTTTTTTAGAATTCCGGATTTCAGACCCCACTCTATGAGTTATAGAACTCTAATAAGAAAATTTCCTTGAGAAAATTGTTTTTCATAAGATAATAAACATAATGTGAAAGATTAAAATGTTTTTACTTTTGAAAAATTTACTTATATCGTTTTTTTAAAACAAGTTTGAATTTTGAAAAACCGTTTTCACTTTCAAACTTGAAAATATTTTGTCATCAAAATCAAATAAGTTTTCAAAATGTTTTCAAAACTATATCTATATCACATTTGTTCAAAATCTATATGCTCTTGAAAATTGAGTGGGAGGTCTCCTCGTAGACGAGCTGAAAAATAAAATGTGTAATCTCAAACTTTCAAGTGTTCGAGTGAGTTGAAGTTCACACTTTCCCCATGCACTTTCCCAAATAGAAAATAGGAAAATGTCCGAGTATGTACCTTGTGTCTTTATGCACTAACACTGCTCTTTCTTGAACATGAAGATCTAGGATTCCTTTCTAGAAGTGCACTCTATCTCTTGAACCACTAGCAAAGCATGTTTTTGAAATATATTAGAGACGATGTACCTTTTTTATCATGCGGCTAGTCAAATATGAGAGTAAAGTGTCATTTCGTTCATAACAGCTTTGGACTTTTCCTGTCTTGTTCATCCTAAAAAATTAATCAAACTTAAATCCTAAATCAAAAGACTAATCATAAACCTGTTTCAACTTTTCAGCATAATGTCTTTCAACCCTCTCTCAACCATCTTTTCATCGAACAAACTCGAAGGGAAAAATTACGTCGACTTGAAATGTAACCTGGACATAGTCCTTACCGTGGACAAGCACAAATGGGTACTCACCACCCCCTGTCCTCAAACGAATGATGATTCGACACAAAAGGAAAATGACGCCTTGGCGGCCTGGCTCCAAACCGATGAGATTGCGAGGTGCTATATCTTAGCATCAATGAATAATGTGTGCAACAACAACATCGTGACATCGAGATTGTCGCCGATATGCTCTACAATCTCCATGAGATGTTTGGAGGGCAAGGGCGTCAAGCAAGGAAACAAGCGGTCCATCGCATGAAGGCTGAAACTCCCGTTAGAGATCATATGATGCTGATCATTAGCTATCTAAATGAAATAAAGATCCTTGGATCAGAGATTGATGGGGAGACTAAAATGGATATGATCTTGGAAACTCTCCCCGAGTATTTTGATACCTTCAAGCTGTACTACTCCATGAACAAGCTAGAGTACATTGTTACCGAGCTTATGAAGGAGCTTCACACCACTGAGGGTCTCACTAAGAAGAAGAGGACTCAAGGAGAGGTACATGCTATTGCCTCCACCTCTAGATCTAAGCTGGGACAGTCTAACGACAAGTGCCACCACTGCAACGAGCCTGGTCACTGGCGTACGAACTATCCTGCCTATGTCAAGACTAAGGAAAAATGTATTGTACTTATTACTGATGCTTGCTTAGTAGCTGATAATGTATCAACGTGGATTCTTGACTCCGCTGCTACTAACCATATTTGCTGCTCCTTGACTGGTTTTAGGAAAAGCAAAAGCATAGAGGTAGGCGAGTTCTACTTCAAGTGGGGTGATGGAAGCTTAGTGTCTGCAAAGGCTGTGGGATCCGTGACGCTGTCTTTTGAAGACCGCACTTTAAATTTGAATAATGTTTATTATGTTCCTTCCTTTGGGAAAAACCTAATATCTGCTGCTCGTCTTTTTTAGCAATATTATTGTTTAAAGTTTATAAAGAATGGAATTCGTATTTCTTATTCAAATTCTTTTGTCATTGATGCATTTATGAAGAATGCTCTCTTTTACATTTATCCCACGCAACCTTCTCTTTTAGACACTAAAATAGATAATGATCTAGTTAGGGAGAAAAAGAGGATCAAACTATCTGAATCCTCCGATCTAATAAAATCAACATATCTCTGGCACTTAAGACTTGGTCATATCAGGCTAGATAGGATTAAGAGCCTCTTGAGGGACGGTCCACTCCAAGCCTCTGCAATAGGTTCACTACCTACTTGTGAATCTTGTATAGAAGGAAAAATGACTAAGCGACCTTTCTCAGCTAAGGGTCGAAGAGGAACTGAGTTGCTGGAACTTGTACATTCTGATGTATGTGGTCCGCTCAGTACACAGGCACCGGGAGGATACAAATACTTCGTTACCTTCACCGATGATTACTCAAGATACGGTTTTGTCTATTTGCTCGAACACAAATTCCGAGACCATTAACGTATTTAAGGTCTTTAGGGCTTTTGTAGGAAAGCAAACTGGCAAACAGATCAAAACCCTTCGATCCGATCGAGGTGGTGAGTATATGTCTGGAGAGTTCGATTACTTTCTTAAAGAATAAGGTACGCTTTTCTGCTTACAACACCTGGCACACCTCAACAAAACGGAGTGTTAGAGAGAAGGAATCGAACTCTGATGGAGATGGTTAGATCAATGAGAAGTTACTCATCACTCTCTCTTTCCTATTAGGGATATGCCCTCGAATCAGCAGCCTACATTTTGAACCAAGTTCCGTCTAAAACGGTTCCAGGTACTCCTTACGAACGATGGACTGGCCGTAAAGTAAATCTAGGCCACATCCGAATTTGGGGTTGCCCTGCACATGTGCTAAGGCAAAAGACTAGCAAGTTGGCTAGTAGGTTAGAATTGTGTCTGTTTGTTGGATATCCAAAGGAAACCAAAGGTTTCACATACTATAGTCCCGACGACGACAAGAATTTCGTTAGCACAAACGCTCATTTCCTTGAGGAGAACTTTATGAAAGATGTAAAACCTAGAAGCAAAATTGTACTTGAAGAAAAGTGGGGTGAGGATGCTTCTACCTCGTCTGTAAGAACTGTTCTTACCCCAACTCAAACACAGCCTAACTCATCAGAACCTCATAAGGTAGTACTTCAACGTAGTGGGAGGGCTAGTCAAAAGCCTGACAGGTACATATCTTACGGAGATACTCTCGTAGCCGTCTCTGACATGGATAACCCTATTTCCTACAGCCATGCAATGGCTGGTTCTGAATCAAACCATTGGTTGCACGCCATGAAAGTTGAAATGCATTCGATGTACATCAACAAAGTCTGAAAACTTGTAGACCTTCCCGAAGGGATTAAACCCGTAGGGTGTAAGTGAATATACAAGACGAATAGGGGTTCGGATGGGAACGTCGAGACATTCAAAGCACGACTAGTTGCTAAGGGTTATACCCAAAAAGAAGGTATTGACTATGAAGAAACTTTCTAGCCAGTTGCGATGTTTAAATCCATCCGCATACTTCTATCCATACCTGCAGCACTCGATTATGAGATCTGGCAAATGAATGTCAAGACTGCCTTCCTAAATGGCAATCTTGACGAGCGCATTTATATGGCTCAACCAGACGGTTTCGTGGAAGAAAGTCAAGAGACCAAGGTTTGTTAAAGTATTATATCAATTCCGCACATCTCTTTATCTCTGTTTTACTTTTATGGTATCAGAGCTACACAAAACCCTAAAACACATATAGGTACTCGTGATCATACACCATGGCCGAGTCCAATAATACCAGTTTTATTGGAAATTCTTCTTCTTCTCAACTTGGGATTAATCCTATTATCTCAGCTGACAATTCTTCTCATTCCATCACTTCCCATAAATTGAATGGGAGTAATTTCATGGAGTGGTCTCAATCAGTCAAACTCTTCGTTCAAGGGAGAGGCAAATTTGGCTATTTGTCTGGAATCACAACCAAACCAGACGTGAAGGAAGATGCAGCCAAATATGGCGTTTGGGAGGCTGAAAATTCCATGATTATGTCATGGCTCATTAATTCTATGGATGCAGGTCTAGGGAGGACGTATCTTTTTCTTCCTACAACAAGTGACATCTGGACGGCGGTTAGAGAGACGTACTCTGATCTTGGCAACGCTGGCACACTCTTTGAGATAGAAACTCAATTGAGCAAGGCTAGACAAGGCGAGAAGTCAGTGACAAAGTACTACACCGACCTGAAGATGCTTTGGCAAGAGGAAGACCTTTATTGCAACCACGAGTGGAGCTGCCCAAAGGACAGCGCCTTGTACCAGAAGCTCGTGGAGAAAGGAAGAGTTTTTAAATTTTTGGTTGGCTTGAATGCAGATCTTGATGAAGTCAGAGGAAGGATTCTTGGCCGAGACCCTCTCCCAAGCACCCGGGAGGTTTTTTCGGAAGTCCGGAGAGAGGAAACTCGTCGCCAAGTCATGCTGGGATCCGGAAAGAATGAGGCTGCACCAACACATTCAGAAACGAGTGCAATGGTGTCTTCCAAGCCTAATTACAACAACAACAATAACAACAACAACAACCGGAACCCAAGAAATTCCTCTGGCCGCTACAACAACAATGCTCCAACTTGTGAATACTGCAAAAAGATAGGGCACATCAAAGCAAAGTGCTGGAAGCTTCACGGCAAACCTGATGATCTTCCACAGCCCTTCAACAACAACAACAAGGGTGCCTGATACGAACCTCGGCCGACTAAGCTCCGAGACCCGATACCCCAATAGCACAGCGGCGGATCGTCTACAATTTAGGAACGAAGGTGGATCGAATGACGCCACGAACGGTTGCGAAAGACCGTCTGATGTGTCGGGTTTGAACGCCACAAGACTAGTCTTGATATGTTCGATAAAAGTTCATAAGAACTCAAGAGAAGACTCTCATATTTTTTTTATAAAAATCTGGATGCCCTTTCATTCAGCTTGAAACCTCCTTTAAATAGGAAAATACAAAGCAAATTCGGAGTACATTGTTGCCCTAGTTTAAATGGGCCTACAAAACATTATTTAGGCCTGATAACATTAAAATTAAAAACCTAACTTAATACCTAACACATATAGGCTTCATTAAGCATAACTAAAGCCCAAAAACACTTTAAAAAGACTCTAACTTCATCTATTATTTTAAACTACGAAAATAACAAATAAATAGCTCAAACTGCTTAAAATAACGTGAATAAGCTTTCCTTTATTTGTGCCGCCCTTGGCCTCGTGGTTGGGTTTTCTTCTTGCGTAGCTTTTGGCTCTAGCTTTATATTTCTTCCATTCAGCTTTGTTCAAACCATGAAACTGTTTGTTGAAGTCTTGTACTCTTGAATTAGGAATAGGCTCGATGAAGCGCCTTTGTTCCTTTGCACGTGGGATCACGTCATTCTCTCTCTCTCTTGAAGAAGATTTGTCCTCAAATCTTGTACGTTGTTGAAATCAGATATGGGAGAGAAAGTCTTGACCATCTTCGTTTGATACGAAATTAATTTGTCATCCATGTTCTTGTTATCCTCAAAATAAAGAACTGCCAAATTCGGGACTTCTAATTTTATGGGAATAGTCTCCTCGATTAGCGTAGTTACTAACTCCTCTTCCACAAGAATTTCCTTTTCTTCAACAACTTCCACATGTTGGGCATGTTTCTTCTTCTTTTGTTGGAAGGTCTGGTGTTCAAACCAGATACAAAATTTTTCTGTCAAAACATCCCATTTCTTTTCAAGGGCCTCTACCCTTTTCTTTTTAGCAACACTTTTGGATTGTTGATTTTCTTCAATTCGATCCAATCTCTTCATAATTTTTTTTGTTTCTTTCGAAATTATATCCTTTGCCACACTCAAAAAGTCATCAAAATCCATATTCTTCTTCTTTTTTTTTGGATTTTTTTTTTCAGACCCCCCTTTTTTTTTTTGAATCTGTATCTTTTTTTTTTCTTTTTTTTCGATTTTTTTTCTAGAAAAGGTACTTCAACAAAACAAAAAGGAATACAAATAAAATGAAAAAAAATAGAAAATTGGATAAACAGACCTAAACGTAGAGCACAGCTCTGATACCACTTGATACGAACCTCGGCCGACTAAGCTCCGAGACCCGATACCCCAATAGCACAGCGGCGGATCGTCTACAATTTAGGAACGAAGGTGGATCGAATGACGCCACGAACGGTTGCGAAAGACCGTCTGATGTGTCGGGTTTGAACGCCACAAGACTAGTCTTGATATGTTCGATAAAAGTTCATAAGAACTCAAGAGAAGACTCTCATATTTTTTTTATAAAAATCTGGATGCCCTTTCATTCAGCTTGAAACCTCCTTTAAATAGGAAAATACAAAGCAAATTCGGAGTACATTGTTGCCCTAGTTTAAATGGGCCTACAAAACATTATTTAGGCCTGATAACATTAAAATTAAAAACCTAACTTAATACCTAACACATATAGGCTTCATTAAGCATAACTAAAGCCCAAAAACACTTTAAAAAGACTCTAACTTCATCTATTATTTTAAACTACGAAAATAACAAATAAATAGCTCAAACTGCTTAAAATAACGTGAATAAGCTTTCCTTTATTTGTGCCGCCCTTGGCCTCGTGGTTGGGTTTTCTTCTTGCGTAGCTTTTGGCTCTAGCTTTATATTTCTTCCATTCAGCTTTGTTCAAACCATGAAACTGTTTGTTGAAGTCTTGTACTCTTGAATTAGGAATAGGCTCGTGAAGCGCCTTTGTTCCTTTGCACGTGGGATCACGTCAGTGCCTTTCAAGCCTCTCAGTCCACGGCACCCAAGTCTCAGCCAAGCAGCCCTAGAGCCTCTTCATCAACTCAAGATCAGTCTTCTTTCACTAAAGGAGATTTAGAGCAAATGCTTAAGATGTGGTCCTCTCATCAATCAACATCAACCTTAGCTAAAAAAGGTATTCATGTAGCAGCCCTTAAAACAACCTTAGAAAACTCCAATCCTTGGATTTTAGATTCTGGTGCTACAAACCACATGACTGACTCATCATATCTTTTCCATACATATTATCCTTGTTCTGGTCATGAAAAAGTGAAAATTGCAGATGGATCTCTTTCAGCCATCGCTGGGAAAGGTTCAATTATTCATGAAGGGTAAACATAGATAATATTCAATGGTTCCACTCATTACAATCAACTAGAATTCTTGAGTACAAAATAAATTCATTTGAGTCGAAAGTTTTCAGTGTCAACTCTTTATTGGAGTCAGTTGACATTAATCTAGGACTTGGAAAAGGTTTTTTTTACTTTTGAGTCCAAGTATGCTAGCTCAACCTTTGTTCATTTGGATCCATGAGGTCACTACCACAAGTCATTATAGTAGGATTGGTTAAATTAGAAGCTAAGTCAAAATAAGAACTGGACAAGTTTTACGAAAATTGTCTAAAGCGTAATTTTGTCCTTTTGGACATGGGATGGTATGAATGTCAATAAATAAGTGTTTTGATATTAGAGAATTAGGCCTTGAGGATTGAATTTCATTTCATGGAATTTTACTTGAAAATTCTTAATGGGCTTTTCTTATGTTGTTATGAACAAATAAAGAAACATCTAGAAGCTCCTTCTAGAAGACCCAAACCGTCCAACCCAAGGAAGAAAGAAGAATTATTTTATGCATTGATGTATGAAGATACTTGCCAAAAGAAAAAGAGGAAACAAATTTCCTCTAGAAGGAAATAGGTCACACGGCCAAGGAGAGAGGCAAGACAAATGAGGAAACAAATCCAAGGTGTCATGAAGACAAGGTTGGACGTCCATGAGGGTAGAAAAGAGGAAATAATATTTACTCATGAATATGTGATATTCAATAGAAAAGAGAGGAAACTACCTTTTGAAGGTAATCCTCCTCCTATAAATACCCCACCTCATTCACAACTCACAACACACAATTTTAGAGATTGAAAGATTCTCTCTCTAGAGAAGTGGCCGCCCATCTCTCTCTCTCTCTCTCTCTCTCTCTCTCTCTCTAACCCTTCTTGTTATTTTGTTTTGGCACCTAAGTACTCATAAGACCTAGAATTTGTTTTAGCTCTTTGGCTCCAAGACTTATTCTTGAGTCATCGTGTTTAAAAGTGCCCACACACTAAATCCAACCATTCTCTGAAGACTCTAGTGGTAGAAACTTTCGTGGTTGCTAACGGGTTCAAGAAGACTAGTGGGAGAGGTGAGCTGCATGGGGAGATGAAAGTTTCAACCTTCCAAAGGCTTCTCAATGTTCAAGCTCCATTCAAGGTTGGTACCGAGTAAAAACTAAATGTAGTTTTAAATTTTAAATTATATGTTTATGCACTTTGTCTAGGTTGTAAAATCATTTTACGTGTTTTAAAGATATTTTTTATATTCCGCCGCTTGCTAGAAGAGATAAATCTTTTCTTAAACCTAGATCTATTCCAACAAATGGTATCAGAGCTTTGGTCAAAGTATAAGCATGTGCATAGAATTTGAAATATGAGTTTGAAAATCGTTTTCATAATTTTACTCGAGTAATGGTTTTTCTAGAATTGTTATTAAAGATTTTTTTAATTTATTGCTCGTGTATATAAATTAAAAAGTATGTTAACTTTCTATACCTTTGGGATGATATTAAAACACATTAGAATCAGTTCTAAAAGTTTTTAATTTTTTCATAATCAAAATCGCATTTTGATAACTTTGAGAAATTTCGGGTTATTTTGTGGCAAGTAATATTGTCTTGCTTGCTTTGCTTATTTACTCGCTCGTTTTATTTTTGTTGTTATTATCTCTTATGCTATGCTATTAATATGTTAATAAGACACATCTCAAAGACTTAACAAATCAATAAAATGTTCTGTTACACTTAAATCTTTTGCACTTAAATCCCGACCGGAATTCTGTCCGGTTTTCCTTGAGCTTAACAAATACCTTCTGTAAAAGGGACGTATCTTTCTGTTTGGAACTTAGATTTGAATGGTTCTTGAATCAAATTAAAGGTTTCTGACTCTACATTCCAAGACAGTTAGAATTAGTTGAATTGGACATCGGAGTCGCCGTTTACGGCATTGTTACTCTCATGTATTCGCTGCATGTTATCGGCCCAGCGCGAACCGATAACGCTATCGGCCCCGTCGGGCGGCCGGACATTCTCACTCGGCCGTTGGCCGGCCCGGGCCCTTCACCCGGCCATTGGCCGACTGAGTCTCACTCGGCCAATGGCCGGCCCAACTCCTCACCTGGCCAATGGCCGGCCCGGGCCCTTCACCCGGCCATTGGCCGACCGAGTCTCACTCGGCCAATGGCCGGCCCAACTCCTCACCCGGCCAATGGCCGGCCCAGCCTTCACTCGGCCATTGGCCGGCCCGAGCCCTTCACCCGGCCATAGGCCGAATGAGTCTAACTCGGCCAATGGTCGGACCAACTCCTCACCCGGCCAATGGCCGGCCCAGCCCTCACTCGGCTTTTGGCCGGTCCGGGCCCTTCTCCCGACCATTGGCCGACCAAGTCTCACTCCGCCAATGGCCGGCCCAGCCTTTACTCAGCCATTGGTCGGCCCAGGTCCTTCATTCGGCCATTGGTCGACCGAGTTTCACTCGGCCAATGGCCGTCCAAACTCCCCACTCAGCCATTGACCGGCCGGGCCTCACTCGGTCGATGGCTGGCCCAATTTCACTCGCCCAAAGGGTTCTTCCAACGCCCTTTGGATGCCTATAAATACAAGGCTCGACCCCTCGAGATAGGTAATCTGAAATGGAGTACCGAAACTCTGCTGAACTCGTACCTCACTCTTTTCTCTCAAGCTTCGGCCCTCTAAACACCTAACCCCTTTTATCCTCCTTAATCCTACTAATGTTGAGCGTTTGAGAGGTAAATAGAGGCACCCCCTCTGTTTCCCCTTTGTAGTTGACATATTCTTTCCCACGTTTCCGGTGTTTGGACGAGGCAAGCATCACTGACAGCTAAGGGACGACTTCGGATACCAAGTCCGACACGCTCGAGCCGAAGCGAGATCACTTGGTCTGGTCTTGGGTCTAACCGCTTTAGGCTCCTAAATCATTGTCCGAAAATGAGCAACAACATTTTGGCGCTAGAAGGAGGGAACCTCCCGACCTTGGCGACGCTCTCCCTTCCAATCTCTTTTCTTGCAATCTTCACGACTCTCGAAAGATGAGTCAAGTCCCTACTACTTCTGAAACCTCAGAAACCTCGCGCACCGTCTAGGAGGGCAGCCTCGTGACAACGAGAGCCAGCCCCAAGACCTGGCGAATGACCCCGAGGCCACCCTCCGAGAGGACATGGCTCGGAGGCTCGCTGAGCTCCTAGACCGCCCCGACGTCGACGACACGCTTATCGCGGACCTTCTCAGCTACGATGTCGAAGATAGGATCGCCCAGGGAGACTCCGACCTCGACTATGAAGGGGAGTCGAGAAATGACGAGGCAACGCCCAGCCTCATCCAATCTCGGCCCGAAAAGACAAATGACGCCCCTGCCGGACCGTCTCATCCAGCGCGACGGTATGCGCGCTCCCACTCTCGGGGGCCTGGCCCTTCGGTTTCAAGGGGCGGCCGAACACGGCCCCTCGCCGAGGAGAGGGCCACCCTGGTGGACGATGGGGCCGACAGCCGAAGCGCCCGCCGGATAATCTGGCCGAGGGCAACCTCGCCTCGCCAAGCACCAAGCGGGGACCTGAGGGAGCGTCTGACTGTGTAGAGGAATTCTCGAGGGGAGGATCTCCGCCAAAGGCTCAACTTCCGAAGGGGCCGACCTCAAGCCAACGCCGGGGACGAAGCGTCCAATGAGCATTAGCAGGCGACTCGCGCGGCCCAGACGGTCAGCCCAGCCAACGGGCTCGACATGGTGACGATGATCCAAAGCCTCCAAAACCAGATCATCGAAATAAGGGAGTCGGGAAGACAGAGGCCCTACGGTGGGATCGAGGAGTCGTACTTTCCCTTCGCCGCTCAGATCTTAGCGCAGCCATGCGTAGGGAATTTTAAGCTACCGTCCATCCCTCCTTACGACCGACGGACGGACCCGAACTTCCACATCCAGCATTATGAGACATGGATGACGATGGAGGGACAATCGGACGCCACCCTGTGCCAAGCTTTCAGCCTGACCCTCACCGGGTCGGGATTCAAGTGGTTCCGGAGCCTAAGACCGGGGAGCATCTCGGCCTTCCGGGCCTTGGGAGAAGCCTTCCTAGCTCGGTTCGCCACTCTCGTGGCGCAAAAGAAATCAAAGACCTACCACCTGTCTATCCGGCAGGGAAGAGACGAGACCTTGGGGCAGTTTCTAACTCGCTTCACCGAAGAATCCCACAAGGTCGAAGGATTCGATGACAAGGACACCATCACGGCAATCACGGAGGGGGCTAGCACAAGCAACTTCCTCAAATCTATTGTCGGAAAGGTCCCGCGGGACATGGCGGAGATAATGTCGAGGGACCGCACGTACATGGGGATCGAGGACTACCTCGATGGTCGAGACGGTCGGAAAGCAGGAGGACAGGGCGGTCGCCGTTGCGACGATCAGGACGGGGATCGCCTCGACCCTCGAAAGAGGAGGAATAAGGGAAGCCAGGCCCCTAACGGTCGCTCCCTTCCCGGGCCAAGACCCTTACATGTCGACAGCTTCCGGAAGTTTTCGACATTCACCCCTCTAAACACTCCGCAAGAGCGGATCCTAGCTTTGTACCGCGATAAGCTGGGAAGCCCCGCCCCTCTCACGAAGGATCCCGCGAATCGGGACCGAAGTAAATTTTGTGAATACCATCAAGACAACGGGCACCTGATATCCGAATGGTACAAGCTCAAACGTCAGATCTAACCCCTTATCCAAGACGGGAAGTTGAAGAAATCGGGACGGCCGCGGAGGGCAGAGACCGCCCGCGGCAGGAAAGAAAGGGCCCAACGACGGTAACCGTCACTGATCGGACGACGAACGAGGAACCGGAGAGCTCAAAAATGCACGTTGTGGGCTCGATCATGGGCGGACCGGAGTTCGGGGACTCAAGCATGCAAAGAAAGAAATACGTGCGGGAAGTCTCCCAAGGGAAGATAGCACATAATATCAACCACACGTACGAGGCTCCGCCTCCACCCCGTTCAAGTCCATGTTCTTCACCAACCAGGACGCGGTGCGAGTGCTCCACCCGCATATTGACGCGATAGTCGTCTCGGCCCCGGTCGCTAACAACCTTGTCCGAAGGATCCTGATTGACAACGACAGCTCGGCCGACATCATCTTCAAATCAGCTTTGGATAGGATGAAGCTGACCGAGCTGAGACCGACCCCGATCTCGACCCCGCTCTTCGGCTTCTCCAGGGAGAGGGTCATGACGGAGGGCACCATCGACCTCCCGGTTACCTTAGGGACGCCTGGGGGGATCGAGGTCATCCACAACGTGTCCTTCTTGGTTGTGGATCAGCCGTCCGCGTACAACATCATCATAGGTCGTCCGACTCTCAATCGGCTAAAGGCCATAACTTCCACCTACCATCTGATGGTGAAATTCCCAACCGAGAAGGGAATCGCCATAATGTTAGGAGACCAATCGATGGCGAGAATGTGCTACATCCAGGGGGTGGATGGAAAGGCGAAGGGAAAGATGGTGAGCACCGTGCAAGATCGAGGAAGGAGGCACCTTCAGAGAACTGGACCAGAGGAACGATGTCGAGCGACGGAAGGTGGAGACACCGGATGACCTCTTTCCCGTTCTGCTGGACGACGCCAAGCCTGACCAAGTAGTCAAGGTGGGCGCCAAACTCCTGGCCGAGTTCAAAGACGTCTTCGCATGGACACAAGTCGACATGCCGGGGATCGATCTCGAGATAATGGTCCATCGCCTCAACGACGAAAAAAGAGTAACCGAACGCGTCCAACCAAGACGAGCATTCAGCGGGGAGAGATACCAGGCCATTGGGGAAGAAGTCGACAAGCTTCTCGCCGCCAATATCATTAGGGAGGCGGAACACCCCAAATGGGTGTCCAAAGATCTCAACAAGGCTTCCCCGAAGGACAGCTTTCCTCTCCCAAGAATCGAGCAACTCGTGGATGCCACGGCGGGCCACGAACTGCTAAGCTTCATGGACGCCTACTCGGGGTACAATCAGATCCGCATGCACGAGCCGGATCAGATTAAGACCACCTTCGTTACGAACCGCGGGCTCTACTGCTACAAGGTCATGCCTTTTGGCCTCAAAAACGCGGGTGCGACGTATCAAAGGTTGGTAAACCGAATGTTCGCCGACCAGATTGGCAAGACAAGGAAGTCTACGTGGACGACATGTTGGTCAAAAGCCTCAAAGCCCACGACCACGTCAAAGACCTCAGGGAGATGTTCACGATCCTGCGACGTTACAAGATGAAAGTCAACCCCAACAAGTGCGCTTTCGGGGTTGAGTCCGAGAAATTCCTGGGCTATATGGTGAGCCGCCGTGGGATCGAAGCTAATCCTGAAAAAATCAAGGCAATCTTGGGAATGAGGTCGCCGCAAAAAGTCAAAGAAGTGCAAAGTTTGACGGGAAGAATCGCCGCCCTAACGTGATTTGTTTCCAAGGCCACCGACTGGTGCCAACCATTCTTTAAGGCGTTGAAAAAATCCGACGAGTTCGTGTGGACGAAGGAGTGTGAAGAGGCGTTCCACAAAATGAAGACCTACTTCAGCTCCCCTCCGTTCCTTGCAACCCCCTTCATGGATGACGCCACTCATGGAGTACCTCAAACGAGAAGTCGTCCCCGAAAACAAGGAGAAAGCCAGAAAGCTGAAAAGCTTGGCGCCGAAGTACACGACAAGTTGAGACAACCTGTTCAAGAGAGGGTACTATATGCCCTTCCTCCGATGTTTGATCGAGGTCGAGGTGAAGAAAGCGCTCCGCAAGGTGCACGAGGGGCTGTGTGGGAACCAAGCCGCCGGACAGTCTCTGGCCCTGAAGCAGCTAAGCCTTGGATACTTTTGGCCGACCTTGAAAAGGACTCCCACGAGTGGGCCAAAAGATGTGACAAGTGCCAAAGATTCGCCCACATCCCGCGCCAGGCACCGGCTCCGCTATGCCCGATCATTGTGCCTCGACCATTAGCAAAGTAGGGAATCGACCTCACTGGGGATCAGCGAGACCTTCTCCTCTCCCCGTCATCCTCAGGCCAACGGCCAAGTCGAGGCAGTCAACAAAACGATCAAGGAGAACCTAAAGAAGAAGCTGGTAGAAAAAAAGGGAACGTGGGCCGAGGAGCTCCCCATGGTCCTGTGGGCGTACCGCACGACCACGCGGAACGCAACCGGCGAAACCACTTTCATACTTGCATTCGGCATCGAGACCGTGGTACCCGTCGAGACCAAGCTTCTGACCTTCCGCATCGAAGAATTCGAGGAAACCGCCAACAACGAAGCAATAAGGCTCGAGCTGGACCTCATAGATGAGAAGAGGGCGGAAGCGCTTACTCACCTTGCCGCACAAAAGAGGATGGTCGAGAAATACTACAACTCCAAGGTCAAGCTTCGGAAGTTCGCCGACGGAAGCCTCGTCCTCAGAAGGGTGTTCCAAAACACCAAGGTGCAGGGGTGGGGAGTACTGGGTCCCACCTGGGAAGGCCCGTATCATGTGCGCCGAGCCATCCATGGCGGCACATGCAAGCTCGAGAACCCGGAAAGACTCATGTTCACTCATCCGTGGAACGCCGAGCATCTGAGGCAATACTACCAATAGAAGCCCGCTCCCGACTCTTTACGCTTTTTGATTCCATTTTATTTCCAATTTTATTGAGTGACAATTTCAAGTTTAAATAAGGTCGATGGCCGAGGGATGTAACTTTAATTTGCTTGGACACAATAATGGGATTACATTTCGCCTCAAAAGCTTTGTCGTGTGTTATTATAATGTCTAGTCTCCTCTACGAGTACACGAGAAACTCGGGGGGCTAACAGGTACACATTTTTCGCGTGAGGCTCTCGCACGGTTCCATGCCTCACACGCCAAAAGGTATCGAGACGCCAAAGGGTCGCATCCGGGCACCGGATCGCTGATCCCGAGGCAGCAGTCAAAACCCAAAACCCAACACGCACACCGACAGGTACCGCGCTCGCTGGGACCTGCGCCTACTTCAAGCCCGTCCTGGCACATAACACGCACACCGACAGGTGGCGTACACCCCAGGAGAGAGGCATGCTAGCCATCCAGCTCGTGCGCCGAAAGGCAGCGAGTCACTACTTCAAGCCCGTCTTGGCACATAACACGCACTAGCCGAATTACGCAAATCGATTACGCTAAGTATAGTAAATCGAGAAAATAAGACACATAATAAACCGGAAAACTGCCTTTGACTCCTAAATCGTTGTCCGAAAAACTGCGACAACATTTTGGCGCTAGAAGGAGGGGACCACCGACCTTAGCACGCTCTCCCATCCATTTCCCCACTTTCATTACACCAACGACTCTCGAGAGATGAGTCACATTCCCACGACCTCCGCTAGCACCGAGCAACGAGCTCGAGGTACGGTCTTCGAAGCCTCGCTCACCGTCTTGAAGGGCAACCTCGTGATAACGAGAGCCAGCCCCAAGACCCGATGAACGACCCCGAGGCCGCGATCCGAGAGGATATGGCCCGGCGGCTCGAGGAGCTTCTTGACCGTCCCGGCGTCGACGGCTCGCTCATCGCTAATTGTTGTCGCACGAAAATGAACAACTATTTAAAACCTCGGGCGGTTCGATCCAAGGCCGGACCAAGTGATCGCACCCGGGCCAAGAGGGGGAACTCGATAGTCTCGAGCTAGGGTTTTCTCCGATCAACCCGCCTCTCGGGAGAGGTAGGGGATGAGGAGGAGGAGTGACCGTGCCTTGGTTGTCGGCTGCCTACGTACCCGTACGTGGGATCAGGTCAGAACGTAGTTCAAGCGTGAAAGACGCAGTATGAGGCGCGGAGCCTTGATGGAGAGGCGTGCTCGACGAAGGAGACGAGGCGCGAGGAGTCCTCGGCGGCGTCTCAGAACTTCGGAGATCGCGTAGGCGTCTAGCGTGTTAGACGCGCGAGGGTAGCTCAAGTTGAGAACCCTAGGGGCGTGCTTGAGCAGCGGAGAACGTTCGGTCAAAGGGAGCGACGTCCGGGAAGTCCCCGTGAGTGCTTCGGAACCTTTGAGAACGAGGGAGGGAGAAGAGAGTCTGCTTCAGGCCAAATATGGCATCCAGAGAAGCAGAGGCGAGTAAGAAATCGAGCGTGTCGATAGGAGATGAAGAGAATTATTGGATATTTTGGGATGATCTTTCCCCTCAATGAGAGAGGGTATTTATAGGTGTTTGGGAGCCTTAGAAGGTCCCTTTTTCGTCTATGTGGGACTAGGATCGCGCATGCCATCAAGTGGAGGCGCACGGCGCGCGCGGCGCAAGGGACACGGCGCGCGTGTCACCGGGCGCGGCGCGAGGGTCACCGGGCGCGGCGCAGGTCGCGCGGCGCATGGAGCGCACGGCGCGCGCCTGTCTGGCGCGGCGCGCCGTCTGCTGCACGGCCGGCCGGCGTTGCGCATTGTGTGCGCGATGGACGGCTCGTCTTGGCCGGGTTCTTGCGGGCCTTCGAATGTCATTCTTCCCATGTGAAATATGAAGCTTTCCTCTTGACGAGAGCGACTCGATTCGAGGAGCAAGGCTCGACTCGACGAGGGCGACTGGCGACTTGGCTCGAGGAGTGACTCGAGAATGACTCGAGGCTCGACTCGAGGAACAATTAAGGGCTCGACTCGAGGGGCGAAGCTCGACTCGAGGAGATTGACTCAAGGCTCGACTCGAGGAGCGAAGCTCGACTCGAGGAGTCAGGAGTTTGGGCGAGGGCTTGAAGATTTGCCGCTCTTCAGGACCTCCGGCCTGACCATCGGCCCTTTGAGCGACGTGCCTTCTTGGCGTCTCGGGTTTTCCGAAAACGAGCGACAACATTAGCCCCCCAAGTTCGTCGTTCGGGAGGCGTCCCAGCGATGAACTTTTTGTTCTTCTAGTTAGGTGTTTGAGGAAAATGTTTCCCGTGCCTTGTGGCCCCGAGGAAAATTTTTTCCTCTTCTTTTTTCTTCTTCTTCTTTTTTTTTTTGTTTTTTTCAGGGGGCCGCGCGGCGCGCGCCCTGGACGGCGCGGCGCGCGGTCTGTGCTGCATGACCCGCGCGGCGCGCCCCGTGCGCGGGGCTGGTTCGCTTCGCGCGGGAGAACTCCGACTTTTTGGAGTTTCTACTCCGAATTTGACCCTTGTGGGAGTAGGATTTCGACTCCTACCCCCCTAGAAGTCTATAAATAGACCCCCCCCTTCTCTTCTCTCCTCACTTTATTTTTCTTTTCTCTCTTTCTCTACGCTTGTTTCTTTTTACGTTTGCATTATGGGTGTTCCTCCCCTTTTCTCAACTGAGAGTCCCGAGATTGATTTCTCTCTCTTGTTTCAGGGTTCTGAACATGTAGAGGACGATCTCTTCGCGGGATTAGAGGAGATTCCTTTGCATGTGGAAGAGAATCCAAGCGGAGTAGAGCAGTGGCTCGAGGAAGGCGAGCCGGGCGCGACCGCGCCTGCTGCTCAGCCTCAAGAAGAGTGCGCCCCAGCTAGGCGCAACACCGGTGGGGAGTCTGATCAACCTGTGTTTGGGGGACCTGCCCCTCGCCTCGTGATCAACTTAGTTGGCGAGGGGGTCCGTGACAGAGCCTGCCTCGACGTGCCGCAGTCCGACTTGGACTCTCAAGGCGTGCCGGGAGATGCCGCGGGAGCGGATGCGGTGACCCCATTAGAATCGGTTCTCGACGAGATAGACTGCGTGGACGACTTTGGTCCCGAGTCGGAAGATCCCGGAGGTGAGTCAGAGACATGTCCGGGGGCCGAAGGCCTCGCATCGGAGCATCCCGAGGTACCGACGGCGGCTGCCGTGGTTGTGCCGGAGGGCAGGAGCCCTTCTGCGGGGTCAGGGGGTCCTCAGCCCGGGACCCCCGACGCGGAGGCGTTGGTATCGGCGAGGTCGCTTGCTAGGACGGAGTGGTATCCCGAGGAGGGCCTTGCTTCTCCCGAGGACTTCGATTATTCGGGGGTCGATGCTTCGCGCACGCTCACCTACCGGACATTCGTCGGTCTCCGGGAGGCTTTTGCCATTCCGTCGTCCGTGGCGCTTCTCCGTCCCTTAAAGGACGACCGTCCTTTCCTGCCTCGTCGTGGTTTTGCCGCAGTTTCAGTTGCGAGTCTTAACTGCGGGCTGCGGCTGCCGTTTCAACCCATCGTTCAACAGCTTCTCGCCCGTCTGGGGGTGCACGCATGTCAGATGAGCCCGGCGTTCTACCGCATAGTGGCGATGTGCCATATGGAGTGGCATTGCCAGACTGAGCGGGTAATGACCGTGAGTGATTTTCGCAATCTCATCGCGGTTTTCCCTGCGCCCGGGCAACCCAGTTTCTTTGTGGCCCGCGACCGCCGGAATACTAAGCTGATCATTGATTCAGAGAAGTACAATCGACGACCATGGGTGTGGGTCTCGGCGGAGGCTTTTGGTGACGCGCCGCTCCGGTTCGGCCCCTTGTCCGAGTTTCCCGCTAACGAGGGGGCCGACGACCTCGACTTTGTGAAGGAGATCCGGGGAATGTCGGAGGCTCGGAAAGCCGTCGAACGATTTCGTTCTCCTGAGCTGATGGCTTCCACTGGGTGGTTCCCGCCGTTTCCTCAGTGGACCGAGGGTGCCCCGAGTGCCGCATCATCTCTCTCGAGCGGCGATCCTCAAGGTATGTTGACGTTTCGTACTTCTTGCTTTTGTTTTTAGCTTAGGGTTTTGACTTTGTCGCTTTTGCAGTCTCTTCGGCTAGGGCAAGGGCTCGGGCTCGTCTAGCGAAGGCTTCCCGAGACCCGAAGTCGTTGGCGGCGGTTCGTCGTCGGATTGCTGCGCGGGATGGTCGGGAGAAACTCGAGACCGATCATCGGGCGGAGAACGGTCCTCACGCTTCTTTGAAGCGACCTTCCTCCTCGGCTTTGCCAGACACGTCTTCGGACTCTAAGCGCGTGAACTCGATGGTCGACGTGGAGGCCGCGGAGGTTAGGGGGGAATGTTCCCTGGGCCTTGCTCAATCTTCGATGAAGATGTGGAAGAGCGTTGTGGCCAGCAGTGACGTAGAGTTCTTTCGTCACGGCGTTTCCAATGCACAGAGAGTGAGTTTCCCCTCCCTCGTTTGCGATGAATCTGTCTTTTGCTAAACTGTCTTTTTGCCTTCTCAGGTGCTTGCTCGAGCGACCCGGGGCGAGAAGATCCTTCACAACCTCATCAGGCGGATGAGTCGCGCCCAGGAGGAGCTTGCTCAAGCGAAGTCTCAGCAGGCCCACGTCGAGCGAGGTTCTCACTCAAAGGCGGAGTTTGCGAGTCTCCGCGAGCAGCTTCAGGAGGCTCGCGTGGAATTGGGAGTTACCCGCGGCAAGTGCGACCGTGCTCAGGCGGCGGTGGCGAAGATGGCTGAGGAGCTAACGACGGAACGTCAAGCCCTTGAAGTGGCGACTCGGTCGACGGAGGTCTTCCGGAGCGAAGCGCGGGACCTTCGACGTCAGTTGGAATCGCGCACAGAAGAAGTTGGCATTCTTCAGGGCCAGCTTACATCGAGTGAGGCTGCCCGTGTTCGTGCGGAGCGTAAGCGCGACTCCTTGGCGGAGGAGGTGGTTCGGGTCACCGAGGAGAAAGCCGCGGCGGAGCAGCTTGCGTCCGACCTTCAAGACGACTTTGATGTCGGAGTCGAGGAGGCAAGGCACGCAGCGGCGGTGGAGTGTCGGGACGCCACAGCTGCCGAGAATGTTTCTCGGGGGGTCACCTTCGACTTCTTCGACTCGCTATTCCCACCACTCGACGGGGCCGACCCTGTGGGCGACGATCCCGCCGAGTGACCGTTTTCTTTCTTTATTTTTCATGCGCAAATGTTTTAGCGCGTGCTTTTTAGGTTTTTCCATTCAGCGCACTTGTCTTAGCGCTTGCTTACTAGGATATTTCCCTTTAGCGCAATTGTCTTAGCGCATGCTTTCTCGGTTTTGAGGCAGATGCCCCTTTCTTTTATGAGGAGTTATTCATTTATTTTTATGAATGTTTTCGCACATTCATCTTCTATGGCATGCATGGATGGTCACTTGTTTGTGTCAATGATTTTGTCCATCCTTTTACCTCGGCAGGATACTTTTTCAAACACGCCAGCCATTTAGATGGTTTGCGTTCTTAAGTATTTTCAACTGCGAGTCAGCCATGCTACGTAGGTGTCTTACGTGTGCCGGATTGTGCCACGTGGACGTCTCAAATCGCGCCATGTAGGCATCTTGGGTTGCGCCATGTAGGCGACTTACGTGTCCCATGTAGGCGTCTTAGGTTGCGCCATGTAGGCGTCTTACGGGCTGCGCCTTTACGCGACTTACGTGCGCCATGTAGGCGTCTTAGGTTGCGCCATGTAGGCGTCTTACGGGCTGCGCCTTTACGCGACTTACGTGCGCCATGTAGGCGTCTTAGGTTGCGCCATGTAGGCGTCTTACGGGCTGCGCCTTTACGCGACTTACGTGCGCCATGTAGGCGTCTTAGGTTGCGCCATGTAGGCGTCTTACGGGCTGCGCCTTTACGCGACTTACGTGCGCCATGTAGGCGTCTTAGGTTGCGCCATGTAGGCGTCTTACGGGCTGCGCCTTTACGCGACTTACGTGCGCCATGTAGGCGTCTTAGGTTGCGCCATGTAGGCGTCTTACGGGCTGCGCCTTTACGCGACTTACGTGCGCCATGTAGGCGTCTTAGGTTGCGCCATGTAGGCGTCTTACGGGCTGCGCCTTTACGCGACTTACGTGCGCCATGTAGGCGTCTTAGGTTGCGCCATGTAGGCGTCTTACGGGCTGCGTCTTTACGCGACTTACGTGCGCCATGTAGGCGTCTTAGGTTGCGCCATGTAGGCGTCTTACGGGCTGCGCCTTTACGCGACTTACGTGCGCCATGTAGGCGTCTTAGGTTGCGTCATGTAGGCGTCTTACGGGCTACGCCTTTACGCGACTTACGTGCGCCATGTAGGCGTCTTAGGTTGCGCCATGTAGGCGTCTTACGGGCTGCGCCTTTACGCGACTTACGTGCGCCATGTAGGCGTCTTAGGTTGCGCCATGTAGGCGTCTTACGGGCTGCGCCTTTACGCGACTTACGTGCGCCATGTAGGCGTCTTTGGTTGCGCCATGTAGGCGTCTTACGGGCTGCGCCTTTACGCGACTTACGTGCGCCATGTAGGCGTCTTAGGTTGCGCCATGTAAGCGTCTTACGGGCTGCGCCTTTACGCGACTTACGTGCGCCATGTAGGCGTCTTAGGTTGCGCCATGTAGGCGTCTTACGGGCTGCGCCTTTACGCGACTTACGTGCGCCATGTAGGCGTCTTAAGTGCGCCATGTAGGCGTCTTATGGGTTGCGCCTTTACGCGACTTACGTGCGCCATGTAGGCGTATTAGGTTGCGCCATGTAGGCGTCTTACGGGCTGCGCCTTTACGCGACTTACGTGCGCCATGTAGGCGTCTTAGGTTGCGCCATGTAGGCGTCTTACGGGCTGCGCCTTTACGCGACTTACGTGCACCATGTAGGCGTCTTAGGTTGCGCCATGTAGGCGTCTTACGGGCTGCTCCTTTACGTGACTTGCGTGCGCCATGTAGGCGTCTTATGGGTTGCGCATTTACGCGACTTACGTGCGCCATGTAGGCGTCTTAAGTTTTTTGGTGGAGCGTGTTCTTTTGAGAGTTTCCTTACCATAGCTAGCCCCCCCAAGTTTTTGGGTTATAAGTTAATTGTTTGATAACCAGAAAACTTGCATAAAACAAAATTTGAAACGGAAAACTTGAGTTTTATTACTTTTGCGAAAAAACTTGCGAGAAAATTTAAATCCTAAAACATTGGCTCGTAGGCCTTATTGGAAACGGGAAATAAAAGCGATAAAAACGCGGGGGACGCTAGCTACTGATAGTACTGCCTCAAGTGCTCCGCGTTCCACGGGTGGCGAATCGGAGTTCCGTCCGTGTGCTCGATGTAGTATGTCCCGTCGTGAATGACTTTGATGACTCTGTAAGGGCCTTCCCAGTTCGGGCCTAGGACGTCGGCGCCTTGGACTTGTGTGTTCTGGAACACTCGTCTGAGGACGAGGCTTCCGACGGCGAAGGTTCGCCTTTTGATCTTGGAGTTGTAGTATCTTTCGACCTTGCGCTTCTGTGCGGCGAGGCGTCTGAATGCTTCTGTTCTCTTTTCATCGATCAGGTCCAACTCAAGGCGCATGGCCTCGTCATTGTCCGCTTCGTCGAATGTATCGACTCGGAACGTGGGTACCTCAGTTTCAATTGGAACCACGGCCTCGACCCCATATGCAAGGGAGAATGGCGTCTCGCCGGTGGCGTTTCGCGCGGTCGTCCTATGTGCCCATAGGACGAATGGCAATTCCTCGGCCTAGGCGCCTTTCTTGTCTTCGAGCTTCTTTTTCAGGTTGCTTTTGATTGTCTTGTTGACTGCCTCGACTTGGCCGTTGGCCTGAGGATGACGCGGCGAGGAGAAGGTCTTGCTGATCTTCAGTTGATCGCAGATATCTCTTACTCGCGCGTTGTCAAATTGTGCCCCGTTGTCGGTCACAATTGAGGCGGGGATACCGTGCCTGCATATGATGTTCTTCCAGATGAAGTTTGTCGTGTTTGCTTCAGTTATTCTGGCAAGCGGCTCGGCCTCTACCCACTTAGTGAAGTAGTCGATGGCGATAATGGCGTACTCGTATTGCCTTGGCGCTCTAGGGAGCTTGCCAATGATGTCCACGCCCCACTTAGCAAAGGGACGTGGGACAACGATGCTGCTTAACGGGGTCGGGGGCTGTCGCGGAATTTCCGCGAAGCGCTGGCATTTATCGCAACGCCTTGCCCATTCGCAAGCATCTCGCTTCATGGTAGGCCAGAAATAGCCTTGCTTAAGCGCTTTGAGCGCAAGGGAAGTTCCAGCGGCGTGGTTTCCGCAGATGCCCTCATGGATTTCGCGGAGGACCTTGGTCGACTCAACGCTATCGAGGCATCGGAGCAGCGGTGTCGAGTAACCGCGCTTGTAGAGTGTGCCCTCCCGGAGCGTGTATTTGGATGCTAAGAGCATCTTTAATGGTTTCTTGCTTAAGAATTGTAGGGATTTGCTTGCAAATATCAAAAATATTTAGCTAGTTGCTTAACCATTGTTTTGCATATTGGCTATTGATTTAGCTAAGCAAATCTAAGCAAATTGGCTAATTTAAGCTAGTTGCTTGACTATTTAGCTCTAAAAAATCTATGTGGCAAAAATACTATTTAGCTAAGCAATATCCTAAGCTAAACCATTAAAGATGCTCTAAGGCCCTCAGTTTATCGGCTTCCTTGCGGTCTTCGGGGAGTTCCCCTCTTCGCAAAAACTCGACAATTGAGTCCATCCAAGTAGGCTGAGGTGTCATCTCTATGGCCCCGACTTCGTCTCGGGAGACGGATGGTCGTGGGAGAGATTCAATGGGCACGGTCCCCAATCCGTCTTCGTCGATGCCAGATCCGAGGCGAGCAAGCGCGTCAGCCTCCGAATTTTGTTCTCTCGGGATTTGGTGAATCTCGAACCAAGAGAAGGCATCGAGTTTGGAATTCGTCTTAGCCAGGCACGCGACCATGTTGGGCTCCTTGGCGATGTAATCTCCTTTAACCTGGTTTACGATCAACTGCGAGTCGCAGTGTATTTGGAGGTTATGGGATCCGAGCTTCTGTGCCAGCTCTATCCCTACAATGAGCGCTTCGTATTCAGCTTCATTGTTGGAGGCTTGGAAGCCGTAGTGAAGGGCATATCGCAGCTTTTCCCTATCGGGGTTAATCAGGATTATTCCGGCGCCAGCCCCCCGAGCATTAGATGCTCCATCTACGTATAACTCCCAGATGGGACCCGTTGGGTCTACCTTCCTTTTCCGAGTTAGCTCGTTATCTTTCAAGTCAGTTTCCGCTCTTCCCATATCGGGAGCGTAGGAGAATTCTGCCACGAAGTCGGCTAAGGCCTGCCCCTTTATAGCCGTTCTTGGGTGGAACTCAATCCCGTACTCGCTCAATTCTTGGGACCAGATCGCCATGCGAGTCGACGTTCCCTTCTGAAGAGCTTTACCGATTGGATGCTCAGTTCGCACCGCAATTGGGTGAGCTTGGAAGTACGGTCGTAGCTTCTTTGCTGCCGTTACGAGAGCCAGAGAAAGCTTCTCAATCTCGGTGTAGCGCGTTTCCGTGTCGAGTAAGGCTTTGCTTACGTAGTAGATTGGCCATTGGACCTTATTTTCTTCGCGGACAAGGACGGCACTTACCGCTCTTTCAGAGACGGCGAGATACACGTACAGCGTCTCGCCCTCTTTCGGTTTAGAGAGGAATGGTGGGGACCCAAAGTAAGCCTTCATTTCTTGGAAGGCACTTTCGCATTCGTCCGTCCACTCAAAGCCGTCCGTCTTCTTCAGAGCTTTGAAGAACGGTTGACACTTGTCGGTGGCTTTAGACACGAAGCGTGTCAGAGCGGCAATCCGACCGGTCAGGCTTTGCACTTCTTTGACTCGTCTTGGCGACTTCATTTCAAGGAGTGCCTTGATTTTTTTCGGGTTCGCCTCTATGCCTCGTCAGCTGACGATATAACCAAGGAACTTTCCGGATTCAACCCCGAATACGCATTTGTTGGGGTTGAGCTTCATTTTATATCGGCGGAGGATTGTGAACATCTCCCTAAGGTCGCGTACGTGATTAGTTGCCAGTAGGCTTTTAACGAGCATGTCATCCACGTACACTTCCATCGTCTTGCCGATTTGATCGGCGAAGATCCGATTGACCAAGCGTTGGTATGTTGCTCCCGCGTTCTTAAGGCCGAAAGGCATGACCTTGTAACAGTAGAGACCACGATCAGTGACAAAGGTCGTCTTAATTTGATCGGGCTCGTGCATTCGAATTTGGTTGTAGCCGGAATAGGCGTCCATGAAACTTAGAAGTTCATGGCCGGCCGTGGCGTCCACCAGTTGTTCGATGCGCGGGAGTGGAAAGCAGTCCTTAGGGCAGGCTTTGTTAAGATCTTTGTAGTCTATACAAATTCGCCACTTCCCGTTGGGCTTTTTTACCATTACCACGTTGGCGACCCACTTGGGGTACTTAGCCTCTCCAATGAAGTTTGCGGCGAGGAGTTTCTCGACCTCTTCATTTATGGCCAGGTATCGTTCTGGGTTTAACGTTCGTCTAGCCTGCACTTTTTCGGCGACTTTTGGGTCGTCGTTCAGTCGGTGCACTATTACCTCGGGATCGATTCCGGGCATGTCCACATGAGTCCACGCAAAAACATCCTTGAACTCCCTAAGGAAGGCAGTAAGCTGAGTTTTGATGGCGAGTGGAAGTCGGGTGCCGACCTTTACAACCTGATCAGGTTTGGACTCGTCCAGGACGATTGGCACAAGATCATCAGAGGTTTCCACCTTAAGTCTTTCGATTTCGTCACGGGGGTCAAGTTCTCCGAATTTCCTTGCATCCCTTGGGTTGCATCGGTAATCGTCTTCCAGTTGGAAGATTGTGTTGACCGCTTTTCCCGCGGACTTGCCATCAACTCCTTGCACGTAGCATATTCTGGCTTGGGATTGGTCTCCAGCCATAATGCCAATTCCCCCTTCGGTGGGGAACTTCACCAGTAGGTGATACGTGGAAGTGATCGCCCTTAGCCGGTTCAACGTGGGTCGCCCGATGATTAAGTTGTAGGGCGACTCTTGATCGACCACTAGGAATGGGACCATGTGAACGGCTTCGATTCCTCCAGGGGTCCCAAAGGTGACCGGCAGGTCGATGATGCCCTCGGTCATAACCTTTTCCCCAGTGAACCCAAACAATGGCGTTTGGGTCGGAGTCGGGCGCAGCCCCCCGAGCTTCATGCGCTCTAGGGTGGACTTGAAAATTATGTCGGCAGCGCTGCCGTTATCGATGAGAACCCTTTTCACCAAGTTATTGGCCACTTGGGCCTTGAGCACGATCGCGTCATTGTGCGGATGCACAACTCGCTTGGCCTCTTCATTGGTGAAATACATCGTCTCGTGAGGTACGGACGGAGGTTCTTCATATGTGAAGTTGACGTGCATAGCAGCGTCTTCCTGAGACACGGCCCTAAGGAATTTCTTCCGTTGTCGGGCCGAATCCCCATCTTGTGGACCTCCCAGTATGGTGGTTACCACGTGCAGTTGCGGGTTGGCGTTGGCAGTAGCCGTGGTTTGGTTGGCAGAAGCGGCTGTTCCTCCTCCTTGACCAGACTGTTGTCTGTTCGCGGTGGGGCCCGCAGCGCCGATCATGCGCAACACGAACTCCTAAAGTTCGCCCCGTTGGATCAGAGCCTCGATTTGCCTTTTGAGGTTGTAGCATTCCGAGGTCAAATGACCATATTCCCGATGGAACTCACAATACCTGGACCGATCGCGAGTTGCGGGATCCTTCTTCATTGGAGCCGGGGGCGTGAACTTGTCACGTGCCAGAGCCAAGATCCTTTCCGGCGCCGTGTTCAGCGGCGTGAACGACGAGTACCCTTTGAAGTTTTCCGCAAGTCGCGGTTTCTGAGGTACATGGGGTTGGTTGCTAGGAACCTGGTTCCCCTTGTTTCGCCTCTTACGAGGTTCGTTCTGCTCGCGGATAGGTTCTTCTCGACGGCGAGAGCTTTGATTAGTGCTCTTGCGCCCGTCGAGGTAATCTTCGACTCCCATGAAGGTCTTAGCTCGAGTCATTAACTCGGCCATGGTGGAAGGGACACGGCCGACGACAGACTTGAGGAAGTCACTCGTGCGCAAGCCTTCTATGATAGCGGCAATTGTGTCACTGTCGTCAAAGCGGTCGACCTTTTTTGACTCTTCTGTGAATCGGGCGAGGTATCGTCTAAGAGACTCGCCACTCTCTTGCCTGATTGACCACAGGTACATCTTGGTCTTCTTTTGGACCATAGACGTAGCGAACCGTGCCAGGAACATGTCCTTCAGGTCTTTGAACGAGTGGATGCTTCCTGGTCTTAAGTTTTTGAACCACTCAAAGCCGGGTCCGGCGAGGGTCAAACTAAAAGCTTGGCACATGGCACCAGGAGAAACACCCTGCATCGTCATCCAGGTTTCATAGTGCTGGATGTGGTAAGCAGGATCTGCTTTCCCATCATAGGGAGCGAGGTTCGGGAGCTTGAAATTCCCCGTACAAACCTCAGCCAGTATCTGAGTAGTGAAAGGTGATGAGTTCTCCTCAACGACTCCGTAGGCACTTCCACCTATTCCGTATTCTCGGAGATCTCGTACCTCATTTCGAAGGTTGTGGATCATAGTGACCACATCGAGACCGGTCGTTGGAGTAACCCCTTGATCGGGAGGAGTCACCTGTAGCCTCTCGTTAGACCCTTGTCCTGCGCGGCAGTTCCCGTTAGTTGGGGCTGCCAGCGGGATATTGGGTCTAGAGCTTAGTCGCTCTCTCAGATCATTGCCACGCCCAATGTGTTGAGCAGTGAGGTGGTCCCTAAGATCAAGGCTGGCCATACGGAGGCGCCGGCTTTGCTTGCGGCGGTGCGCTCTCCGCGCGCCCTGACTTTCCGCAACATTCTCCCTCGGACCTAGTCGGTCGAGAGCCGAACGTCGGGAATTCCCCTCTTGAGAAGCTACCGGCGCATCGCCTGTTCGGGGTAAGGGATTCGACGGACCGGCTTCAAACACGGCGGGGAGTTCCCCGTCCTTCGTGAGAGAAGTCTCGATATCCTCCGACTCACCAGTACCCTCGTAATCAGGGTCGCGGCTTTCCTCGTTGAGGTTCTCAGGATCCCCGTTGGGGGTCGTGGTGTCACGCATAGGTTGCTTCGCAGCCAGTCGGCCGTGGTACCTTGTGTTCCTCGCCTTCAGTCGGCGGATACTCTCCTCTAACTCCATGATGCGGTTGTCCCCGCTATCAGGAGATGGAGATGGTGAGCGGGTCGAGCTCTCTTCGTGGAGCGACTCTTCGTCACCATGCGCTCGGGAGCGCAAGAAGTATTTCTTGGTCTTAGCGACGTTTTCGGGGTTGTTCACGCCCTCAGAACGTACGGGTGGTTGGCTACTCATCGTTTCTCAAGTTCGAGAAGGTTGAGTTCGCAGAAGAAAAGAAGAAGATGAGTAGAAGGGATTTCGGGCTGAATAGGTCGGGAAGACCCCTCCTTCTAGCGCCAAAATGTTGTCGCACGAAAATGAACAACTATTTAAAACCTCGGGCGGTTCGATCCAAGGCCGGACCAAGTGATCGCACCCGGGCCAAGAGTTGGAACTCGATAGTCTCGAGCTAGGGTTTTCTCCGATCAACCCGCCTCTCGAGAGAGGTAGGGGATGAGGAGGTGGAGTGACCGTGCCTTGGTTGTCGGCTGCCTACGTACCCGTGCGTGGGATCAGGTCAGAACGTAGTTCAAGCGTGAAAGACGCAGTATGAGGCGCGGAGCCTTGATGGAGAGGCGTGATCGACGAAGGAGACGAGGCGTGAGGAGTCCTCGGCGGCGTCTCAGAACTTCGGAGATCGCGTAGGCGTCTAGCGTGTTAGACGCGCGAGGGTAGCTCTAGTTGAGAACCCTAGGGGCGTGCTTGAGCACCGGAGAACGTTCGGTCAAAGGGAGCGACGTCCGGGAAGTCCCCGTGAGTGCTTCGGAACCTTTGAGAACGAGGGAGGGAGAAGAGAGTCTGCTTCAGGCCAAATATGGCATCCAGAGAAGCAGAGGCGAGTAAGAAATCGAGCGTGTCGATAGGAGATGAAGAGAATTATTGGATATTTTGGGATGATCTTTCCCCTCAATGAGAGAGGGTATTTATAGGTGTTTGGGAGCCTTAGAAGGTCCCTTTTTCGTCCATGTGGGACTAGGATCGCGCATGCCATCAAGTGGAGGCGCACGGCGCGCGCGGCGCACAAAGAGCGGCGCACAACGCGCGGCGCGCGGCGCAAGGGGCGCGGCGCGTGTGTCACCGGGCGCGGCGCGAGGGTCACCGGGCGCGGCGCAGGTCGCGCGGCGCATGGAGCGCGCGGCGCGCCGTCTGCTGCACGGCCGGCCGGCGTTGCGTGTTGTGTGCGCGATGGACGGCTCGTCTTGGCCGGGTTCTTGCGGGCCTTCGAATGTCATTCTTCCCATGTGAAATATGAAGCTTTCCTCTTGACGAGAGCGACTCGATTCGAGGAGCAAGGCTCGACTCGACGAGGGCGACTGGCGACTTGGCTCGAGGAGTGACTCGAGAATGACTTGAGGCTCGACTCGAGGAACAATTAAGGGCTTGAAGATTTGCCGCTCTTCTGGACCTCCGGCCTGACCATCGGCCCTTTGAGCGATGTGCCTGCTTGGCGTCTCGGGTTTTCCAAAAACGACCGACAACACCAATCTCCTCGGCTACGACGTCGAGGATCGATCCGCCCGAGACGACTCTGAACCCGACTACGTGGGGGAGTCAAGGACCGATGAGGCGACTCCTAGCCTCGCCCAAACACGGCCCGAGAGGTCCAATGGTGCATTGGCCGATCCTTCGCACCCGGCGCGACGACAGGCACGGTCACAGTCCCGGGGACTCGCCCCCTTGGTTTCAAGAGGTGGCCGGACACGGCCCCTCGCCGAGGAGAGAGCGACTCTGGTGGATGATGGGGCCGATAGCCGAAGCGCTCGCTGGAAGGTTCGACCAAGGGCGACCTCGCCTCGCCACGCACCGAATATGGACCTTAGAGAGCGCTTGACGGCGCAGAGAAACTCCCGAGGGGAGGATCTCCGCCAATGGCTCAACTCTCGGAGGGACGCGCTTCCCGCCGCAACTCTCGGCCGGCCTCAGGCCAATGTCGTGGACCAAGCGTCCAACGAGCGCCAACCGGTGACTCCCGTGGCCCCGACGGTCGGCCCTACTAACGGGCTTGATATGGTCACGATGATTCAGAGCCTCCAAAACAAAATCATCGAGATGAGGGAGTCAGGGAGGCAACGGCCGTACAGAGGGATTGAGGAGTCATACTCTCCCTTCGCCGCTCAAATCCTCGCGCAGCCTTGCGTGGGGAACTTCAAACTACCGTCCATCCCTCCCTATGATGGACGGACGGACCCAAACTTCCACATCCAACACTACGAGACGTGGATGACAATGCAAGGACAGACAGACGCCACCCTATGTCAGGCCTTCAGCCTGACCCTTACAGGGTCGGGATTTGAGTGGTTCCGAAGCCTAAGGTCGGGGAGCATCTCGTCTTTCCGGGCCTTGCGAGAGGCTTTCCTTGCTCGATTCGCCACCCTCGTGGCGCAAAAGAAGTCGAAGACCCACCTCCTCTCCATCCGACAATACCTCGCCCGTTTCACAGAGGAGTCTCACAAAGTCGAAGGGTTCGACGATAAGGACGCCATCACGGCGATCACCGAGGGAGTGCGCACGAGCGACTTCCTCAAATCCATTGTTGGAAAAGTCCCACGAGACATGGCGGAGCTAATGGCGAGAGCCCGCACGTATATGGGAATCGAGGACTATGTCGATGGCCGAGATGGCCGAAAGTCAGGGGGACAGGGTAGTCGCCGCCGCGACGACCAGGACGGAGATCGCCCCGACCCTCGAAAGATGAGGAATAAGGGAGGCCAGGCCCCTAACGACCGCTCCCTCCACGGGCCGAGGCCGCCACATGTCGATAGCTTCCGAAAGTTCTCGACCTTTACTCCTCTGAATACTCCGCCGGAGCGGATCCTGGCTCTGCACCGTGACAAGCTGAGAAGTCCAACTCCTCTCACGAAGGATCCCGCCAAGAGGGATCAAAGTAAGTTCTGTGAATACCACCAGGATCACGAGCATCTGACGTCCGAATGCTATCAACTCAAGCGTCAGATTGAGGCCCTGATTCAAGATGGGAAATTGAAGGAATACGTCCTTAGAACGATCGGGAGCGCCCGCGGCAAGAAAAGAAAGGTCCGGCGACGGTGACCGTCACGGACCGAGCGACAATCGAAGAACCGGAGAGCTCGCAACTGCACAACGTGGGCGCGATCTTGGGCGGCCCGGAGTTCGGCGACTCGGCCACGCAGAGGAAGAAGTACGTACGCGAAGTTTCCCAAGGGAAAATAGCGCACTATATCAACCACACATACGAGGCCCCTCCTCCGGCCCCATTCGAATCCATGTTCTTCACCAGCCAAGAGGCGGCACGAGTGCTCCATCCACACAACGACGCGGTAGTCGTCTCTGTCCCCGTCGCCAACAACCTCGTCCAGAGAATCCTAATCGACAATGGGAGCTCCATCGACATAATCTTCAAGTCGGCGTTGGACAGGATGAAACTATCCGGGATGAGACCGACCCCGATCTCGACCCCGCTCTTCGGCTTCTCCGGAGATTGGGTCATGACGGAGGGAACTATCGACCTCCCGGTTACCTTCGGTACCCCGGGAGGGATCGAGGTTACCTTCATCGTGTCGTTCCTTGTCGTGGATCAGCCCTCGGCATACAATATCATCGTCGGCCGCCCGACTCTCAACCGGTTGAAGGCCATAACATCCACGTACCATCTGATGATGAAGTTCCCGACCGAGAAGGGGATCGCCGTAATGCTGGGAGACCAGTCAATGGCGAGGATGTGCTACATCCAGGGCGTGGACGGAAAATGGAAAGGAACGATGGTGAGCACCGTCTTCCAGCTCGGGGACAAATTCCCCTGCAAGATAGAGGAAGGAGGCACCTTCGGAGAACTGGACCAAAGGGACGATGTCGAGCGTCGAAAGGTGGAGACGCCGGACGACCTCGTTCCCGTCGTGTTGGACGACGCCAAGCCTGACCAAGTAGTCAAGGTAGGCACCCAACTCCCGTCCGGGATCCGAGCCGAGCTCGCCGCCTTCCTCCGCGAGCACAAAGATGTCTTTGCGTGGACACACGCCGACATGCCGGGGATCGACCCCGAAATAATGGTTCACCGTCTCAACGACGACAAGAGAGTGGCCGAGCGCGTTCAACCGCGACGGACGTTCAGCGGGGAGAGGTACCAAGCCATTGGTGAAGAGGTTGACAAACTTCTCGCCGCCGACTTCATCAGGGAGGCGGAACACCCCAAGTGGGTGTCAAACGTGGTGATGGTCAAGAAGCCAAACGGGAAATGGCGGATCTGTATCGACTACAAAGATCTCAACAAAGCCTGCCCGAAAGACAGCTTCCCTCTCCCGAGGATCGAGCAACTTGTGGACGCTACGGCGGGCCACGAGTTGTTGAGCTTCATGGACGCCTACTCAGGCTACAATCAGATCCGCATGCACGAGCCGGATCAGATCAAGACCACCTTTGTTACGAACCGCGGACTCTACTGCTACAAGGTCATGCCCTTTGGCCTCAAAAACGCGGGAGCAACGTATCAAAGGTTGGTGAACCGAATGTTCGCCAATCAAATTGGCGAAACCATGGAGGTCTACGTGGACGATATGCTCGTCAAAAGCCTCAAGGCCCACGACCACGTTCGAGACCTAAGAGAGATGTTTGCGATCCTGCGACGCTACAAGATGAAGCTCAACCCCAACAAGTGTGCCTTTGGGGTCGAGTCCGGAAAATTCTTAGGCTACATGGTTAGCCGCCGCGGGATCGAGGCTAACCCTGAGAAGATTAGGGCGATCTTAGAGATGAGGTCGCCGCAGAAAGTGAAAGAGGTTGAAAGTTTGACGGGAAGGATCGCCGCCCTGACGCGATTCGTTTCCAAAGCCACCGATAGGTGCCAGCCATTTTTCAAGGCACTGAAGAAGACCGATGGGTTCGTATGGACGGAGGAGTGCGAGGGAGCGTTCCGCGAAATGAAAGCCTATTTCACCTCCCCCCCGTTCCTCGCGAAGCCAAAGAATGGCGAAACCTTGTACATCTACCTCGCGGTTTCCGACAGGGCCGTGAGCGCGGTTCTCATACGCGAAGAAGACAAGGTGCAATGGCCGGTCTATTACGTTAGCAAGGCGCTCCTCGACGCCGAGACTCGATACCCAGAAATCGAGAGATTGTCCCTCGCCCTTGTCATGAGCACGAGAAAACTCCGACCCTACTTTAAAGCGCACCCCATTGTGGTCCGCACGGGACATCCCGTCGAGAAGGCCCTTCAAAAAGGGACCTCCTATCGAATGGCCATATGGTCCCAAGAGTTGGGCGAGTACGTGGTCGAGTTCCAACCGAGAATCGCCATCAAGGGCAAGGCCCTCGCCGACTTCATAGCCGAATTCACAAGTGCACCCTCAACTGAGGAGGGAGACAAAGATAACGAGACCGAGGAAGACAAGGAGAACGACCACAGCGAGTCGTCGAAGAAGATGACCAACGACCCGATAGGGCCGGTCTGGGACTTGCACGTGGATGGCGCGTCAAACGCCCGGGGGGCTGGCGCCGGCGTTGTACTCACAAATCCCGATAGGGAAAAACTGAGATACGCCCTGCGGTTCGAGTTCAAGGCTTCCAACAACGAGGCAGAGTACGAGGCTCTGATCGTTGGCTTGGAGCTAGCAAACAAGCTAGGCGTCCAAAACCTGTGCATCCACTGCGACTCGCAGTTGATTGTGAGCCAGGTTAAGGGCGACTACGCCGCAAAAGAGCCAAACATGGTCGCGTACTTGTCCAAGACCCAAAAGAACCTAGAGGCCCTGTCATGGTTCGAGATCGTCCAAGTTCCTCGAGAGGCGAACATCGACGCTGACGCCCTGGCTCGCCTCGCGTCCGGGATAGACGAGGAGGGCGAGGGCAGCGTCCCGATCGAAGTGTTGACCCGACCCTACGTCTCGAGAGGCGACGTAGGGGTAATTGACGAGACTCCGCCTCCCTCATGGATGACTCCGCTCGTGGAATTCCTTAAGCGAGGAGTCGTCCCCGAAGACAAAGAGGAGGCCAAAAAGCTGAGAAGCTTGGCGCCGAAGTACACGATGAGGGAGGATAACCTGTTCAAGAGAGGCTATTCCATGCCCCTCCTCCGCTGCTTGACCGAGGTCGAGGCGAAGAAAGCGCTTCGCGAGGTGCATGAGGGGGTGTGCGGAAACCATGCCGCCGGACAATCTTTGGCATTAAAACTCCTAAGGCTCGGATATTTTTGGTCAATCTTGAAAAAGGACTCCCACGAGTGGGCCAAAAAGTGCGACAAATGCCAAAGGTTCGCCCACATCCCGCGCCAAGCGCCGGCACCGCTATGTCCGATCATCGTACCGCGACCCTTCGCGAAGTGGGGAATCGATCTCATCGGCGAGCTACCTATGGCCCCGAGGCAATACAAGCATGCGATCGTGGCGATCGACTACTTCACGAAGTGGGTAGAGGCCGAACCATTGGCAAAGATCACCGAGGCGAACACGACGAGCTTCATCTGGAAGAACATTGTCTGCCGCTTCGGGATCCCCGCGTCGATTGTGACCGACAACGGAAAACAATTCGACAACGCGCGCCTCCGAGAAATGTGCAAACAGTTGGGCATTAGCAAGACTTACTCCTCTCCCCGCCATCCACAGGCCAACGGTCAAGTCGAGGCGGTCAACAAGACGATCAAAGAAAACTTGAAGAAGAAGCTGGAAGAAAGAAAGGGGGCTTGGGCCAACGAGCTTCCCATGGTCTTGTGGGCATATCGAACCACCGCCCGAAATGCGACCGGCGAAACCCCTTTCGCTCTCGCGTTCGGCGTCGAGGCCGTGGTACCCGTCGAGACCAAGCTGCCGACCTTGCGCATCGAGGAGTACGAAGAAGCCGCCAACGACGACGCGATCAGGATCGAGCTAGACCTCATAGACGAGAAGAGGGCGGACGCACTCACCCGCCTTGCTGCACAAAAGAGGAAGGTCGAGAAATACTACAACTCCAAGATCAAGTTGCGGAAGTTTGCTGACGGAAGCCTCGTCCTTCGAAGGGTGTTCCAAAACACCAAAGTGCAAGGGGCGGGAGTCTTGGGCCCCACCTGGGAAGGTCCATACCGCGTGCGCCGAGCCATCCACAACGGCATGTACGAGCTCGAGAACCTGGAAGGACTCATATTCACGCACCCTTGGAACGCGGAGCACCTTCGGCAATACTACCAATAGATGCCCGTTCCCGCTTACTCTATGTTTTGTTGTTTTCATTTTATTTTTCGATTTTTGCAAAGACAATTTTAAATTTCAAGTATGGCCAACGGATTGGGAATGTAATTTTCTTTATTATTTCAACATTATAATCGAATTACATTTCGCTTCGAAACCTTTGCCTTATTTTATAACATTTTCTCGTCTTCTCTACGAGTACCCGAGAAACTCGGGGGGCTAACGGATTGTTGGGACTTCGAGCTGGTCACTTCGTCTAGTCGAGCTCGTCACTTCGTCTAGTCGAGCTCGCCGCTTCATCTAGTCGAGCTCGCCACGTCGTCTAGTCGAGCTGGTCACTTCGTCTAGTCGAGCTCGTCACTTCGTCTAGTCGAGCTCGTCACTTCTTCCAGTCGAGCTCGCCACGTCGTCTAGTCGAGCTCGTAGTTTCGTCTAGTCGAGCTCACCACGTCGTCTAGTCGAGCTGGTCACTTCGTCTAGTCGAGCTCGTCACTTCGTCTAGTCGAGCTCGTCACTTCGTCCAGTCGAGCTCGCCACGTCGTCCAGTCGAGTTCGTCGCTTCGTCTAGTCGAGCTCGCCACTTCGTCTAGTCGAGCTCGTCACTTCGTCTAGTCGAGCTCGCCACGTCGTCTAGTCGAGCTCGTCGGTTCGTCTAGTCGATCCTGTCGCTTCGTCTAGTCGAGCACGTCACTTCGTCTAGTCGAGCTCGCACAATGACACGTTTTACGCGCCGAAAGGTAGCAAAACATCAACAAGTCGGATCCGCGCACCGGACCTCCGACCCTCGCGCGACGTTCTCGCACAATTCCACGCCCCGCACACCGATAGGCAGCGGGGCGTCGGTGGATCACGTCCGCGCCCCGGACCGTCGGTCCCGGCAGTCAAAACCTAAAACGTGACACGCGTACCGACAAGTACCACGCTCACTGGAAACTGGGAGCTCGTCCCGATACGCACGCCGAAAGGTTGCGTACTCGCAGGAAGATGAGCGCGACGGCCGCCTAGCTCGCACACGCCGATAGGCAGCGAGTCACGAATGGATGGCCGAGAGTCGCACCCGCTGGGCGAATCTAGTCTAGCCAGCGTCCGCGGGAAGCTTCGCCGCCAAGTGCGGCAGTAAGCCGTGCAAACCGGTTACGCTAGGTATAGTAAGCCGGGCTCGTAAGACACGCGCCGATCACATTGCGCGAATCGATTACGCTAAGCATAGCAAGTCGAGAAAATAAGACGCACAACAGACGAAAAAGCTGTAACTAAAGCAAACAATGTTGTACGAACAACCCAACAAGAAAAGTACGAGAGTACGACACATGTCAAACATAACAAAAATCCGAAAGAAAACACCATATAAGCGCTAAACAAGTGCGCGGAAAACCAAAGAAAAGTTGGCTACTCTGAGCCGAAGTCGATTTTCTCTTCATCTTCCTCGGGGCGAGGAGCGCCGAACCCGCCAATGGCTTCTCCATCCAACTAGCGGTTCGTCGACTGGGCAGCCTCCGCGGGGACTTGAGGATGCGGGTCGTCCTCTGGCGGCTCATCATCGAAAGGAGGGAACATGGCATTGAAGAAGGAAAACGTGGTCCCGCGAGACGCGTTCTCCTTCGCGGTCGCGTCTTTGACCCGTTTGGCCGCCTCATAACGAGCCACCTCCAGCGCGAGGTCCCAGTCGTCCTCCAAGTCCGTCTTGGACCGCATAGCGTCGTCCCTCTCGTCGACGAGGGTCTGCACCTCCGCCTGCAAAGTATCCCTCTCCCTCTCGGCCTTGACCCTAGAGATCTCGCTCGCCGACAGCCGAGCGTGGACGATGCTCAACTCATCGTCCCGGCTCGAGAGCACCGCCTGGAGTTTCTTCGCCTCCCCTAAGAAGGTGTCGACCGCCTGCTCCGCCTTCTCTCGGGACGCCTGCTCTGCCGCGCGGAGCGATTTCTCGGCCGCCGACTCCTCGCGAGCTCGCTTCAGTTCCTCCTCGAGTGCTTGAAACTCTCGAGTGGTACGGGCTCCCGCTAGAGCCGCCGCGCTCTCCTTGTCTTTCTCCATGATCTGCATACGCCGTAGCAGATCCCGGAGAATGTGGTCGCTTCGCTCTTGGCGTGCGAGCATCTGTGGAAACGAGTGATATACGTATGATCGGTATGAGCATAATAAATACACATGAAACGAGCAAACGAGTCGTACCTTTCGGGCGTCTCCGATCCCGTTCTGGAAATGCTCAAGGTCGCTCTTCGTCAGGAGACTCTTGAAATCCCGCAAAGAGGTTTCAAGGATCCCTCGGGAGCACTGGTCCCTCAGCTCTGCCGCCTCTGCTAGGAGCATCGAGTCCATGCTGTCCGGCGCCGCCGATGTGTGGGCACGCTTGTGGCCGGAGGGTGATCCGAAGGAAGTCGACGACGACGGTCGCTTGTTAGAAGAGGTCGCCTCATACCTCGCCCGCGGTGGCGACCCCCGGTGGCGAACCTCAGCTTGGGGACGAGCCGCGGTCGTAGCTTCAACGGTAGGTGCCGCTCTCGGCACTTGTGCGCGCGGTCGATGTCGTCGGGTCATGGTATCTGAAAGTGAGAAAGAAACGACAATAAGTTAGAACGCAAACGATAAGCATAAATACAACGAAAGGCGCGATAACGCGAAGGCATATGCACGGCTAGTACCCCCCACGTCGGGGGAAGGGGCGGACGAACCCCCCGCCTCGGATTCGGCATCCTCCGTAACCCTCGCGTCAAGGCCAGAGCATGGAGGAGCGTCGTCGCCAGGCACAAACCACCCAGTCCTCGCCATTAGGTCGGGGGATTCGAAGAGCGTTCCTTGCCGCCTCGATTCCGGGACCGCTCTGATCACCGCATCAAGCTCGGAATCCTCGATGTCGCCCACGGGTGGGAAGTCAACCACGGAGCCGAAGGCGAGGGGCGCGATCCCGAAGGCTGATTCGGACACCCACACCCAAGGGTATCTGTACTTCGTGGAGATCTTGGTGATGATGGCAAGACGCTTCCGATGCGAAGCCAAGTAAGAACCTGGCCTCCCGGGGACCCCTCGCACCATCATGAGGTTCTGAATGTCCTCCGCGGTGACAGCCCTCTTCTTCGCTCGATAAAGCATCATGTGGCACGCCGCAACCACTCGATAGAAGGATGGGGACATCTGCGAGGCATGTACCCCTAATCGAACCAACAGCTCCTGGATAACCGGCTGGAAGGGCAGTCTTAGTCCTCCGCGAAGACTCGCCTCGTGGACCGCGGCGTACCCCTTTCGCGGGCGAGTCGGAAGATCATCGGGTAATGGTCTCAGGATCGACACGGACTCTGGGATGCTGTAACGTTTCCTCAGGCTCGTGAAGCTGATGATCGAGAGTGAACTCGGGACGTCGACGCCCGAGCAGTCAAGCCCGCCTCGTATGGCCGACTCTCCGACCGGAAAGGCCAAGGCCCGCCTTTCCTCCCCAATGGTTGAGGAGAGTGTCACAGCAGATATGACGTGACGGTTCACCGAATAGCTCGAGCGCTCGGCGTCTAGAGCGTCGCTTGGATAGGGGGGCCCCCTCGCGGCCGCCCTCGCAAGCCGGCCGGCTCCCCTCGACCTCGGCATGGTTGCCCGAGCGCGCGCCCAACTGCCGGCCGGCCGGGCCGCCTCCGTCGGGCCGGCTCAGCTCCTGACCGGCCGTGCTCACTCCAGTGTGCGCGTGCAGCCCGAGGACCCAGCCCGTCTCCTGGCTGGGCGACTCCTCAACGCGCGGGCCTGAATCGCTCGAGCGCGCGCGTCTGGCCCGCTGGCCCGGCCCGACTCCTGGCTGGCTAGGCCTTCGGCCTGTGGGCCTTGCCCGGGCATCCCAGTGCTCGCCCCGTGTGCGCCCAACCTGGCGGCCCGGTCCGGCTCCTGGCCGGTTGGGCCCTCTTCGTGCGCGCCCAGCCTGGCGGTCCAGTCCGGTCCCTGGCCGGGCGGCCATCTTCCCGTGCGCCTAACCCAGCGCCGGCTGGGTTCTCGCCACACAAGCCCGGCCCATTCGGGCCTAAGGTTTCCTCGGGGGTCGGGCAGGCCGCCGCAGCCTGGCCGATGCCGCCTGGCCGGGGCGCCTCCTGCTCAGCGCCGGCTCCTCCATGGGCGGCGTCCCCCGGCGTCGGCGGCTCCCCGGCGGCACACGTCTTCACCGGTGCGGCTGGGCCCGAGGGGCTCCCCCCTGGACGCGATCTCCAGTCCACCCAACTGCCTCCCCCGCGTCAGGACCGACCCAGAAGACGCCGACGCCAGCCGGCGCGCCCCTCTCGGCGCCGGTTTCGCCGTGCGCGACCGTCCCGGGACCGCTCACTCCGTCCGGGCGGTCTTCCTCGCCGATGCGTCGGGTGGGCGTCCAGTCGGCCTCGCCCAGTCGGGTGGGGGCTTCCTCAAGGCTGGGGTCGACCCAGGTCGCGCCGCCCCTGGACGAGGCGCCCTCCCCGGGCACCTCCTCAGGCGCGCATACTGTCCCCGGCGCCACCTGCCGGCGCTGGTCGTCTCCGGCACGCGCGCCCTCTCCCTCGTCGACCAGCCATTCTTCAACCAAGACAAGGTCTTCCCCGACCATCGCAACGGTGCCGTTCGTGCCCGATGAATGTGGTGCGTTAGGAATGCTTGGGAGAGATGAGAATTGGGTCCAAAAAGTTTCAAAATCCACGTGTTGATTCCCAAGCAAGTGAAACAAGTCGTCTCCAATGGTCCCACACCCCGATAGGCGGTCAATGGGGTCCATGGCCGCGAATAACAAGACGAAAGTGACCGACAAAAAAAGAAATAATAATATTAAAAGGCGTCGGAACATACCTCTTGGCGACGGGCTACTCCGGTGGGCCGACGGCGGTAAGGACTTTGAGTTTATCACGAGTTACACTCGATAATAAACTAGGGGGCTAGTGTTACCGGTACGTCCCGGCCTGGTAGGAGGACGACATCCACGATAGCGGCCTTCCCGGGCCTCTCCCGGTGCACGGCCACCTCAGAGCCGGCCCTTGCCTCCAAGGCCGGCTCAGAGGCGTCCCTTGCCTCCAAGGCCGGCTCAGAGGCATCCCTTGCCCTCCATGGCCGCCTCAGAGGCGTCCCTTGCCTCCAAGGCCGGCTCAGAGGCATCCCTTGCGCTCCATGGCCACCTCAGAGGCGTCCATCGCCTCCATGGCCGCCTCAGAGGTGTCCCTCGCCTCCATGGCCGCCTCAGAGGCGTCCCTCGCCTCCATGGCCGCCTCAGAGGCGTCCCTCACCTCCATGGCCGCCTCAGAGGCGTCCCCTGCCTCCATGGCGGCCTCAGAGGCGTCCCCTACCTCCATGGCCGCCTCAGAGGCGTCCCTCGGCCAAGGGTATGCCCCCAAAGCCCCTTTGGTCGCCTATAAATACCGGGGTCCCCCCCGGTCCAGGTGATCCGAATTTGAGTACTGAAACGCTGTCGAACTCGTACCTCGCTCGTTTCTCACAAGTCTCGGCCCCTAAACACTTAAACCCTCTACAAACCACATCAATCCTACTAATGTTGAGCGTCGGAGAGGTAAACAGGGGCAACTCCCCTATTTTCCCTTTGTAGTTCACACCTTCCTGCTTGCTTTTCAGGTGCCTGGACGAAATAGACATCACCAACAGCTAAGGGACGACTTGAGATATCAAGTCCGACACTCTCGAGTCAAGACGAGACCACTTGGTCCGGCCTTGGGTCTAACCGCCTTTGACTCCTAAATCGTTGTCCGAAAAACTGCGACAACAACTAGCGTTCCCCACGTTTTATCGCTTTTATTTCCCATTTTCAATAAGGCCTACGAGCCAATGTTTTAGGATTTTAAATCTCTCGCAAATTTCTCGCAAACGTAATAAAATTCGAGTTTTTCATTTCAAAATTCATTTTGTGCAAGTTTTCCGGTTATAAAAAATTAAACTTATAACCCTAAAACTTGGGGGGGCTAGCAATGGTAAAGGAACCCTCAAAAGAACATGCTCAACCAAAAAACACATAAGACGCCTACATGGCGCAATCAAGACGCCTACATGGCGCACGTAAGACGCCTGCATGGCACGATCAAGACGCCTACATGGCGCACCTAAGACGCCTACATGGCGCACATAAGACGCCTACATGGGGCACCCAAGACGCCTACATGGCGCACGTAACACGCCTACATGGTGCGATCAAGACGCCTACATGGCGCATCTAAGACGCCTACATGGCGCACTCAAGACACCTACATGGCGCACGTAAGACGCCTACATGGCGCACCCAAGACGCCTACATGGCACACCCAAGACGCCTACATGGCGCACGTAAGACGCCTACATGGCGCGATCAAGACGCCTACATGGCGCATCTAAGACGCCTACATGGCGCACTCAAGACGCCTACATGGCGCACGTAAGACGCCTACATGGCGCACCCAAGACGCCTACATGGCGCACGTAAGATGCCTACATGGCGCGATCAAGACGCCTACATGGCGCACTCAAGACGCCTACATGGCGCACGTAAGACGCCTACATGGCGCACCTAAGACGCCTACATGGCGCACCTAAGATGCCTACATGGCGCACGTAAGATGCCTACATGGCGCGATCAACACGCCTACATGGCGCACCCAAGACGCCTACATGGCGCACCGAAGACGCCTACATGGCGCACGTAAGACGCCTACATGTCGCACCCAAGATGCCTACATGGCGCATCTAAGAGAGGCGCATGGCGCACGTAAGACGCCTACATGGCGTAATTAAGACGCCTACATGGCGCACCTAAGACGCCTACACGGCGCACCTAAGACGCCTACATGGTGCACCTAAGACACCTACAGGGCGCACTCAAGACGCCTACACGGCTCATCTAAGACGCCTACAATGTGCACTCGAGACGCCTACATGGCGCAACCTAAGACATCTACATGGCGCGATCAAGACACCTACCCGGCACACATAAGGTGCCTACGTAGCATGGCTGACTCGCAATTGAAAAAACTTACAAAACGCAAAGCATCCAAGCGATTGGCGCGTCTGAAGTGAGATCCTGCTGAGATAAAAGAACAGGCAAGACCATTGACACAAACACTTGCCTATCGAAGCATGCCATGACAAATGAATGAGCAAAAACGTTCATAAAAATAAATAACATCTCATAAAAGAAAGGGCGGTTGCCCCAAAAATCCTAGAAAGCAGGCGCTAAAACAATTGCGCTGAAAGGAAAGATCCTAGAAAGCAAGCGCTAAAACAAGTGCGTTGAAAGAAAAAACCTAAAATAAAGCATGCGCTAAAAATTTACGCGGGAAAAATAATAAAGAAAATATATCACTCGGCGGGATCGTCACCAATAGGATCGGCCCCGTCGAGTGGTGGTAACAGCGAGTCGAAGAAGTGGAAGGTGACCCCCCGAGAAGCATTCTCGGTAGCTGTGGCGTCCCGACACTCCACCACTGCCGCATGTCTCGCCTCTTCGACCCCGACGTCTAAGTCGTCTTGAAGGTCGGACGCGAGCTGTTCCGCCGCAGCTTTCTCCGCTGTAACCCGAGCCACCTCCTCCGCCAAGGAATTGCGCTCACGCTCCGCTCGAACACGGGCAGCTTCGCTCGATGAAAGTTGGCCCTGAAGAATACCTATCTCTTCTGTGCGCGACTCCAGTTGGCGTCGAAGGTCCCGCACCTCGCTCCGGAAAACCTCCGTCGATCGAGTCGCCACCTTGAGAGCTTGACGTTCCGTCGTTAGCTCCTCAGCCATTTTCTCCACGGCCGACTGAGCACGGTCGCATTTGCCGCGGGTAACCTCAAATTCAACGCGAGCCTCTTGAAGCTGCTCGCGGAGACTCACAAACTCTGCCTTTGAGTGAGAACCTCGCTCGGCACGGGCCAGCTGAGACTTCGCTTGAGCAAGCTCCTCTTCGGCAAGGCTCATCCGTCGGATGAGGTCATGAAGGATCTTCTCGCCCCGGGTCGCTCGAGCAAGCACCTGAGAAGGCGAAAAGACAATTCGGTAAAAGACAAGGCCTTAAACAAACAAAGCAAGAGAAACTTACTCTCTGTGCGTCAGAAACGCCGTACCGAAAGAATTCCACGTCACTGCTGGCCACGACGCTCTTCCACATCTTCATCGAAGATTGAGCGCGACCCAGGGAACATTCCCCTCTAACCTCCATGGCCTCCATGTCGACCATCGAATTTACACGCTTCGAGTCCGAGGACGTGTCTGGAAGAGCCGAAGAAGAGGTTCGCTTCAAGGAAGCACGAGGTCTGCTCTCCGTCGGATAGCCAGCGTCGAGCTTCTCCGGACCGTTCCGTGCCGCGATCCAAGAACGGGTTGCCGCCAGCGACTTCGGATCTCGAGAAGCCTTCGCTAAGCGAGCCCGAGCCCTCGCCCTAGCCGAGGAAGCTACAAAGCAACAAAGTCAAAACCCTATACTAAAAGCAAAAAAAAAATAACAAACAACAAGAGCGAAGGTCGAAATACCTGGAAGACCACTGCTTGAGGGAGATGACACGGCACTGGGAGCACTCTCGGTCCGCTGACTGTTGCTACGGCTAGGAGGAAAGGCCGAGAGCACCCGGTGGAAGCCATCAGCTCAGGCGAACGCAATCGTTCGACAGCCTTCCGAGCCTCCGACATTCCCCGGATCTCCTTCACGAAGTCGAGATCATCGGCCCCCGCGTCATCAAAAAACTCGGTCAAGAGACCGAACCGAAGTGGCGCATCGCCAAAAGCCTCCGCCGAGACCCACACCCACGGTCTTCGATTATACTTCTCCGAGTCCGTGATCATCTTTGTATTCTGGCGATCGCGGGCCATGAAGAAACCGGGTTGCCCGGGCATAGGGAAGACCGCGATGAGATTGCGAAAGTCGCTCAAGGTCATCACCCGCTTGGACTGGCAATGCCACTCCATGTGACACATTGCCACGATGCGGTAAAACGCCAGACTCATCTGACAAGCATGCACCCCCAGTCGTGCGAGGAGCTGTTGGACGATGGGTTGGAACGGCAACCGCAACCCGCAGTTGAGACTCGCGACCGAAACTGCGGCAAATCCACGGTGAGGACAGAAAGGACGGTCGCTCTGTAAGGGCCGGAGGAGCGCCACGGACGATGGAATGGTAAATGCCTCCCTGAGACCGATGAATGTTCAGTAGGTGAGCGAGCTCGAAGCATCGACCCCCGAACAATCGAAGCCATCGGGAGCAGCAAAGCATTCCTCGGGATACCACTTCGTCCTAGCGAGCGACCTCGCTGACACTATCGCCTCTGCGTCAGGGGTCTCAGGCTGAGAACCCCCTGGCTCCACGGAAGGGCCTCCGCCCTCTAGCACGGCCGCGGCAGCAACCGACGGCCCTTAGAGACGCTCCGGTGCGAGGCCTTCGGCCCCCGGGCATGTCTCTGAATCACCTCTGGGATCCCTAGACTCGGGACCAAAATCGTCCACGCAGTCAATCTCGTCGTGGACCGACTCTAGCGGAGTCGCTGCATCCACGTCCGCAATATCTCCCGGCGTGCCATAAGAATCCAAGTCGGACTTTGGCACGTCGGGGCAGGTCTTGTCGCGAGCCCCCTCGCCGACCAAGTTGATCACGAGGTGAGGAGCAGGATCCCCGGACGCGGGATGATCGACCCCCCCACCAGTTCCGCGCCCAAATGGCGCACACTCGTCGTGAGGCTGAACGACGGGCATGGTCTTGCCCAGCTCGCCTTCTTCGAGCCACAGCTCCACTCCACTTGGATTATCTTCCACGTGCAGAGGAACTTCCCCTAATCCCGCGAAGAAGTCGTCCTCTACATGTTCAGAATCCTGAAACAAGAGAGAGAAGTAAATCTCGGGATCCTCAGTTGAGAAGAAGGAAGGAATATCCATAATGCAAGCGTGTAGAAAAGAAAAAAGTGTAGAGAGAAAGAGAAGAAATAAAAGTGGAAGAATGGGAGAAGGGGAGGGGCTTATTTATAGACTACTAGGGGGGTAGGAGTCCAAATCCTACTCCCACAAGGAGAAACACGGAGGAAAACCTCCAAAAAAAGTCGAATTCTCCCGCGCGAAACAAACCAGCCCCGCGCACGGGGCGCGCCGCACGCCAAGACCGTGTGCCGCGCGGCTACGCAAAAAAAAAAGATATTTTCTTCGGGTGATGGGACTTTAAAGATATTTTCCTCGAACTGCCAACCGAAAAGACAAAAAAGTTCATCGTTGAGAACCTCCCGAGCGACGAACTTGGGGGGCTAATGTTGTCGGTCGTTTTCGGAAAACCCGAGACACCAAGAGGACACGTCGCTCAAAGGGCCGATGGTCAGGCCGGAGGTCCTGAAGAGCGGCAAGCCTTCAAGCCCTCGCCCAAGCTCTTGACTCCTTGAGTCGAGCCTCGCCCCTCGAGTTGAGACTTGATTCAGTCTCCTCGAGTCGAGCCTCGCTCCTCGAGTCGAGCCTCGCTCCTCGAGTCGAGCTTTGAGTCAATTTCCTCGAGTCGAGCTTCGCTCCTCGAGTTGAGCCTTGAGTCAGTCTCCTCGAGTCGAGCTTCGCTCCTCGAGTCGAGCCTCGAGTCTGTCTCCTCGAGTCGAGCCTCGACTCGGATTCTATCAGTCGAATAGATACATTTGTGTCATAAACTCGAAATACAAAGCCCACAATAGTTCAACGGGCGCGGAAGGACGACGATCTCAAAAAGCCCACGAAGACACGGCCCAGCGCGCGCCGCGCCCACTGCGCCGCGCGCTGAGCGGCGCAGTCTGCACGCCGCGGGTCACACGCCGTGCGTAGTGCACTGCTGCCTCTTGTGCGCCTCCACTTGAAGAGGTGAGCGCCCCTAGTCCCACATGGACGACGAAGGACCTTCCTAAGGCCCTCGAACAACTATATGAACCCTCTACCACTGAGGGGGAAGCCATCCCTTCATCTCCTAACGATACGCTCGAATTCACGCTCTCCTCTGCTTCTCTTGATGCTATCTTTGGCCTGAAGCATTCTCGCAAGTCTCCTGGCGAGCTAGCATCTGCAATAGCGGGTGCGACACATGTAATAAGCACTATAACTATACACGGGTCAGAAAGTGGATTGTACCTTCCGAGCATCTCTGATCCCATTCTGGAAGTACTCTACCTCACTCGTCGTTAAAAGGCCCTTGAAGTCCCTTAAATGGGCGTCAAGGATCCCCTGAGAGCATTGGCCCCTCAGCTCCGCCGCTTCTGCAAGGAGTCAATGGTGCCCACAAGAAGAGTTGTAGTCTTTATTTTGTACATTTGATGTAATAAATGTTGTCAATGGTGCCCACATGAAGAGTTGTAGTCTTTATATTGTACATTTGATGTAATAAAGTCTCATGAAGACTCTTGCTTGTAATTGCTTATTCATTAATAAAAAGTTGAAACGTTCATTCATTCTTCCTTGTCTGTTTGAAGCTTTATGATAAAACATTAGTCTTTAGTCCATAAACAAACTAAACAACTTACGAAGAGACAAATGTAGATTTGCATGAACAAACTCTTCGTAGTTTGCTTAAAACGATATATTCGCAATCTAAGGGTCAAAGGACTATTGACCTCAGTATGATTGTTAGGAGAATCTATGATGTCTGGTTATGGAGCATTGAGAGTTGGAGACTCTATAGTTCTTCTATGTATCCTCCGAAGGTACTGAATTGACCAGTGCACTTCTAGAGACAAGATAAGAACAAACCATTTAACCTCTTATGTCTCGAAGTCACTACGTATGAATTGCATCGTGCTTACCTTAATCCTGAAATGAGACATGCCATTTCACACCTTACGTATTCTCATTTGAGAAAGTCAAAGTTCAGACTCACTATGTGATTCCGAACAAGGCCTATTGGTGAAGTACTAAGTTGTGAGAATGTCATGAGTAACTTTGTGAAGTTCTCATAGATATGGAATTCATGTACAAGATTGCTGAAATGCAATGTATATCACCTCATGCTTTGTTCCTTGGAGTGTGAATAAATGAACTGGCCAGTGTCCAAATTGAGTCTTGACTCTTTTGGATGAAACAATGTGACTTGTTAGCTCCTCGTCAATACATTGTTTCTAACTTATTCACAAGCGACAAATGAGTTGAGGAAATAACATCTAGAAGGGTAAAATGGTAATTTTGTAAGAGAGAAAAAAAGAGGAAATAAATCCAAGCCTTCTAGAAGGTGTCTTGGCCGTGTGACTCTAAGGGAAAAGGGAAATAATTTGCTCATTAATATTTGATATTCTATAGAAGAGGAAACTACTTTATTGAAGGTAATCCCTCCCCTATAAATAGAGGCCTCATTCTCATTGTTTATTCATTCCACATAAGTTAGAGATTGAGAGACTCTCTCTCTAGACCTTATGGCCGACTCCTCTCTCTCTCTCTCTCTCTCTCTATTCAATTTCGTTTTTTGTTTTGGCACCTAGGTCCTCATTTGACCTAATGTTTAGCTCTGCGACTTCAAGACTCGTTCTTAAGTCGTAGTGTTTAAAAGTGCCCAGTCACTAATTCCTTTTCTCTCGAGTGATTTAGTGATAGAAACTTTCGTGGTTGCTCGAGTTGCCGAGGAAGGAAGAGAGACATGTTGCGAGGGGAGACGAACGTTGCAACCTTTTTCCAAAAGCTTCCCAACGTTCAAGCTTCTAAAAAGGTTAGTAAACTTTTATGCTCATATTAGTTTTTATTTACATGTGCTTGCTCTTTGTCTAGGTTAGTAAAAACTGTTTTACTTGAAAAAGAAAATTTTTAAAATTCCGCCGCTTACCGAAGCGTTAAACTTTTTCTTAAACCCTAGATCAATTCGAAAAAATGGTATCAGAGCTATGGTCAAAGATATGCATGTACATGTATTTAAAAATATGAGCTTGAAAATCGTTTTCGAAAGTTTACTAATTTTGTGACAAGTTAGAATTGTTATCTTAGATTTTTTTAACTTATTGGTCTTGCCTTTAAATTAAAAATCATGTTGATTTTCTATGAGTTTGGGATGTTATTAAAACACATTAGAATCAGTTCTAAATTTTTTTAATTTTTTATATTGAAAAACGTGTTTTAAAGGTTTGAGAATTTTCGAGTAAATTTTGTAACTAGTTTTTTTGTCTTACTAGTTTCTTATATTTACTTGAATCGTTTTATGCTTGTTGTTATTTATTTTATAACATGTTATTACCTTTCTAATAAAACACAAATAAAAGCTTTAACAACATCCTAAAACGTTCCGTTACACTCGATTCTTTTTCGCACCTAAAAAGGACCAAGCTTTAATTATTTCTTTTTCTTCGAGCTGGAGTAAAACCCGCAGTAAAAGTTGCATAACTCTCTGCTCAGAAATCGAAATTTAATGATTCTTGAATCAAATTAAAGCTCTGTCTGTCCTCTGTCCAATGCCACCAGTTTCAGGTCAAAAGAACATCGGAGCCGCCAGTTATGGCGATTTTACTCCGAGGTACGCGACTGTTTCGAAAGTCCAGTTTTTTAGAATTCCGGATTTTCAGCCCCACTACCATGAGTTATAGAACTCTAATGAGAAAATTTCTTGAGCAAAAATGGTTTTCATAAGATTGTAAACATGATGTGTAAGATTAAAATGTTTTGATTTTTGAAAGTTTAATTGAAATTGAATTTTTTACAAAACTAGTTTGAATCTTGAAAAACCGTTTTCGTTTTCAAACTTGAAAATATTTTCTCATCCAAATCAAATAAGTTTTCAAAACGTTTTCAAAACTATATCTATATCACATATGTTCAAAATCTATATGCTCTTGAAAATTTGAGTGGGAGGTCTCATTGTAGACAAGCCGAAAAATAAAAAGATGCGTAATCTCAAACTTTCAAGTGTTCGAGTGAGTTGAAGTTCACACTTTCCTCATGCACTTTCCCGAAATATAAAATAGGAAAAGATCCGAGTATTTCCCTTGTGACTTTATGCACTAACACTGCTCTGAACATGAATATCTAGAATTCTTTTCTAGTTGTCCGCTCTATCGCTCTATAACTAGGAACACCGTTTCCGAACTTATAAGAGTCGATGTACCAACTCCAAAAACTAAGTGGGAAGGTTATATTTGTTGTTTGTAACCCACGATCCCCAACACTAATGAAAGAAGCAATTAACGTGGGACTAAGAGCCGCTCTTGCGACCCTCTCTTAAATGGGAGTACTCCAAGGCGTTTTTGCTTCGCTCATTGCTCAATGAGCTACGTCCGAGAGTGAGACGATGATGGCAAGGCCTCCCCTTGGGGGATTTTTTTTCAAAGTTGACCTTTTGGACTAAGTGGTTGGTTGCACACTTAGGCTCAATCCCTAGTAATCCTCCCTTGAGGCTCTGCGAAAGGATGTGAGTGATCAAACCAATTTAAAAGGTGGTTGGTCAAAATTGATGTATTGACATCTTGGCTAAGCATTAATGATGTGTCATTTACTTATAAATGGAGATTTTTTGCGGCCTTCTCTTGAGGGAGTAAATCATCGTTTGGTTTATAACACCTTTGGATTTTATCAAGTCTTAAATAAAACTTAAATTCTAAACCAAAGACTAATCATAAACTTGTTTCAACTTAATTAAGCAACATGTCTCGCAAACATCCCTCAATCATCCTTTCCTCGAACAAACTCGAAAACAAAAACTACGTAGATTCGAAACATAACCTCGACATAATAGTTACTGTTTAACAAGCACAAATGGGTACTCACCACCCCGTGTCCTCCTCCGACGAATGATGATTCAGCTCAAGAGGACAAAGACACTTTGGCGGCCTGGCTCTGCTCCGATGAGATTGTAAGGTGCTATATCTTAGCGTCAATGAACAATGTGTTGCAACAACAACATCGTGACATCGAGACTGCCGCCGACATGCTCAACAATCTCCATGAGATGTTTGGAGGGCAAAGGCGTCAAACAAGGCTACAAGCAGTCCGACAGTTTATGAACTGTCGCATGAAGGCTGGGACTCCTGTCAGAGACATTATGATACTGATCATTAGTTATCTGAATAAAATGGAAATCCTAGGATCTGAGATTGATGGGAAGAATATCATAGATATGATCTTAGAAACTCTCCCCGCATCTTTTGATACCTCCGAGTGGAACTACTCCATGAACAAGCTAGAGTACGCTTTTACCAAGCTTATGAAGGAGCTTCACACTGCTGTAGGTCTCACTAAGAGAAAGAGGAATCAAGGAGAGGCACATGCTACTGAGAAAAAAGCCTCCGCCTCTGGAACTGAGAAGAGACCTCACAAGGCCGATAAAAAGAACTGTCCTGCCTATTTCAAAGCAAAGGAACATAGTATTGTACTAGTTATCGAAGCATGCTTAGTAGCTGATAATGTATCAACGTGGATTCTTGACTCCGCTGCTACTAACCATATTTGTTGTTCCTTGAATGGTTTCAAGAAAACCAAAAGCTTAGAGGAAGGCGAGTTCTGTTTCAAATGGGGTGATGGGAGCCTGGTGTCTGCGAAGGCTGTGGGATCCGTGATGCTATCTTTTGAAGACCGCACTTTAAACTTGAATAATGTTTATTTTGTTCCTACCCTTGGGAAGAACTTAATATCCGTTGCTCGTCTTCTTAAGCAAGATTATTGTTTAAAGTTCATTAGGAATGGAATTCGTATTTCGTTTCCTGATAATTCTTTTGTCACTGATGCATGTATGAAGAATGCTCTTTTCTACATCTATCCCACTCAACCTTCTCTTTTAGACACCGAAATAGATAACGATCTTATTAGGGAGCCAAAGAGGATCAAACTTTCTGAGTCATCCGATCTAACAAAATCAACATACCTATGGCACTTAAGACTTGGTCATATCAGTCTAGACAGGATTTAGAGACTTGTGAGGGACGGTCCACTCCAAGCCTCTGCAATAGGTTCACTACCTACTTGTGAATCCTGCATAGAAGGAAAGATGACTAAGCACCTTTCTCCAATACGGGTCGAAGAGCCACTGAGTTGCTGGAACTAGGACATTCTGATGTATGTGGTCCGCTCAGCCAACAGGCACGTGGAGAATACGAATACTTCGTCACCTTCACCGATGATTACTCGCGATATGGTTTTGTCTATTTGCTCAAACATAAATCCGAGACCTTTAACGTATTTAAGGTCTTAAAAGCTTTAGTGGAAAAGCAAACTGGCAAAGTGATCAAAACCCTTCGATCTGATCGAGGTGGTGAGTATATATCTGGAGAGTTCGATGACTTTCTTAAAGAAGAAGGTATCGCTTCTCAGCTTACCACACCTGGCACACCTCAACAAAACGGAGTGTCAGAGAGAAGGAACCGAACTCTTATGGAGATGGTTAGATCAATGATGAGTTACTCATCACTCCCTCTTTCCTTTTGGGGATATGCCCTCGAAACAGCCGCTTATATTCTGAACCAAGTTCCGTCCAAGACGGTTCCTGGTACTCCTTATGAACGATGGACTGGCCGTAAAGTGAATCTTGGCCGCATCAAAATTTGGGGTTGCCCCGCACACGTGCTGAGGCAAAAAAGACTAGCAAGTTGGCTAGTAGGTCAGAATTGTGTATGGTCGTTGGATATCCAAAGGAAACCAAGGGTTTTACTTTCTATAGTCCCGAGGACGATAAGACTTTCGTTAGCACGAATGCTCGTTTCCTTGAGGAGGACTTTATGAACGATGCAAAACCTAGAAGCAAAATTGTGCTTGAAGAAAACTTGGGTGAGGAAGCTTCTACATCATCTGTAAGAACTGTTCTTACCCCAAATGAAACACAACCTAACTCATCAGAATCTCGTCAAGTAGTACTTCGACGTAGTGGGAGGGCTACTCAAAAGCCTGAAAGGTACATGTCTTATGGAGACTCTCTCGTAGCCGTCTCCGACATGGATGATCATGTTTCCTATAGCCAAGCGATGGCTTGTTCTGAATCAAACCATTGGCTTGACGCCATGAAAGTTGAAATGCACTCGATGTATGTCAACAAAGTCTGGAAACTTGTATACCTTCCTGAAGTGATTAAACCCATAGGGTGTAAGTGGATATACAAGAAGAAAAGGGGTCTTGATGGGAACGTCGAGACGTTCAAAGCACGACTTGTGGCGAAGGGTTATACCCAACAAGAAGGGATTGACTATGAAGAAATCTTCTCGCCAGTCGCAATGCTTAAATCCATCCGCATACTCCTATCCATAGCTGCATCTCTCGACTATGAGATATGGCAAATGGATGTCAATACAGCCTTCCTGAATGACAATCTTGACGAGCGCATTTACATGGCTTAGCCAGACTATTTCGTGGAAGAAGGTCAAGAGACCAAGGTTTGTGAGTTGCTTAACTCCATTTATGGATTAAAGCAAGTATCTAGGTCATGGAATATTAGATTCGATGAAACTGTGAAGAGCTTCGGCTTTGAACAGTCAATAGATGAGCCTTGTGTTTACAAGTTAATACACGAAGGCAAAGTTGTGTTTCTGGTACTACATGTCGATGATTGGTAATTACGTGGGTAAGTTATCTGAGGTTATTACTCATTGGTAATTACGTGGGTAAGTTATCTAAGGTTAAGGTCTGGCTGGCAAAGTAATTCGATATGAAGGATCTAGGAGAAGCCGCGTACATTCTGGGGATCCAAATATTTCGAGATAGGAAAAACCGGACTCTGTCGCTCTCTCAAGCATCTTATATTGATAAGGTGATGGATCGCTTCTCGATGCAAGACTCCAAGAAGGGCCAAACACCCTTTAGGCATGGAGTCTCACTCTCTAAGGACCAGTCTCCCAAGACTGCACAAGAGATTGAAGACATGAGGAAAATTCCTTACGCCTCTGCCGTAGGAAGCCTCATGTATGCTATGCTTTGCACTAGACCTGACATCTGTTTCGCCGTTGGCGTAGTTAGCCATTTCCAATCCAACCCTGGACCCGAGCACTGGATTGCTGTTAAGCATGTTCTTAAGTATCTTCGAAGAACTAGGAACTTGATGCTTACATACTCAGGTACTGACCTGACTATGACGGGATATACCGACTCCGATTTTCAAGCGGATAATGATTCCAGGAAATCCACTTCAGGATCTGTGTTCATCCTTAATGGTGGAGCTGTTGTGTGGAGAAGTATTAAGCAATCTTGCATTGCTGACTCCACAATGGAAGCAGAATATGTGGCTGCTTGAGAAGCATCCAAAGAGGCTGTATGGCTTAGAAAATTCCTTAAGTATTTGGAAATTGTTCCAAACGTCGACGAGCCCATGACCCTTTATTGTGATAATATTGGGGTTGTCGCTAACTCAAAGGAACCTCGAAGCCATTAGCGCTCTAAGCATATTGAGAGGAAATACCATTTGATTCGAGAGATCGTGCAGCGCGGAGACGTGGAAGTGAAGAAGATCTCAACGGTGGACAACCTAGCAGATCCATTCACAAAGGCCCTAGCGAACAAGGTCTTCGACCAACATCGAGAGGGATTAGGCATGAAGGACTACACACTGTTGTCGGTCGTTTTCGGAAAACCCGAGACGCCAAGAAGACACGCCATTCAAAGGGCCGATGGTCAGGCCGGAGGTCCTAAAGAGCGGCGAGCCTTCTTCTCACGAGTCGACTGACAAGTCCTCGTGCCAAATCCTCATGCCCCTCGAGTCGAGCCTTGGGTTATTCCTTGAATCGAGCCTCGAGTCGGTCTCCTCGAGTCGAGCTTCACTCCTCAAGTCGAGCCTCGAGTCGCTCCTCGAATCGAGTCACTCTCACCAAGTGGAAACCTTCGTATTTCATGTGGCAAGAATGGTATTCGAAGGCCCGCAAGAGCCCGACGAGACGGGCCATGCGCCGCGCGCGCAGCCGCGCCGGCCAACCAAGCGCAGCAGCCCGCGCGCCGCGCCAGGCAGGCCGCGCGCCGCGCGATGACACGCCCGCGCCGCGCATCCCGCGCCGCACATCCAGCGCCGCGCATCACGCGCCGCGCGTGGTGACCCGCGCGCCGCGCCCCCTGCGCCGCGCGCCGCGCGCCGCGCGTTGTGCGCCGCACTCTGTGCGCCGCGCGCGCCGTGCGCCTCCACTTGATGCCACATACGTTCCTAGTCCCACATGGACGAAAAAGAAGCCTTCTAAGGCCCCCAAACACCTATAAATACCCCCTCTCATTGAGGGGAAAGCCATCCCATTCTTTCTCAAGGAACTTGAGACTTCTCTCCGCTTCTCTAGATGCCATTCTTGGCCTGAAGCGGATTCGCCACGATTTCTCGCTCTCGGAGATTCTAAAGCGCTTTCCGGGGACTCCCGAGTGCCGCCTCTCTTGATCGAGCGATTAATCTTGAGCCCACGAGTGCTCTAACGGTTTTCTACTGAAAATCGCCTACGCGTCTAGCCCCCTAGACGCGTCCGCCATTTCTGACAAGAAATCGCCTACGCGTCCGACATTTCCGACTAGGAATCGCCTACGCGTCCGGAATCTCCGCCACAACAAGGAACTCTTGACTTAGAGTCTTCCACGTCTCCAAAAGAGAGAAAACACACATTCTCTCTCGCATACGCGATCTCCGAAGTTCTGAGACGTCGCCGAGGACTCCTCCGCGCCTCGTCTCCTTCGTCGAGTACGTGTCTCCACCAAGGCTCCGCGCCTCATACAGCGTCCTTCACGCTTGAACTACGTTCTGACCTGATCCCACACACGGGTACGTAGGCAGCCGACAACCAAGGCATGGTCACTCCTCCTCCTCACCCCCTACTATGTGATTCCGAACAAGGCCTATTTGTGAAGTACAAAGTTGTGAGAATGTCATGAGTAACTTTGTGAAGTTCTCATAGATATGGAATTCATGTACAAGATTGCTGAAATGCAATGTATATCACCTCATGCTTTGTTCCTTGGAGTGTGAATAAATGAATTGGCCAGTGTCCAAATTGAGTCTTTACTCTTTTGGATGAAACAATGTGACTTGTTAGCTCCTCGTCAATACATTGTTTCTAACTTATTCACAAGCGACAAAGGAGTTGAGGAAATAACAGCTAGAAGGGTAAAATGGTAATTTTGTAAATCCCGACTAGCTGAGGATATTCATGAAGGGTAAACATAGATAATATTCTGTGGATCCGCTCATCATAATTTGGTTGAATTCTTGAGTAGAAAATAAATTCATTTGAACCGAGAGATTTTCAGTGTCAACGCTTTAGTGGAGTTAGTTGACATTAAGCTAAACTTGGAAAAGGTTTGTGAACTTTTGAGTCCAAGTGTTTAGCTCAAGCTTTGTTCATTTGGATCCATGAGGTCACTGTCACAAATCACATCGAGTAGGAATAGTTAAACTAGAAGCTAATTCAAAACAAGAACGAGACAAGTTTTACGAAAATTGTCAAAAGGGTATTTTTGTCCTTTTGGACATAGGATGAAATGAATGTCAATACATTTTTTGACAAGGTCATTTGATGGCTTAAAACCACTCCGCCAAGATTAGTTTCACTGGGCCTTGTGGATTAACTTCATTTCATATGAGTTTTATTGAAAACTCTTAATGGGCTTTTCTTATGTTGTCATGAACAAGTGAAGAAAATTCTAGAAGCCTTTCTAGAAGGTTTTGGCCGCCCACTACCCAAAGAAAAAGAGAGATTTTTTGTGCATTAATGTATGAAGATACTTGCCAAAAGAAAAAGAGGAAACAAATTTGCATCTAGATGCATAAGGGAATTCGGCCAAGTAGAGTCAAAGGGAGAAGCTAAACAAAAGAGGAAACAAATCCAAGGCTTCTAGAAGCCTCCTCTTGGCCGTGTGACTCATGAAGGAAAAGAGAAAATTGGCTCATGAATATGTGATATTCTATAGAAGAGGAAACTACCTTATTGAAGGTGAGACCTCTCCTATAAATATGGGCCTTATTCTTCTCATTTCATTCATCCCAAGTTTTAGAGATTGTGAGCTTCTCTCTCTAGCTTGGCCGCCCATCTCTCCTTCTCTCTCTAAGTTCTTTTCGTTTTTGTTTTGGCACCTAGGTCTTCATTTGACCTAGCGAGTTTAGCTCTCCGACTTTGAGACTTGTTCTTAAGTCGTAGTGTTTAAAAGTGCCCACACACTAATTCCTATTTTTCTCGAGTGATTATAGTGATAGAAACATTCGTGGTTGCTCGAGTTGGCAAGGAAAGAAGAGAGACGTGCTGCGAAGGAGACGAACGTTTTCAACCTTCCGAACGCTCATCAACGTTCAAGCTTCTAAAAAGGTTAGTAAATTATTTATGCTCATAGTAGTTTTTATTTACATGTGCTTGCTCTTTGTCTAGGTTAGTAAAAACGTTTTACTAGTTAAAAGAAATTTTTTTAAAATTCTGCCGCTTACCCGAAGCGTTAAACTTTTTCTTAAACCCTAGATCAATTCCAACACATCGAATCCATCCCGTCCCTCGCCGCCGGTATGTGAGTGCGTTTCTGACCAGGGGGCGAGCTGAGAGAGACCAAAGATGAAGGACACTTGTTCGAGGTACTCTCCTCGTTCCGCGTTCGCAAATGCGATCCTCCGTGTCGAGCCTCGATTCGAGAGCGGGCAGCGGCAATAGCATCAGTGGTGGGTTGCGTCCTGGGCAACCTCGCGCGCGAGCGGTCTCGAGTCATGGTACTTGTCGCATTGAGAAACGAGGACGTCAGATTCATGAAGCAAAATGAAGCACAAATAGAAAACAGCGTGGTAGCATAAACATGCTTAGTACCCCCCGCATCCGGGGGTAAGGCAGAAGAACCCCCGCCTCGGGCTCAGGGCCCGACAAGATCTCCTCGCCCCGAGAAGAACACCGGGGCATCTCGCTGTCGGGTATGAACCACCCGGTAGTCGCCATGAGGTCCGGGGACTCGAAGAGAGATCCCTGTCGCCTCGAGTCTGGTACCGCCCCGATCACGAACGCGAGCTCAGAACTCTCGATGCCATTATCTGCTGGGAAATCAGCCGCGGTACCAAAGGTGAGAGGCGCCACTCCAAAGGCGAATTCGGACACCCATACCCAAGGATATCGGTGCTTGGAGGACAGTTTGGTAAGTATGGGGAAACGTTTGCGGTGCTCAACCTTATAAAAGCCCGGCTTCCCAGAGACATCGTAGACGGACACAAGGTTCCTAATATTGTCAACCGTCACGGCCCTGTTCCTCGCTTGATAGAACATCATGTGACACGCGGCCACTACACGTTAGAAGGATGGAGACATCTGGGATGCGTGAACGTTCAGTCGAGCAAGTAGATCCTAGATCACGGGCTGAAAGGGTAGCCGCAATCCCCCGTGAAGACTCGCCTCATGAACGGCGGCATAGACCTTCCGTGGACGAGTCGGAAGGTCGTCAGGCAGCGTTCACAACAACGATATGGAGGATGGAATGCTGAACCGCTTCCTCAGGCTCCCAAAGCTGGCTAGCGAAAGAGAGCTCGAGACATCGACGTCGGAACAGTCAAAGTCACCTCAGATCGCCAACTCCCCGATAGGACGGTCAGAGTATGCATCACGATCGCCGGTGGACGAGGTAGAGGAGATTCACCCGAGCCCTCCGGGTTCACCACGCCTTCGGCGTTGGCCGGAGTGACGACGATGTATCCGGCCAAGCCGGCGGAGCCGGTCGGGCAAGCCTCCTCGCGTGCGCACCGTCCGATCCGTCCGGGCCCTCTCCCCCGGTGCCCAAGGTAAGCGGACCCGCCCCACAAGCACCCGACTCCGAAGCTGTGGGCCCGACCGAGGCCTCCCCACGCGCCTTTCGATGGCCGGGCCCCTCTCTCTCTCCCCCGGCCCGGTGACGCTCTCCCACGGCCCGATGGCGCTCTCCCCCGGACCGGTGACATTCTCCCTCGGCTCAATGGCGCATTCCCCAGGCCCGGCGACGCGGCCCTCCGGCCCGATGGCGCGCCCGGCCCATGCCCGGATGGGCTGTCCTCGCACGGGTCCGGCCCGCCAACCCCTAGGGTTTGGGCGGGCTGTGTCTCTGTCGCCACCTCTCGGCCGGCGCCGCCCAGCCGGCGCGCCCCGCCGCCGGCGTTGACGTCTGCTCGGCCGCCCTCGTCCGACGTCGACGCGTCACCCCTGGCGCGCTCCCGGCCGGATGCGGCCCCACCTGACGTGCGTGGGCCCTCAGCGCCGCCAGCACCCAGCCAAACAAGCCCAATGGCGTGGCCCGGCCCATGCCGGGTGGGCTGTCCTCGCGCGGGTCCTGCCAGCCGAACAAGCCCGATGGCGCGGCCCGGCCCATGCCCGGGTGGGCTGTCCTCCCGCGGGTCCGGCCAGCCACGCATGGCCTTCCCCACGCTCGCCCCATCCAGGGGCCGCTCTCCCCGATCGCGCTGGAGATCTCCGGCGCACGCCCCATCCAGCGCCGCCCTTTCATCGCTAGGGGTCCGCTCGGCTGGTCCCGGTGGCGCGATAGCCTCGCCGGCCGCCGAGTGGTTATCCTTACCGGTCAGCCATGTGTCCACCGAGGAGAAGTCGCAGTCGCCCAAACCCATTGTCGCCCGACCGGAGAAATCCAAACCCAAAGTTGGGAGAAGTCGGTGATCGATGGGAGGCGACGGGAGTTGATCCAAGAGGTCGTCTAGGGTCTCACAAGAGTTGTTAAGAAAAAAGGTGAAAACATCCTCAGGGGGCCCACGCGCAGATAGATGGTTGGGGGACCCCATGAGCACGTGTAGCGGAAGATACGCCGGAAAGACAAATAAAATAATAATAAAAGGGGTGCTTACCGGTTAAACGCGCGGGTGATTCAACGAGACGGCGGAAAGCGGGGTTCACTTGAGTTTACCACACGGGCTACGCCCGGTTATAAACTCGGGAGGCTAATGTTATCGGCCCGGCGCGAACCAATAACGCTATCGGCCCCGTCGGGCGGCCGGACATTCTCACTCGGCCGTTGGCCGGCCCGAGCCCTTCACCTGGCCATTGGCCGACCGAGTCTCACTCGGCCAATCGCCGGCCCAACTCCTCACCCAGCCAATGGCCGGCCAAGCCTTCACTCGGCCATTGGCCGGCCTGGGCCCTTCACCCGGCCATTGGCCGATTGAGTCTCACTCCGCCAATGGCCGGACCAATTCCTCACCCGGCCAATGGCCGGGCCAGCCCTCACTCGGCTATTGTCCGGCCCGGGCCCTTCACTCGGCCATTGGCCGACCGAGTCTCGGCCCAACCCTCACCAGGCCAATGGCCGGCCCGGCCTTCACTCGGCCACTGGCCTGCCCAGGTCCTTCATTCGGCCATTGGTCGACCGAGTTTCACTTGGACATTGACCGGTCGGGCCTCACTCGGCCGATGGCTGGCCCAGTTTCACTCGGCCAAAGGGTTCTTCCAACGCCCTTTGGATGCCTATAAATACGAGGCTCAACCCCTCGAGACAAGTAATCCGAAATTGAGTACCGAAACGCTGCTGAACTCGTACCTCACTCGTTTCTCTCAAGCTTCGGCCCTCTAAACACCTAACCCTTTTTATCCACCTCAATGGTACTAATGCTGAGCGTCGAAGAGGTAAACAGAGGCACCCCCTCTATTTCCCCTTTGTAGTTCACATATTCTTTCCAACGTTTCAGGTGTTTGGACGAGGCAAGCATCACCGATAGCTAAGGGACGACTTGGGATACCATGTCCGACACGCTCGAGCCGAAGCGAGATCACTTGGTCTGGCCTTGGGTCTAACCACTCTAGGCTTCTAAATCGTTGTCCGAAAACGAGTGACAGCACTGCCAGTAATTCCAGGATTTCTTGAAAATTTAATTTTTGAATTCCGAATCTTGACTATCATTCCATGGGAGGGTTGAGGGAGGGCCGATGAGATGGCGGAGATGGAGGGAGGGGTGCTGGTCACGGGCAGCAGAGCGAAGCTGGTCGCGGGGCGGCGGGGAGGGGGTAGGGATAGGCTGGTCACGGCTGCGGGGGCAGGGAGGGGGCTGGTCACGGCGGCGGGGACGGGCTGGTCTCGGGCGGCGGGGCGGGGAGACCTGGTCGGAGAGGTAAACGGTGAGATGGAGAGAGAGGTGAGATAGAGAAAGAGAGAGAGTATCTGGTGCGACATGTCGCGCCTAATTCCCTTCCGCACCAGAAATGTGAATTTGTAGTAGTGGGAGCACCCAAGGTGGGTGTCCAATTGATGCGAACCAAGCCAACAATGTGACTATGACCCTTCTCAATTTGTTGGATTGGATCATACCCAAGGATCCTTCGAGATCAGATTCGGTGAATCTGCGACCCGTAGCTTATGTTGAAGCTCAAACTTTGGAATGATGAAGACGCCACAAACGAAAGTGGAAATTCGCTTGATAAGTCAGATTCGAATGCCACAAGGAATTCCCTTGATAAGTTCAGTATAGTTTCTTCAAGAAACAAAGAGAAATCTCTCACAAATTCATTCAAAGTGTTCTGAAAAACTATTCAGACTATTATAACCATTATAAAACGTTTTTCAAAGCTAACAAAGCAAAAAGAAACTGAAATGAAATAAACACACTTAAAGACAATTAAAACTAGACATTAAATGCCATAAAACATGAATCTGATGACATTCCTTGTGAAATTTGGAATCCCCTTTGTTGCTACTCTAAATGGTGTCAATTATGCCTCTCATTAGATGCCATATGTTGTCGCACGAAAACGAACAACTATTTAAAACCTCGGGCGATTCGATCCAAGGCCGGACCAAGTGATCGCACCCGGGCCAAGAGTGTGAACTCGATAGTCTCGAGCTAGGGTTTTCTCCGATCAACCCGCCTCTCGGGAGAGGTAGGGGGTGAGGAGGAGGAGTGACCGTGCCTTGGTTGTCGGCTGCCTACGTACCCGTGCGTGGGATCAGGTCAAAACGTAGTTCAAGCGTGAAAGACGCAGTATGAGGCGCGGAGCCTTGGTGGAGAGGCGTGCTCGACGAAGGAGACGGGGCACGAGGAGTCCTCGGCGGCGTCTCAGAAGTTCGGAGATCGCGTAGGCGTCTAGCGTGTTAGACGCGCGAGGGTAGCTCTAGTTGAGAACCCTAGGGGCGTGCTTGAGCACCGGAGAACGTTCGGTCAAAGGGAGCGACGTCCGGGAAGCCCCCTGAGTGCTTCGGAACCTTTGAGAATGAGGGAGGGAGAAGAGAGTCTGCTTCAGGCCAAATATGGCATCCAGAGAAGCAGAGGCGAGTAAGAAATCGAGCGTGTCGATAGGAGATGAAGAGAATTTTGTATCTTGAATAGGATTCAATGGGATGGCTTTTCCCCTCAATAAGAGAGGGTATTTATAGGTGTTTGGGGACCTTAGAAGGTCCCTTTTTCGTCCATGTGGGACTAGGAACGCGCATGCCATCAAATGGAGGCGCACGGCGCGCGTGGCGCACAAAGCGCGACGCACAACGCGCGGCGCAGGGGGCGCGGCGCGCGTGTCACCGGGCGCGGCGCGAGGGTCACCGGGCTTGGCGCAGGTCGCGCGGCGCATGGAGCGCCCGGCGCGCGCCTGTCTGGCGCGGCGCGCCGTCTGCTGCACGGCCGGCCGACGTAGCGCGTTGTGTGCGTGATGAACGGCTAGTCTTGGCCGGGTTCTTGCGGGCCTTCGAATGTCATTCTTCCCACGTGAAATATGAAGATTCTCACTTGACGAGAGTGACTCGATTCGAGGAGCAAGGCTCGACTCGACGAGAGCGACTAGCGACTTGACTCGAGGAGTGACTCGAGAATGACTCGAGGCTCGACTCGAGAATGACTCGAGGCTCGACTCAAGGAACAATTAAAGGCTCGACTCGAGGAACAATTCAAGGATCGACTCGAGGAGTCAGGATTTTGGGCGAGGGCTTGAAGATTTGCCGCTCTTCAGGACCTCCGGCCTGACCATCGGCCCTTTGAGCGACGTGCCTTCTTGGCGTCTCGGGTTTTTTTAAAACGACCGACAACATTAGCCCCCCAAGTTCGTCGTTCGGGAGGCATCCCAGCGATGAACTTTTTGTTCTTCTAGTTGGGTGTTTGAGGAAAATATTTCCCGTGCCTTGCGGCCCCGAGGAAAAAAAATTTCCTCTTCTTTTTTTTTTTTTTTTTTGGGGGGGCCGCGCGGCGCGAGCCCTGGACGGCGCGGCGCGCGGTCTGTGCTGCATGACCCACGCGGCGCGCGGGATTGGCGCCCGGCGCACCCCGTGCGCGGGGCTGGTTCGCCTCGCGCGGGAGAACTCCGACTTTTTGGAGTTTTTACTACGATTTTGCTCCTTGTGGGAGTAGGATTTCGACTCCTACCCCCCCAGAAGTCTATAAATAGACCTCCCCCCTTCCCTTTATTCCTCACTTTATTTTTTCTCTTTTCTCTACGCTTGTTTTCTTTTTTACGCTTGCATTATGGGTGTCCCTCCCCTTTTCTCAGCTAAGAGTCCCGAGTTTGATTTCTCTCTCTTGTTTCAAGGTTCTGAACACGCAGAGGATGATCTCTTCACGGGATTAAGGGAAGTTCCTCTGCACGTGGAAGAAAATCCAAGCGGAGTAGAGCAGTGGCTGGAGGAAGGCGAGCTGGGTGCGACCGTGCCCGCTGCTCAGCCTCTTGAAGAGTGCGCGCCAACTGGGCGCGATACAGGTGGGGAGTTTGATCATCCCGCGTCCGGGGAGCCGGCCCCTCGCCTCGTGATCAACTTAGTTGGCGGGGGGGTCCGCGACAAAGTCCGCCTCGACGTGCCGCAGTCCGACTTGGGCTTTCAAGGCGTGCCGGGAGATGTTACGGAAGCGGATGCGGTGACTCCGCTAGAGTCGGTTCTCGACGAGATAGACTGCGTGGATGACTTTGGTCCCGAGTCTGAAGATCCCGGAGGTGAGTCAGAGACATGTCCGGGGGCCGAAGGCCTCGCATCGGAGTGTCCCGAGGTACCGTCGGCAGCTGCCGCGGTCGTGTCGGAGGGCAGGGACCCTTCCGTGGAACCAAGGGGGTCTCAGCCCGAGACTCCTGACGCTGAGGCGTTAGTATCGGCGAGGTCGCTTGCTAGGACGGAGTGGTATCCCGAGGAGGGCCTTGCTGCTCCCGAGGACTTCGATTGTTCGGGGGTCGATGCTTCGAGCTCGCTCACCTACCGGACATTCGTTGGTCTCAGGGAGGCATTCGCCATTCCGTCGTCTGTGGCGCTTCTCCGTCCCTTACAGGACGACCGTTCTTTCCGGCCTCGTCGTGGATTTGCCGCAGTTTCAGTTGCAAGTCTCAACTGCGGGTTACGGCTGCCGTTTCAACCCATCGTTCAGCAGCTTCTCGCCCTTCTGGGGGTGCACGCATGTCAGATGAGCCCGGCATTCTACCGTATAGTGGCGATGTGCCACATGGAGTGGCATTGCCAGACTGAGCGGGTAATGACCGTGAGTGATTTTCGCAACCTCATCGCGGTCTTCCCTGCGCCCGGGCAACCCAGTTTCTTTGTGGCCCGCGATCGCCGGAATACTAAGCTGATCGTCGATTCAGAGAAGTATAATCGACGACCATGGGTGTGGGTCTCGACGGAGGCCTTTGGCGATGCGCCGCTCCGGTTCGGCCCCTTGGCCGAGTTTTCTGCTAACGTAGGGACCGATGACCTCGATTTTGTGAAGAAGATCCGGGGAATGTTGGAGGCTCGGAAAGTCGTCGAACGATTTCGTTCCCCTGAGCTGATGGCTTCTACCGGGTGGTTCCCGCCATTTCCACCTAGCAAGCGGACCGAGAGTGCCCCCAGTGCCGCTTCATCTCTCTCGAGTGGCGATCCGCAAGGTATGTCGATGTTTTCAAACTTCTTGCTTCTTGTTTTTAGCTTAGGTTTTTTACTTTTGTTGCTTTTGTAGTCTCTTCGGCTAGGGCAAGGGCTCGAGCGCGCTTAGCGAAGGCTTCTCGGGACCCGAAGTCGTTGGCGGCGGTCCGTTGCCGGATTGCCGCTCGGAACGGTCGGGAGAAACCCGATACCGATCATCGGACGGGGAGTGGTCCTCGCGCTTCTTTGAAGCGACCCTCCTCCTCGGCTTTACCCGACACGTCTTCGGACTCCAAGCGCGTAAACTCGATGGTTGACGTGGAGGCCGCGGAGGTTAGGGGGGAATGTTCCCTGGGCCTCGCTCAATCTTCGATGAAGATGTGGAAGAGCGTCGTGGCCAGCAGCGACGTGGAGTTCTTTCGTCACGGCGTTTCCGATGCACAGAGAGTAAGTTTCCCTTGCCTCGTTTGTGATGAACCTTTCTTTTGCTAAATTATCTTTTTGCCTTCTCAGGTGCTTGCTCGAGCGACCCGGGGTGAGAAGATCCTTCACGATCTCATCAGGCGGATGAGCCGTGCCCAGGAAGAGCTTGCTCAAGCGAAGTCTCAGCTGGCCCACGCCGAGCAAGGTTCTCACTCAAAGGCGGAGTTTGCGAGTCTCCGCGAGCAGCTTCAGGAGGCTCGCGTGGAATTGGGAGTTACCCGCGGCAAGTGCGACCGCGCTCAGGCGGCGGTGGCGAAGATGGCTGAGGAGCTAACGACGGAACGTCAAGCCCTCGAAGTGGCGACTCGATCGACGGAGGTCTTCCGGAGCGAAGCGCGGGACCTTCGACGTCAGTTGGAATCGCGCACGGAAGAAGCTGGCATTCTTCAGGGCCAGCTTACATCGAGTGAGGCTGCCCGTGTTCGTGCGGAGCGTAAGCGCGACTCCTTGGCGGAGGAGGTGGTTCGAGTCACCGAGGAGAAAGTCGCGGCGGAGCAGCTTGCGTCCGACCTCCAAGACGACTTTGATGTCGGAGTCGAGGAGGCAAGGCATGCAGCGGCGCTGGAGTGTCGGGACGCCACAGCTACCGAGAATGTTTCTCGGGGGGTCACCTTCGACTTCTTCGACTCGCTATTCCCACCACTCGACGGGGCCGATCCTGTAGGCGATGTTCCCGCCGAGTGACCTTTTCCTTTATTTATTTTTCTCGCGCAAGTGTTTAGCGCATGCTTTTTAGGTTTTTCCATTCAGCGCACTTGTCTTAGCGCTTGCTTACTAGGATTTTTCCCTTTAGCGCACTTGTCTTAGCGCATGCTTTCTAGGATTCGAGGCAATTGCCTCTTTCTTTTATGAAAAGTTTTTTTTATTTATTCTTACGAATATTTTCGCACATTCATCTTTTGTGGCATGCTTGGATGGTCGATTTGTTTGTGTCAATGGTTTTGCCCATCCTTTTACCTCAGCAGGGTACCTTTTCAAACACGCCAGTCACTTGGATGGTTCGCGTTTTTCAGTATTTTCAACTGCGGGTCAGCCATGCTACGTAGGCGCCTTACGTGTGCCGGATTGCGTCAAGTGGACGTATCAGGCCGCGCTAGGTAGGCGTTTTAAGCGCACCATGCAGGCGTCTTGGATTGCGCCATGTAGGCGTCTTAGGTTGCGCCGTGTAGACGTCTTAAGTGCGCCATGTAGACGTCTTAAGTGCGCCATGTAGGCGTCTTAGGTTGCGCCATGTAGGCGTCTTAAGTTGCGCCATGTAGGCGTCTTAAGTGCGCCATGTAGGCGTCTTACGGGCTGCGCCTTTACGCGTCTTACGTGCGCCATGTAGGCGTCTTAGGTTGCGCCATGTAGGCATCTTACGGGCTGCGCCTTTACGCGTCTTACGTGCGCCATGTAGGCGTCTTAAGGTTGTGCCATGTAGGCGTCTTACGGGCTGCGCCTTTACGCGTCTTACTTGCGCCATGTAGGCGTCTTAAGTTGCGCCATGTAGGCGTCTTACGGGCTGCGCCTTTACGCGTCTTACGTGCGCCATGTAGGCGTCTTAAGTTGCGCCATGTAGGCGTCTTATGGGTTGCGCCTTTACGCGTCTTACGTGCACCATGTAGGCTTCTTAAGTTGCGCCATGTAGGCGTCTTATGGGTTGCGCCTTTACGCGTCTTACGTGCGCCATGTAGGCGTCTTAAGTTGTGCCATGTAGGCGTCTTATGGGTTGCGCCTTTACGCGACTTACGTGCGCCATGTAGGCGTCTTAAGTGCGCCATGTAGGCGTCTTATGGGTTGCGCCTTTACGCGACTTACGTGCGCCATGTAGGCGTCTTAAGTGCGCCATGTAGGCGTCTTATGGGTTGCGCCTTTACGCGACTTACGTGCGCCATGTAGGCGTCTTAAGTTGCGCCATGTAGGCGTCTTAAGTGCGCCATGTAGGCGTCTTACGTGCGCCATGTAGGCGTCTTAAGTTGCGCCATGTAGGCGTCTTACGGGTTGCGCCTTTACGCGACTTACGTGCGCCATGTAGGCGTCTTAAGTTGCGCCATGTAGGCGTCTTATGTTTTTTGGTGGAGCGTGTTCTTTTGAGAGTTTCCTTACCATAGCTAGCCCCCCCAAGTTTTTGGGTTATAAGTTAATTGTTGGATAACCAGAAAACTTGCATAAAACAAAATTTGCGAAAAACTTGCGAGAAAATTAAAATCCTAAAACATTGGCTCGTAGGCCTTATTGAAAATGGGAAATAAAAGCGATAAAAAAGCGGGGGACGCTAGCTACTGATAGTACTGCCTCAAGTGCTCAGCGTTCCACGGGTGGCGAATCGGAGTTCCGTCCGTGTGCTCGATGTAGTATGTCCCGTCGTGAATGACTTTGCGGACTCTGTAAGGGCCTTCCCAGTTCGGGCCTAGGACGCCGGCGCCTTGGACTTGTGTGTTCTGGAACACTCGTCTGAGGACGAGGCTTCCGACGGCAAAGGTTCGCCGTTGTCAAATTGTGCACCGTTGTCGGTCACAATCGAGGCGGGGATACCGTGCCTGCATATGATGTTCTTCCAGATGAAGTTTGTCGTGTTTGCTTCAGTTATTCTGGCAAGCGGCTCGGCCTCTACCCACTTAGTGAAGTAGTCGATAGCGATAATGGCGTACTCGTATTGCCTTGGCGCTCTAGGGAGCTTGCCAATGATGTCCACGCCCCACTTAGCAAAGGGACGTGGGACAACGATGCTGCTTAACGGGGTCGGGGGCTGTCGTGGAATTTCCGCGAAGCGCTGGCATTTATCGCAACGCCTTGCCCATTCGCAAGCATCTCGCTTCATGGTAGGCCAGAAATAGCCTTGCTTAAGCACTTTGAGCGCAAGGGAAGTTCCCGCGGCGTGGTTTCCGCAGATGCCCTCATGGATTTCGCGGAGGACCTTGGTCGACTCAACGCTATCGAGGCATCGGAGCAGCGGTGTCGAGTAACCGCGCTTATAGAGTGTGCCCTCACAGAGCGTGTATTTGGATGCTAAGGCCCTTAGTTTATCGGCTTCCTTGCGGTCTTCGGGGAGTTCCCCTCTTCGCAAAAACTCGACAATTGAGTCCATCCAAGTAGGCTGAGGTGTCATCTCTACGGTCCCGACTTCGTCTCGGGAGACGGATGGTCGTGGGAGAGATTCAATGGGCACACTCCCCAATCCGTCTTCGTCGATGCCAGATCCGAGGCGAGCAAGCGCGTCAGCCTCCGAATTTTGTTCTCTCGGGATTTGGTGAATCTCGAACCAAGAGAAGGCATCGAGTTTGGAATTTGTCTTAGCCAGGTACGCGACCATGTTGGGCTCCTTGGCGACGTAATCTCCTTTAACCTGGTTTACGATCAACTGCGAGTCGCAGTGTATTTGGAGGTTATGGGATCCGAGCTTCTGTGCCAGCTCTATCCCTACAATGAGCGCTTCGTATTCAGCTTCATTGTTGGAGGCTTGGAAGCCGTAGTGAAGGGCATATCGCAGCTTTTCCCCATCGGGGTTAATCAGGATTATTCCGGCGCCAGCCCCCCGAGCATTAGATGCTCCGTCTAATTGTGCCCCGTTGTCGGTCACAATCGAGGCGCGCCGTCTGCTGCACGGCCGGCCGGCGTAGCGCGTTGTGTGCGTGATGAACGGCTCGTCTTGGCCGGGTTCTTGCGGGCCTTCGAATGTCATTATTCCCACGTGAAATATGAAGATTCTCACTTGACGAGAGTGACTCGATTCGAGGAGCAAGGCTCGACTCGACGAGAGCGACTAGCGACTTGACTCGAGGAGTGACTCGAGAATGACTCGAGGCTCGACTCGAGGAACAATTAAAGGCTCGACTCGAGGAACAATTCAAGGCTCGACTCGAGGAGCGAAGCTTGACTCGAGGAGTCGGGAGTTTGGGCGAGGGCTTGAAGATTTGCCGCTCTTCAGGACCTCCGGCCTGACCATCGGCCCTTTGAGCGACGTGCCTTCTTGGCGTCTCGGGTTTTCCGAAAACGACCGACAACACCATAAGCCTTCTCTAATCAGATGTTGTTTTGAGAACTAGGTACAACTCTTTATTAGGCTTAAAAGAGTGTATTTGGGCTGCTTGTTTTTGGGCCTCATGGATAAAGTTCTCCATCTCCTCCTTGAGCTGTTTAGGTCTTGATCTTGTCATTGGTCCTGGTTGATCTTGGATTAAGTCCTTCTTTACTTGTTTATGAGTTGAATCCATCTTGACTTGATCTTCATGCGAATCCATCTTGATGTCCACATCACTAATGTTGTGATGATGAAGAAGCCCAACGGGAAGTGGCGGATCTGCATCGACTACAAGGATCACAACAAAGCCTGCCCGAAGGATAGCTTCTCTCTCCCGATAATTGAGCAACTTGTCGATGCCACGACGGGCCATGAGCTGCTAAGCTTCATGGATGCCTCTCCTTGAGGGGCGCGGGGCGCGCGGCATGCTTGGCACGGCGCATGGCTTGCTGCGCTCGTGCGCTTTCCTCGAGGGGCACGCGTATGACTTGTCGGCCTTTTGTGGGCTGTAGTGGTCTTCGTTTATCCGGCCCGTTAGGCGTTTGAGACTTGAGATTTCATGCGAGTTGCGTGAAACATAATAGTCCATACTTGAGGAATCAAGGTCGACACGAGGATTTGTTAATCGATTCGTGGACACGTAACTCTACTTGAGGAGTTATCTCGACTCGAGGAGTTATCTTGACTCGAGGAGTTATCTCGACTCGAGGAAGAAGACGGCTCGACTCGAGGAGTGAGCTCAACTCGAGGAGGATGACTTAACTCGAGGAGCAAGGCTCGACTCGAGGAGCAGAAAGTTTGGCACGAGGATTTGCCAGTCGACTCGTGACGGAAGGCTAGCCGCTCTTTAAGACCTCCGGCCTAAGCATCAGCCCTTTGAACGACGTGTCTTCTCGGTGTCTCGAGTTTTCCAAAAAGGACTGACAACATTAGTCCCCCAAGTTCGTCGCTCGGGAGGCTCCGGGTGGTGAACTTTTAATTATTCCAGCCGAGTGTTTGAGGAAGCTTTATTTTCAAAGTCCTCACCATTGCAACGATACACACATCGATATTTTTTTTGTTTTGTGTGGCGCGCGGCGCGCAGAATTTCCGCGTGACGCGCGCCCCGCGCGCGGGGGGCGCGCGCGGGGGTGACACGTTTGCATAAGAAAAGTAGACTTTTGACGGGTTTTTTTCCCTTTTTTCCACTTGTTGAAGTAGGATTTGGACTCCTACCGGGGCTTGAGTCTATAAATAGAGGCACTACTCTCATATTTTCTCCATTTTCATTTTCTCTCACTCTACAGTTTTTTTTTCTCTCTCTCTCTCTCTACACTTTTGCATGATAGATATTCCCTTCCCCTTCTCGACTGAGGATCTCGAGATAGATTTCTCTCTCTTGCTTCAAGACTTTGAGCATGCAGAGAACGACCTCTTCTCGGGATTAGGGGAGGTTCCCTTGCACGTGGAGGAGGATCCAAGTGGAGTGGAGCAATGGCTCAAAGAGGGCGAGTTAGGCATGACTGCGCCTGTATTTCAGCCTCGGGAGCGAGTGGAAGAGGACACACCAACTGGGCATGGCGCGGACGAGGATGCTGGTCGGCATACGTCTACGAGCACTGGGCCTCGCCTCGTGATCAACTTAGTTAGCGAGGGGGCGCGGGACGTGCCCCAGTCTAATGTGCCAGAGTCCGACTTGGACGTTCAAGGCGTGGTCGCGCCGACCCTGTTAGAGTCGGTTCTCTACGAGATTGACTACATGGATGACTTCGGGCCGGAGTCAAATGATCCCGGAGGTGATTCGAAGACGTGTCCGGGTGCTAAGGGTCCTACAGTGGAGCGTCCCGGGGAACCAACGGAGAATCCGTTTTGGAGGACAGAGGCTCTCTCCTGGGACCGCGAGGTGCCAGGTCCGAGGTCTTAGACGCGGAATCGGTAGTATCAGCGAGGTCTTGTTGGAATTGATCTAGGGTTTAAGAAAACATTTAACGCTTCGGGTAAGCGGCGGAATTTAAAACTTTTCTTTTCAACAAGTAAAACGATTTTACTAACCTAGACAAAGAACAAGTACATGTAAATAAAAATTATTATGAGAATAAAATAATTTACTAACCTTTGCGAAGCTTGAACGTTGATGAGCCTTGGGAAGGTTGAAATGTTCGTCTCCCTTCTTTCCTCGGCAACTTGAGCAACCACAAAAGTTTCTATCACATAAATCACTAGAGAAAGAAAGGAATTAGTGTGTGGGCACTTTTAAACACGACGACTCGAGAACAAGTCTCAAAGTCGAAGAGCTAAAACGCTAGGTCAAATGTGGACCTAGGTGCCAAAACAAAAACGAAAGAAAACTAGAGAGAGAGAGAGAGAGGAGAAGTCGGACACCACAATGTCTAGAGAGAGAAGCTCTCAATCTCTAACTTATGTGGAATGAATAAAATGAGAGAAATGAGGGTCCTATTTATAGGAGAGGTTTTACCTTCAATAAGGTAGTTTCCTCTTCTATAGAATATCACATATTCATGAGCAAATATTTCCCTTTTTCTATCCAAGTCACACGGCCAATAAGGGCCTTCATGACTCCTTGGATTTCTTTCCTCTTTTATTTCTTGCTCTCTCCTTGCTTGTGTTGGCCGAAATCCCATGCCTTGTATAGGAAATTTGTTTCCTCTTTTTCTTTAGGCAAGTATCTTCATACATCAATGCATAAAATAAACTCTATATTTTTCTCTATGTTGGACTAAATTAAGGCTCTAGAACATGCTTCTAGAAGTTTCTTCATTTGTTCATGACAATATAAGGAAAGCCCATTAAGAATTTTCAAATAAAATTCCATGAAATGAAATTAATCCTCAAGGCCCAATTTACTTGAACTTGGCCGTGTGATATAGCTTCATTTGTTATCATATGACAATGTCAAAAAAATTTATTGACATTCATTTCATCCTATGTCCAAAAAGACAAAAATACCCATTAGACAATTTTCATAAAACTTGTCTCGTCTTTGTTTTGACTCAGCTTCTAGTTTAGCTATTCCTACTAGATATGATTTGTGATAGTGACCTCATGGATCCAAATGAACAAAGCTTGAGCTAAATACTTGGACTCAAAAGTTCACAAACCTTTTCCAAGTTTAGCTTAATGCCAACTGACTCCACTAAAGAGTTGACACTGAAAATCTCTCGCTTCAAATGAATTTATTTTCTACTCAAGAATTCAACCTAATTGTAATGAGTGGATCCACTGAATATTATCTATGTTTACCCTTCATGAATATCATCAGCTAGTCGGGATTTACAAAATTACCATTTTACCCTTCTAGCTGTTATTTCCCCAACTCCTTTGTCGCTTGTGAATAAGTTAGAAACAATGTATTGACGAGGAGCTAACAAGTCACATTGTTTCATCCAAAAGAGTCAAGACTCAATTCGGACACTGGCCAATTCATTTATTCACATTCCAAGGAACAAAGCATGAGGTGATATACAATGCATTTCAGCAATCTTGTACATGAATTCCAAATCTATGAGAACTTCACAAAGTTCTCATGACATCTTCACAACTTAGTACTTCACCAGTAGGTCCTGTTCAAAATCACATAGTGAGTCCGAACTCTGAGTTTCTCAAATGTGAATACGTAAGTTGTGAAATGGCATGTCTCATTTCAGGATTAAGGTAAGCACGATGCAATTCATACGTAGTGACTTCGAGACATAAGAGGTTAAATGGTTTGTTCTTATCTTGTCTCTAGAAGTGCACTGGTCAATTCAGTACCTTTGGAAGATACCTAGAAGAACTATAGAGTCTCCAACTCTCAATGCCCCATAACCAGACATCATAGATTCTCCTAACAATCATACTGAGGTCAATAGTCCTTTGACCCTTAGATTGCGAATATATCGTTTTAAGCAAACTACGAAGAGTTTGTTCATGCAAATCTACATTTGTCTCTTCGTAAGTTGTTAAGTTTGTTTATGGACTAAAGACTAATGTTTTTATCAGAAAGCTTCAAACAGACAAGGAAGAATGAATGAACGTTTCAACTTTTTATTAAATGAATAAACAATTACAAGCAAGAGTCTTCGGAAGACTTTATTACATCAAATGTACAAAATAAAGACTACAACTCTTCTTGTGGGCAGCATTGAAAAAAAACTCCCACTTGACTCAAAGAAGATGTGTGTAGTCCTTCATGCCTTATTCCGCTCGATGTTGGTCGAAGACCTTGTTCGCTAGGGCCTTGGTGAATGGATCTGCCAGGTTGCCCACCGTTGAGATCTTCTTCACTTCCACGTCTCCGAGCTGCACGATCTCTCGAATCAAATGGTATTTCCTCTCAATATGTTTAGAGCGCTTATGGCTTCGAGGTTCCTTTGAGTTAGCGACAGCCCCACTATTATCACAATAAAGGGTCATGGGCTCGTCGACGTTTGGAACAACTTCCAAATACTTAAGTAATTTTCTAAGCCATACAACCTCTTTGGATGTTTCACAAGCAGCCACATATTCTGCTTCCATTGTGGACTCAGCAATGCAAGATTGCTTAATACTCCTCCACACAATAGCTCCACCATTGAGGATGAACACAGATCCTAAAGTGGATTTCCTTGGAATCCTTATCCGCTTGAAAATCGGAGTCGGTATATCCCGTCATAGTCAGGTCAGTACCTGAGTATGTATGCATCAAGTGCCTAGTTCTTCGAAGATACTTGAGAACATGCTTAAAAGAAATCCAGTGCTCGGGTCCAGGGTTGGATTGGAAACGGCTAACTATGTCAACGGCGAAACAGATGTCAGGTCTAGTGCAAAGCATGGCATACATGATACGAACCTCGATCGACTTGCTCCGAGACCCGATATCCCAATAGCACAGCGACGGATCGTTTACAATTTAGGAACAAGGGTGGAATAAATGACGCCACGAACGGTTGCGAAAGACCGTCTGATGAGTCGGGTTTGAACGCCACAAGACTAGTCTTGATAAGTTCGATAAAAGTTCATAAGAACTCAAGAGAAGACTCTCATATTTTTTTTATAAAAATCTGGATTCTTTCATTCAGGTTGAAACCTCCTTTAAATAGGAAAATACAAAGCAAATTCGGAGTATATTGTTGCCCTAGTTTAAATGGGCCTATAAAATATTATTTAGGCCTGATAACATTAAAATTAAAAGCCTAACTTATTACCTAACACACATGGGCTTCATTAAGCATAACTAAAGCCCAAAAACACTTTAAAAAGTCTCTAATTTCATCTATTATTTTTAACTACGAAAATAACAAATAAATATCTCAAACTGCTTAAAATGACATGAATAAACTTTCCTTTATTTGTGCTGCCCTTGGCCTCGTGGTTGGGTTTTCTTCTTGCGTCGCTTTTGGCTCTAGCTTTATATTTCTTCCATTCATCTTTGCTTAAGCCATGAAACTCTTCTTTGAAGTCTTCAACTCTTGAATTTGGAATTGGCTCCTTGAAACGCCTTTGTTTCTTTGCATGTGGGATCACATCATTCTCTCTCTCTTGAAGAAGATTTGTCCTCAAATCTTGTACGTTGTTGAATTCAGAGATGGGAGAGAAAATCTTGACCTTCTTCGTTTGAAACGAAATTACTTCGTCCTCCATATTCTGGTTATCCTCAAAATAAGGAACTGCCAAATTCGGGACTTCTAATTTTATGGGAATAGACTCCTCGATTAGCGTAGTCACTAACTCCTCTCCCACAAGAATTTCCTTTTCTTCAACAACTTCGACATGTTGGGCATGTTTCTTCTTCTTTTGTTGGAAGGTCTGGTGTTCAAACTAGATACAAAATTTTTCTGTCAAAACATCCCTTTTCTTGTCAAGGGCCTCTACCCTTTTCTTTTCAGCAACACTTTTGGATTGTTGATTTTCTTCAATTCGATCCAATCTCATCATAATTTTTTTTGTTTCTTTCGAAATTATATCCTTTGCCACACTCAAAAACTCATCAAAATCCATCTACACCGAACGCAAGAAGGTAATACTTGCTGCCGCTGAATTCACTGATTATGCTATTGTTTGGTGGGATCAGCTGGTGACGAGTAGGCAACGGGATGAAGAGGAGCCGATAGAGACTTGGGATGAGATGAAGGCCATCATGAGGAAGAGATTCGTGCCTCGCCACTATTACCGAGAGCTCTATCAGAAGCTTCAGCGTCTACGGCAAGGCACTCACAGTGTTGAGGAGTACTACCGGGAAATGGAGGTTGCCATGATCCGAGCAAACATAGAGGAAGATCGCGAGTCTACCATGGCCAGATTTATCAACGGGCTGAACCCTGACATAGCGGACAAGGTGGAGTTGCAGCATTATGTCGAGATGGAGGATTTGGTTCACTTGGCCGTCAAGATTGAGAAGCAGCTCAAGACGAGGGGTAGCACGCGGGGAAACCGATTCTCAGAACAACCTGCATGGAAGAAGACCTTCAACCGAGACGAGAAGAGCAGTTTCAAACCACGAGGGGACGTAGCCAAGCCAAGCACTTCCTCGGCCCCAACCACATCTAGTCCTGGTCCCAGTGCTCAAAAGAAACCGGAGACGTCATTTCAGCGAAATCGTGATATCAAGTGCTTCAAGTGCCAGGGAGTTGGTCACTTCGAAAATCAATGCCCGAATAAGAGGAGCATGACGATTCTTCCGACCGGAGAGATGGTTACCGACGATGAAGAGGAAGATCAAGAGTGTACCGGAGAAGAGTCAGACGAGGAAATTGAGGCACCAGCAGAGCTCGTGTTGGTCTCTCGATGAACTATGAACGCACAGGTTGTACGAGATGATGAGGAGCAGCGTGAAAACATCTTTCACACCAGGTGCCATATTGGTGAGAAGGTGTTCAGTGTTATCGTCGATGGAGGGAGTTGTACGAACATAGCCAGCGTTGCTGTAGTGAAGAAGCTTGGACTTCCCACGACAAACCTCCCTCGTCCTTACAAGCTTCAGTGGTTTAATGATGGTGAAGAGGTACGTGTCTACAAATAAGTCCTTATCAGTTTTCGGATTGGCAGCTATGAGGACTCAGTGCTCTGTGACATGGCACCAATGGACGCGGGGCATATACTTTTGGGGCGACCGTGGCAATTCGATCGGAGGGTGACTCATGACGGCTACACCAACAAGTACTCCCTCAGGCACAAGAATCGTACCATCGGGCCTCGCACCCCTTACTCCAAAGCAAGTTCATGAAGATCAACTGAAGATGCAACAAGAGAGGGAAAGGTTTAGGGCACTAGAGAAGGGAAAAGAACCAAGGGATGAGGTAAAAACAGAGAGAAAACCCGAGAGAGAAGTGGGGAGTGAAAGAAAAGATGGGGTCATGAAAAACAAAATCGGTGAGAGAAAACAAAACAACTTCTTTGCGGGAAAGAGTGATGTGAGGAAAGCCTTCTTTGCCAAACAGCCGATGATTTTACTTGTGTACAAGGAGGCTGCCTTATTCACTAACCAACATGGCGAGGTCCTACCTACTGCCATTGTTTCTCTTTTGCAGGAGTTCAAAGACGTTGTTATTCGAGACATGCCTACGGGACTACCACCGATTCGAGGGATTGAGCACCAGATTGACCTTGTACCCGGAGCCTCGCTTCCAAACAGACCGGCCTACCGAACCAACCCTGAGGAAACGAAGGAGTTGCAACGACAAGTCGAGGAACTTTTGTCAAAGGGGTACATTAGAGAGAGCATGAGCCCGTGCGCCGTACCAGTTCTACTAGTTCCAAAGAAGGATGGGTCCCAGAGGATATGCGTGGATTGCCGAGCCATCAACAACATCACGGTCAGGTATCGATTTCCTATTCCTAGATTGGATGACATGCTAGACGATTTACATGGTGCGTGTGTTTTCTCTAAAATTGATTTAAAGAGTGGGTACCACCAAATTAGAATGAAAGAGGGGGATGAATGGAAAACCGCTTTTAAAACTAAACTTGGGTTGTATGAATGGTTAGTAATGCCTTTTGGTTTGACTAATGCACCTTGCACATTTATGCGACTTATGAATCATGTTTTGCGTTCGTTCATTGGTAAATTTGTGGTGGTATACTTTGACGATATTTTGATTTATAGCAAGACCCTAGATGATCATGTCTTACACTTGCGTGAGGTTTTTATTGTACTCAAACGTGAACAGTTATTTGCTAACCTTGACAAGTCACCTTTTGCACCGATCACGTTGTTTTCTTGGGTTTTGTTGTAAGTTCTAAAGGAGTGCAGGTAGATGAGGAAAAGGTGAAAGCTATTCAAGAGTGGCCGACACCGACAAATGTAGCACAAGTACGGAGTTTTCATGGCTTAGCGAGCTTTTATAGGCGCTTTGTCAGAGATTTTAGCACGATCGCTGCCCCGCTCACGGAGGTGATGAAGAAACATGTGACGTTCGCGTGGGGGCAAGCACAAGAGGAGGCGTTCACCGCAATCAAGGGAAACTTAGTCAACCCTCCTTGTCTCGCTTTACCTAACTTCGATAAACCATTCGAGGTTGAGTGTGATGCGTCCGGCGTGGGAATCGGAGCAGTTCTCATGCAAGATCGACGGCCGATTGCGTATTTTAGCTAAAAATTGAGTGGGGCCACCCTTAATTACCCCACTTACGACAAGGAGATGTACGCATTGATTCGAGCTTTAGAGACTTGGCAGCACTACCTTTTGCCAAGAGAGTTCATGGTCCACACCGACCATGAGTCACTGAAGTACTTGAAGGGACAACAAAAGCTCAACAAATGGCATGCGCAATGGATGGAGTTCATCGAGCCGTTTCCATATGTCATCAAGTACAAACAAGGTAAGGAGAATGTGGTAGCTGATGCCCTTTCTCGAAGGTATGTCTTACTTTCCACTTTAGATGCTAAACTGCTTGGTTTTGAACATATCAAAAAGTTGTATCCAGACGACCGAGAGTTTAGTGAGATATTTACGAAGTGTGAGAAGATGGCGTCGGGAGATTACTTTAGGCATGATGGATTTTCGTTCAGGCTTGGTAGACTTTGTGTGCCTAGTTGTTCTCTTCGGGAGTTGTTAGTTAGGGAAGCTCATGGTGGGGGCCTTATGGGACATTTCGGGATAGCAAAAACTCTAGGAGTGATCCAGGAGCACTTTTATTGGCCTCGCATGAAGCGTGATGTTGAGAGGATCTGTGGTAATTGTGTCACATGTAGGAAAGCTAAGTCGAAAGTTCAATCACACGGTATGTATACACCTTTGCCTATTCCTAGCTCACCTTGGGTAGATATATCTATGGATTTTGTGTTAGGCTTGCCTAGGACTAAGCGAGGTCGTGATTATGTTTTTGTAGTGGTTGATAGGTTTTCAAAGATGGTACATTTTATCCCATGTCACAAAACCGATGATGCTTCTAATGTTGCTGATCTGTTCTTTCGGGAGATTGTTAGGTTGCATGGCATGCCTAGACGATTGTCTCGGATAGGGATACCAAGTTCTTAAGTTACTTTTGGAAGACGTTATGGGCTAAGTTGGGTACTAGGTTGTTGTTTTCGACTACTTATCACCCCCAAACTGATGGTCAGACCGAAGTAGTTAATAGGACCTTGTCGACTTTGTTGAGGGCAATAATTAAGAAGAATATCAAAACTTGGGAAGATTGTTTACCACATGTTGAGTTTGCTTATAACCGCGCTATTCATTCATCTACTATGTTCTCACCGTTTGAGATTGTCTATGGTTTTAACCCACTAACGCCGTTGGATTTATCTCCTATTCCTATGTCTGAGCATGTGAATTTAGATGGTGAACAGAAAGCAAAGCTTGTTAAGCAGCTTCACGAGAGGGCACGACTCAACATTGAGAGAAGAACGGAGTAGTATGCGCAGCAAGCCAACAAGGGCCGCAAGAGAGTGATTTTTGAACCCGGTGATTGGGACTGGTTACATATGCGCAAGGAGCAATTTCCGGAGCAACACAAGTCCAAACTACAACCGCGTGGCGATGGACCTTTCCAAGTTATTCGCAGGATCAACGATATTGCCTACAAATTGGATCTTCCAGGTGAGTATAATGTTAGTGCTACATTCAATGTGACTGACTTATCTCCTTTTGATGCAGATCATGATTTGAGGGAAAATCCTTTTCAGGACGATGGGAATGATGAGGACATGCCCCAAAAGGAGCCGCAAGCAAAATACCAAGTGCCGGAAGGACCCATGACGAGGGCTCGAGCGAGGAGATTCAAGGAGGATCTTAACAATCTGATCATCAAGCTCCAAGATGATATGAACCTCGATCGACTTGATCCGAGACCCGATATCCCAATAGCACAGCGAAGGATCGTCTACAATTTACGAACGAAGGTGGATCGAATGAAGCCACGAACGGTTGCGAAAGACCGTCTGATGAGTCGGGTTTGAACGCCACAAGACTAGTCTTGATAAATTCGATAAAAGTTCATAAGAACTCAAGAGAAGACTCTCATATTTTTTTTATTAAAATCTGGATCTTCTTTCATTCAGTTTGAAACCTCCTTTAAATAGGAAAATACAAAGCAAATTCGGAGTACATTGTTGCCCTAGTTTAAATGGGCCTACAAAACATTATTTAGGCCTGATAACATTAAAATTAAAAGCCTAACTTAATACCTAACACATATGGGCTTCATTAAGCATAACTAAAGTCCAAAAACACTTTAAAAATACTCTAACTTCATCTATTATTTTTAACTACGAAAATAACAAATAAATAGCTCAAACTGCTTAAAATGACGTGAATCAGCTTTCCTTTATTTGCGCCGCCCTTGGCCTCGTGGTTGGGTTTTCTTCTTGCGTCGCTTTTGGCTCTAGCTTTATATTTCTTCCATTCAGCTTTGTTCAAACCATGAAACTCTTTGTTGAAGTCTTGTATTCTTGAATTAGGAAAAGGCTCGATGAAGCGCCTTTGTTCCTTCGCACGTGGGATCACATCATTCTCTCTCTCTTGAAGAAGATTTGTCCTCAAATCTTGTACGTTGTTGAATTCAGAGATGGGAGAGAAAATCTTGACCTTCTTCGTTTGAAACGAAATTACTTCATCCTCCCTATTCTTGTTATCCTCAAAATAAGGAACTGCCAAATTCGGGACTTCTAATTTTATGGGAATAGACTCCTCGATTAGCATAGTCACTAACTCCTCTCCCACAAGAATTTCCTTTTCTTCAACAACTTCGACATGTTGGGCATGTTTCTTCTTCTTTTGTTGGAAGGTCTGGTGTTCAAACCAGATACAAAATTTTTCTGTCAAAACATCCCATTTCTTGTCAAAGGCATCTACCCTTTTCTTTTCAGCAACACTTTTGGATTGTTGATTTTCTTCAATTCGATCCAATCTCTTCATAATTTTTTTTGTCTCTTTCGAAATTATATCCTTTGCCACACTCAAAAACTCATCAAAATCCATTTTCTTCTTCTTTTTTTTTTGGATTCTTCTTTCTTTTTTTTTTCTTTTTTTTTTGTTCAGACCCTTTTTTTTTGTTTTTAGATCTGTCTTTTGTTTTTTTCTTTTTTTTTCCCGATTTTTTTTTCTGGAAAAGGTACTTTGATGAGGACATGCCCCAAAAGGAGCCGCAAGCAAAATACCAAGTGCCGGAAGGACCCGTGACGAGAGCTCGAGCGAGGAGATTCAAGGAGGAGCTTAACAATCTGATCATCAAGCTCCAAGATGAGGAAGGGGACGAGCTCGCAAAGGAGAGAATTCAAGGAAGCCAAGAAACACCAATGAAGAACGTTATTTGGGCTGAATTGAATTAGTCGGACTATTACTATTTTTCTATTTTCAGTTTATGATATTTGGGCCAAGACATGTTATTTAAAAGCCCGTATGGTTTGTATTGGGCTGGTCCTTTGTTTTTATGTTTATTATTGCTTAAATAAGGCTAAATGGGCTGATTAGGTTATGGGGCCCATGGAGCTACGAATTTGACCTATGTAAACTCTATAAATTAAGCCTTTAGGCTGAATGGAGAAAGACAATTTGAATTTCGAGTTAAAACACTTCCTGTGAGGATTTCATTCTCTCTTTGGTTCGTTTAGAACTATTCGAGTCTCTTACAAAGCGGTGCGTGTAGGAGTTCGAGCCCGACTCATCAGACGGCCATTCGCATCCGTCCGTGGCGTCATTCGATCCACCTTCGTTCCTAAAACGTAGACGATCCGTCGCTGTGCTATTGGGGTATCGGGTCTCGGAGCTTAGTCGGCCGAGGTTCGTATCAAGTGGTATCAGAGCTAGTCTCTACTTTTAGGTCTGCTTATCCTTTGTTTCGTTTTCTTTGTTTTTTTTTCTCCGTTTGTGTTGTGTTCATTCACTACGTACGTAATTGTTGTGTTGAGTCTGTGTTGAATCACCCTAAAACGTTCTGTTGAGTCTGTCCTTGTTTTTTTTTTCTTTTCTCCAATTGTGTTGTGTTCATCCCGTACGTACGTATTTGTTGTGTTGAGTCTGTGTTGTTTTCTTCGTATTAGGTCTGTGTTCTTTTCGTGCTAGGTCTGTGTTCTTGAGCATCAAAAAAAAAAAAAAAAAAAAAAAGCAGAAAGAAAAGAAAAGAAAAGATCCAAAAAAAAAAAAAAAAGAAAAGGAAATTCGTGGAGATCAATTCGAATTCAGTGGAGATCAATTATAATTATCACAGTCTATCTTAGGAAGTCAAAGAAAATTCATTTCCGGATTTTATCACTTAATTTCGGAAATCTCCTTGATTCCTAGTATCCTGAAATCGGGTTTCATTTATTCGGCATTCATTCTTATTATCCTGAAATCGGGTTTCATTCATTCCTAGTATCTCATTGATTCCGGATTTTGTTCACAATCAATTTCGACATTTCAGTTTCACTTAATTCAGGATCTCGTTTAGTTTCTTTTATTTCCATAATCATTTCCCATTTAGTTTCCCTTTCATTCGTTTCCTGTTTGTGTGTGTTCACAATTAATTTCGACTTTTCACATTTAATTTCGAATTAGCATTACCTCCCGGATATAAAAAAAAAAAAAAAAAAAAAAAAAAAAAAGAAAGAAAGAGGATCTGAAAAAAAAAAAAAAAAAAAAAAAAAAGAGTATTTTTGAGCTCAAGAAATTTTATTTTCCTGATAAATTCCTGGTGTGTTTTGGAGCGTTTTTAGGTATCCTACATCCTATCGAAATTTTTTTTGTCGCCATTTGTCATTTTGGGCTGTTTGTCGCACCTTGGGAGAATTGTTTTTTTTGGGACTTATATAAGACCTGATCATAACTTTCCGTGGTGTTGTCTTTCGTGTTCGTGTCATTTGGGGTGTCGTTTTATTGTTCGTGTCGTTTGGGTGTCGTTTGTGTCGTTTTGGTGTATCGTTTTCGAATTCCTTTCATCACCTTCCTGGTCTCTGAGTAGTTCGGTACGAGCCTATAGAGAGTTTGAGTGAGTGGTAAAAGGCAGAGAGAGTATAACTATCGCCATTATCAAACACGAGCGCTGAGTGATATTATTTGAGTGAAAACACGTGAGGGAGAGTTTGGTGAGGTTTTCTTTTGTTACTAACAATTTCTTGCAGCAACCATGTCTAACAACGGCGACGCAGATGAGGGAATTCCAGACCGGAGGCTGATGATGCAAGCCATGATAGGAGAAATGCGGAGGATGATGAGGGAAGAGTTGGAGCCACTACGAGAACGTGTTGAGAGAGTGGAAGAAGGCCAACAAGCTCCCAACAGAGGAAGACGAAGACAGCCTAGGGAGGAGACAGAAGATGAGATGGAGAATGATTTTGAAGAGGAGGACTATAGGAGAGGAGGACGAAACGAGAGAAGGTTCGAAAGAAGACAAGGAGGAAGGGACAGAGAAGACGGAGGGATTGGTGGCATCAAGCAGAAGATTCCAACATTCCAAGGGAAAAGTGACCCGGACGCCTACTTTGAATGGGAGACCAAAGCCCAGTTTGTGTTCAATTGCTACAACTACACCGAACGCAAGAAGGTAATACTTGCTGCCGCTGAATTCACTGATTATGCTATTGTTTGGTGGGATCAGCTGGTGACGAGTAGGCAACGGGATGGAGAGGAGCCGATAGAGACTTGGGATGAGATGAAGGCCATCATGAGGAAGAGATTCGTGCCTCGCCACTATTACCGAGAGCTCTACCAGAAGCTTCAGCGCCTACGGCAAGGCACTCGCAGTGTTGAGGAGTACTACCGGGAAATGGAGGTTGCCATGATCCGAGCAAACATCGAGGAAGATCGCGAGTCTACCATGGCCAGATTTATCAACGGGCTGAACCCTGACATAGCGGACAAGGTGGAGTTGCAGCATTATGTCGAGATGGAGGATTTGGTTCACTTGGCCGTCAAGATTGAGAAGCAGCTCAAGACGAGGGGTAGCATGCGGGGAAACCGATTCTCAGACCAACCTGCATGGAAGAAGACCTTCAACCGAGACGAAAAGAGCAGTTTCAAACCACGAGGGGACGTAGCCAAGCCAAGCACTTCCACGGCCCCAACCACATCTAGTCCTGGTCCCAGTGCTCAAAAGAAACCGGAGACGTCATTTCAGCGAAATCGTGATATCAAGTGCTTCAAATGCCAGGGAGTTGGTCACTTCGCAAATCAATGCCCGAATAAGAGGAGCATGACGATTCTTCCGACCGGAGAGATGGTTACCGACGATGAAGAGGAAGATCAAGAGTGTACTGGAGAAGAGTCAGACGAGGAAATTGAGGCACCAGCAGAGCTCGTGTTGGTCTCTCGACGAACTATGAACGCACAGGTCGTACGAGATGATGAGGAGCAGCGTGAAAACATCTTTCACACCAGGTGCCATATTGGTGAGAAAGTATTCAGCGTTATCGTAGATGGAGGGAGTTGTACGAACATAGCCAGCGTTGCTGTAGTGAAGAAACTTGGACTTCCCACGACAAACCACCCTCGTCCTTACAAGCTTCAGTGGTTTAATGATGGTGAAGAGGTACGTGTCTACAAACAAGTCCTTATCAGTTTCCGGATTGGCAGCTATGAGGACTCGGTGCTCTGTGACGTGGCACCAATGGACGCGGGACATATACTTTTGGGGCGGCCGTGGCAATTCGATCGGAGGGTGACTCATGACGGCTACACCAACAAGTACTCCCTCAGGCACAAGAATCGTACCATCACCCTCGCCCCCCTGACTCCAAAGCAAGTTCATGAAGATCAACTGAGGATGCAACAAGAGAGGGAAAGGTTTAGGGCCCTAGAGAAGGGAAAAGAACCAAGGGATGAGGTAAAAACAGAGAGAAAAAAAGAGAGAGTCCCAGAGAGAAAACCCGAGAGAGAAGTGGGGAGTGAAAGAAAGGATGGGGTCATGAAAAACAAAATCGGTGAGAGAAAACAAAACAACTTCTTTGCGGGAAAGAGTGATGTGAGGAAAGCCTTCTTTGCCAAACAGCCGATGATTTTACTTGTGTACAAGGAGGCTACCTTATTCACTAACCAACTTGGCGAGGTTCTACCTACTGCCATTGTTTCTCTTTTGCAGGAGTTCAAGGACGTTGTTGTTCGAGACATGCCAACAGGACTACCACCGATTCGGGGGATTGAGCACCAGATTGACCTTGTACCCGGGGCCTCGCTTCCAAACAGACCGGCCTACCGAACCAACCCTGAGGAAACGAAGGAGTTGCAACGGCAAGTCGAGGAACTTTTGTCAAAGGGGTACATTAGAGAGAGCATGAGCCCTTGCGCCGTACCAGTTCTATTGGTTCCAAAGAAGGATGGGTCTCAGAGGATGTGTGTGGATTGCCGAGCCATCAACAACATCACGGTCAGGTATCGATTTCCCATTCCTAGATTGGATGATATGCTAGATGAATTACATGGTGCGTGTGTTTTCTCTAAAATTGATTTAAAGAGTGGGTACCACCAGATTAGAATGAAAGAGGGGGATGAATGGAAAACCGCTTTTAAAACTAAACTTGGGTTGTATGAATGGTTAGTGATGCCTTTTGGTTTGACTAATGCACCTAGCACATTTATGCGACTTATGAATCATGTTTTGCGTTCATTCATTGGTAAATTTGTGGTGGTATACTTTGATGATATTTTGATTTATAGCAAGACCTTGGATGATCATGTCTTACACTTGCGTGAGGTTTTTATTGTACTCAAACGTGAACAGTTATTTGCTAACCTTGACAAGTGCACCTTTTGCACCGATCACGTTGTTTTCTTGGGTTTTGTTGTAAGTTCAAAAGGAGTGCAGGTAGATGAGGAAAAAGTGAAGGCTATTCAGGAGTGGCCGACACCGACAAATGCAGCTCAAGTACGGAGTTTTCATGGCTTAGCGAGCTTCTATAGGCGCTTTGTCAGAGATTTTAGCACGATCGCTGCCCCGCTCACGGAGGTGATGAAGAAACATGTGGCGTTCGCATGGGGGCAAGCACAAGAGGAGGCGTTCACCGCAATCAAAGAGAAATTAGTCAACCCTCCTTGTCTCGCATTACCTAACTTCGATAAACCATTCGAGGTGGAGTGTGATGCGTCCGGCGTGGGAATCGGAGCAGTTCTCATGCAAGACCGACGGCCGATTGCGTATTTCAGCGAAAAACTGAGTGGGGCCACCCTTAACTACCCCACTTACGACAAGGAGATGTACGCATTGATTCGAGCTTTAGAGACTTGGCAGCACTACCTTTTGCCAAGAGAGTTCGTGGTCCACACCGACCATGAGTCACTGAAGTACTTAAAGGGACAACAAAAGCTCAACAAACGGCATGCGCAATGGATGGAGTTCATCGAGCCGTTTCCATATGTCATCAAGTACAAACAAGGTAAGGAGAATGTGGTAGCCGATGCCCTTTCTCGAAGGTATGTTTTACTTTCCACTTTAGATGCTAAACTGCTTGGTTTTGAACATATCAAAGAGTTGTATCCTGAAGACCGAGAGTTTAGTGAGATATTTACGAAGTGTGAGAAGATGGCGTCGGGAGATTACTTTAGGCATGATGGGTTTTTGTTCAGGCTTGGTAGACTTTGTGTGCCTAGTTGTTCTCTTCGGGAGTTGTTAGTTAGGGAAGCTCATGGTGGGGGCCTTATGGGACATTTTGGGATAGCAAAAACTCTAGGAGTGATCCAAGAGCACTTTTATTGGCCTCGCATGAAGCGTGATGTTGAGAGGATCTGTGGTAATTGTATCACATGTAGGAAAGCTAAGTCGAAAGTTCAATCACACGGTATGTATACACCTTTGCCTATTCCTAGCTCACCTTGGGTAGATATATCTATGGATTTTGTGTTAGGCTTGCCTAGGACTAAGCGAGGTCGTGATTCTGTTTTTGTAGTGGTTGATAGGTTTTCAAAGATGGCACATTTTATCCCATGTCACAAAACCGATGATGCTTCTAATGTTGCTGATCTGTTCTTTCGAGAGATTGTTAGGTTGCATGGCATGCCTAGGACGATTGTCTCGGATAGGGATACCAAGTTCTTAAGTTACTTTTGGAAGACCTTATGGGCTAAGTTGGGTACTAGGTTGTTGTTTTCGACTACTTGTCACCCCCAAACTGATGGTCAGACCGAAGTAGTTAATAGGACCTTGTCGACTTTGTTGAGGGCAATAATTAAGAAGAATATCAATACTTGGGAAGATTGTTTACCACATGTTGAGTTTGCTTATAACCGCGCTATTCATTCATCTACTAAGTTCTCACCGTTTGAGATTGTCTATGGTTTTAACCCACTAACGCCGTTGGATTTATCTCCTATTCCTATCTCTGAGCATGTGAATTTAGATGGTGAACAGAAAGCAAAGCTTGTTAAGCAGCTTCACGATAGGGCACGACTCAACATTGAGCGAAGAACGGAGCAGTATGCGCAGCAAGCCAACAAGGGCCGCAAGAGAGTGATTTTTGAACCAGGTGATTGGGTCTGGTTACATATGCGCAAGGAGCGTTTTCCGGAGCAACGCAAGTCCAAACTACAGCCGCGTGGCTATGGACCATTCCAAGTTATTCGCAGGATCAACGATAATGCCTACAAATTGGATCTTCCAGGTGAGTATAATGTTAGCGCTACATTCAATGTGACTGACTTATCTCCTTTTGATGCATATCATGATTTGAGGGCAAATCCTTTTCAAGACGAGGGGAATGATGAGGACATGCCCCAAAAGGAGCCGCAAGCAAAATACCAAGTGCCGGAAGGACCCGTGACGAGAGCTCGAGCGAGGAGATTCAAGGAGGAGCTTAACAATCTGATCATCAAGCTCCAAGATGAGGAAGGGGACGAGCTCGCAAAGGAGAGAATTCAAGGAAGCCAAGAAACACCAATGAAGAACGTTATTTGGGCTGAATTGAATTAGTCGGACTATTACTATTTTTCTATTTTCAGTTTATGATATTTGGGCCAAGACATGTTATTTAAAAGCCCGTATGGTTTGTATTGGGCTGGTCCTTTGTTTTTATGTTTATTATTGCTTAAATAAGGCTAAATGGGCTGATTAGGTTATGGGGCCCATGGAGCTACGAATTTGACCTATGTAAACTCTATAAATTAAGCCTTTAGGCTGAATGGAGAAAGACAATTTGAATTTCGAGTTAAAACACTTCCTGTGAGGATTTCATTCTCTCTTTGGTTCGTTTAGAACTATTCGAGTCTCTTACAAAGCGGTGCGTGTAGGAGTTCGAGCCCGACTCATCAGACGGCCATTCGCATCCGTCCGTGGCGTCATTCGATCCACCTTCGTTCCTAAAACGTAGACGATCCGTCGCTGTGCTATTGGGGTATCGGGTCTCGGAGCTTAGTCGGCCGAGGTTCGTATCATACTTCAAAAAAAAAATGAATACAAATAGAATGAAAAAAATAGAAAATTGGATAAACAGACCTAAACGTAGAGCACAGCACTGATACCACTTGATATGAACCTCGATCGACTTGCTCCGAGACCCGATATCCCAATAGGATAGCGAAGGATCGTCTACAATTTAGGAACGAAGGTGGATCGAATGACGCCACGAACGGTTGCGAAAGACCGTCTGATGAGTCGAGTTTGAACGCCACAAGACTAGTGTTGATAATTTCGATAAAAGTTCATAAGAACTCAAGAGAAGACTCTCATATTTTTTTTTATTAAAATCTGGATCTTCTTTCATTCAGCTTGAAACCTCCTTTAAATAGGAAAATACAAAGCAAATTCGGAGTACATTGTTGCCCTAGTTTAAATGGGCCTACAAAACATTATTTAGGCCTGATAACATTAAAATTAAAAGCCTAACTTAATACCTAACACATATGGGCTTCATTAAGCATAACTAAAGCCCAAAAACACTTTAAAAAGGCTCTAACTTCATCTATTATTTTTAACTACGAAAATAACAAATAAATAGCTCAAACTGCTTAAAATGACGTGAATAAGCTTTCCTTTATTTGCGCCGCCCTTGGTCTCGTGGTTGGGTTTTCTTCTTGCGTCGCTTTTGGCTCTAGCTTTATATTTCTTCCATTCAGCTTTGTTCAAACCATGAAACTCTTTGTTGAAGTCTTGTATTCTTGAATTAGGAATAGGCTCGATGATGTGCCTTTGTTCCTTCGCATGTGGGATCACATCACAAGATGAAGAAGGGGACAAGCTCGCAAAGGAGAGAATTCAAGGAAGCCAAGAAACACCAATGAAGAATGTTATTTGGGCTGAATTGAATTAGTCAAACTATTCCTATTTTTCTATTTCAGTTTGTGTTATTTGGGCCAAGACATATTATTTAAAAGCCCGTATGTGTTTGTATTGGGCTGGTCCTTTGTTTTATGTTTATTAGTACTTAAATAAGGCTAAATGGGCTTATTAGGTTATGGGGCCCATGGAGCTACGAATTTGACCTTTGTAAACTCTATAAATTAAGCCTTTAGGCTGAATGGAAGACACACAATTTGGATTTTCGAGTTAAACACTTTCTGTGAGGATTTCATTCTCTCTTTGGTTCGTTTAGAACTACCCGGGTTTCTAACAAAGCGGTGCGTGTAAGAGTTCGAGACCGACTCATCAGACGGCCAATTCGCATCCGTCCGTGGCGTTATTCGATCCACCTTCATTCCTAAATTGTAGACGATCCGTCGCTGTGCTATTGGGGTATCGGGTCTCGGAGCTTAGTCGGCCGAGGTTCGTATCACTACCGATGCTGGTTGAAGACCTTGCAGGATAAAGCTTTGGTGAATAGATCTGTCAGGTTGTTCACAGTCGAGATCTTCTTCACCTCCATGTTTCCGTGCTGCACGATCCCTCGAATCAAATGGTATTTCGTCTCAAAATGCTTAGAGTGCTTATGGCTTTGAGGTTCCTTTGAGTTAGCGACAGCTCCACTGTTATCACAATAAAGAGTCATGGGCTCGTCAATGTTTGGAACAACTTCCAAATACTTAAGGAATTTTCTAAGTCATACAGCCTCTTTGAATGGTTCACAAGCAGCCACATATTCTGCATCCATTGTGGAGCCAGCAATGCTGGATTGCTTGATACTCCTCCAAACAACAGATCTACCATTAAGGATGAACACAGATCCTGAAGTGGAGTTCTTGGAATCCTTATCCGCTTGAAAATCGGAGTCGGTATATCCCGTCATAGTCAGGTCATTCCCTGAATATGTAAGCATCAAGTTCCTAGTTCTCCGAAGATACTTAAGAACATGCTTAGCAGCAATCCAGTGCCCGGGTCCAGGGTTGGCTTGAAAATGGCTAACTACGCCAACTGCAAAGCAGATATATGGCCTAGTGCAAAGCATAGCATACATGAGACGTCCTACGACTGAGGCGTAAGGAATATTTCTCACGTCCTCAATTTCTTGTGCAGTCTTGGGAGACTGGTCCGTAGAGAGTGAGACTCCATGCCGAAAGGGTGTTTGTGTTGGAATTGGTCTAGGGTTAAGAAAAGATTTAACGCTTCTAGCAAGCGGCGGAAAATAAAAATTTTCTTTAAACAAGTAAAACGGATTTTACTAACCTAGACAAAGAGCAAGCACATGTTATTATTAAAACTATCAAGGGATTACACGTTTACTAACTTTTATGAAGCTTGATCGTTGAGAAGCTTGTGGCGGTTGAATCGCTCGTCTCCCCACACAGGTCGTCTTTCTTCTTTCTTCGGGAACTCGAGTAACCATGAAAGTTTCTATCACATAAATTACTCTAGGTAAGAAGGAATTAGTGTGTGGGCACTTTTAAACACGACGACTCAAGAACATTTCTTAGAGTCGAAGAGCTAAAACACTAGGTCAAATGTGGACCTAGGTGCCAAAACAAAAACAAAAAGAACTAGAGAGAGATGGGGAGATGGGCGGCCAAGGTTCTAGAGAGAGAAGCTCTCAATCTCCAAAACTTTTGGATGAGAAAACAATGAGAATGAGGGCCCTATTTATAGGAGAGGAATTACCTTCGACAAGGTAGTTTCCTCTTCTATAGAATATCACATATTCATGAGCAAAATTTGCCCTCCTTCTCTTTAAGTCACACGGCCAACATGGCTTCTAGAAGCCTTGGATTTGTTTCCTCTTTTGTTTTGCTTCTCCCTTGCCTATTGTTGGCCGCCCATATTGATTCCCCATATAGGAAATTGTTTCCTCTTTTTCTTTTGGCAAATATCTTCATACATCAATGCACAAAATTATCTCTCTTTTTCTTGCTATGTTGGACGGCCAAGGGCTTCTAGAAGGACCTTCTAGATGTTTCTTCATTTGTTCATGACAACATAAGAATAGCCCATTTAGAATCCTCAAGGCCCAAATAACTTATTATGGCCGGGTGGTTTATTTGTCATCATATGACAACGTCAAAAAAATTTATTGACATTCATTTCGTCCTATGTCCAAAAAGACAAAAATATCCTTTAGACAATTTTAGTAAAACTTTTCTAGTTCTTGTTTTGACTTAGCATCTAATTTAACTATTCCTACTCGATATGATCTGTGACAGTGACCTCATGGATCCAAATGAACAAAGCTTGAGCTAACACCACTAAAGAGTTGACACTGAGAATCTCTCGGTTCAAATGAATTTATTTTCTACTCAAGAATTCATCTTAATTATTATTAGTGGATCCACTGAATATTATCTATGTTTACCCTTCATGAATATCATCTGCTAGTCGAGATTTACAAAATTATCATTTTACCCTTCTAGCTGTTATTTCCTCAACTCCTTTGTCGCTTGTGAATAAGTTAGAAACAATGTATTGACAACGAGCTAACAAGTCATATTGATTCATCCAAAAGAGTCATGACTCAATTTGGACACTGGCCAGTTCATTTATTTCCATTCCAAGGAACAAAGCATGAGGTGATATATATTGCATTTCAGCAATCTTGTACATGAATTCCATATGTATGAGATATTCACAAAGTTACTCATGGCATCTTCATAACGTAGTACTTCACCAATAGGTCCTATTCAAAATCACATAGTGAATCCGAACTCTGAGTTTCTCTAATGAGAATACGTAAGCTATGAAAAGACATGTCTCATTTCAAGAATTATGTAAACATGATGCAATTCACACGTAGTGACTTCGAGACATAAGAGGTTAAATGGTTTGTTCTTATTCTATCACTAGAAGTGCACTGGTCAATTCAGTACCTTCAAAAGATACTTAGAAGAACTATAGAGTCTCCAACTCTCAATGTCCCATAGCCAGACATCATAGATTCTCTTAACAATCGTACTGAGATCAATAGTCCTTTGATCCTTAGATTGCTAATATATTGTTCTAAGCAAACCATGAAGAGTTTGTTCATGCAAATCTATAGTTGTCTCTTCATATGTTGTTAGGTTTGTTTAAGGACTAAATACTATAGATTATCATAAAGCTTCAAACAGACAAGTAAGACTGAATGAACGTTTCAACTTTTATTAATAATTTGGCATTTACAAGCAAGTGCCTTGGTGAGACTCTATTACATCAAATGTATATAAATAGACACTACTACACTTCTTGTGGGCACCATTGACAATAGTTTGGCCCTTCTTGGAGTCTTGCATCGAGAAGGGATCCATCACCTTATCAATATAAGATGCTTGAGAGAGCGACAAAGTCCGGTTCTTCCGATCTCAAAAGATTTGGATCCCCAGAATATACGCGGCTTCTCCTAGATCCTTCATATCGAATTGCTTTGCTAGCCAGATCTTAACCTCAGATAATTTGCCCACATCATTACCTATGAGTAATATATCATCGACATACTGTACCAGAAGACAACTTTGCCTTCGTGTATTAACTTGTAAACACACGGCTCATCTATTGACTGCTCAAAACCGAAGCTTTTCACAGTTTCATCGAATCTAATATTCCATGACCTAGATGCTTGCTTTAATCCATAAATGGACTTAAGCAGCTCACAAACCTTGGTCTCTTGACATTCTTCCACAAAACCGTCTAGTTGAGCCATATAAATGCGCTCGTCAAGATAGCCATTCAGAAAGGCAGTCTTAACATCTATTTTCCAGATCTCATAATTGAGAGCTGCAGTTATGGATAAAAGTATGCAGATGTTTCAGTTGGGGTAAGAACAACTCTTACAGATGAGGTAGAAGCTTCCTCACCCAACTTTTCTTCAAGCACAATTTTGCTTCTAGGTTTTACATCTTTCATAAAGTCCTCCTCAAGGAAACGAGCATTCATGCTAAAGAAAGTCTTGTCATCCTCGGGACTATATAATGTGAAACCCTTGGATTCCTTTTGATATCCGACAAACAGGCACAATTCTGACCTACTAGCCAGCTTGCTAGTTTTTTTTTTTTTTTTTTTTTTTTTGCCTTAGCACATGTGCTGGGCAACCCCAAATTCGGATGTGGCCTAGATTCACTTTACGGCCAATCCATCTTTCATAAGGAGTACCAGGAACCATTTTAGATGCAACTTGGTTCAGAATGTAAGCTGCTGTTTCGAGGGCATATCCTCTAAAGGAAAGAAGGAGTGATGAGTACCTCATCATTGATCTAATCATCTCCATTAGAGTTCGGTTCCTTCTCCCTGACACTCCGTTTGTTGAGGTGTGCCAGGTGCTGTAAGCTGAGAAGCGATACCTTCTTCTTTAAGAAAGTCATTGAACTCTCCAGACATATACTCACCACCTCGATCGGATCGAAGGGTTTTGATCGGTTTTCTAGTTTGCTTTTCCACTAAAGCCCGGTCTTAAATATGTCAAAGGTCTCGGATTTGTGTTTGGGGAAATAAACAAAACCGTATCTTGAGTAATCATCGGTGAAGGTAACGAAGTATTCGTATCCTCCCCGTGCCTGTGTACTGAGCAGACCACATACATCAAAATGTACGAGTTCCAGCAACTCAGTGGCTCTTCGACCCTTAGCAGAGAAAGGTCGCTTAGTCATTCTTCCTTCTATACATGATTCACAAGTCTCTTACTCTTGTCTAGACTGATATGACCAAGTCTTAAGTGCTAGAGATATGTTGATTTTATTAGATCAGAGGAATCAGAAAGTTTGATCCTCTTTGGCTCCCTAACTAGATCATTATCTATTTCAATGTCTAAAAGGGAAGGTTGAGTGGGATAAATGTAAAAGAGAGCATTCTTCATACATGCATCAGTGACAAAATAATTTGAAAGAGAAATACGAATTCCATTCTTTATAAACTTTAAACAATAATCTTGCTCAAAAAGTCGAGCAACAGATATTAAGTTTTTCCTGAAGGAAGGAACAAAATAAACATTATTTAAATTTAAAGTCTTGTCTTCAAAAGAAAACGTCACAGATCCCACAGCTTTCGCCGACATCTAGTTCCCATCACCCCATTTGAAGGAGAAGTCACCTTCCTCTAAACTTTTGCTTTTCCTGAAACCCGTCAAGGAGCAATAAATATGGTTAGTAGCAGCGGAGTCAAGAATCCACGTTGATACATTATGAGCTACTAAGCATGCTTCGGTAATCAGTTCAATACCTTTTTCCTTAGTTTTGAGGTAGGCAGGACAGTTCCTGCGCCAGTGTCCAAATTCATTGCAGCAGTGGCACTTGTCGTTAGACTTGTCCACCTTAGGAACCCGGGGCTTCTTCTTCTTTTGAACCTTAGGTTGGTTCTTCTTCTCGGCCTTGCGAGGTTTCTTCTTACATCCAGAGGTGGAGGCAGTAGCATGTACCTCTCTTTGAGTCCTCTTTTTCTTAGTGAGACCTTCAGCAGTGTGAAGCTCCTTCATAAGCTCGGTAGCAGTATACTCTAGCTAGTTCATGGAGTAGTTCAGCTTGAAGGTGTCGAAAGATTCGGAGAGAGTTTCCAAGATCATATCTATTTTGGTCTCCCCATCGATTTCGGATCCTAGGATTTCCATCTCATTTAGGTAACTAATGATCAGCATCATACGGTCCCTAATACGAGTCCCAGCCTTCGTGCGACAGTTCATAAACTGTCTAACTGCTTGCTGTCTGGCCTGACGCCCTTGCCCTCCAAACATCTCATGGAGATTATAGAGCATGTCGGTGGTAGTTTCTATGACACAATGTTGCTGTTGCAACACATTGTTCATCAATGCTAGGATATAGCACATCGCAATCTCATTGGAGTGGAGCCAGGCCGTCAAGGCATCTTTTTCTTCTTGAGTCGAATCATCATTTGTTTGAGGAGGACACGGGATGGTGAGTACCCATTTGTGCTTGTCAATGGTAAGGACGATGTTGATATTACGTTTCCAATCAACGTAGTTTTTCGTTTCGAGTTTGTTTGAGGAAAGGATGGTTGAGAGAGGGTTGAGAGACTTCTTGTTGAAGTTAAGTTGAAACAATTTTATGATTAGTCTTTTGGTTTAAGATTTAAGTTTGTTTAAGTTTTTAGGATGAACAAGACCGGAAAAATCCAAAGGTGTTATGAACGAAATGACACTTTACTCCTCCGAGGGAAGGCTGCAAAGAGTCTCTTTTCATAAGTAAATTACTCGTCATTAATGCATAGCCAAGATGTCAATACATCATATTTCACTAGCCACCTTATAAAAAAGTTTGATCACTCATATCCTTTCGAAAAGTCTCGAGGGAGTATTACTAGGGATTGAGTCTAAGTGTGTAACCAACCACTTAGTCCAAAAGATCGACTTTGAAAAACAATCCACCGAGGGGAGGCCTTGTCTCATTGTCTCACTCTCGGATGTAGCTCATTGAGCAATGATCAGAGCAAAGCGTCGTTGAGTACTCTCATTTAAGAGAGGGCCACGAGGGTGACTCTTAGTCTGGTGACAATTACACTTTTCATTAGCGTTGGGGATCGTGGGTTGCAAACAACAAGTATAACCATCCCACTTAGTTTTTAGAGTTGGTACATCGTCTCTTATAAGTTTCGGAAACAAATTTCCTAAGCGTATAGAGAGATAGAGTGGAATTCTAGAAATTTAATCTTAGATCGTCATATTTCTAGGAAGAGCAGTGCTAGTGTATAAAGGCACAAGATACATACTCGGACATTTTCCTATATTTTTTACTAGGGAAAGTGTATGAGGGAAGTGTGAACTTCTAACTCCTTTGAACACTTGAAGTTTGAGATTACACATCTTCTTGCAGTTTTTCGACTAATCTACGAGGAGACCTCCCACCTAAATTTTCAAAAGCAAATAGATTTTGAACATTTGTGATATAGATATAGTTTTCAAAGCATTTTGAAAACTTATTTGATTTGGATGACAAAACATTTTCAAGTTTGAAAGTGAAAACGGTTTTTCAAAATTCAAACTAGTTTTTGTAAAAACTCAATTTGAATTAAATATTTAATAATCAAAACTTTTCAATCTTACACATTATGTTTATAACATTAAGAAAAACATTTTTTCTCAAGAAAATTTTTCCATTTGAGTTCTAGAACTCCTAGAGTGGGAGCCGGGATTCGGAATTCAAAATTAAATTTTCAAGAAATCCTGGAATCCCGGGCAGCGAACACATCGGAGTAAAAATGCCGTAAATGGCGACTCCGATGTCCAATTTAGCTAATTCTAACTGGTTTGGAAATTAGACTCACAGACCTTTAATTTGATTCAAGAACCATTCAAATCCAACTTTCGAGCAGAATGATACGTCCCTTTTACAGTAGGTACTTTTTAAGCTCAAGGAAAACTAGACAGAAATTCGGTCGGGACATAAGTGCAAAAGATTTAAGTGTAACTGAACGTTTTATTGAGTTGTTAAGTCTTTTGGATGTGTATTATTTCCCTCTTTCTCTTGATGAAGGCCACGAAATTTTTCATCTAGAACATGCTCTAGATGTTTCTTTATTTGTTCATGACAATACTGTTAAATCACGTAATGTACATTGTTTAATTGTGTAATTTCGTTCATGTCTTGCTTATTAACGTGTATTATCATTAAATAGCCCAATAGGCTGATTGTTAGATGGGCTTTATTATTTAGGGTTTAGTTAGAGTCTGATTAGGTTTTCCTGATTGTATGTGTATAAATACCCCTTTATTTGTTAATGAGAATTATTCATTCCGCATATTATTTTGCTTTTATGGTATCAGAGCCACAAAATCGCAGACCCTTCCCTAAACACCTCTAGAATTCGTGACCAAACTCTCATGGCCGATTCTAACAATTCCAGCTTTACTGGAAATTCCCCTAAGTCTGGTGGAATTAATTCTATCAACCCAGGCGAAAATTCTTCTCTTTTTAATTCCATTAATTTCATTACTTCTCATAAGCTGAATGGAAGTAATTTCATGGAGTGGTCACAGCCGCCAAAGTCTCAACCAGGCAGCCCTAGAGCTTCATCATCAACTCAAGATCAGATTTCCTTCTCTAAAGACAACTTAGAGCAATTGTTTAAGCTATGGTCATCTCATCAGCCCTCATCAAACCTAGCACACAAAGGTATTCATGTAGCAGCCCTAAAAACCACCCTAGAAAATTCCAATCCATGGGTTTTAGATTCAGGTGCTACAAACCACATGACTGGCTCATCTTATCTTTTTCACACATATTATCCTTGTTCTGGTCATGAAAAAGTAAAAATTGCAGATGGTTCTTTTGCTGCAATTGCTGGGAAAGGTTCAATTATTTTATCCCCATCAATGACCCTATTAAATGTCCTTCATGTTCCTAAACTTGCCTATAACCTGATCTCTGTCCATAAATTATCAATTGATTCACAATGTAAACTCACGTTTGTGCCTTCTTGTTGTGATTTTCAGGACCTAAGCTCGGGGACGATGATTGGCAGTGCTAAAGAATATGGAGGGCTCTACTACTTCACATCCGAGAACACCTTGAGTAAACAAATTCAGAAACCTCATTGTTCTAGTTTATTTTCAGTATCTGATGAAATAATGTTATGGCACTTTCGTTTAGGTCATCCAAGTTTTAGTTATTTAAAGCATTTGTTTCCTTCTATGTTTCAAAATAAGAATATTGATCTTTTGCAATGTGAAGTTTGTCAATTAGCAAAACACAAAAGGTCAAGTTTTCCTACTTTGAAATATAATCCATCAAAACCTTTTGCCTTAATTCATAGTGATATTTGGGGACCATCACGTGTAAAAAATATAACTGGTACACGTTGGTTCATTACTTTCATTGATGATCATACTAGAAACACATGGATATACCTTTTAAAGGATAAATCTGAGGCTGAAAACATGTTTAAAACGTTTTACAAAATGGTTGAAACTCAATTTAATAGCCGGATACAGATTTTAAGAACTGATAATAGTAGAGAGTACTTTAATAAAATCCTTGGTTAGTTTTTAATTGAAAAAAGGCATAATCCATCAAAGTTCTTGTGTTTATACACCTCAACAAAATGGAATTGCCGAAAGAAAAAATAGACACCTACTTGAAGTTACTCGAGCTCTAATGTTTTCATTGAATGTTCCAAAACGTTTTTGGGGAGATGCTTTACTAACTGCTGCATATCTAATTAATAGAATGCCTAGCAAAGTTCTTAGCTATAATACTCCCATTAAAACACTAAAAACGTATTTTCCTGAAAATAAATGTTTCACACATCTTTCTCCAAAAATATTTGGGTGTACTGCCTTTGTTCACATTCATAATCATGAACGAGGAAAATTGGACCCTAGAGCAATAAAATGCATCTTTCTTGGTTTTTCACCAACTCAAAAAGGTTTTAAATGTTATGATCCCAGCTCGGGTAAATTCTTTGTAAGTATGGACGTCACATTTTTTTAAAACAAACCATTCTTTGAGAAAAACTCTCTTCAGGGGGAGATAAATGGTAATGAAGAGTGTTTTTGGGAATTAAATCACACCTTGCCTAATTATGTACCTTTACCTACACGTGTGCCCAATGTTATTTCATCATCTAATGAAAATAGAACTGATTCAATTGAGGAACGAAGTACTGATTTCCGTGTTAACTCAAGAGTGCAATCAGAGAATGAAGTAGAAACTCCAGCATTGTCATCATCAAAACCGAGCTCAGGCCAAGGTAACACATCTACTATCATCCATAATTCACCCATAGCCATTGAAAGGAGTGATGAGTCAGAAAGCCTAGATGAGTCAGAAAGCATAGATGAGCCTATTGCACTTAGAAAAGGAACCAGAAATTGCACCACTAGAAAAGCTGAAAAGTTTCCCATGTACCCTTTATCTAATTATGTCTCATATCAAAACCTTTCTCCTACCTTTAGAGCCTTTACCACTAATCTTATGACTGATGAGGTTCCTAGTTCTATACATGAAGCTCTAAGTAGTCCTAAGTGGAAGGAAGCTGTTTTAGAGGAAATGAGAGCTCTTAAGAAGAATGAGACTTGGGAGATGACTGAGTTACCTAAGGGAAAACGAATGGTTGATTGCAAGTGGATCTTTACTATCAAGTATAAAGCTGAGGGGGTAATTGACAGGTACAAAGCAAGGCTAGTTGCTCGTGGGTTCAGTCAAACCTATGGGCTTGATTATGAGGAGACCTTTGCTCCGGTTGCCAAGCTCAACACAGTCAGAGTTCTGCTCTCTCTTGCCGTGAATCTTGATTGGCCTCTACGACAATTTGACGTCAAGAATGCCTTCCTCAACGGAGAACTAGAAGAAGAGGTCTTTATGCAGCCCCCTCCGGGATTTGACCAGAATAAAAATGGGAAAGTGTGTTTCCTAAAGAAGGCGTTATATGGGCTCAAGCAATCTCCACGAGCTTGGTTTGGCAGATTTACAAAGGCAATGAAGGATCAGCAATACACACAAGCCCACAGTGATCATACCATGTTCTACAAACACTCTCTAAATGGTAAACTCGCCATATTGATTGTTTATGTGGATGACATTGTGATGACATGTGATGATGAGGCTGAACTCAGCAAGTTGACAAGGTTCCTAGCTCAGCAATTTGAGGTGAAAGATCTAGGAAGCCTTAAATACTTCCTAGGTATGGAAGTTGCCAGATCATCAAAGGGGATTGCAATCTCACAAAGAAAGTACGTGCTTGATCTACTCAAGGAGACAGGTCTACTCGGCTGCAAACCTGCCTCTACTCCAATTGATCCAAACCATAAACTCTCAAAGTCAGATGGTGAGGATCCGGCAGATAAAGCAAGGTACCAAAGGTTGGTTGGAAAGCTCATTTACTTAGCTCACACTCGGCCTGACATTGCCTACTCAGTGAGTCTTGTAAGTCAGCATATGCACAGCCCCTCCAATGATCATCTAGAGGCAGTGTATCGCATTCTTCACTACCTCAAAGGAAGCCCGGGAAAAGGAGTTCTCTTCAAAAAGAGTGAGGGGAGGCAGATTGAAGTATTCACAGATGCTGATTATGCCGGGTGCTTAGATGACCGGCGATCAACCTCAGGATATTGTACCTTTGTGTGGGGTAATCTTGTAACATGGAGGAGTAAGAAACAGGCTGTTGTGTCTCGGAGTAGTGCAGAGGTTGAGTTCCGAGCTATGGCCCAAGGTATTTGTGAAATCCTCTGGATCAGAGGCATCTTGAATGAGCTACAAATCAAGTTCACAACTCCTATGAAGCTATTCTGTGATAATAAGTCTGCCATCAGCATTGCCAACAATCCGGTTCAACACGATAGGACCAAGCATGTGGAGATAGATCGTCACTTCATCAAAGAGAAGCTAGAAAGGGGAGAAATCTGCATGCCATTCGTCCCAACATCAGAACAACTAGCAGATGTTCTCACCAAAGGGCTCTACAAGCTGAAGTTTGAAGACTTTATAAGCAAGTTGGGCATGTTAGATATCTTTGCACCAACTTGAGGGGGAGTGTTAAATCACGTGATGTACATTGTTTAATTGTGTAATTTCGTTCCTCTCTTGCTTATTAACGTGTATTATCATTAAATAGCCCAATAGGCTGATTGTTAGATGGGCTTTATTATTTAGGGTTTAGTTAGAGTCTGATTAGGTTTTCCTGATTGTATGTGTATAAATACCCCTTTATTTGTTAATGAGAATTATTCATTCCGCATATTATTTTGCTTTTAAATACAAGAAAAGCCCATGTAGAATTTTCACATAAAATTCCATAAAATTAAATTCAATCCTCAAGGCCCAAATCCTATTCATGGCCGCATGGATTAATTCACATTGTCATCATATGAAAATGTCCAAAATCTTATTTTGACATTTATACCATCTCATGTCCTAATGGACAAAATTACCCTTTAGACGATTTTCGTAAAATTCGTCTAGTTCAACACTTGAACTTGTTTTGACTTAGCTGTTGTCGCTCATTTTTGGACAACTATTTAGGAGCCCCAAACGGTTCGACCCAGGGCCAGACCAAGTGGTCGCGTTCGGGCTCAAGCATCTCGAACTCGGTATCCCGAGTTCTCCCTAGCTGTGAATGGTGTTTGACTCGTCCGTCGTTGGTCATGCAAGAGAAGGAAACGATGAACTACAAAGGAGAAACAGAGGGGATGCCTCTGTTTACCTATTCGATGCTAAACATTAGGAGGATTGAGGTGGGATATAGAAGGTTTAGTGTTTAGAGGGCCGAAGCTTGAGAGAAACAAGTGAAGTACAAGTTCAGCAGCGTTTCAGTACTCAATTTCGGATTATCTGACTCGAGGGGTCGAGCCTCGTATTTATAGGAGACCAAGGAGTGTTTAGAGGCTCCTTGGCCGTGTGAAAATCATGGCCGGCCATTGCCCGAGTGACGACCCAGGGCCGGCCATTGGCCGAGTGACGGCCCTGGGCCGGCCATTGGCCGAGTGACGGCACAGGGCCGGGCATTACCCGAGTGATCGCCCAGGGCTGGCCGAGCGATGGCCCAGGACCGGCCATTGGCCGAGTGACAGCCCAGGGCCAGCCATCGGCCGAGTGACGGCCCAGGACCAGCTGATATGATAAGGGCAGCGTCTAAACCAAGACATGTCAACGAGCCAATTCCAAATACAAGAGTTCAAGACTTCAATGAAGGCTTTCATGGGTTAAGCCAAGATGAATGGAAAAAGTATAAATCTTGGCATGGGCTGATCTACGCTTCCAGAAGCAAAATGGTTAATTCATAATCTAAGCAATTGAAGAGATGGATAAGAAGCCAAAAACGTTTTACTCTTCACCGGATTATAAATGGGCATGACTTTTGGGATTCTTAGGAAGTTTTACCTTAAATTGGTATCTTTTAGTTGGCTGAAACAAATGGTAATTGTTTATTTTCGTTTTATTAGTAGGCTGAATTCAAAATGTCGTATTTATTGGGTTTAAGAGGTGTCATTATGTGGTCTGATTACTTAGGGGGTTATAATTTCGTTTTTCATTATGTTTATGGGTTTAAATGAGGCTTTTGGTTTTCCTAGCATGAAGGGTTGTTTCATGCTTATAAATTCATCTTCATTTTAATGAGAAAGCATCCAGATTTTGATAAAAAAAAATGAGAGTCTTCTCTTGAGTTCTATATGAACTTTTATCGAATTATCAAGACGAGTCTTGTGGCGTTCAAACTGACTTATCAATCGGTCTTTCGCATCCGATCGTGGCGTCATTCAATCCCCGACTTATCAAACGATCTTTCACCATTGTTTGTGGCGTCTTCATTATTCCAAGGTTCGCGTCTCTAAAGGCGTTGGGTCGCGGAGTCACCAAACTTGTGGAGAAAACGATCCTTCCGCAGAACTCTCCCAGGTTTTTATGAGTGATTGTTAATTGTTTTATTAAAAGAAAATGGATTTTGATAAGGTTTTGAGTGAACTGAAGGATATGGTTTCAAAAGAAACGAGAAAGCTTATGAAGAGTTAAGATCAAGTTGAAGAAAAATTACAACCAAGAAGTCTGATTCAAAAGAAAAGGAGGTTAGAGAGGATTTTTTTGATGGAAAATTACACCATGTTGGAACAACCGACCGAACAAGAAGATACGGAAGAACTTGTTCAGCGTGTTGAAGTTGTTAAAGAAATGAAAAAGCCAACGGAGAAGGATTATGTGACTACGCTGAACGAAGAGCCTATTAAAGTAAACTTAGAAGTTCCAGAATCTGAAGGTAAAAATTTTGAAGAGAACAAGAGCCTGGAGGATGAAGTAATTTCCTCTTAATCAAAGGAGTTCAAGATATCTCCAATCGCTGCAAACAACATGCAAGATTTGAGGACAAATCTTTTCCAAGAGAGAGAGTATGATATGATAAGGGCAGCGTCTAAACCAAGACATGTCAACGAGCCAATTCCAAATACAAGAGTTCAAGACTTCAATGAAGACTTTCATGGTTTAAGCCAAGATGAATGGAAAAAGTATAAATCTTGGCATGGGCTGATCTACGCTTCCAGAAGCAAAATGGTTAATTCATCATCTAATCAATTGAAGAGATGGATAAGAAGCCAAAAACGTTTTACTCTTCACCGGATTATAAATGGGCATGACTTTTGGGATTCTTATGAAGTTTTACCTTAAATTGGTATCTTTTAGTTGGCTGAAACAAATGGTAATTGTTTATTTTCGTTTTATTAGTAGGCTGAATTCAAAATGTTGTATTTATTGGGTTTAAGAGGTGTCATTATGTGGTCTGATTACTTAGGGGGTTATAATTTCGTTTTTCATTATGTTTATGGGTTTAAATGAGGCTTTTGGTTTTCCTAGCATGAAGGGTTGTTTCATGCCTATAAATTCATCTTCATTTTAATGAGAAAGCATCCAGATTTTGATAAAAAAAAAATGAGAGTCTTCTCTTGAGTTCTATATGAACTTTTATCGAACTTATCAAGACGAGTCTTGTGGCGTTCAAACTGACTTATCAATCGGTCTTTCGCTTCCGATCGTGGCGTCATTCAATCCCCGACTTATCAAACGATCTTTCACCATTGTTTGTGGTATCTTCATTATTCCAAGGTTCGCGTCTCTATAGGCGTTGGGTCGCGGAGTCACCAAACTTGTGGAGAAAACGATCCTTCCGCTGGAAATCGTGTTCCTCACAACGAGCATCGCGTCACCAGCCATTGGCCGAGTGACGGCCCAGGGCTGGCCATTGGCCGAGTGACGGCCCAGGACCGGCGATTGACCGAGTGAAGGCCCAGGACCAGCCATTGGCCGAGTGAAGGCCCAGGGCCGGCCATTGGCCGAGCGACGGCCCAGGGCCGGCCATGCGCCGAGGGGAGGCCCAGGGCCGGCCGTTGCCGCTCTCGCCTTCGCTTTACCGGGTCGGGACAGGCCGGTAACATTAGCTACTAGTTTAACAAATCCTACTCTAATGACTTGTGGTAGTGACCTCATGGATCCAAATGAACAAAGCTTGAGCTAGCATACTTGGACTCAAAAGTTCACAAACCTTTTCCAAGTTCTAGCTTAATGTCAACTGACTCCACTAAAGAGTTGATACTGAAATCTCTCGGTTCAAATGAATATATTTTCTACTAAAAAATTCTTCTTAATTGTGACGAGTTGATCCATTGAATATTATCTATGTTTACCCTTCATGATTATCATCAACTAGATGGGATTTACAATATTACCATTTTACCCTCCTAGTTGTTATTTCCTCAACTCCTTTGTCGCTTATGAATAAGTTAGAAACAATGTATTGACGAGGAGCTAACAAGTCACGTTGATTCATCCAAAAGAGTCATGACTCAATTTGGACACTGGCCAGTTCATTTATTCACATTCCAAGGAACAAAGCATGATGTGATACATTGCATTTCAACAATCTTGTACATGAATTCCATGTCTATGAGATCTTCACAAAGTTGTTCATGACATCTTCATAACTTAGTACTTCTCCAATAGGTCTTATCTATAATACATACTGAATCTAGAACTCTGACTTTCTCAAATGAGAGTACGTAATCTATGAAATGACGTCTCATTTCAGGATTGAGGTAAACATGATGCAATTCATACATAGTGACTCTGAGACAGAAAAGGTTAAATTGGTTGTTCTTACAATGTCTCTAGAAGTGCACTGGTCAATTCAGTACCTTTAGAAGATACCTAGGATGAACTATAGAGTCTCCAACTCTCTATGCCTCATAACCCGGCATCATAGATTCTCTTAACAATCATACTAAGATCAATAGCCCTTTGATCCTTAGATTGTGAATATGCTGTTTTAAGTAAACCATGAAGAGTTTGTTCATGCAAATCTATATTTGACTCTTCATTTGTTGTTAGGTTTGTTTAAGGAATAAAGACTATGGTTTATCATAAAGCTTCAAACAGAAAAGGAAGAATGAATGAAAGTTTCAACTTTTATTATTCAACAATTACAAGCAATAATCTTCGTAAGACATTATTATATCAAATGTAGATAAGTTATGACTACCACTCTTCTTGTGGGCACCAATGCCAACATAAACTGCATCAGCGCGTCGAGTATCTAGAACAGTTCGCCCACTGGTCGTGCCACCACCGGCTGTTCCGCCAATAGTTCCACCACTCGTCGTGCCCCCGCTGATCGTTCCGCCACCCGCTCCGTCAATGGTGGAGTTAGAGTCCAATGATGAGGACGGTGAGGGTGACACTAACGAGGGAGATCGTGATGTGGATCAGGATCTAGATGAGGATCCAGAGGAGGATCAAGATGAGGATGAGGACCGGGAGGAAGACCCGCCTTTGGCTGCTCCAAGTGCATGAGCGTACAGGATGCGAGTTAGTCATGTAGTAGAATAGGAGTACCATTTTTGTTTTTTTTCTGACCGGTTATGTTTTTCTTTTTGAAACTCGTCTGACTGAGCCTCGGAGAAGGCTAGTCTATTTTGGGAGTATGTAGATGTATGTATATAGTGATAGATGCCATGTGATGTGTAATTAGTAGATGCCTGAATGCAGGTTGTATATATCTTTTTGACTTTATGTAGATATGAGAAATTTTTATGAAATCTCGTTTTGAGTTATGATCATGTGTTGATATGTTTCATTCGTTGCATTCTCGATGTTGTGACTTGGATTTTTATCATGCCTTCTTCTAGATGTAGGTTTGAGAAAGCGTGGGCCCTTGACAAGACCCATCTAATGCCGAGAATGTTATAGCAGCGGATCTCACGAAGATGAGACGCGCGCTGGAGAGACAAGCTGCTGACGCGACCCAAAGGGACGAGATGAATCAAAGGTTCGCGCAACTGCTAGAGGAGCGGAACCGCACAATCGCAGAGCTCTTAACGAGGTTGAACGCGCCGCGTCAACAGCACCCAGCGCCTCCAGTTCCAGGAGAACGACAAGAGAATCCGCCGCCAGTGTTTATGGATCCTCCTGAGGAGCTTAACTTCCAGATTCCTGACGTCGTTCCTCCTGTGAGAGAGCCGGTATATGAGAGGTTTCATAAGCAGAAGCCTCCAATGTTTGACGGCCATGTTGATCCAGCTGCAGCTGAGAACTGGGTCAAGAAGATGCATCAGATCTTCAACTACATGTAGCTGTCTGATACCAAGAGAGTGGCTTGCACCGTGAATCAACTAGAGGATGAGGCTAGGGGCTGGTGGGAGGTGATGACGTCATCTGAGGATGTCCACTCGATGACATGGGTCCATTTTCTCAATCTCTTCCATGGGAAGTATTTGAGTGAAGTAACCTGTCGAACAAGGTACGCGAGTTTATGGGCCTACGACAAGGTTCAATGTCTGTACCAGAATAAACGACGAAGTTCGACACATTAGCAAGATTCGCTCCTTCCCTAATCCCTCTGATCAGCCTTGGAAGATGAAGTACATGCATGGACTCCGCTCTGACGGTCGTTTTCGGGAAACTGGAAAAACAAAAACAAACGGCGCCGGCCGAACTTCGCCGGATGAACTTTGACGGCCAAATCGCCTACCGGGCCCCCGGCCAATGCACATGTCAGCCCGTGCGCACGCACCCCACCAGGCCTCAAGCCCGCACACGCCTTGCTCCCCCGGTCGGGCCTTCGGCCAGTGCCCACCTTGCACCCTCGGCCCACCATCCCGCTTGCGCCCTGCGCCCTCGGCCCCCTTACCCTCCAACCCGCGCGCGCTCTGCACCCTCGCCAGCGCGGGCCATGCGCCCCCAGCCCGCGCGGTCCATGCGCCCTCGGCCCGTTGGCCTGCGCACGCCCTCCCGCGCTGCCTGCCCAATCGCGTGCCCCGCACCCGGCCAGGCCTCCTGCCCGCGCGCGTTCCCCGCGCTCTGCCGGGCATCCTGTCCGTGCGCGCCCCGTGCCCTGGCCGAGTAGGCTTCCCGCGCGCATGCCGCGCCCGGCCCTCCTATGGGCTCCATAAGGGCTGACCCATAGCCTCCTCAACACCTATAAATACCCCCCCATCTCTTCACTTGAAGAGGAACCCATTTTTAGAGACAATTCTCTCTACTCTCAAACCATTCTCTTGTGACATTCTAAGAGTTCTCTCCTCCTCTCCAAGCTCGGCTAAGAAATCCAAGACCCCCTTCTATAACAGGGAGTGTGTTCCAATTATGAGACTCGAGTATTCACAACGCACAAGCTGCTCACTTGCTTCTTGACCCTTGAGTTAGAAAGCTAAGCTACGAGTCAAGCGACCCCTCTAAAGTCTTCAATAGAAGCTACGAGCAAGGACCTTCTCTAAAGACTTAAGTTCTCAACCTCCGAGTCAAAGATTGCAACAACCGCCATATTGAACTACGTTCTGACCTGATCCCGGACTACGGGTACGTACGCAGCCAACATTTGGCATGGTCACACCTTCCAAAACACACCTCCGGGTTTAGAGGGTGCAACTCGGCCTTCGAGTTCACACTTTGGCTCGGGCGTGATCACTTGGTTCGGCCTTCGATGGAACCGCCCGTAGTTTTAAATTGTTGTTCATTTTCGTGCGACAATATTTTGGCGCCAAAAGGAGGGGACTTCCCGACTTATACAGCCCGAAATGCCTTCTACATCATAATCTCCTCTTTCTCGGCTTGACAAAGATATGAGCAACCAACCACCCGTTCATTCTGAGGGCGTGAATAACCCCAAGAATGCAACTGGGGTGAAGAAATACTTCTTGCGCTCCCGAGCGCATGGTGATGAGGAATCTCTCCACGATGAGAGTCATACTCCTTCACCATCTCCGCCTCAAGATAGTCGGGATAACTGCATCCTTGAGATGGAAGAGAAGATTCGCCAACTAATGTGGCCAATGCAAGGTACCATCGCCAACTCGCTAATAACCGACCTATGCAAGACATTCCTAAAGGGGAACCTGAAAACCTCGTAGATGAAGAGCTCGACTATGATCCTGACTACGAAGGTTTGGAAATTTTGGCAGATATCGAAACTTTTCTAACTAAAGATGGGGAACTCCCCGTAGAGATTGAAACCGTTACTTCGAATCCACCGCCTAAGAAAAAGGTGATACTCGTTTCCTCACAAGAGGAGACTTCCTGACATTCAGCCCATGACCGACTTGATCAAAGAGGAAATGTCAAGGAAGGTCGGGGAACTCGGAGAGTGAGGCGTGTTACTCAAAACTCAAGCAAGCCGCTAAACGAGACATGAGGGATCAGATTACCGCCTAATGAAACAGTCGTGACGAAGACCTACGAGAGAGGTTGAGTGCCCGCCAGGGCAACAATCATGCGGCCCCAATCAATGGGAATCCCCGCACGACACAAGGGTTGAATGAAAGGCGTCAGGTGACTCCTCCCAAACAGGGAGTGACTCCGAACACTGGCCTCGACATCGTCACTATGATTAACAATCTTCGCAATGATGTACGTGATCTACGTGAAGGCGGCCTGGCCGGTGATACATTCGGGGTCGTAGAAGAACATTCCTCGCCATTCACCGCCCAAATCCGTGCTGAGGTATGCACGGGAAACTTCAAACTTCCAAACCTACCTCTCTACAGTGGGAAAACCGACCCCACTTACCACATGCAACACTACAAAACTTGGATGTCGATGCAGGGTGTTGCACATGGGGCTCTATGCCAAACTTTTACTCTTACCGAGGACCAGACCCGGTTTCGAGTGGTTTAAGAATTTAAGACCAGGAAGCATCCAATTGTTCAAAGACCTGAAGGACATGTTCCTAGCACGATTTGCTACATCAGTGGTTCAAAAGAAAACCAAGATGTACTCATGGTCAATCAGGCAAGAGAATAATGAGTCCTTGAGACAATATCTCACTCGATTTACTGCGGAATCGAACAAAGTCGACTGCTTCGTCGACAATGACGTAATTACAGATCATTGAGGGCTTGAACACTGGAGGCTTCTTAAAGTCTGTCGTAGGCAAAATCCCATCTATAATGGCCGAGTTAATGAACCGAGCCAGGACTTTCATGGGGGTCGAAGATTACCTCGACGGTCGTAGGGGCAATAACCGTAACTCCCACTATCGAGACGAGCCCGACAACTAGCAGGGCAACCCCAGAAATAAAGTGAATAAGGGACGTCAAGCTTCTGATAGTCGACCCCCTACGTCTCAGAAACCGCGTCTTGCGAACAACTTCAGAGGCTATTCATAATTCACACCATTGAACGCCCCGGTAGATCGAATCTATGTTGTGGCGCGTGACAAATTCACCACTCCAGCTCCAATGAAAGGAGGCCCCACATCTCGCGACCGGTCCCATTATTGTGAGTTCCACCAAGACTATGGTCATTTGACCTCTCAATGCTTCACGCTCAAGAGGCAGATTGAAGCATTGATTCAAAGAGGCGAGCTCAAAGAGTTCGTTCTCCGAAAGACAAGTGCTGGAGTCCCCACCACTAACGAGCAATAGCCTGGAAAGGATGGAGGAACCAACACTAACACTGACCATGCTATGGTCACGGCTACAACTGACACACAACTCCACGTTGTCACCACCATACTGGGTGGCCTGCAAGATGGGGATTCAGCCCGGCAAAGGAAAAAGCTCTTGAGGGCTGCCTCTCAAGAAGGCCTTGCCGGGCAGGTTAACCTCACCTATGAGGAACCACGGTCCGTACCATACGAGACAATACAATTCACCAATGAAGAGGCTAAGCAAGTTGTGCATCCACACAATGACACAATAGACCTCAAAGCCCAAGTGGCTAACAACTTGGTGAAAAGGGTCCTTATTGATAACGGCAGTGCAGCCGATATAATCTTTAAGAGTACCCTAGAGCGCATGAAGCTCGGGGGACTCCGCCCCGTCCCAACCCAAACACCTTTGTTTGGGTTCACGGGAGAAAAGGTCATGACTGAAGGAATCATCACTTTACCGGTCACCTTCGGAACTACCTGAGGTATTGAGGTCGTTCACATGGTCTCCTTTCTTATGGTTGACTAGGAATCGCCCTACAATGTTATCATTGGGCGACCCACTTTGAACAGACTAAGGGACATCACATCCACATATCACCTACTAGTGAAATTCCCAACCGAAGAGGGAATTGGCGTCATGGCTGGAGATCAAACCCAAGCGAGGATATGCTACGTCCAAGGAGTGGACAGCAAGCCCGCTGAAAAAAGGGTTAACACGATCTACCAGCTGGAAGATGACTACCCGTGTGATCAAAAAGATGCACGGCAGTTTGGGGAATTAGATCCCTGTGATGAGATCGAGAGGCGGAAGGTTGACACCCCCGATGATCTCACTTCGATCGTTCTCGACGAAGCCAAACCTGACCAGGTTGTGAAGATCGGTGCACAACTCCCTCTCGCCATCAAAACTCAACTCGCATCCTTCCTTCGGGAGTTTAAGGACGTCTTCGCGTGGACTCATGCAGACATGCCTTGAATAGACCCCGATGTGATAGTGCACCGGTTGAACGACGATAAGAATATCGCCAAAAGAGTACAAGCTAGACACGCGTTCAATAATGAATGATACCTGGCTATAAACGAAGAGGTTGAAAAACTTCTCTCCACTGGCTTCATACGATAAGCCAAATACCCCAAGTGGGTGGCCAACGTGGTCATGGTTAAAAAGCCAAATGGGTAGTGGCGCATCTATATAGACTACAAAGATCTTAACAAAGCCTGTCCAAAAGATTGCTTTCCACTTCCACGCATTGAACAACTAATCGACGCCACGGCCGAACATGAGCTACTACGTTTCATGGATGCCTACTCGAGATACAACCATATACGAATGCACGAGCCCCATCAGATAAAGACAACTTTCATCACTGATCGTGGTCTCTACTGCTATAAGGTCATGCATTTTGGCCTTAAGAATGCGGAAGCTACTTCCCAACGATTGGTAAACTGGATCTTCGCCGATCAAATCGGCAAGACTATGGAAGTATACGTGAATGACATGCTCGTTAAAAGCCCACTGGCTACTAATCACGTAGACAACCTAAGGGAGATGTTCTTAATTCTCCGCCGGTACAAAATGAAGGTCAATCCCAACAAATGCGTGTTAGGGGTTGAGTCCGGGAAGTTCCTAGGATACATTGTTAGCCGACGAGGAATCGAGGCGAACCCTGAGAAAATCAAAGCACACCTTGATATGAGATCTCCTCGACGAGTTAAGGAGGTCCAAAGTCTGACCGATCGGATTGCCGCCCTCGCATGTGTTGTCGCACGAAAATGAACAACGATTAAAAACCTCGGCCGGTTCGATCCAAGGCCGGACCAAGTTATCGCGCCCGGGCCAAAAATGTGAACTCAAAGACCGAGTTGCATCCTCCAGACCCTGAGGTGCGTATTGGAGGGTGTGACCGTGACAAAGGTTGGCTGCCTACGTACCCGTCATCCGGGATCAGGTCAGAACATAGTTCAATGTAAGTGTGGGGGCTATCTTGGTCTCGGAGGTTGAGAATCCAAGACTTTAGAGAAGGACCTGGCTCGTAGCTTCTAGTGTAGACTATAGAGGGGTCGCGTAAATCGTAGCTCAGAGTTCTAACTCAAGGGCTAAGAAGCGGGAGCGCAGCTTGTGCACTATGAAGGCTCAGGTCGCAGAATGGGAACGCGCTCCCTCTCGTCAAGGGGGGTTCTCAAATTTTTGAGCCGAGTCGGGAGAGGAGGAGAGAGCGTTCTTGGAATATCACAAGAGCGTGGTGAGAGGAGGGAGAGAGTTCTCCGAAAGTGAGGCCAAAGGTTTTTTTAATCAAGGTTCAAGGTCCCCCTCAAGTGGAAATGAAGGGGTATTTATAGGCTTGGAGGAAGCCTTGGGCCGGCCCCCTTGAGGCCCACCGGATGGGAGGGCACGGGGCACGGCGTGCGAATGAGGCGCGTGAGGCGTGACGCCCGGCCGAGCGCGGGGAGCGCGCGGGCATGAAGCCCTGCCAGGCGCGGGGAGTGCTGGGGCTTGAAGCTCGACCGAGAGCGCTGTCTGACCGGCGTCCCGGCAGGGGTGCGTCGGTGCTCGCCAAGGGAGGCCAAGTCGGCCGATGGGGGCTCGGCCGGCGCTGGGACGCTCAGCCAAGGCAGCTGGGCGCTCGACTGAGGCAGCAGGGCGCGCACGAGGAAGCGAACGCAGGCGAGGTGACCGGTGTGCGTGGGAGGCAGCTGGGCGCAGGCGGGGTGACGGGCATGCTTGGGAGGGCGCGTCCGGGCGCAGGTTGCACGGGGGCCGGAGGGCCGGGGGCGCGAGGACGCGCGCGGGCCGGAGGGCAGGGCCAGGGATGCCAGGGTGCACGCGGGCCGGAGGGCGAACGCATGAGGACACGCGCGGGCCGGTGGACCGGGAGCGCTAGGGCGCGCGCGGGCCCGTGGGCTGGGAGTGTTGGGCTCGCGCGGGCCCGTGGGCCGGGAGCGCTGGGCGCATGAGCGGGCCGGGGGCCCGGTGATGCAGTGCGCAGGTGGGCCGGCACGTGCACGGGCCGAGACCCGGCAGGTGGTCTTGCCAGCGACGCACGGCCGGCGCGGTATATTTTTTTTCCCGGTTTCCCAAAATCAACCGGTAACATTAGCCCCCCAAGTACATGGCTTGCGAGTCGTGAAATTTAATTCTCGAGGGCGTTGAGATCTTTTTGTCCCTCTTGACGATTTTTTTTTGGGCCGGACCCATGGGGGCCGGGCCGGGTCCTGACCGACCTGTCGGACCGTAGGGCCCGCGCGCTGTATGACGCCGACGGGCCAGCGAGCGTGCGAGGCTGGCGCGCGGGTCGGGCCCATCAAGCATTTTGGGGGGGGGGGGGGTTAGGAGTAGGGTTCCTACTCCTTCCTTTCCTATAAATAGGATAGTCCCATCCCCCTTTTCTTCACACCTGGCAGCCTTAAGAATTAAAAAATTCTTTTTTTAGTTGAATTTTTTTTGGCTGGCCTATTTTTCCATCATTTTGATGGGGAGTGAATTATTTTCCCAAGTCGATGGTCCTGAGGTCGACCTTTCCTGCCCTGCCCAGGATTCTGAGAGGGCGGCCAAGAGTCCCTTTAAGGAACTCAATGGGATTCCGATATACGTCGAGGAAGGTCCTCGCGTGGCCGATCAATGGCTCGCATAATTGGAGATGAACGCCACGGCACTAGCCAAGCTGGCGGAGCCCAGGAGCGGCCCATCAACTAGGTGTGGCCCCAAAGGGAAAGAAGAGAGGGATTCATGAAACGCGCTCGTCACGCTTGGTGATAAACTTGGTCTCCCGCGAGGCGTCCTTCGACGCCCCCTCACCCAAGTGGAGAGACGTGGTGGCCAAGTCCACAGGGCTTCCCTGGGCGTCTGACATAGAGGCCTCGGCCGCCGAACTTGCGATAATTCTGTCCGAATCAGTCTTGGACGAGATTCACTCCGATGACTCCCTAGGGTCGGATTCGGAGGTTCCTGGAGAGGACCTGGAGGCTTCCCCTTGATGCGTGTCGTTCCGCGATCAAAAATCAATTCCTTAATTGAATACCAAGTATAGTAGCAAATAAGGGTCGAACCCACAAGGACCTAGATTAATTAAATGACTAACTAATTTCAAGAAAAATAACTATAATACAAAGAATCGGGGGTTTTGAAAATTATGAATTTAACAAAGAAAACCAAATGGCGAAAAGACACGGTTAAGGTTTCATTCGCTCCCGCAACAATCCTATTCAATCTTGGTTCGACAATACTTGCACAACTCTATTGAAATCAACGTCCACAGAAAATCGACACACGCGGTCAATAATCTCCGCAATCCTTTGATATTAGCTAATCATGACGTTGCGCCGATAAAGAGCCCTAATTGTTAAACAACCTAATGAACACGCGCCTAGATTTAATCTAACAACAGCAATGAATTCAGAAAGCGAGACGAAAAGAACAATATAAATTCAACACGCGTGATTCAATTAATTGCGGTTACTCTTTTCACTACGTGCACAAGATCCTTGCGAAACCCGTACCCGTAGTCGTACCACTAATTACTAGCAATTCTAACAATTACGGATTAAAATTGCAAGTATGGCTATGAATAATTATATTCCTATCTAGGTGATCAATCCAAACAGAAACACAACAATTCATGAACACTGAACAATTGGAAAAGAAATAACAACTTCAATATAAGAAGTAAAAAGCAAAGTCTACACCAAGATCTTCAATTCATGTTTTGGGATTGAAATTCCCCTTAACCATTCAAAACCTAACTAGACATAATTAAATAAAAAAAAACAATACAAGCAATAGAAAAGAGAAAGAAGATAGAACGAGTTTTGGAGTCGGGACGGTCTCCACGGGGAAACCGTCCGTACTCCAGTTGTCGCCGAAATTCCTCTTCTCTCTTCGTAGTCTTTGCAGCTCTTCTTTTGCTCTGAAAATCGTAGTCTAAGTGTGCTAGGTCAAAATACCGAAGTCCCTTTTTAATTGCACTCCGAATGGGCTTTACTTGAGTCGTATTGGGCTTTTAACGGAATTGTACCGCGGTACCCGTGTTGTGTACCGCAGTACTGCCACTGATTCTTGCTCCTGTACCTAGGTACTAGATTGCTGTACCGCGGTACAGCTACTACTTTGCTCCTCTTCAGTGCGCTGATCCGTTTACTTCCAAAAGTTAACATTTTAGCTCCGAACTCCTCCGGATTCACCTAAACACATGTAAACACTCAAATCATTAGATGTTCAATTGTAAACGTGATTTTAAGTGATTATGATGAATAACGTGGTGAAGAATGATCATAAAATAACAAGAATTATGCACTTATCAAATCCCCCCACACTATCGTTTTGTACGTCCCCGTACAAACTCATATATTAAATCCTAAAAATTAACAAAATAAATAAAATAGAAAAAAAAAGCTAACTAAAAACAGAATCCGAAATACTCAAATCTCAATCCATATCTCAACAGTTAGATGACGTGAAAGAACATACCGATCATGACCCAATACCTCTCGAAATACAAGTTCCTAAAGTGCTCCACATGTACTTATTGTTTTTGCTCGAATGGAAATGAGAATGAATCACTTTACCCGGTATATCTTTTGCAAAATGAACATGTCAACTTGCTTACCCACTGCCCCCGGTTTTAGTTTGTATCTTGAAAGGACCAGATGATATGCTCGAACTCCGGAACCGTCTCCACTAAACGAAGGCTCTGCTCAAAGTCATGAGGTCTTTCAAGGGTTGTAATGGGGCCATGGGGTTAAATGCGGGCTAAGTAACGGAGGGAATTTGGGATTCTGAAGGTTCACGAGTTCATTTGACGCTAAGGAGTTTTTTACCCATTTTCCAAATCCCAATTTCTTTCGAAGCACTGATACCCAACCAAACACTATTTTGCATCAACAAGGGCACCTGATCTTTTGTAATGATCGACTTTTTTTTTCTTTTTTTTTCCTTTTTTTTCTCTTTTTTTTTACAACTATACTTTCATTTCACAATAGTATTTCTCGCAACATCTCTTTCAACTCAATCATTTTTAGCATCTCAACTCCCGGAATTCATACTCTCTTTTTTTTTTCAAAACAACTACACAAGTTCGAAATAATGTCCGAATCCTATAAAACATCTTTGACACCAAGAAAAATGTCTCTCAACCCTAATTTCCAGGTAAGTAACACCCTAAAACGTCAAAATCACTCGTGAACAAGGGTTTGGAGGGGAATTATTTTTAAGTGGCTTGGTCATGTGGATGGCTCAAAAGAAAATGGCTATAGCGTGAAAGGCTGAGAGGGGCTTACTATTGGGATGCTCTCGCAGAGCATCAATGAGGGAACTTGGTCGATTTGGCCATGGTGTTATTATCCTAATTGCCTCAATCATTCTCTAAGCATCGGCACGATCGCACATCGCGCTTCGAACGGTTACCGAAGATGAGTTCTAGACTGGCCCTGGTGAGAACAAATGAACCGAAAACAGTTAAACAAATAGTTGACAAGTCACACTCGCGCAACATTAGTTCTTTGTCCATGATAAAGTATTCAAGGGAATGATGTTTTGAGCAAAAACAAGTCACATATCAAACAAGTTAGGAAGTTGAGTTCAAGCTGTGTTGGGATTAATTCCGATAATAAAATATTTTTTTTTTGAAAACTGTTGAACCAAGATTGAGCAAGTATTTGAGATTCAAAATCGCACAAAACGAGAAAATAAATAAGTTACCCTAGAAAGCATAATAATATACATGAGTTATCCCCCCACACTTATGACACACATAGTCTTCGATGTGAAAATATAGCACAAAATCAAAGTGTAAGGAAATGAAAAACTCCCTCGATGAAACGTTGTCATGGTGATGGTGGAACGATTGTGCAACTCGGCGGAGCGAAACTCTGTCATGGTGTTACAAGGTCTCCTTGGAGCTACTCGCCATAGTGGAGCACGTCGAGAAACTCGAGAACGAGAGGAATAGTTTTTTTTTTTTTTTTTTACGGGCTGTACCGCGGTACAAAAGAGCTGTACCGCGGTACACAGAGAGGAATTTTTCAGAAAATTGTGCAGACCGTGGTACAAGAGATCTGTACCGCGGTACTGCCCCTTTTTTTTTTAGAAACAAACAAAAAAAATTATGATAAAAAAAAACTTATAAAAACCTCGGGTTGCCTCCCGAGAAGCGCTTGATTTACCGTCTTTGGCCCGACATGAAGTAGATGTTATTCAAAATAGGGTGTTCTCCCGTGGAGAATCGAGTACGCCACCACGAATGGATCTTCGTTTTGGGTTCCCTCAAGCTTGGCATGATACGAATGGCGAACATGTGGTGCACCAACTAACTTCGATTCTGAAATTCTGATTAGTTGCAAAGGCAAGATGTCGCACACAATGTGTTGACAATGTGTCCGACAACTTGCTTGAACACAGATATGGATAAACAACAAAAAGGTGCAATAAACAAAGTACACACGATATGGTTACCCAGTTCGGTGAATCACACCTACATCTGGGGGCACGCAGCCAGTGGAAAGGATTTTCACTATCTTGTAGTCAATAGTACACACAAGGTTATATCTGATTACAATCAACAAATCAATAAAACCTAGAGACTATTACTACCAGTGATCACCTAGACATGGACTCCCCCTGAATTTGAGCTCTGTCTCAATTCCACTCTTCGAGCAACCTCCTGGCTCGGATCACCTTCCGTCTTCAGTGATACGTGAACCTTCAATCACGAAAAGCACAAGAACCCAACTCTCACATACACTCAATCTGTGGAATAGTGTTTGAGAGAATACACCACTTAAAACCAAAACACACAGCCTCCCAGTCCGCCGGTCTTGCACGTCTGAGAGCTCTGAGTGTTTGATCAAAAGTGTCGAGGCTGCTAAGGGAGAGCGCATGGCTTTTATAGCAGCTGGACAATCCTGGAAGATATCTCGGGTTTCCTTACCCGGCCTCAAGCGAATATCACAAAGTAAAGACTCCATCAAAGTGAATATTCGTGCAATGAAGATAGCAGCGAAGGATATCTTGCAATGAAGGCTCCAGCGAGGCAGATATCTTGTAATGAAGACAGCAGCAAGGCAATAACTCAACAATAAGTCACCAGCGAAGCAATCTGTCGAAACAGGAAACTTGCCTGAAATACTGTCTGCACACACGAGGAAAGATGTCAATCCAGAAGTGGAAACATAACACTCGACATCTTTCCATACCACTTGCAATAAAAAATAAAGCCAATAAAACAACGTAACAACAGATTCGGTTGCATAGATTTTGGGAGCTTGAAAGGTCATTGCTTTTTGTCGGTAAAGAGGAAGTAAGCTTCACGGAATCCTTGTCGACGGAATCTGCGATTATCAATGTTAGCATACGAAGTGGGGATTCATCATTTTCACCTGGCGATTCATAGCCTTTAACATCTTCATGCGATGACTCGTCAAATATGAAGTCGTGAGGCATTTTCTCCATTGGAAAAATGGGCAAGGATTCTTCGATGATGAGCTCCGGTGGCACCTCCAGGATATTAGCTTCTAATCGGCTTAAAGTCGTAGCCAAGTAGCTCATGTGATTTTCAAAGCTTTGTAGTTGGGCATATGTGATTTGTTGGAACTCGAGTGTTTTGATCGCCAATGTCCTTACAAGATCTTCCAATGACGCGGCTTCTTGTTGTTGAGCGTCATAGAATCCCAGCTCAGTCATGTTAGAATCGCTCTCCCAACCGTAGTTGTTCATTGAACACTTCCAACAATGATAATCGAACTCTGCCATGTTATCCAACATAAAATAGGCTTGATCAATAGATTGTTGGTAAAAAGAGATATTACCGTTTCCTTTTTCAACCCAAGCCCTTGCTCGTGTATTCAAGCCATTAAGAAATATGTCGAGTTGTCCCTCTCTTGAAAATCCGTGATATGGAAGTCGACGAAGCAAATTTTTGAATCTCCACCAAATGTTATGCAAAGGCTCCGAATCTTGTTGGCGAAAACGGACGAGGATCTCATAGTGTGACATTTCAAATTTGTACCTCGAACCAAAAGAAAAAAAAATAAATGTTAGCTGGAATAAAAAAATAACTGAAACCAAAAAGTCGAATAATTAAATAAAGGTCCCCGGCAACGGCGCCAAAATTTGATGCGTGTCGTTCCGCGATCAAAAATAAATTCCTTAATTGAATACCAAGTATAGTAGCAAATAAGGGTCGAACCCACAAGGACCTAGATTAATTAAATGACTAACTAATTTCAAGAAAAATAACTATAATACAAAGAATCGGGGGTTTTGAAAATTATGAATTTAACAAAGAAAACCAAATGGCGAAAAGACACGGTTAAGGTTTCATTCGCTCCCGCAACAATCCTATTCAATCTTGGTTCGACAATACTCGCACAACTCTATTGAAATCAACGTCCACAGAAAATCGACACACGTGGTCAATAATCTCCGCAATCCTTTGATATTAGCTAATCATGACGTTGCCCCGATAAAGAGCCCTAATTGTTAAACAACCTAATGAACACGCGCCTAGATTTAATCTAACAACAGCAATGAATTCAGAAAGCGAGACGAAAAGAACAATATAAATTCAACACGCGTGATTCAATTAATTCCGGTTACTCTTTTCACTACGTGCACAAGATCCTTGCGAAACCCGTACCCGTAGTCGTACCACTAATTACTAGCAATTCTAACAATTACGGATTAAAATTGCAAGTATGGCTATGAATAATTATATTCCTATCTAGGTGATCAATCCAAACAGAAACACAACAATTCATGAACACTGAACAATTGGAAAAGAAATAACAACTTCAATATAAGAAGTAAAAAGCAAAGTCTACACCAAGATCTTCAATTCATGTTTTGGGATTGAAATTCCCCTTAACCATTCAAAACCTAACTAGACATAATTAAATAAAAAAAAACAATACAAGCAATAGAAAAGAGAAAGAAGATAGAACGAGTTTTGGAATCGGGACGGTCTCCACGGGGAAACCGTCCGTACTCCAGTTGTCGCCGAAATTCCTCTTCTCTCTTCGTAGTCTTTGCAGCTCTTCTTTTGCTCTGAAAATCGTAGTCTAAGTGTGCTAGGTCAAAATACGGAAGTCCCTTTTTAATTGCACTCCGAATGGGCTTTACTTGAGTCGTATTGGGCTTTTAACGGAACTGTACCGCGGTACCCGTGTTGTGTACCGTAGTACTGCCACTGATTCTTGCTCCTGTACCTAGGTACTAGATTGCTGTACCGCGGTACAGCTACTGCTTTGCTCCTCTTCAGTGCGCTGATCCGTTTACTTCCAAAAGTTAACATTTTAGCTCCGAACTCCTCCGGATTCACCTAAATACATGTAAACACTCAAATCATTAGATGATCAATTGTAAACGTGATTTTAAGTGATTATGATGAATAACGTGGTGAAGAATGATCATAAAATAACAAGAATTATGCACTTATCACCCCTACGATGGGGATAGTGAAGCGTAGCGGGAAAGTGTTGGAGACGGCCAAGGAAGCCTTTGTATTACCAGAGTCTTCGGACTATGCTTTCGGGAAATCCTAGGAGAGGACCCACCTGTTCAGAGTGGGCAATTCTGTTGCCCCCGAGGGCTTAGACTGCAAGGGGGTCTTTGCTGCGAGCACGCTCGCCAACCGTGTCTTTAACACGCTTCGAGAGACGTACAACATCCCTTCCTCGGTGGGGCTGCTTCGACCTGCCCCCGAGGACCAGCCATCCCGCCCGAGGAATGGGTTTGCTGCCGTAACGATATGGAGCCTCGCTTGTGGGCTGTGTCTCCCATTTCTGCCAATCATTCAGCGGATTTTGACCCGACTAGGAGTCCATGCCTGCCAGATGAGCCCAGCGTTCTATCGCCTGTTGGTGATGTGCTTCATGAAGTGGCACTGCCAGACGCAGGGTGCCATGACCGTGGACGATTTTCGTAATCCGGTTGCCGTATTCCCGAAAGACTACGGTGTCTTCAAGAGGAGTACGGGGATCTGAAAGTTTGAAGAAGGAGATCAAGGCATTCAAGTATGAGGATCTGATAGCTTGAAGAAGGAGCTCAAGGCGTTTGAAGACGGATTGTGAAAGCTAGAAGATTTTGTTCGTGAGCCCAATCCGTAAGTTCTCTATAAGTCTTAATCTTTGATCTTATTGGTTGCTTGACATGTTTGAATGCTTTCATTATTTAATTAGTAAAGTAAATCTAGATCTTGTTAGATAATCATCCTTTTAATTGGCTCTTGTTAGTGTAATTAATTTATTCTACAACTTATATGGTTATCAAGGTGAGCACAAAATCCCGACGAGTTGTATCGGAGCGATTGCTCGTGTCCAATACCCCCCTCGTTTCCCTACAAGTGGTATCGAAGCGATTGTTCGTGTCTGATACCATGTGAAATCCCGTAACCTAGCCATAAGTAAATTAGAATTTGTTATGTGATTTTTTCGAGTTGTTTTTATTGGGTTGCCGCTATTTTTTCGCATTATGCTTGCTTTTACATGTGTTTGAATACTTCCATTTTCAAATATTAGAAATGAGTTGTATATATATATAAATAGATACACGTATATATATATATAATAGTAATTATGTATCTGGGATAAGAATATATATGAATACACTTTGTTATCGGCCCAATGAGGTCCGACGACGCGATCGACCTCTCGGTCTGCCGGACGAGCTCACCCGGCCGATGGCCGGCCCAGTTCACTCGGCCATTGGCCGGCCCAAGCAGTTCACTCGGCCAATGGCTGAGTGAACTCACCCGGCCCATCAAGTTCACTCGGCCAATGGCCGAGTGAACCCTCTGCCGGCCCATCAAGTTCACTCGGCTAGTGGCCGAGTGAATCCTCAGCCGGCCCATCAAGATTCACTCGGCCAACGGCCGAGTGAACCCTCAGTCGACCCATCAAGTTCACTCGGCCAATGGCCGAGTGAAACCTCATGCCGACCCAACAATTCACTCGGCCAGTGGCCGAGTGAATCCTCTCTCGGCCCAGGCCTTTCACTCGGCCAATGGCCGAGTGAATCTCATCCGGTGTCCAGCATCTCACTCGGCCAATGGCCGAGTGAACCTCTCCCGGCGTTCAACATCTCACTCGGCCATCGGCCGACTGAGTCTCACCCGGCCGATGGCCGACTCAATCTCACTCGGCCAAGGGACCTTCAAAACGTCCCTTGGTCGTCTATAAATGCGAGGCTCGACCCCTCGAGACAGGTAATCCAATTTTGAGTCTTGAAACGCTATCGAACTCATAACTCGCTCGTTTCGCTCATCTTTGGCCTCTAAACACTTAAACCCTCAATATTCCACCTCAATCCTACTAATGTTGAGCGTCGGAGAGGTAAACAGAGGTACCCCGTCTGTTTCCCCTTTGTAGTTCACACCTATTTTCTTACTTTTTCAGGTGTTTGGACGAGATAGACATCACCAACAGCTAATGGACGACTTGGGATACCAAGTCCGACACACTCGAACCGAAGCGAGGCCACTTGGTCCGGCCTTGGGCCTGACAGCTTCCGGTTCCTAAATCGTTGTCCGAAAACGAGTGACAACATTTTGGCGCTAGAAGGAGGGGACCTCCCGACCTTGGCGGCGCTCTCCCTTCCAATCCTTTCTCTTACTGCATCTACGACTCTCGAGAGATGAGTCAAGTTCCCGCTACCTCCGCGGGCACTCGAGCGACGAGCTCAAGATACGGCCTCCGAAGCCTCGCGCACCGTCTTGGAGGGCAGCCTCGTGACAACAAGAGCCAGCCCTGAGACTCGGCGAATGACCCCGAGGCCGCGCTCCGAGAGGACACGGCTCGAAGGCTCGCCGAACTCCTAGACCGTCCCGGCGTCAATGGCACGCTCATCGCCGACCTCCTCGGCTACGACGTCGAGGATAGGTCCGCCCGAGGCGACTCCGACCCTGACTATGTGGGGCAGTCGAGAACCGACGAGGCAACGCCTAGCCTCGGCCATTCACAGTCCGAAAGGACGAATGGCGCCTTGGCCGGACCGTTACACCCGGTGCGACAACAGGCACGGTCACATTCCCGAGGACTCGCCCCCTCGGTTTCAAGAGGCGGCCGGACATGGCCCCTCGCCGGGGAGAGAGCGACCTTAGGAGACGATGGGGCCGATAGCCGGAGCGCTCGCCGGACGATCCGGCCAACGGTGACCTCGCCCCGGCAGACACCGAGTGTGCACCTGAGAGAGCGCCTGACGGCACAGAGAAACTCCCGAGGGGAGGATCTCCGCCAAAGGCTCAACTCTCGGAGAGACGCGCTCCCCTCCACAACTCTCGGCCGATCATGGGCGGCCCGGAGTTTGGGGACTCGAGCACGCAAAGGAAGAAGTACGTGCGAGAAGTCTCCCAAGGGAAGATAGCCCACAACATCAACCACACATACGAGGCTCCTCCTCCGACCCCGTTCGAGTCCATGTTCTTCACCAGCCAAGAGGCGGTGCGAGTTCTCCATCCACACAACGACGCGATAGTCGTCTCGGCCCCGGCCCCGCCGACATAATCTTCAAATCGGCGTTGGACAGGATGAAACTATCCGGGATGAGACCGACCCCAATCTCGACCCCGCTCTTCGTCTTCTCCGGGGAGAGGGTCATGACGGAGGGTACCATCGACCTCCCGGTCACCTTCGGGACACCGGGGGGGATCGAGGTCACCCACATCGTGTCGTTCCTGGTTGTGGACCAGCCCTCAGCGTACAACATCATCATCGGCCGCCCGACTCTCAATCGGTTGAAGGCCATAACTTCCACCTACCACCTGATGATGAAATTCCCGACCGAGGAGGGGATCGCCATAATGTTGGGAGACCAGTCGATGGCAAGGATGTGCTACATCCAAGGGGTGGACAGAAAGGGAAAGGGAAAGATGGTGAGCACCATCTTCCAGCTCGGGGACAAATTCCCATGCAAGATCGAGGAAGGGGGCACCTTCGGCGAATTGGACCAAAGGGACGATGTCGAGCGTCGGTAGGTGGAGACATCGGATGACCTCGTTCCCGTCGTGCTGGACGAGGCCAAACCTGACCAGGTAGTCAAGGTAGGCGCCCAGCTCCCATCCGAAATCCGACTCCAGCTCGCAGCCTTCCTCTGCGAGTTCAAAGACATCTTCGCGTGGACACACGCCGACATGCCGAGGATCGACCCCGAGATAATGGTCCACCGCCTCAACGACGATAAGAGGGTAACCGAGATTCAGTGGGGAGAGGTACCAAGCCATTGGTGAAGAAGTTGACAAACTTCTCGCCGCCAACTTCATCAGGGAGGCGGAACACCCCAAGTGGGTGTCCAATGTCGTTATGGTCAAGAAGCCGAACGGGAAGTGGCGAATTTGCATCGACTACAAAGACCTCAACAAGGCCTGCCCGAAAGACAGCTTTCCTCTCCCGAGAATTGAGCAACTCGTGGATGCCACGACGGGCCACGAGCTGCTGAGCTTCATGGACGCCTACTCAGGCTACAATCAGATCCGCATGCACGAGCCGGATCAAATCAAGACCACCTTTGTTACAAACCACGGACTTTATTGCTACAAGGTCATGCCCTTTGGCCTCAAAAACAAGGGAGCAGCGTATCAAAGGTTGGTAAACCGAATGTTCGCCAATCAAATTGGAAAAACGATGGAGGTCTACGTAGACGACATGCTAGTCAAAAGCCTCAAGGCCCAGGACCACGTGCGAGACCTCAGGGAAATGTTCACAATCTTGCGGCGCTACAAGATGAAGCTCAATCCCAATAAGTGCGCTTTTGGGGTTGAGTCCGGAAAATTCCTGGGCTACATGGTTAGCCGCCGCGAGATTGAAGCTAATCCCGAGAAGATCAAGGCGATCTTAGAGATGAGGTCGCTGCAGAAAGTTAAAGAAGTCCAAAGTTTGACGGGAAGGATCGCCGCCTTAACGCGATTCATTTCCAAGGCAACCGACAGGTGCCAACCATTTTTCAAGGCATTGAAGAAGACCGACGGGTTTGTGTGGACGAAGGAGTGCGAGGAGGCGTTCCGTGAAATGAAAGCCTACTTCAGCTCCCCCCGTTCCTCGCAAAACCGAAGGATGGCGAGACCTTGTATGTCTACCTCGCGGTTTCCGACAGGGCCGTGAGCGCAGTTCTAATACGCGAAGAAGACAAGGTACAATGGCCGGTTTACTACGTTAGCAAGGCGCTCCTCGACGCCGAGACCCAATACCCAGAAATCGAGAGATTGTCCCTCGCCCTTGTCACGAGCGCGAGAAAACTTCGCCCCTACTTACAAGTGCACCCAATCGTGGTGCGTACGGGACATCCCATCGAGAATGCCTTACAAAAAGGGACCTCCTCTCGAATGGCCATATGGTCCTAAGAGCTGGGCGAATACGGGGTCGAGTTTCAACCGAGAACCGCCATCAAGAGCCAAGCCCTCGCCGACTTCGTGGCTGAATTCACCGATGCACCCTCAACAGACGGGGGTAACGAAGACAACGAGAACGAGGAAGACAAGGAGAACGACCACGACAGGTCGTCGAAGAAGATGACCAATAACCCGATAGGGCGAGTCTGGGACTTACACGTGGATGGCACGTCAAACGCCCGGGGGGCTGGCGCCGGCGTTGTGCTCACAAATCCCGATAGGGAAAAACTGAGATACGCCCTGCGATTCGAGTTCAAGGCTTCCAACAACGAGGCAGAGTACGAGACTCTGATCGTTGGCTTGGAATTGGCAAACAAGTTAGGTGTCCGAAACCTGCGCATCCACTGTGACTCACAGTTGATTGTGAACCAGGTTAAGGGCGACTATGCAGCCAAAGAGCCGAACATGGTCGCATATCTGTCAAAGACCCAGAAGAACCTAGAGGCCCTGTCTTGGTTCGAGATAGTCCAGGTTCCCCGAGAGGCGAACATCGACGCTGACGCCCTGGCACGCCTTGCGTCCGGTATAGACGAAGAGGGAGAGGGCAGCGTCCCAATAGAAGTACTGACTCGACCCTACGTCTTGAGAGGCGACGTAGGGGTAGTTGATGAAACGCCGCCCCCCTCTTGGATGACACCGCTCATGGAATACGTAAGGCGAGGAGTCATCCCGGAAGACAAAGAAGAGGCCAGAAAGCGAAAGCTGAGAAGCTTGGCGCCGAAATACACAATGAGGGAGGACAACTTGTTCAAGAGAGGATACTCTATGCCCCTTCTTCGGTGCCTAACCGAGGTCGAGGCAAAGAAAGCGCTCCACGAAGTGCACGAAGGGGTGTACGGAAACCACGCCGCCGGACAGCCTTTGGCCCTTAAGCTGCTAAGGCTTGGGTACTTTTGGCCTACCTTAAAGACGGATTCCCACGAATGGGCCAAAAAGTGCGACAAATGCCAAAGGTTCGCCCACATCCCGCACCAAGCACCGGCCCCGTTATGCCCGATTATTGTACCCCGGCCCTTCGCGAAGTGGGGAGTCGACCTCATCGGTGAGCAACCTGCGGTCCGAGGCAATACAAGCACGCGATCGTGGCTATCGACTACTTCACGAAATGGGTAGAGGCCGAACCGTTAGCAAAGATCACGGAGGAAAAAACGACAAGCTTCATCTGGAAGAACATTGTCTGCCGCTTCGAGATCCCCGCGTCAATTGTTATCGACAACGGGAAGCAATTCGATAATGCGCGCCTCTGGGACATGTGCGAACGGTTGGGCATCAGCAAGACGTTCTCCTCTCCCCGCCATCCTCAAGCCAACGGTCAAGTCGAGGCAGTCAACAAGACAATAAAAGAGAACCTGAAGAAGAAGCTGGAAGAGAGAAAGGGGGCTTGGGCCGAAGAGCTTCCCATGGTCCTCTGGGCATACCGGACCACCGCACGGAACGCGACCGGCGAAACCCCTTTCGCCCTTGCATTCGGTATCGAGGCCGTGGTACCCGTCGAGACCAAGCTGCCGACCCTTCGCATCGAGGAGTATGAAGAAGCCGCCAACGACGAAGCAATCAGGCTCGAGCTGGACCTCATAGACGAGAAGAGGGCGGACGCGCTTTCCCGCCTTGCTGCACAGAAGAGGAAGGTCGAGAAGTACTACAATTCCAAGGTCAAGCTGCGAAAATTCGCCGACGAAAGCCTCGTCCTAAGAAGGGTGTTCCAAAACACCAAAGTGTAGGGGGCGGGAGTCCTAGGCTCCACCTGGCAAGGTCCATACCGCGTGCGCCGAGCCATACACAACGGCACATACGAGCTCGAGAACCTAGAAGGGTTTGTGTTCACCCATCCGTGGAACGCGGAGCACCTGCGTCAATACTACCAATAGAAGCCGCTCCCCATCCTCTTTATGTTTAATTATTTTCGTCTTATTTCCAATCTTAGCAAAAGACAATTTCAAGTTTCAAATAAGGCCAATGGCCTGGGAATGTATTTTTTTTAACTATTTTTGACATAGTAATCGAATTATATTTCGCCTCGATCCCGGCAGTCAAAACCCAAAACGTGGCACGCGTACCGACAGGTACTATGCTCACTGGGAACTGCGTTTAGATCAAGCCCGTCCCGGTGCACAATGCGCACGCCGATAGGTAGCGTACTCACCGGAAGATGGGCGCGACGGCCGTCCAGCTCGCACACGCCGATAGGCAGCGAGTCACGAATGGATGGCAGAGACTCGCACCCGCCGAACGAAACTGGTCTAGCCAGTGTCTGCGGGAAACTTCGCCGCCAGGTGTGGCAGTAAGCCGTGCAAACCGGTTACGCTAAATATAGTAAACCAAGGGTCGTAAGACACGCACTAATCGGATTGCGCAAATCGATTACGCTAAGCATAGTAAATTGAGAAAATAAGACGCATGGTAAACAAAAAGAAGCTTCAACTAAGACAAGCAATGTTTCATAAACAACCCAACGAAAGAGAACAAGGAAATACGACAAACATCCAACACAAGAAAAAAAATAATCCGAAAGGAAAAACAAGGCAAGCGCTAAACAAGTGCGTGGAAAACGAAAATAAAGTCGACCCGTCGGTAGCCTCTCCGTCAAGCAGGCGGTTCGTCGATTGAGCGGCCTCCGCATGGACCTGGGGACGCGGGTCGCCCACCTGTGGCGCGCCATCCAGAGGAGGAAACATGGCATCGAAGAACGAAAAGGTGGTCCCGCGAGACGCGTTCTCCTTCGCGGTCGCATCTCGAACCCGTATGGCTGCCGAATGACGAGCCTCTTCCAACGCGAGGTCCCAATCATCCTCTAGGTTCGCCTTGGATCGCACGGCGTCGTCCTTCTCCTCGATAAGGGTCTGCATCTCCACCAAAAGAGAATCCCTCTCCCTCTCCGCCTTGACGCGGGAGATTTCGCTCGCCGATAGTCGAGCATGAACAATCTTCAGCTCCTCGTCCCGGCTCGAGAGCTCCGCGAGTATCTGCGAAAAGGGGTAATGTACGCATAGTCAGAACAACTATAACGATTGCGTGTAAGTCAAACAAGCGAGGCATACCTTTCGAGCGTCGCTGACTCCGTTTTGAAAGTACTCGAGGTCGCTCGTCGTCAAGAGGCCTTTAAAGTCTTGCAAGGAGGTTCCGAGGATCCCTTGGGAACATTGACCCCTCAGCTCTGCGGCCTCCGCTAGGAGCATCGAGTCCATGCCGTCTGACGTTGCCGACGTGTGAGCACGCTTACGGCCGGAAGGTGAACCGAGGGAGATTGATGACGACGGTCGCTTGCTCGAAGAGATCGCCTCGTTCCTCGCCCGCGCTGGTGATCCTCCGCGACGAGCCTCGACTCGGGAACGAGCCGCGGCCACAGCTTCAGCAGTAGGCTCTACCCTCGGCACTCGCGCGCGCGACCGGTTTCGAACCATGGTATTTGCAAAAAGAAAGGAAAAGGCGTCAGTCAGTTAGAACATAACGATAAACGCGAACAACAAAGAGATGCGATAGCACAAAAGCATACGTATGGTTAGTACCCCCTCACATCGGGGAGAGGGGCAGACGAACCCCCCGCCTCTGACTCGGGGCCCTCCACAACCTCCGCACCGAGGCCAGGGCATTGGGGAGCTTCGTCGCCACGCACAAACCACCCGGTAGTCGCCATAAGATCTGGGGACTCGAAGAGCGATCCCTTTCGCCTCGAATCTGGTACCGCCCCAACCACGAGCGCGAGCTCAGAATTCTCGATGCCATAATCGGCCGGGACATCGGCCGTGGGACCGAAGGCGAGAGGCGCTGCCCCGAAGGCGTTTTCGGATACCCACACCCCGGGGTAACGGTGTTTGGAAGATAGCTTGGTGAGTATGGGAAATCGCTTGCGGTGTTGAACCTTGTAGAAGCCAGGCTTCCCGGGGACATCGTAGACGGACACAAGGTTCCTAATATCGTCGGCCGTCACGGCCCGGCCCTTCGCTCAATGTAGCATCATGTGGCAAGCGGCCACCATGCGGTAGAAGGATGGAGACATCTGGAACGCATGGACGTTGAGTTGGACCAAGAGATCCTAGATCACGGGCTGAAAAGGCAGTCGCAGCCCGCCGCAAACACTCGCCTCGTGAACGGCGGCGTACCCCTTCCGAGGGCGAGTCGGAAGATCTTCAGGCAACGGTCGCAGTAACGATACGGATAGCAGAATGCTGAACCGCTTCCTCAAACCTCTGAAGCTCGCGAGCGAAAGGGAGCTCGGGAAGTCGACCCCGGAACAATCGAAGCCGCCTTGAATCGCCGTTTTCCCGATAGGGAACGATGAGGCGCGCTCCTCCTCTCGAGCAGTCGAAGTACGCACCTCTGCCGCCGGTAGACGAGGCAGAAGGGACTCGCATGAGCCTTCAGGGTTCGCTAAGCTCTCTAGGTCTGATGCGCCTTCGGGACCGGTCAATCTTGTTCCCTCGCCCACGCCTGAGTCGGCCGATTGGGTTCCGTCGCCCGCGCTAAGGCTGGCCGGGCGGCCTCCCACACCGGTGGTCGGGCCAGCCGGGCATGCTTCCTCGCCCGCACCCGGGCCGGCCAAGAATTCCTCCTCGCCCGCGCTTGGCCCGGTCGAACAGGTCCCTCCATGCGCATCCTGCCCAACGGGCCCATCCAGGCCCCCACGCTGAGCGCCCAAGGCCATTGGGTCGGCCTCACCAGCGCCTGGCCTAGATGGGGCACCCCCTTGCGCGCCCAGGTTGCCTAGGCCTCCTGGGCTCTCGCCCGGCCCAATGGCGCGCGCGTCCAGCCAAGCAGCGCGGCCCGGCCTGCGACCGGGTGGGCTGCCCTCGCGCAACCCTAGCTCACCGGCCCCTAGGGCTAGGGCAATCAACGCCTCGGCCACCGCCCCCCGGTCGGCGTTGCCCGGCCGGCGCTCTTCGCCTCTGGCGCCGCCCACCTCCGGCGACCCCTCACCAGCGCACGCGCCCTCAGGCGCGGCCGGGCCCGAGCCTCCCAGGTCTCCAACGCCGCCAGCCACCTGCAAACCAACCCCACCCAAGAGGGTGGGGTCCTTCTCGGCGCCGGCATCGACCCCGGCGACGTCGCCCCCGGCTCGCGCGCCTCTCCAGCGTCCTCCACGCCGACCCAGAAGGCGCCGACCCGGCTGGGCGCGGCTCCCCCCACGCCGGCGCCGGCCCCCTCGACGCGCGTCCCGGCCAGGCCCTTCGCGCGCGGCCCGACAAGGGCCATTCCGGGGTTGGGATCGACCTAGACGGTGCCGACCCAGCCTGGCGCGGCTCCCCCCACGCCGGCGTCAGCTCGCTCGGCCCCCTCGGCGCTCGTCCCGGCTGAGCTTGTCGCGCGCGACCCGGCAGGGTCTCCCTGGGCGGTCCCCACGGCCGCGCGCCCACCCTCCAGGCCGTGCGCGGTCTCATGGGCCGTCGGGTGGTCGTCCTCACCGGCTAGCCACCTGTCCAGCGAGGAGAAGTAACGATCATCTAGGCCCATCGTCACCTGGTCCGGGAAAATCAAACCCAAGGTTGGGAGAGATTGATAATCGACGGGAGGCGATGAAAATTGTCCTAAGAAATCGTCAAAGGTCTCACAAGAATCGTCGGTGAAGAAAGAAAAGAGGTCCTCGGGGGGGTCCATTTGCCGACAGGTGGTTGGGGGACCCCATGGACACGTGTAACGAGGGATGGCGTCGGAAAATTAATAAAATAATGGTTAAGAGAGGGAGGCTTACCGATTCAAGACAAGGCGGTCCGACGAAACGGCGAGGGACGGAGCTCACTTGAGTTTACCACACGCGCTACGCCCGGTGGCAAACTCGGGGGCTAATGTTATCGGCCCGACGAGGTCCGACGACGCGATCGACCTCTCGGGCGACCGGACGAGCTCACCCGGCCGATGGCTGGCCCAGTTCACTCGGCCATTGGCCGGTCCAAGCAGTTTACTCGGCCAATGGCCGAGTGAATCTCACCCGGCCCATCAAGTTCACTCGGCCAATGGCCGAGTGAACCCTCAGCCGGCCCATCAAGTTCACTCGGCCAGTGGCCGAGTGAATCCTCAGCCGGCCCATCAAGATTTACTCGGCCAACGGCCGAGTGAACCCTCAGCCGGCCCATCAAGTTCACTCGGCCAATGGCCGAGTGAAACCTCATGCCGGCCCAACAATTCACTCGGCCAATGGCCGAAACACTGCCGAACTCATAACTCGCTCGTTTCGCTCATCTTTGGCCTCTAAATACTTAAACCCTCAGTATTCCACCTCAATCCTACTAATGTTGAGCGTCAGAGAGGTAAACAGAGGCACCCCCTCTGTTTCCCCTTTGTAGTTCACACATCTTTTCTTACTTTTTCAGGTGTTTGGACGAGATAGACATCACCAACAGCTAAGGGACGACTTGGGATACCAAGTCCGTCACGCTCGAACCGAAGCGAGGCCACTTGGACTGGCCTTGGGCCTGACCGCTTCCGGTTCCTAATGTGTGGACAAATATACGTACACGCATTAAGTATAATATATATGTATTTTTTTTTTGACGAAATTGGTTACCACTTTTCAAAAGAAAAGTGGACATTAATAAGAATCTTTGTATTAATAGCATTAACAAATAGGTATATATACGAATATGGTTATATATGGCTACTTACGTTTAGTAATTTAATAGCATTACGTATTAAGAGAATGGAAGGTAATCGTTACCTTTTGTCCACACTTATTTTATGAAAGAATTAAAGTTGTGATTTAATTAGATTAATATGAGACTTTTTATTACCCTAGTGATTACTTTTGAATTTTGAATTTTCTCTTGCTTTTCTCTGAAGCTCTCGGTCATACACTCATTTTCTTCCCTCTTCCTCACACACACTTCAATATTCTCTCTTTCTTTTCATCATTTTAAAAAAAAAATATCGTAATTTACCTAGTAGTATTTTCTTTGAGTTTTGATGTTCATGCAAAGATCAAGGAGCATCCTTTACGACTATATTGTTCAGAGGTATTTTTTTCGTATGTGACATATTTTACATGATTACATTTATTGTTACATTTTTCTTATGAACAATACTCAATACAATAGTTCTTGTTTTGCAAGGATTTTTAAGAAGTAACGTAAATGGTTACATATTTTTAAAAGCTACGATTATAATTTTAATCTAAATATTTTATACATGAATATTTAAGATGTTTTCAGTATGTTTTCTAAATTTCATGATTTTTTAATTAACCATTTTTATTCTAAAAATACTTTACCATCGGTACGTAGAACTTTTTTTTATGACCCAAACAGCGTGTTTTAATTTTAATAAAATAGCTATAAAATGAATTTTGATTTGAATTTTTTATACCAAAATATTCAAGATGTTTTTAATACATGTTTTAAATTTCGAAATTTTTGGACGAACCGTGTTTTTTCTAAAAATAAATTATGATCAGTACGCAGACTTTTTATTTCTTTTTCAAACAGCATGTTTTGCAATTTTTTTTAAATACTTGCAAAACTTATTTTGGCATTAATTTTTATAAGAGACACATATATTTGTTATTTTTGTATATAAAAATAATTAGGAGTTTTCTGTTAACGGAAATATTTTTTTAGTATTTATTTTAACAAGTGCGCGTACCTGTCTCGTTTTTCTAAAACTCAATTTATAGGCAATATACATTTCAATTAGTTTTCCTCATGTTAAAGTCTGATTTCGACACTTCCACTAAAGAAGAAAATGTTTAAAATTTGATTTCCTATTCTGTAGAATTTTTCCAGAATTTTTCTCGGAAATATTTGTTTGCCGAAACCCTAGGGCAAAGGGTATTTTTGTCTTTTCACTTTAGAGTTCCGTCTTTGAGTTTTTCCAGAAACTTTTTACGCCAAAAATTGTTTATTAGAACCTGATTTTCATTCTTTCGTTTAGTTCCCGAGCCAAAGACTTTTTCCGATCGTTCGATAGTTTAAAGTCGCACATTTCCGAATCAAAGTGAGAATAATCTCACTACAATACGGATTAGTTTAAAATTAATTACGATGAGTATGTGATCTGAATTGGTTAATATGTGTTATATGATTGATTATGTGATATTTCTTATATGCGTGTATGTGTTATTGAGTGAATTGTGAGTAATATGTTATGTCTTGTTATGACGAGTTTATGTATGGGTTTAGTACAACTTTGGCATAACATGTTCTAATTATTAGCATGTTTTATTTATGTTTATGTCATATGTCATCTTTGTATGTAACGCAAATAATCAAGTGATAAGATAAGTAAGAGAGTCGTACTGCCTCGAGCTACAGAGGTGTTAAGAGAATTCTCTCGAGCCAACCTACGGGCTCAGAAAGGGAGTTTCTCATATGATATGTTTATTAGATGGTGTGAACTATGGGAGGTCGCAGCCCCATGGTTCGTTTCCAAAGTGTACACTGAAATTGATACGATTACTCTAGGGGCACCCCAAATAAAATATGATAAGATTTATGATACGAAAGACCATGACACTGTTAGAATTTAAAACTCTAATAATAGGATCATGCATCGCATTACTCATCTTTTCGTGAGTCATAGTTATTCTCGCTGAGCGTTAGCTCATATTATGTGTTTTCATCCGTATTGTAGGTAAGCAACAAATGAACAAGTGAGGAGGGTGGATCAGCGGCGTTCGATAGCTAAGGGTTGGGTTGTGGTTCCGCTCGCTTATTTAAAAGACTTCCGCTACGAAATTTTCTAAACTCTCGGTTTGAGATTTTTATGCTTAAGATACTTTCCGACTTTAATTAGTTTTGCAAAACTGAAGTTGAATTTTTTTATGGTTTTATGTTCGTTGAATATTCCAACCATCTACTTTAGTTTGGAATTCCGAATTAAGTATTTCTCTTATTTTCATCAAATGTTTTTGTAATTCCAAATGTTGGTTATTTTCAAAGTTGTTTTATTTTCAAGTCTAAATTTTATAAATAAATGAAATGATGTTTAAAAAAATTATCCAATATTTTTTTTCTAAGTAAAAGAATTAAGCTTAGTATGACGGGCCGGAAATCCAGGTCGTCACAGTTGTTGTCGGTCGTTTTCGGAAAACCCGAGACGCCAAGAAGACACGCCATTCAAAGGGCCGATGGTCAGGCCGGAGGTCCTAAAGAGCGGCGAGCCTTCTCTCACGAGTCGACTGACAAGTCCTCGTGCCAAATCCTCATGCCCCTCGAGTCGAGCCCCGAGTCGTTCCTCGAGTCGAGCCTTGGGTTGTTCCTCGAGTCGAGCCTCGAGTCGGTCTCCTCGAGTCGAGCTTCACTCCTCGAGTCGAGCCTCGAGTCGCTCCTCGAATCGAGTCACTCTCGCCAGGTAGAAACCTTCATATTTCATGTGGCAAGAATGGTATTCGAAGGCCCGCAAGAGCCCGACGAGGCGGGCCATGCGCCGCGCGCGCAGCCGCGCCGGCCAACCAAGCACAGCAGCCCGCGCGCCGCGCCAGGCAGACCGCGCGCCGCGCGATGACACGCCCGCGCCGCGCATCCCGCGCCGCACATCCAGCGCCGCGCCTGGTGACCCGCGCGCCGCGCCCCCTGCGCCGCGCGCCGCGCGTTGTGCGCCGCGCGCGCCGTGCGCCTCCACTTGATGGCGCGCGCGTTCCTAGTCCCACATGGACGAAAAAGGAGCCTCCTAAGGCCCTCAAACACCTATAAATACCCTCTCTCATTGAGGGGAAATGCCATCCCATTCATTCTCAAGGAACTTGAGACTTCTCTCTGCTTCTCTGGATGCCATCCTTGGCCTGAAGCAGATTCTCCACGATTTCTCGTTCTCAGAGATTCTGAAGCGCTTTCCGGGGACTCCCGAGTGCCGCCTCTCTTGATCGAACGATTAATCTTGAGCCCACGAGCGCTCTAACGGTTTTCGACTGAAAATCGCCTACGCGTCTAGCACCCTAGACGCGTCCACCATTTCTGACAAGAAATCGCCTACGCGTCCGGCATTTCCAACTAGGAATCACCTACGCGTCCGGAATCTCCGCCACAACAAGACACTCTTGACTTAGAGTCTTCCACGTCTCCAAAAGAGAGAAAACACACATTCTCTCTCGCATACGCGATCTCCGAAGTTCTGAGACGTCGCCGAGGACTCCTCCATGCCTCGTCTCCTTCGTTGAGCACGCCTCTCCACCAAGGCTCCGCGCCTCATACTGCGTCCTACACGCTTGAACTACGTTCTGACCTGATCCCACACACGGGTACGTAGGCAGCCGACAACCAAGGCACGGTCACTCCTCCTCCTCACCCCCTACCTCTCCCGAGAGGCGGGTTGATCGGAGAAAACCCTAGCTCGAGACTATCGGGTTCCCACTCTTGGCCCGGGTGCGATCACTTGGTCCGGCCTTGGATCGAACCGCCCGAGGTTTTAAATAGTTGTTCATTTTCGTGCGACAACATTTTGGCGCTAGAAGGAGGGGACTTCCCGACCTGTTCAGCCCGAAATCCCTTCTGTTCATCTTCTTCTTTTCTTCTACAAACTCAACTTTCTCGAACTTGAGAAAAGATGAGTACTCAACCACCCGTACGTTCTGAGGGCGTGAACAACCCCGAAAACGTCACCGGGACCAAGAAATACTTCTTGCGCTCCCGAGCGCATGGTGACGAAGAGTCGCTCCACGAAGAGAGCTCGACCCGCTCACCATCTCCATCTCCTGATAGCAGGGACAACCGCATCATGGAGCTGGAGGAGAGTATCCGCCAACTAAAGGCGAAGAACGCGAGGTACCGCAGCCAACTGGCTACCAAGCAACCCGCGCATAACGCAATGACCCCCAACGGGGATCCTGAGAACCTCAACGAGGAAAGCCACGACCGTGACCCTGACTATGAGGGTACTGGCGATCCAGAGGATATCGAGACTTCTCTCACGAAGGACGGGGGACTCCCCGCCGTGTTTGAAACCGGTCCTTCGAATCCCCTACCCCGGAAAGGCGACGCGCCGGCTGCTTCTCAAGAGGGAAACTCCCGACGCTCGGCCCTCGACCGACTAGGTCAAAGGGAGAATGTTACGGAGAGTCAGGGCACGCGGAGAGCGGGCCGTCGCAGACAAAGCCTGCGCCTCCGTATGTCCAGCCCCGATCTTAGGGATCACCTCACCGCCCAACGCATTGAGCGTGGCGATGACTTAAGAGAGCGACTAAGCTCTCGGCCAAACGTCCCCGTAGCAGCCCCAACTAACGGGAACCGCCGCACGGGTCAAGGGTCAAATGAAAGACGACAGATGACTCCTCCCGAAAAGGGAGTTACTCCGACTACCGATCTCGATGTGATCACGATGATCCACAATCTTCGAAATGAAGTACGAGATCTCCGAGAACACGGAATAGGCGGAAGTGCCTATGGGGTCGTTGAGGAGAAGTCCTCGCCTTTCACGGCTCAGATATTGGCCGAGGTATGTACGGGAAATTTCAAACTCCCGAACCTCGCTCCATATAATGGAAAAGCAGATCCTGCTTACCACATCCAGTACTATGAAACCTGGATGACGATGCAGGGTGTCACTCCCGGCGCTATGTGCCAAGCTTTTAGTCTTACCCTCGCCGGACCCGGCTTCGAGTGGTTCAAGAACTTAAGGCCGGGAAGCATCCGCTCGTTCAAAGACCTGAAGGACATGTTCCTAGCACGGTTCGCTACGTCTATGGTCCAAAAGAAGACCAAGATGTACCTGTGGTCAATCAGGCAAGAGGATGGCGAGTCTCTTAGACGATACCTCGCCCGATTCACTGAAGAATCGAATAAGGTCGACCGCTTTGACGACAAAGGCGCAATCACCGCCATCACTGAGGGCTTGCGCACAAGTGACTTCCTTAAGTCCATCGTCGGCTGTGTCCCTTCTACCATGGCCGAGTTAATGACTCGAGCCAAGACCTTCATGGGAGTCGAAGATTACCTCGATGGTCGCAAGGGCAATGATCAAAGCCCTCACCACCGAGACGAGCCTATCAACGAGCAAGGAAACTCCCGTAAAAGGCGAAACAGAGGAGGTCAGACTTTTAATAGACGACCTCCGATGCCCCAGAAGCCGCGACTTGCGGAAGACTTTAAGGGCTACTCGTCGTTCACACCGTTGAACACAACGCCGGAGCAAATCCTAGCTTTAGCGCGTGACAAGTTCACTCCCCCGGCTCCAATGAACAAAGATCCCGCGACTCGCGATAGATCTAAATATTGCGAGTTCCATCAGGAATACGGTCACTTGACCTCTGAATGCTATAGTCTTAAAAGGCAGATCGAGGCATTGATCCAACGGGGTGAGCTAAAAGAGTTCGTGTTACGCATGATTAGCGCTGCGGGCCCCCACCTCGAACAGACCACAGTCTGGCAGGGGAGGAGGAACAGCCGCTTCTGCCGACCGAACCACGGCTACTGCCAATGCCAATCCACAACTCCACGTTGTGACCACCATATTGGGAGGTCCACAAGATGGAGATTCGGCCCGACAACGGAAAAAATTCCTAAGGGCCGTGGCTCAAGAAGACGCTGCTATGCACGTCAACCTCACGTATGAAGAACCTCCGTCCGTGCCTCACGAGACGATGCATTTCACCAACAAAGAGGCCAAGCGAGTTGTGCATCCGCACAATGACGCAATTGTGCTCAAAGCCCAAGTAGCTAATAACTTGGTGAAAAGAGTTCTCATCAACAACGGCAGTGCTGCCTGTTGTCGCAGTTTTTCGGACAACGATTTAGGAGTCGCAGACGGTTAGACCCAAGGCCGGACCAAGTGGTCTCGTCTTGACTCGAGCGTGTCGGACTTGGTATCCCAAGTCGTCCCTTAGTTGTGGGTGAAGCTCACCTCGTCTCGATACCTGAAAAAGCAAACAAGAGATTGTGAACTACAAAGGGGAAACAGGGGGGGTGCCCCTGTTTACCTCTCCGACGCTCAACATTAGTGTGATTGAGGTGGAGTATAGAGGTTTTAGGGGTGTTTAGAGGCCAGAGCTTGAGAGAAACGAGCGAGGTACGAGTTCGGCAGCGTTTCAGTACTCAAGAATGGATTACCTGGGTCAAGGGAAGGACCCTTGTATTTATAGGCAGCCAAAGGGTGGTTTGAAGACCCCTTGGCCGAGTGAGCAAGGTTGGGCCGGCCTTGGAGGAGGGCCGGCCTTGGAGTACCGGCCATGGAGAGCCGACCGGCCATGGAGTGCCGGCCTTGGAGTGCCGGCCGGCCTTGGAGGGCCGGCCATGGAGGAGGGCCGGCCTTGGAGGGTCGGCCATGGAGAGCCGGCCATGGAGGGAGGCCGGCCTTGGAGTGCCGGCCTTGGAGTGCCGGCCGGCCATGGAGGAAGGCCGGCCATGGAGGGAGGCCGGCCTTGGAGTGCCGGCCTTGGAGTGCCGGCCGGCCATGGAGGAGGGCCGGCCTTGGAGTGCCGGCCATGGAGGGCCGGCCATGGAGGAGGGCCGGCCTTGGAGTGCCGGCCATGGAGGGCCGGCCATGGAGGAAGGCCGGCCTTGGAGTGCCGGCCTTGGAGTGCCGGCCGGCCATGGAGGAGGGCCGGTCTTGGAGTGCCGGCCATGGAGGGCCGGCCATGGAGGAAGGCCGGCCTTGGAGTGCCGGCCTTGGAGCGCCGGCCGTGGAGGGCCGGTCTTGGAGCGCCGGCCTTGGAGGGCCGGCCTTGGAGCGCCGGCCGTGGAGAGCCGGCCTTGGAGCGCCTGCCGAGGAGGGCCGGCCTTGGAGCGCCGGCCGTGGAGGGCCGTCCTTGGAGCGCCGGCCGTGGAGGGCCGGCCTTGGAGCGCCGGCCGAGGAGGGCCGGCCTTGGAGCGCCGGCCGTGGAGGGCCGGCCTTGGAGCGCCGGCCTTGGAGAGCCGGCCGTGGAGCGCCGACCTTGGCTAGCGCCGGCCGTGTAGGGCCGGCCTTGGAGCGCCGGCCTTGGGCCGGTCATACGCCGGGCGGCCGCCGGCCGAGAGCTGGCCGGACGGCACTTGGCCGGCCGGGAGCCGCTGGGCGGGCCTCGCACCGGTCGCGTGGATCTAAGCGATGCCTTAGTTCTCGTCGGTCCGAGACGGACCGACAACATTAGCCCCCCGAGTTTCCGGTCGAGCGTAGATCGAGTGGAAACTCAAAATCTACGCCTTTATACGGATGCGGGATGAACGCTCTCGGGTTCGTGTCATGAGGAATGGCCTTCGTGCGTCGCGAGGGACGGCCTTTGTGCGTCGCGAGGGACGGCCTTTGTGCGTCTCAAGGGACGGCCTTTGTTTCTTGTTGATCGTGCGTGGCTTATTTTCTCGACTTGCCAACGAAGGCATAACCGATTTGCACGTCTTCGTCGTTTAGTGCGCGTCTTACTTTTCTCGATTTGCCAACGAAGGCATAATCGATTTGCGCGTCTTTGTCGTTTTGTGCGCGTCTTACTTTTCTCGATTTGCCAACGAAGGCATAATCGATTTGCACGTCTTTGTTGTTTCATGCGCGTCTTACTTTTCTCGATTTGCCAACGAAGGCATAATCGATTTGCACGTCTTTGTTGTTTCGTGCACGTCTTACTTTTCTCGATTTGCCAACGTAGGCATAATCGATTAGCACGTCTTTTTTGTTTTGTGCGCGTCTTACTTTTCTCGATTTGCCAACGAAGGCATAATCGATTTGCACGTCTTTGTTGTTTCGTGCGCGTCTTACTTTTCTCGATTTGCCAACGAAGGCATAATCGATTTGCACGTCTTTGTTGTTTCGTGCGCGTCTTACTTTTCTCGATTTGCCAACGAAGGCATAATCGATTTGCACGTCTTTGTTGTTTCGTGCACGTCTTACTTTTCTCGATTTGCCAACGAAGGCATAATCGATTAGCACGTCTTTTTTGCATTGTGCGCGTCTTACTTTTCTCGATTTGCCAACGAAGGCATAATCGATTTGCACGTCTTTGTTGTTTCGTGCGCGTCTTACTTTTCTCGATTTGCCAACGAAGGCATAATCGATTTGCACGTCTTTGTTGTTTCGTGCGCGTCTTACTTTTCTCAATTTGCCAACGAAGGCATAATCGATTTGCACGTCTTTGTTGTTTCGTGCACGTCTTACTTTTCTCGATTTGCCAACGAAGGCATAATCGATTAGCACGTCTTTTTTGCATTGTGCGCGTCTTATGTTCTCGACTTGCCAACGAAGGCATAATCGATTTGCACGTCTTTGTCGTTTAGTGCGCGTCTTACTTTTCTCGATTTGCCAACGAAAGCATAATCGATTAGCACGTCTTTTTTGCATTGTGCGCGTCTTATGTTCTCGACTTGCCAACGAAGGCATAATCGATTTGCACGTCTTTGTCGTTTAGTGCGCGTCTTACTTTTCTCGATTTGCCAACGAAGGCATAATCGATTTGCGCGTCTTTGTCGTTTTGTGCGCGTCTTACTTTTCTCGATTTTCCAACGAAGGCATAATCGATTTGCACGTCTTTGTCGTTTGGACGCAGACCTTGAACCCATTTGTAACTCGTTGCCTGTCGGCCGACGAGCTGGGCGGCGAGCGCGATGCCACATTTGTGTGGCGAGGTTTCCCGTGGACGCTGGCTAGACCAGATACGCCCTGCGGACGCAAGCCTTGAACCCATTTGTAACTCGTTGCCTTTCGGCCGACGAGCTGGGCGGCGAGCGCGATGCCACATTTGTGTGGCGAGGTTTCCCGTGGGCGCTGGCTTGACCAGATACGCCCTGGCGGACGCAAGCCTTGAACCCATTTGTAACTGGTTGCCTTTCGGCCGACGAGCTGGGCGGCGAGCGCGATGCCACATTTGTGTGGCGAGGTTTCCCGTGGGCGCTGGCTTGACCAGATACGCCCTGGCGGACGCAAGCCTTGAACCCATTTGTAACTCGTTGCCCTTCGGCCGACGAGCTGGGCGGCGAGCGCGATGCCACATTTGTGTGGCGAGGTTTCCCGTGGGCGCTGGCTTGACCAGATACGCCCTGGCGGACGCAAGCCTTGAACCCATTTGTAACTCGTTGCCTTTCGGCCGACGAGCTGGGCGGCGAGCGCGATGCCACATTTGTGTGGCGAGGTTTCCCGTGGGCGCTGGCTTGACCAGATACGCCCTGGCGGACGCAAGCCTTGAACCCATTTGTAACTCGTTGCCCTTCGGCCGACGAGCTGGGCGGCGAGTGCGATGCCACATTTGTGTGGCGAGGTTTCCCATGGGCGCTGGCTTGACCAGATACGCCCTGGCGGACGCAAGCCTTGAACCCATTTGTAACTCGTTGCCTTTCGGCCGACGAGCTGGGCGGCGAGCGCGATGCCACATTTGTGTGGCGAGGTTTCCCGTGGGCGCTGGCTTGACCAGATACGCCCTGGAGGACGCAAGCCTTGAACCCATTTGTAACTCGTTGCCCTTCGGCCGACGAGCTGGGCGGCGAGCGCGATCTCAAGACTCAACTCGAGGGCTCATGTAGAGCCTGCACGAGGAATCTTGTGAAGAGTCGGCGCGAGGAGTATCGGTCGACTCGCGGACTCGTAGCTCGACTCGAGGAATGAATTCATCTCGAGGAGACATGCGAAGAGTTGGCACGAGGAGTATCAATCGACTCGTGGATTCGTACTCGACTCGAGGACTCACGTAAAGCCTGTATGAGGAGTCTTGTGAAGAGTCGGCGCGAGGAGTATCGGTCGACTCGCGGACTCGTAGCTCGACTCGAGGAATGAATTCATCTCGAGGAAACATGCGAAGAGTTGGCACGAGGAGTATCAATCGACTCGTGGATTCGAACTCGACTCGAGGACTCACGTAAAGCCTGTATGAGGAGTCTTGTGAAGAGTCGGCGCGAGGAGTATCGGTCGACTCGCGGCCTCGTAGCTCGACTCGAGGAACGAATTCATCTCGAGGAGACATGTGAAGAGTCTCTCTTATTTTTATTTTTTGAGTTGTTGTTGAATTGTTTTTTGATTGAGCGTTTTGATTGAGCGTTTTGATTGAGCGTTGGTCCCTGTTAGCCCCCCGAGTTTCTTGCGTTTGTGAGACAAAGGTTGAGAAACTCTCGCGTTAGAGGTATACAATAGCATTTTTTCATGCGTGAAATAACTCTTTATTGCAATAAGGGGGTCATTACAGCTTGTCATGGCACTTGGCCTTCTTTGAAAAAAGGAAATTACACTTTTGAAATGAAAGTGATCACGACGCCGATCGAGTTCGGGCGTGAATGTCGAAGTCGCGACCATCGTGGCTTGCTAGTAGACGCGACGAATTCCCTGAGATTCCCAACTCGGATTAGGGAATCAATTCGCTTCTTGAGCTGCTTGCATTCGACCGTCGCGTGCCCGTGATCTTTGTGGTATTCGCAGAACCGACTTCGATCTCGCTTCGCGGGGTCCTTTGTGAGTGGAGCGGGGCTTCCTAGCTCATCGCGGCGTAAGCGCAGGATCCGGTCGGGCGTTGTGTTGAGCAGGACGAAGGATCGCTTCGGGGCTGGAGAAGGGTGGTCGTTAGGGACTTGACCTTTCCGGCGCCTTTTCCTTCGTGACTCGGGACCAACGGCCGGCATCGCAAGCGTGGCTGCGCGCTCTTGATCGAGTGCTCGATCAATGTTGGGTGGTTGCTGCCCCAAGATGATCGCGGTCTCGCGTCGGGCGTTGAGCTTTTCTCTCAAGTCGAACTCGGGATCCTTTCTTTGAGAGTTGAGGCGGTCTCTCAAGTCTCCGGAGGCCGTCCCTATCACCCTTGTTAAGGGCGCATCACTCAGGTGACGCCTTTGGCGGAGGCCGAGACCATCGACGTCGTCACCTTCACAAAGGTTTTGGACGCGGATGGTGAGCTTGGAGCGTCCCTTTCGGGACCTCGAGGTCGAGCGTCCTCGGGCATTGTGCGAGCTTTGATGCCTTGACGTGGTCGCCCGAGGGTGTCCCCAGTGGCGGAGCCAGGATTTCAATTAAGGGGGGGCAAATTTGAGAAATATTTTTGAGGAGGGGCATTATTGAAAAAAAAACTTACAAATTTGGGTCAAAAACATAATTATTAGTAAAATTTAGGGGTAAAATTATAAAAAAAAATAAAAATTTGGGTCTAAAAAATAATTTTCAAAAATTGAGGGGGGGCACTGGCCCACCCTGGCCCCCACCTGGCTCCGCCATTGGGTGTCCCCTCGAGGGCGTGTGTGCGTGCTCACCAGAAAGTTGACGTTTTGACGCGGCCGCCCGAGGGTGTCCCCTTGGAGGCGTGCGCGCGTGTCCACTTTCGTGAATAGCGGGGTCGAGGTTGGTCTCGTGGTTGATGTCGCCGACGTTGTTGGAGCCGAGGAGGTCGGCGATGAGCGCGCCGGTGACGCCGGGGCGGTCTAGGAGTTCGGCGAGCCTTCGAGCCGTGTCCTCTCGGACTGCGGCCTCGAGGTCATTCGCTGGGTCTCGGGGCTGGCTCTCATTATCATGAGGTTGCCCTTCGAGACGGTGCGCGGAGCTTTGGAGGTCGCGCCTCGAGCTAGGCGCTCGGGCGCCCACGGAGGTGGCGGGGCTGCGACTCATCTCTCGAGAGTCGTAGGAGTGAGAAGAAGACTGGTAGAGGGGATGTGTTGCCAAGGTCGAGAGATCCCCTCCTTCTAGCGCCAAAATGTTGTCGCAGTTTTTCGGACAACGATTTAGGAGTCGCAGACGGTTAGACCCAAGGCCGGACCAAGTGGTCTCGTCTTGACTCGAGCGTGTCGGACTTGGTATCCCAAGTCGTCCCTTAGCTGTGGGTGAAGCTCACCTCGTCTCGATACCTGAAAAAGCAAACAAGAGATTGTGAACTACAAAGGGGAAACAGGGGGGGTGCCCCTGTTTACCTCTCCGACGCTCAACATTAGTGTGATTGAGGTGGAGTATAGAGGTTTTAGGGGTGTTTAGAGGCCAGAGCTTGAGAGAAACGAGCGAGGTACGAGTTCGGCAGCGTTTCAGTACTCAAGAATGGATTACCTGGGTCAAGGGAAGGACCCTTGTATTTATAGGCAGCCAAGGGGTGGTTTGAAGACCCCTTGACCGAGTGAGCAAGGTTGGGCCGGCCTTGGAGGAGGGCCGGCCTTGGAGTGCCGGCCATGGAGAGCCGGCCGGCCATGGAGTGCCGGCCGGCCTTGGAGGGCCGGCCATGGAGGAGGGCCGGCCTTGGAGGGCCGGCCATGGAGAGCCGGCCATGGAGGGAGGCCGGCCTTGGAGTGCCGGCCTTGGAGTGCCGGCCGGCCATGGAGGAAGGCCGGCCATGGAGAGCCGGCCATGGAGGGAGGCCGGCCTTGGAGTGCCGGCCTTGGAGTGCCGGCCGGCCATGGAGGAGGGCCGGCCTTGGAGTGCCGGCCATGGAGGGCCGGCCATGGAGGAGGGCCGGCCTTGGAGTGCCGGCCATGGAGGGCCGGCCATGGAGGAAGGCCGGCCTTGGAGTGCCGGCCGGCCATGGAGGAGGGCCGGTCTTGGAGTGCCGGCCATGGAGGGCCGGCCATGGAGGAAGGCCGGCCTTGGAGTGCCGGCCTTGGAGCGCCGGCCGTGGAGGGCCGGTCTTGGAGCGCCGGCCTTGGAGGGCCGGCCTTGGAGCTCCGGCCGTGGAGAGCCGGCCTTGGAGCGCCGGCCGAGGAGGGCCGGCCTTGGAGCGCCGGCCGTGGAGGGCCGGCCTTGGAGCGCCGGCCGAGGAGGGCCGGCCTTGGAGCGCCGGCCGTGGAGGGCCGGCCTTGGAGCGCCGGCCTTGGCCAGCGCCGGCCTTGGAGAGCCGGCCGTGGAGCGCCGGCCTTGGCTAGCGCCGGCCGTGTAGGGCCGGCCTTGGAGCGCCGGCCTTGGCCAGCGCCGGCCTTGAGCCGGTCATACGCCGGGCGGCCGCCGGCCGAGAGCTGGCCGGACGGCACTTGGCCGGCCGGGAGCCGCTGGGCGGGCCTCGCACCGGTCGCGTGGATCTAAGCGATGCCTTAGTTCTCGTCGGTCCGAGACGGACCGACAACACTGCCGACATAATCTTCAAGTCCACCCTAGAGCGCATGAAGCTCGGGGGGCTACGCCCAACTCCGACCCAAACGCCTCTATTCGGGTTCACTGGGGAGAGAGTCATGACCGAAGGCATCATCGATCTACCGGTTCCTTCGGAACTCCCGGAAGCATTGAAGTCGTTCACATGGTCCCATTCCTAGTGATCGACCAAGAGTCCCCCTACAACGTAATCGTGGGGCGACCCACGTTGAACCGGCTAAGGGCAATCACTTCAACATACCACCTACTGGTGAAGTTCCCTACCAAGAATGGAATCGGCATCATGGCTGGAGACCAATCCCAAGCCAGAATATGTTACATCCAAGGAATCGATGGAAAGACCGCTAAAAAGACGGTTAACACGATCTCTCAACTTAGAGATAGCGTCGAGTCGACCAAGGTCCTCCGCGAAGTCCATAAAGACACCTGCATGACACCCAAGTGCAAGGTAACGGCGTCCTCATCAGGGACCCCACACGGTCTACCAGGTCATACATGGACGAGACACCGATCTATCGCCTGTGGAATGCGGAACACTGGAAGAGAGTACTACCACTAGCCAGCGATCCCCCCATTTTATTTCTTTGCTTTCTAAACATTCAATAAGGCCTACGAGCCAACGTTTAAGGATTTCAAATTTTTTGCAATATTAATAAAGTTCGAGGTTTTTCTTTCAAAATCCACTTTTTCAAAGATTTTCGATCATCAAAGATTACGCTTGTAAACCTCAAAACTCGGGGGGCTAGTGCCATAGGCAATGGAAAGTACGCTCAAAATCCTCAAGAAAGTACGCTCCACAAAAAGAAAGCACGCTCCATCAAAACAAAACACCCGAACACAAAACGGGAACAGGCGTGCACGAAAGACGCCTCCGTGGCGCGCCGTAAGACATCCCCGAGATGCAGGCTAAAGACGCCCCCGTGGCGCGCCCAAGAGACATCCCCGAGATGCAGGCTAAAGACGCCCCCGCGGCGCGCCCAAGAGACATCCCCGAGATGCAGGCTAAAGACGCCCCCGCGGCGCGCCCAAGAGACATCCCAGAGATGCAGGCTAAAGACGCCCCCGCGGCGCGCCCAAGAGACATCCCAGAGATGCAGGCTAAAGACGCCTCCGCGGCGCGCCCAAGAGACATCCCAGAGATGCAGGCTAAAGACGCCCCCGCGGCGCGCCCAAGAGACATCCCCGAGATGCAGGCTAAAGACGCCCCCGTGGCGCGCCCAAGAGACATCCCAGAGATGCAGGCTAAAGACGCCCCCGTGGCGCGCCCAAGAGACATCCCCGAGATGCAGGCTAAAGACGCCCCCGCGGCGCGCCCAAGAGACATCCCCGAGATGCAGGCTAAAGACGTCCCCGCGGCGCGCCCAAGAGACATCCCAGAGATGCAGGCTAAAGACGCCCCCGCGGCATGCCCAAGAGACATCCCAGAGATGCAGGCTAAAGACGCCTCCGCGGCGCGCCCAAGAGACATCCCCGAGATGCAGGCTAAAGCCGTCCCTCGCGACGCACTTAAGACGCCTACATGGCGCACGTAAGACGCATAAAGGCGCAGCCCGTAAGACGCCTACATGGCGCAATATAAGACGCCTACATGGCGCACATATGACGCCTACATGGCGCACTTAAGACGCCTACATGGGGCACGTAAGACGCCTACGTGACGCACCTAAGACGCCTACATGGCGCACCCAAGATGCCCACATGGCGCAACCAAGTCGTCCCTCGTGACACACCTAAGTAACCTACATGCCGCATCTAGGCCATCCCTCATGACGTGCCTACGATGCCTAAAACAACGCACGCAGCCGTCTCTAATGACGCGCTCTGAGTCACCGCAAGGCGCTGTGTATGATGACTAATCGGAACGCACCTGAACAGCCATACAAGGCCCAACTCATGTCATCTTCACCACCGCCGACTAAGCACAATCACACCCGCCTCTGAGCAAGAACCTCGCTCGGCCTGAACCAGCTGAGACCTCGCTCCTCGAGTTGAGTCATTCCCCTCGAGTCGAGCCTTGCTCCTCAAATCGAGTCAGTCTCCTCGAGTTGAGCTTCGCTCCTCGAGTCAAGTCATTCTCCTCGAGTCGAGCTTCGCTCCTCGAGTCGAGTCATCCCCCTCGAGTCGAGCTCCGCTTCTCGAGTCGAGTCATTTTCCTCGAGTTAAGCTTCGCTCCTCAAATCGAGTCATCCTCCTCGAGTCAAGCTTCGCTTCTCGAGTCGAGTCATTTTCCTCGAGTTGAGCTTCGCTCCTCAAATCGAGTTATTCTCCTCGAAGTCGAGCTTCGCTCCTTGAGTCGAGTCATTCTCATCGAGTCAAGCCTCGCTCCTCGAGTTGAGTCACGCTCCTTGAGTCGAGTCTCGCTCCTTGAGTCGAGTCATTCTCCTCGAGTCAAGCCTCGCTCCTCGAGTTGAGTCACGCTCCTTGAGTCGAGTCTTGCTCCTTGAGTCAAATCATTCTCCTTGAGTCGAGCACTGCTCCTCGAGTCAAGACATCCTCCTCAAGTCGAGTCACACCCTCCTCGAATCGAGCCATGCTCCTCGAGTCGAGTCGCTCTCCTCGAGTCATCCCTCTCGAGTCGAGCATCACTCATCAAGTCATTCTCCCCGAGTTGAGTCTTGCTCCTCGAATCAAGTTATACTCCTCGAGTCGAGCATCGCTCCTCGAGTGGAGTCATATTCCTTAATGACTAACCAGTCTCCTTGAGTCGAGTCTAGCCCCTCGAGTTGAGACTTGAGTCGGCTCCCCGAGTCGAGCCTAGCCCCTCGAGTTGAGACTTGAGTCGGCTCCCCGAGTTGAGCTTCGCTCCTTGAGTTGAGACTTGATTCAGTCTCCTCAAGTCGAGCTTCGCTCCTCGAGTCGAGCCTTGAGTCAGTATCCTCGAGTCGAGCTCCGCTCCTCGAATCGATCCTTGAGTCAGTCTCCTTGAGTCGAGTCCCACTCCTCGAACAAACACCTGGAGCGACCTGAAGAACAGGTCAGCCAAAATAGAGACCCGCGCTCGTGTCTGGGGAATAAGGGCCGATCTTCCGAACGCAGACGAAGAAGCGTCACCGAGGCGAGAATGGCGGATGCCCCGTGAGGCCGACTTATGCTTGATGCGTGGTCAAACTTTTAGCGTTTATCCCCGAGCAGTCGAAGCCCTCCGGTGCGGCAGAGCCTTCCGCCAGATGCCACTCCGTCTTCTCGAAGCATCAGCCCGCATCATCAACCTCCGTCTTCGAGACCTTGGAATGAGCACGCCTTTGCAAAATGCAAAAGTACAGTCGCCTTCCAAGCTGGCCGAGACGGAAGCCATGATCTTCCCCTAATAGGTCACGATTGCACAATCATCACCCTGCTAGTCACCATCGAGTCCCATGGACTCCGGATTGATGATATTATCAAACAAAATGCCATCGAAGGTTAACTCGGGCGTAACATTGCCAAAAGATCAATAAGCCGCGACGCGCCGGCACACCTCTACACAAATGCACGCCCCACTTGCGCATGCATATCCCATTTGCTCCGGGGCTAGAGCGACGAACGCAAGCGCGTTCACCTCGCCCACGTTGAGCTACGCCTCCTATCCGCTTGGATCCTCCTCCACGTGTACATCACACACTCGTGTCGAGAGAGACGGAAAAGCGAGAGAGAGCACTAGCAATTGTGAGAGTATTCTTTATAATCACAAAGGCTTCGCAACAGTGAAGCACTGGAAAGTCTATTTTCCTCAAACACCCGGCGGAAACAACTAAAAGTTCACCGCCCGGGGCCTCCCGAGCAATGAACTTGGGGGGCTAATGTTGTCGGTCGTTTTCGGAAAACCTGAGACGCCAAGAAGACACGCCATTCAAAGGGCCGATGGTCAGGCCGGAGGTCCTAAAGAGCGGCGAGCCTTCTCTCACGAGTCGACTGACAATTCCTCGTGCCAAATCCTCATGCCCCTCGAGTCGAGCCCCGAGTCGTTCCTCGAGTCGAGCCTTGGGTTGTTCCTCGAGTCGAGCCTCGAGTCGGTCTCCTCGAGTCGAGCTTCACTCCTCGAGTCGAGCCTCGAGTCGCTCCTCGAATCGAGTCACTCTCGCCAAGTAGAAACCTTCATATTTCATGTGGCAAGAATGGTATTCGAAGGCCCGCAAGAGCCCGACGAGGCGGGCCATGCGCCGCGCGCGCAGCCGCGCCGGCCAACCAAGCACAGCAGCCCGCGCGCCGCGCCAGGCAGACCGCGCGCCGCGCGATGACACGCCCGCGCCGCGCATCCCGCGCCGCACATCCAGCGCCGCGCATCGCGCGCCGCGCCTGGTGACCCGCGCGCTGCGCCCCCTGCGCCGTGCGCCTCCACTTGATGGCGCGCGCGTTCCTAGTCCCACATGGACGAAAAAGGAGCCTCCTAAGGCCCCCAAACACCTATAAATACCCTCTCTCATTGAGGGGAAATGCCATCCCATTCATTCTCAAGGAACTTGAGACTTCTCTCTGCTTCTCTGGATGCCATCCTTGGCTTGAAGCAGATTCTCCACGATTTCTCGTTCTCAGAGATTCTGAAGCGCTTTCCGGGGACTCCCGAGTGCCGCCTCTCTTGATCGAACGATTAATCTTGAGCCCACGAGCGCTCTAACGGTTTTCGACTGAAAATCGCCTACGCGTCTAGCACCCTAGACGCGTCCACCATTTCTGACAAGAAATCGCCTACGCGTCCGGCATTTCCAACTAGGAATCACCTACGCGTCCGGAATCTCCGCCACAACAAGACACTCTTGACTTAGAGTCTTCCACGTCTCCAAAAGAGAGAAAACACACATTCTCTCTCGCATACGCGATCTCCGAAGTTCTGAGACGTCGCCGAGGACTCCTCCGTGCCTCGTCTCCTTCGTTGAGCACGCCTCTCCACCAAGGCTCCGCGCCTCATACTGCGTCCTACACGCTTGAACTACGTTCTGACCTGATCCCACACACGGGTACGTAGGCAGCCGACAACCAAGGCACGGTCACTCCTCCTCCTCACCCCCTACCTCTCCCGAGAGGCGGGTTGATCGGAGAAAACCCTAGCTCGAGACTATCGGGTTCCCACTCTTGGCCCGGGTGCGATCACTTGGTCCGGCCTTGGATCGAACCGCCCGAGGTTTTAAATAGTTGTTCATTTTCGTGCGACAACAACAGTTGGTATCAGAGCAATGAACCTACGACCACCCTCGCTATTCGATCGCACAGCTGCATCCCCTACTCAAGTAAGTTAGTTTTGTCTTATTTTGTACGTTTAGTTTTTTTTTCTTACCTCTCTTATTAGATGGATGATGAAGTAACAAAGCACGTGATTGCGGAAACCCGAGGCCGCAATGAAGATAGCAACCTCCTGATCAAATTCCTAGAAAAGAAACCTCCAGTTCTAAGTAGCGAGGTGACATATATCATTGGCACGCGGGAATGGTGTAACAACATGTGTAAGGACGAGCTTTTGTGTCACTTGTATTTGGAGATTTGGAATTAATTAACGAGTTTCCGTTGTTACAACTAAATTCCCGAGTGAATTATACTTCAATGGATTTATCGAATTAATTTTAAATATATTAAGGTTATGAGAAATCTCGGAATAAATAAAGGAATTATCGAGTTTATCTCGATTAATAAATTATTTCCGAGGAAATATTCCGGAAATTAATTTAAGAAATAAATTCTCAAGAATGAGAATTAACTCCGAGAAACCTTAAATATATTTTAATTAATCGAGAATGAACAAGAAAATTCTAAGTTCGAATCATATAATCATAATCCGTTCGGTTATGGATCTAATTAAATAATTATATGAAGAGGACTTGGTTGTAATTATTTTTAAGGGACCCATTTGAAAGAAAACAATGAAAAGAGATTGGTTTGTGAATTGAGATATTTTTTGAAGTGATGTTTATCACTTTGCCGAATGAAAGGAAGAAGTGAAATTTTATCTTAAGTGATGTATATCACTTGATTGGCCAAACCACACCAGCCCACGTGAGAAAAAAAAAAGGAAAGGAAAAGAAGAGAAAAGAGAAAGAAAGGAAGAGAAAGAAAGAAAGAAAAGAGAAAAAGGAAGAAGAAGAGAGAGCGGCCGAGAGAGAGAAAGAGAAACCGAGAGGGTGATGGCTGAGCGAAACCAAGAAGAAGGAAGAAATAAGAGGACGCTCGGCGGGAGAGCGAGGCGGAGAAACCGGGACCGAGCACCACCTCGCGCGCGCGGCCGACAAGGAGTGAGCGCCGCCGCGAGCACGCCGAGGGCACCGGCCGAGAGGAGATCGCCGGAAAAAGAGGGAGAGAAGGCCGGAGAAGATGCGAACCCCACCAATTTCGCCCTAGGTAAGAGAAATTTCTACCTCTAGGGTTCGATTTCTAGGGTTCGTTTTTGCGATTCGGGGGTTTTGTTTTTTAAGCGAATTTAATAGTTTAAGAGTTGATTCAATGATGATTCCTTTAGATTGAGATGGATTGTTCTTGATTTTGAGCGAGCTTGAGTTTGAATTTGTCTTGGCCGTGTGAAATGGTTCTGGCTGTGCGTGGTTTGGATGTGTTCATGTTGAATCTGAAGTTAATCTTGAATTGCTTGGTGATTTGTGCTCGTTAGGGATTTTATGATGATTTTTGGCTGATTGCTTTGGTTTTGTTTTGGCTGAAATGAGTTGTGAGTGAATGTTTGGTTGGTATGATATGACATGGTTTGTTGGCCGTGGGTTAAGGATGAGAATCTGAGAATGGATGTATGTTATTTAGCTTGTAAATGAAATTGGTTTCAGATTTGATGTTATTGTTCAGACTCGTTAATATGGTCGTTAAGCGTTGCCTTGTTATGAGTTCTTGTCGAGGGTGAGGATCGGTATTAGGTGGGCTGAACAAGGCTCGGACCAGCGGCTCGGGACGACGAGGAGGCTATCCGAAGATTGGCGGAGGTGCTACGTGAGCGACGCGAGCAGCCTCGAGGGATGTTGTGAGGACCGAATAGAGTCCGTTAGAAGTTAGCGAGTCGAGAAATTTCCCGAGTCTCGACTCGAGCTAGGCGCGAGCCGTTAATTAATTTTATAAGTCATTTGATGTATTGAGAATCATAAATACTATTATGTTGTAGTGGCCAAGTCTTTTAATTTCCGAATTGAGTTAATAAGTGGTTAAGTATTTTAATTTTTAAATTGTTTCCGATTTGAGAAATATGTTATTAGTGTTAAACTCGTTGATGATTCAATCAAATTATTCAGTATCTTCATTTAATTTACGTTTCAAAACCGAGTTCGACTATAAGCTCGACTCTTTTAATTTTGAAAAAGAACATCAACGAGAAATATTTTATTTACGTAAGAAAATAGAAATAAAAGAAAGGTTCGACTACGAACCAAGGGTTTGATTATTTCGTAAATGTTTTATTAAATCGAACCCAAAATTATTTACGATATGGTTAGACATTTAAAATAAACGATTTAGTTTATTTTAAATGAAAAAGGTTTTATGTATTTATTTATGTTCTCAAATGTTATAACTTGTCAATAAAAAGAGACAAGTCAAATATATTTTCTAAAATACATTTGAGAAATGTTGTTTTGAGTTATTTTCGTATAACTTACGTACGCTATAGATTTTTAGTAGGAGTTTCTTTATACGTTCTTTTCTCTTTGAGTTCGACCATCGGGAACCTATTCTAAGCAGTGGGCTTTGCCCAGTCAGAAGAATAGGTGGTCGAATAGTGTAGAACATTCCTTAGCTTTTGTCTTCGTGTATTCTCTGTTTCTTGTGTTTGAGACACTCTGGGTAGCGTGACTAGGACGCTTTGGATACGTTCCTTGTGAGCTTTCTTTCCAGTAGAAGTATGTACGTTAGTGTATCGAGGGATGAGATACTAAGTACGCTCGACGTTCGATCTTTCTCTTCCATAGATAAGTTCAGATTGCTATAAGGATTAGCAACGAGCAGGAAGAGCTTACGTGGACTGGGTTATACGTGAAGTTAAGAAGAACCCTTTTCTTTGGAGGAGAAGATTTCAGGATTCGAGAAAATCATATCCAGGTAAGTGGAGTTTTAGGCACCTACAGTATCAAGAAATATTATATATATCTCTATATATATACATATATTGTACGTGCATTATTTTTATGTGCTTTCTAGTAAGCAAGATTAAGATAAGCCAAAAGATAAGTCACTATCAAGATTAAGGGCTTTAAGCCACTAACGAACTGGAAAACGGAATTAGTCTGGCTAACAAAAATGGCTAGAGGTACTAGGAACCCGAGCCTTTGTTACGTGTTTAGTTAGTTCCCCCAAGAGATCCAGTCCTAGTAAACTGGGTTATGAGAGACTGTTATTAAGACTCGTATTCAAAAGCGAGGATATTATGATAGGATCTTTGGGAGTCGCATCCTGAGATCTTATAAGTCACGAATTAATAAGCGTAAAGAATATATGTAAGATCGGGATTGAACCCGAACTAAACAGTCTCTCATGTTAGGTTAATTAAAGAGAAAACATGGAATGGTACCGCCTCCGACATATACCCCGTGTTGCAAGTTCGGCAACCTCTACAGTTATCTTTTGCGCAATTACAAGTACAAGGGAGAGTATTAGAATACTGGCAAAGGAAGGTTGAGGATCACCCCCAAATCATTTGGGAATACATGAAGGATGGGGTCATACGAAACTTCACCGCTCAAGGATGGAAGAAAAAATTGGAGAGAAGATGTTACCAGCAAATCTTGAGTTCGTGGAAGATGAAGGATGGGGAGACGGCAAAGGAGTACTACAACCGTTCCTCCGACATGTTCCATCGTTGTCCTTTTCATCTGGTTGATGATGAGGCTATTAGTGTTTACTGGAACGGGCTCTCCAAGTTTGAAAAACAACGAGGGAAGATTAACCTACGAAGATTTCTTGAGGCACATGAAGCACTACATGGAGCTGGTCGATGACGACGACTTTCCACTAGGGAACGATACTAGTATGGACCATGTCGAGTCTGAACCAGAGGAGGACCCTTCTGAAGATGATCCAGGCGAGGATTAAATTCTTCTTTCCCTAAAGGTTGAAATACCTTTTATACTCTTGTTATGGTTTTGGTTTTGCTTTAGTTTGAGTGATATGCTCGAATTGGTTTGCGTGTTATATTTATATTTATTTTATGGGAAATGCACTCCTCTTAAAGAGTTTTACAAAGTTTTATGTATGGAGTATGTATGTGTTTTTTTTTCGTTTCATAATCGATCCTTTCTTCTAGTAGCCAAAAACCCTAATCATGATTATGTCTTCAAGATTTTAGATGGAAAATGTCCCTGCTGCTCGTGGATGGGGTAGAGGAAGGGCACGAGGCCGAGGAAGAGGAAGAGGCAGAGTTGCCACTGAGGTTCCTAATCAAGGTGCCCCTCAGGCTGCCCCATTCCCGATCACCAAGAACCTGAATATCCTCATGGCCCTGCCCCTGCTGCTCAGCTAGCTGGCCAACCTGATCTGGCAGTTCTAGTTACCACCTTACTACATCGCATCGAAGCTCAAGAAGCTGAGAAACACGATTTAAAGAACCAGCTTCATCAGGAAAATGAAGAGGTCGAAGAAGGGGAACAACCGCCACCGCCACCCTATGTTCCCATGCATGCGGCAGCATAAGCTGTTTCTCAGGTACCTCAAATGGGTCAAGTCAATGTTGATGTTGACCTATTCGAGAGGTTCAGGAGGATGAGGGCTACAGAATTCGAAGGATCGATCGACCCATTAGTAGCTGATGAATGGGTATCGGAGATCAAGCTGATCTTCAACTTCATGAACATAACCGAGCAAGAGTAGGTCATATGTGCCTCATTTGTCATGAAGAAAGACGTGCGTTACTGGTGGGAAACAGTGGCAAGAAGGAGGGATGTGCGAACTATAACTTGGGATGACTTTTTGGAAGAGTTCACCAAGAAGTATTTCAACATGAGGGCAATGAATGTTCAACACAAGGAGTTTGCGGAGCTGAAACAAGGTTCGATGACCGTGACTGAGGCGATTAGTAAGTTCAACCAATTGGCGAGACTGAAATTGGTACGACTACTCTAGGGGCACCCCGAATAAAATATGATAAGATTTATGATACGAAAGAACATGACACTGTTAGAATTTAAAACACTAATAACCGGATCATGCATCGCATTACTCATCTTTTTGTGAGTCATAGTTATTCTCGCTGAGCGTCAGCTCGTATTATGTGTTTTCGTCTGTATTGTAGGTAAGCAACAAATGAACAAGTGAGGAATGTGGATCAGCGGCGTTCGATAGCTAAGGGTTGGGTTGTGGTTCCGCTCTCTTATTTAAAAGATTTCCGCTACGAAAATTTGAGATTTTTATGCTTAAGATTTCCGACTTTAATTAGTTTTGCAAAACTGAAGTTGAATTTTTTTACTGTTTTATTTCCGTTGAATATTCCAACCATCTACTTTAGTTTGGAATTCCAAATTAAGTATTTCTCTTATTTTCATCAAATGTTTTTGTAAGATTTCAAATGTTGGTTATTTTCAAAGTTGTTTTATTTTAAAATCTAAACTTTATAAATAAATATAATGATGTTTAAAAAAAATTATCCACTATTTGTTTTTTCTAAGTAAAAGAATTAAACTTAGTATGACGGTCCGGAAATCCGGGTCGTCACATACCACCTCTGTAATTACAACAAGTGATATTAGAGTGATTGTTAGTGTCTGATATCCTATGTGTGTTTCACCAACAATTGGTATTGGAGTGATTGTTCGTGTCCGATACCACTCGTGAGTTCCCAACAAGTGGTATCAGAGCGATTGTTCATGTCTAATACCATATTTGTTTCTCCAGCAGTAGGTACCACCGACAACAGTTCTTTATGGTTTAGGTACTCTGTAGCACTCAGAGTACACACCGATGCTATTTACAGGAGAATGACTCAGGATAAACCCTGAAAGAAATATCATTTCCCTTTTATGCTCGTTAGTGTTTTAAGTTGAAGACTCGGGACGTAACTCCCGGTACTTCTACCCTTGATTCGAATTCGAGAGTTAATCACTGTTCTCTTGTCTCCCCCGTTCTAACGGGTCAACGCAGAACTTAAGGGATGATTATATCACATATAGTAGAGGCTGGGTTACACAAATCTATGTTTGAACTTATCGGGCGAACCCGAGCTAAGTTTTCAAGAAAACCTGTCGAAGCCTTATTCTTTGAGATTCTTCATTTTTTAAGGATTCCACCTACTCTTGTTTACTGACACGTAAAATGCATGTAAACAGGGTTATTCCCTTGGTAAGTAGTTGACTTAGGTCTCCGCACTTACCGAATAGTTCGTCGGAAAACTTGTTGCTTGAGGAGTTCCTTCGCTTTGCACGCTGCTCGAGACTTTTGGCATTTCCTGAAGCGTCGAGAGAACTAGAATCAAAAGTTGAAACTTCGTTAGTTATTTGATTAAAAAATGTTGAAGAGATTAAGGCCTTGTCGGGATTCGTTGCGAGTCGGTTCGGGGTTCGAGAATTTAATTTACTTATTTCCCGGTTTTTCGGAAATTAAACTTATTTAAGACTTGTACGTATTCGTACGGAAGAAATAGTACGAAATAAAATCCAATAATTATTTTTAACGAGTCTCAAATAAATAATTAATCCGAAATCATACAAACCGAGAATTCTAAAATAATTAACTGAAATTAAATTCCCGAACATCTTTTAATTACATAATTCACAATTATTTAACATAATATCCAAATCATTAGATCTACGATCTAACTCAAAGTCTAACGCTACAAAGCGATTAAGATGACTCAGGAGTGAGATCGACATCCACTCTTTCAGAATTCTTTAACTTCCGGCTTCGATGTGTTCGGTTACGCCGTCTCTTGCTCGTCCCGACTCTATCTGTGAACAAGCTTCAAAATTCAGATAACAAGCATCGAGTCAATTTATAATCCCAAACTAATACTCGAACCTTAAAATCCAATTTCTCGATCCTCCATTGAGACCCGAGTGATTTCCAAGACTCCGAAAAAACCAAACCAATTATCAATCAAACCAAGAAGTTTCACACCGAAATCAAACAGCCAAATATCAAACATTAATTCCTCAAATCACAAAACCATATCAAACCAATTTAAACCTAATTCTCAAATCAATCGAAAACACAACGTAACGTAACATAACGAAATTTCTCAAATTCGGTTAGTTTAAACACACGTCGACCGAGTTTTGAACGAAAATGAATGACTAGCTCATAGTCGACCGAATTTCACCCGTAACACGAGCGACTCCAAAACAATTCAACCATAATGACCATATTAACAATCGGCCAAAACACCAACACAAGCAATTATCAGCTAAGCAAAACCAACAAAACAGCCTTGGCCAACCATCCAAGCAACAAACCACAAATCACGAAAATTCTGAATCATCATCGAATACAAAGCGAACCAAAATTTTCTGACTCACTCATCAACAACATCAACAATAACATATCACAGATACTCATATCATCCGCAACTCATTTTCAGAATTTCAAACTTAACAATACACGGCCAACCACAATTTCACACGGCCACACCAAATTTCAAACTCAAACGTCCAAAAATCCAAAAAACAACCAAAATCAAACACAATTTCGAGCACATAATCAAACCAGGAAACATCAACAAATCTCAGAATCATCAAATCCCCAAATTTCATACTTAAACCCTAATTTCACATTTTCGGCAAAATCACATCATAATCACCAAATGAAGCAATTAAACACTCAATCACCATTACCCAATACTTATTTCAAAGCTTCAAACTCAAATCCAACCTCAATTTGAAGATTCACGCTCGGAATAAAAAAAGAACCTTAATCTTGAACAATGAACCCTAATTTTCGGATTTCAAATTTGGGAAGAAGAAATTTCTTCCCTAATTTGGTGATATCACTATTCTCCGGTGCTCCTCTTCTCTATTTTCGGCGATTATCCTCGATCCGGTGTCCTCGAGGGCTCACGACGGTCGTTTCTCCTCGATCGGAGTGCGTGCGGTGTGGCTGGGTCGCGCCAGAGTGCTGAGCGAGGAAGAAGAAGAAGACTGAAGAAGAAGATGAAGATGACGGAGGTGATGGTGGTTGTGGCTGAAGTTGTCGTCGTTGTTGTTTTTGTTGAAATTTCTTTTTTTTTTTCTGTTGGTTCGTTTGTGTTGCAGGTTCGCATGGAGAAGGAGATAGGAAGAGGAAAGAAGCTGGAAGAAAAAAGTGAGTCGAGAGAGAAATAATTTTTGTATTTATAGGAACAAATTCCCATAATTACTCGTTTAAATCCTTTTTTTTCTGATCATCTCAAACCGATCCCACTTTCAAAATTCCTTTCAAATGGGTCATGAATATTGTTACAATTATATCCTTCATCACATAATTAAATCCGTAACCGAACGAATTTTAATTATATGATTAAACGGAGAATTTTTCTCGTTTGTTCTCGATTAATTTAAATATATTTAAAGTTTCTCAGAAATAATTCTCGTTCTTGAGAATTTATTTCTTAAATTAAATTCCGGAATATTTCTTTGGAAAATAATTTATTATTCCAGATGAACTCGATTAATCCTTTATTTATTTTGAGATTTTCCATCACCTTAAAATATTTTAAATTAGTTCGATAAACGTATATGAACATGATTCACTCAAGAGTTTAATTGTAACAACGGAAGCTAGTTTATTAAACTTGAATTTACAAGTCGAGTGATTCAAAAGTTTATCCTTTACAGGAAGATCCCAATAGACATGGCCGAGCTAGTGACGAGAGCCAAGACTTACATGGGAATAGAAGAGAAGTGACGACCTCCCCGAGTTGCGAAATAAGAGAAACAAAGTTAGTCAGGCCTCTAATGGCCTTCCTCCCTCAAGGTCGAGACAACCCCTCATCGATGACTTTCGAAGACAATCATTCACTGCGCTTAACACAACACCTGACCGGATCCTGACCCTACATAGGGACAATTTAGGATCACCGGCCCCGCTAAAAGAGATCCCGTGGTGCGGGATAGAAGCAAATATTGTGAGTACCACTAGGATCACGGACATGTGAATTCCAGTGCTATCAACTCAGGCGGCAAATCGAAACTCTGATTCAGGACGAGAAGCTTAAAGACTTTTTCATGCACATCGCCGGGGTGATAACCCCGACTGAGCGTCCATTCCATCAGAGGAAGGGAAAAGGGTTGGCCGCGATAGTGGCCCCCGGAGTGAAGACAACTCGGGGGGCCCGGGCATGAAAATTATCAAGACAATCATAGGAGGAACGAAATACGGCGATTCCCGCAATCAACAAAAAAGTACCTAAGGGCCGTCTCTCATGGGAAAATCGCCCGTAGCATAAACCTCACCTACGTGGAACCACCACCCATGTCGTTCGAGTCGATCCACTTCATCGAACTCGAGGCCAAGCGAGTATTGCACCCACATAACGACGCAATAGTTGTAACGACGATAGTCGCGAACAACCTCGTTCGACAAATCCTAATAGACAACAGTAGCATGGTGGACATCATTTTCAAGTCAGCCTTGGAGTGCATGAAGCTCGGCGAAGGGAGGCTAACGCATGTCAAGACCCCCCTCTATGGTTTCTCCGGGGAGAGGGTCTGGATTGAAGGATTTATCGACTCGTCGATAACTTTTGGCGCGCGGGGCGACATCGAGGTCACTCACGTTGTGACTTTTCTCGTCGTCGACGAGCCCGCGGCCTACAACATGATTATTGACCGACCATGATGAAATTCCCAACTAAAAAGGGAATAGCCTACATGATAGGAGATCAGGTCATGGCAAGAACATGCTATGTGCGGGCCATGGACAGAAAGACGACTAAGGAGGAGGAAGAAGATTAGATGGTGAGCACAGTCCACCAACTCGGAGACGAGCTCCCACCAATGGCGGCCACGACCAACTCCAACACATTTTTTCGCCGTGGAATCCCGCCTGACATTGAGAACCTACTCAACTTTGTAATCGCTTTATTCCAATATTTTAAGTTCATTTTTCCCAAAGGTCAAGTGCCGAGACAATTTGTTACAACCTTCCTATTACAATGGAAAGTTGTTCATCTCCTTTGGCCTATTATTGTGTATCTCATGTATAATAGTTTCCAGGTTTTTTTCTCACAAACCCAAGAAACTCGGGGGGCTAAAGGGAACAAACAATGCTCTACGACGACGACCTAAAAAAATAAAAACACATCGAAACATCGAGAAAACACACCGTTTAGGGGTCGATGGTCAGGCCAGAGGTCCCAAGGACCAACAATCTTCTTCCACAAGTCGACTAACAAGCCTTCGTGTCGACCGGATATCCTCGAGTAGAGTCTCCCGTCCGCGAGTCGACTGTCAAGTCCTCATATCGACCCGATATAACTCCTAGAGTGGAGTTTACTCCTCGAGTCGAGTCTCTCGTCCGCGAGTCGACTTCAAATTCTCGTGTCGAGCCGATATAACTCCTCGAGAGGAGTTTACTTCTTCAGTCGAGTCTCAAGTCCACGAGTTGATTGTCAAGTCCTTGTGTCAATCTGATATAACTCCTCGAGTGGAGTTTACTCCTCGAGTCGAGTCTCTCGTCCATGAGTCGAATGTCTAGTCCTCGTGTCGACCCGATATAACTCCTCAAGTGGAGTTTACTTCTTGAGTCGAGTCTCAAGTTTGCGAGTCGACTGTCAAGTCAACATGTTGACCTGTTATAACTCCTCAAGCGGAGTTCAACTCCTCGAGTCGAGTCTCAAGTGCACGAGTTCACACTTCAGTCCTCGTGTTGACTCTACACACGTCTTCAAGTTGATTTCGACATCCTCGAGGTTACACCATGAAAGATTCCTCGAGTTGACGTTCAACTCCTTGAGTCGACTCTCTAGTCCGCGAGTTGACTGATGATAAGTCCTCGTGAAAACTTCAAGTAAGATTCGTCGAGTCGACACTCAACTCTTCGAGTCGAGTTTCAAGTCCACGAGTTGACACACTAGTCCTCGTGTTGACTCTAGGCACGTCCTCGACTAGATTTTGACCTCCTCGAGTAGACTCCAAGGAAGACTCATGGAGTGGTCTCGCATGTCCTCAACTCGAGTTCCGAGTCCATGATTCGACTGACAAGTCATCGTGTCGAATCTACGTAACTGAATCTACGTAACTCCTCGAGTCGAGTCCCAAGTCTGCGAGTCGAGTAACAAGTCCTCGTGTCGAATCCACATAACTCCTCCAGTCGAGTTTCGAGTCCACGAGTCGATGACAAGTCCTCGTGTCAAATCTACATAACTCCTCGAGTGGAGTTGGTTCCTCGAGTTGAGTCTCACACCCACAAGTCGACTAAGAAGTCCTCATGGCAGCCCAACGAGACTCATCACGACGAGTCATTTCTCCTCAAGCCGAGTCTTGGGTTCACGGGTACACCCTCGAATCCTCGCAGCTGGACCCAAGTCAAGAAGCTGATTCTCATGTTCTCCTACAAGCAACCAAAAACCGTCCCTAGCGACGTACTTAAGTCGCCCCTAATGGCGTGCCGAAAGTTGCTCCGCGACGATCTCGCTTAAAGCAAGACAGTTCAATTGAGTCCCCACACATGACATGCGCGCCAAGCCGTAATTCTCACAAGGATACAAGACTCAACCCAAAGGAAACAACCCAGAAACGCGACCTGCACACTAAGGTGCCACGCTCACCGGGGATCAAGTCCACAAATGGCTCGACCCTGTGTACGGTGCGCGCACCAAGTCACCGCGTCCATGGGGATGAGTATCGCGCTCGCTGCTCGATAAAGCGAGTCGTAAGCCAAAAGGCCATCCACGACGCCGGGTTCAAGGTCTGCGTCCACAGGGCGAATAACCGGTTTGGCCGGCCGGCCACGGGAAACCAAGTCCTCATAAGGCTACGTCTGACCCCACCTATCATATGACATGCTCACCCAAGGGTGCCGCGCTCATAGGGTGGCCGGTCGCGCTCACTGCCCGATAAAGCGAGTCATAAGCCGAAAAGCCATCGACGATGCCGGGTTCAAGGCTTGCGTCTGCAGGGCGAATAACCAGTTCAGCCAGCCATCCACGGGAATCGAAGACGCCCATGAGGTGCACTTAAGACGCCATTGAGGTGCAATGAAGACGTCAACGAGTCGCACCTAAGATGCCCATGATGCGCATCGAAGACGCCCATGAGGCGCACCAAAGACGCCCATGAGGCGCACCAAAGACGCCCACAAGGCGCAACGAAGATGTCCACGAGTTGCACCTAAGATGCCCATAAGGCGCATCGAAGACACCCATGAGGCGCACCAAAGACGCCCACAAGGCGCACGAAAGATGCCCTTAACGGTGCACGAAAGATGCCCATAAGGCGCATCGAAGACGCCTACGAGGCGCGTATAAGATGCCCACGCGGTGCCAAAAGATTGTTGGAATAGATCTACTGTTAAGAAAAGATTTATCGCTTCTAACAAACGGCGGAATATAAAATTTCTTTAAAACTCGTAAAATGATTTTACAACCTAGACAAAGCGCATGAACATATAATTTAAAATTTCCAAACTACATTTAGTTTTTACTCGGTACCAACCTCGAATGAAGCTTGAACGTTGAGAAGCCTTAGGAAGGTTGAAACGTTCATCTCCCCACGCAGCTTGCCTCTCCCACTAGTCTTCTTGAACCTGTGAGCAACCACAAAAGTTTCTACAACTAGAGTCTTAAGAGAATGGTTGGATTTAGTGTGTAGGCACTTTTAAATACGATGACTAAAGAACACGTCTTTGAGCCAAAGAGCTTGTTGTCGCAGTTTTTCGGACAACGATTTAGGAGTCGTAGACGGTTAGACCCAAGGCCGGACCAAGTGGTCTCGTCTCGACTCGAGCGTGTCGGGCTTGGTATCCCAAGCCGCCCCTTAGCTGTAGATGATCTCTATCTCGTCCAAGCACCTGAAACGTGAACAGAAAGGTGTGAACTACAAAGGGGAAACAGAGGGGTTGCCTCTGTTTACCTCTCCGACGCTCAACATTAGTAGGATTGAGGTGGTTTGTAGAGGGTTTAGTGTTTAGAGGTCGAGACTTGAGAGAAACGAGCGCGGTACGAGTTCGACAGCGTTTCAGTACTCAAATTCGGATTACCTGGACCAAGGGAGGTACCTCGGTATTTATAGGCGACCAAGGAGCGTCGTGGACAGCCCCTTGGCCGAGAGACGCCTCTGACCCGGCCATGGACGGCTCTGACCCGGCCATGGCCGGCTCTGACTCGGCCGTGGAGGCCATGGCCGGCTCTGACCCGGCCATGGCCGGCTCTGACTCGGCCGTGGGGCCATGGCCGGCTCTGACCCGGCCATGGCCGGCTCTGACTCGGCCGTGGAGGCCATGGCCGGCTCTGACCCGGCCATGGCCGGCTCTGACTCGGCCGTGGAGGCCATGGCCGGCTCTGACCCGGCCATGGCCGGCTCTGACTCGGCCGTGGAGGCCATGGCCGGCTCTGACCCGGCCATGGCCGGCTCTGACTCGGCCGTGGAGGCCATGGCCGGCTCTGACTCGGCCATGGCCGGCCTTGAGGTGGCCGTGCGCCGGGAACGGCTCGGGTAAGCCGTCAAATGATGTCGTTGCCGTACCGGGCCGGGACGGACCGGTAACATTAGCCCCCCGAGTTTATTATCGAGTGTAACTCGTGTGATAAACTCGAAGCCTCCGTCGTCGTTGGCCCACCGGAATAGCCCATCGCCAAGAGGTATGTCCCGGCGCCCTTTAATATTATTATTATATTTTTTGTCGGTCATTCTCGTCTCGTTATTCGCGCCCATGGACCCCATCGACCGCCTATCGGGGTGTGGGACCATTGAAGACGATTTGTTTCATTTGTTCGGGGATCAACACGTGGATTTGGAAACTTTTTGGACTCAATTTTCATCTCTCCCGAGCGTTGCTAACGCGCCTCACTCATCGAGCACGAGCAGCGTCGTCACGATGGCCGGGGAAGACCTTGCCTTGGTCGAAGCGTGGTTGACCGGTGATGGAGGGGGCGCTCGGGCCGGAGACGGCCAGCGCCGGCAGGTGGACGCCGGAGACGATGTGCGCGCCGGAGGAGGCGGCCGGGCTCAAGGCGGCACCGGCGGCCCAGGAGACGTCGAGGAAGACCCGCTCGGGTCGGGGGGCAGCGCCTTGGCGCTCACCGGCAGTCTGGGTGGCATGCGCGCGCCGGAGGCAGCCGCGCCTGGAGCGGCCGACGCTGGAAAGGGCGCGCCGGAGGAGGTCGGCCGCGGGAATGGCGCCTCGGCCACGGGAGGCACGGCCTGGGCCGACCCCGACCTCGAGGGAGCCCTCACCCGGCCGGGCCAGGCCGTCGGGACGCCCGCCTGTCGCGTTGGCGGGGGGAGCCGCGCACGGCGAAACCAGCGCCGGGGGGGGGGGGGGGGGGGGGCGTCGGCCGGCGTCGGCGCCTTCTGTGCCGGTCCCGACGTAGGGGAGGTCGCCGGGTGCCCTGGAGACCACGCCCAGGAGGAGAGCCCCCCGAGCCCAGCTGCGCCGGCGAGGGAGGGCGCTGCCGGGGAATCGCCTGCGCCGGGGGACGCCGCCCGTGGAGGCGCCAGCGTTGGGCAGGAGGCGGCCCGGCCTGGCAACGCCGGGCAGGAGGTGGCGGCTCGCCTGGCCCCTGGGGAAACCCTAGGCCCGAATGGGCCGGGCTTGTGTGGTGAAGACCCAGCCGGCTGGGAATTGGGCCGGGCCGGCAGGTCAGGCGCGCGGGAAGAGGACCCGGCCGGGCAGGGTCCGGATTGGGCCGGTGGGCCATGCGCGCGCGAGGGAGACCCGACCAGCCGGGGCCTGGGCCGGTCTGCCGGGCCGGGTGCACACGGGGCGAGCGCTGGGGCGCCCGGGCAGGGCCCACGGGCCGAAGGCTTGGCCAGCCGGGAATCGGGCCGGGCCGACGGGCCAGGTGCATGCATCGGGAGCGTCGGGCCGCTCGCGCCGGGCCCGCGCATGGAGGAGCCACCCAGCCAAGAGACGGGCTGGGTCCTCGGGCTGCACGCGTACGCCGGGGGGAACACGGCCGGCCGGGAGCCGGGCCGGCCCGACGACGATGGACCGACCGGGCGACGATCGGGTGCGCCTTCGAGCGAGCACGCCGGGGCCGAGGGGAGCCAGCCGGCTTGTGAGGGCGGCCATGACGAGGCCCCACCTTGTACAAGCGCGGGCCGCGACGCCGATCGTTCGAGTGACTCGCCCAACCACCACGACGCACCTGCCGCGTCGCTTTCCTCGACCGTGCGGGAAGAAACGCGAGCCTCGGCCTTCCCGGTTGGAGAGTCGGCCATACGGGGCGAGCTCGATTGCTCGGGCATCGACGTCCCGAGCTCGCTCTCGATCATCAACTTCACGAGTCTAAGAAGGCGTTACAGTATCCCAGAGTGCGTGTCGATCCTGAGGCCATTACCCGACGACCTTCCTACTCGCCCGCGCAAGGGGTACGCAGCGGTCCACGAGGCGAGTCTCCGCGGAGGACTAAGACTTCCCTTTCAGCCGGTCATCCAAGAATTGTTGGTTCGCTTAAGGGTGCACGCTTCGCAGATGTCCCCGTCCTTCTATCGGGTGGTCGCGGCGTGCCACATGATGTTTTTTCGGGCGAAGAAGAGGGCCATCACTGCCGACGATATTCAGAACCTCATGATGGTGCGAGGGGTGCCCGGGAAGCCTGGCTTCTACCTGGCGTCGCACCGCAAGCGCCTCGCCATTCTCACCAAGGTGAACTCGAAGCATAGATACCCTTGGGTGTGGGTGTCCGAATCGTCTTTCGGGGTCGCGCCCCTCGTCTTCGGTCCTGTGGCCGACTTTCCACCCATGGGTGACATCGAAGGATCCGAGCTCGACGCGGTGATCAGAGCGGTTCCAGAATCGAGGCGGCAGGGAACGCTCTTCGAGTCCCCAGACCTAATGGCGAGGACGGGGTGGTTCGTGCCTAGTGACGATGCTCCTTTGTGCCCCGACCTCGACGCGGGGGTCCCGGAGGATCCCGAGTCCGAGGCGGGGGGGTCGTCAGCTCCCTCCCCCGACGCGGGGGGTACTGGCCACACATATACTTTCGTGTTATTGTTGTTTCCCATTATTTGTGCTTGTCGTTATGTTTTAACTGACAAACGCTCTCCTCTCCTTTGCAGGTACCATGGCTCGACGTCATCGACCGCGCGCGCAAATGCCGAGAGCGATGCCCGCTGACGACGCTACGATCGCGGCTCGCCCCCCAGCCGAGGCCCGTCGCGGGGGGTCACCATCGCGAGCGAGGAACGAGGCGATCTCTTCCAACAAGCGGCCATCATCGTCGGCTTCTCTCGGGTCACCGTCCGGTCATAAACGCGCTCACACGTCGACGGTGTCAGACAGTTTGGACTCCATGCTCTTAGCGGAGGCGGCAGAGTTGAGAGACCAGTGCTCCCGGGGAATCCTTGAGACCTCCTTGCGGGATTTCAAGGGCCTGCTGACAACGAGCGATCTCGAGCACTTCCAGAACGGGATCGGCGACGCCCGAAAGGTATGACTCGTTTTCATGTGTTATGTATCGTTGTCGCGCTTATTGTGACTATACGTATTTCCCTCGTTCCCACAGATGCTCGCACGCCAAGAGCGGAGCGATCGCATTCTCCGAGACATGCTACGACGCATGCAGATCATGGAGAAGGAGAAGGCGAGCATGACGGCTGCGCACGCTGCCGCCCTAGCGGAGGTTCGAACCGCCCAAGAGTTTGCGACGCTGGAGAAGGAGCTGGAACGAGCTCGCGGAGAATCGGCCGCCGAGAAAGTGCTTCGTGAGAAGGCGGAGCAAGCAGCTGACACCTTTCTGGGGGAAACGAAGAAACTCCAGGCGGCACTCTCGAGCCGGGATGCGGAGCTGAGCATCGTCCATGCTCGGCTATCGGCGAGCGAGATTGCTCGAGTCAAGGTGGAGAGGGAGAGGGACACCTTGCGGGCGGAGATGCAAACGCTCGCCGAGGAGAAAGAAGATGCCGTGCGATCCAAGACGGACTTGGAGGACGACTGGGACTTGACGTTGGAGGCGGCCCGATACGAAGCGGCGAGGCGAGTCCGAGACGCGACCGCGAAGGAGAATGCGTCCCGCGGGACTACATTTTCCTTCTTTAACGCCATGTTCCCTCCTTACGATGACGAGCCGCCGGAGGACGACTTGCATCCACAGGTCCCCGCCGAGGCTGCTCAGTCGACGACCCACCAGCCTGGCGGAGAAGCCGTTGGCGGGTTTGGCGCCCCTGACCCCGAAGGAGATGAAGAGCAAGTCGACTTTGGCTCGGACTAGTTGGGTTTTCCTTGGTTTTTCGCGCACTTGTTTAGCGCTCGCTTTATGCTTTCTTTCGGATCATTGTTATGTTTGCGTCGTACTCTCGTACTTTCCTTGTTGGGTTGTTTACACAATATCGTTTTGCTTTGATTGAAGCTTTCTTTTCATCGTGCGTCTTATTTTCTCGACTTGCTATGCTTAGTGTAATCGATTTGCGAAATTTGAATAGTGCGTGTCTTACGAGCCCGGCTTACTATGCTTAGCGTAACCGGTTGGAACGGCTTACTGCCGTATTTGCCGGCGAAGTTTCCCGCGGACGCAGGCTAGACCAGTTTCATCCGGCGGGTGCGATTTCCGGCCATCCATTTGCGACTCGCTGCCTATCGGCGCGCGCGAGCTGGGTGGCCGTCGCGCTCATCCTCCGGCGAGTACGCTACCTATCGGCGTGCGTATCGGGATGGGTTTGCAGCTCCCAGTGAGCGTGGTACTCGTTGGTACGCGTGTCATGTTTTGGGTTTTGACTGCCGAGATCGACAATCCGGTGCGCGGACGTGATCCATCGATGACTTGCCGCCTATCGGTGCGCAAGGTGCATCGGTGCACGAGAGGGTCGCAGCAAAAGACGCGCGAGGCCGGAGGTCCGGTGCGCGGATCCAACTCATCGACGTTTCGCTATCTCTCGGCATACGGCCTCAACCCGTGCGAGAGCGTCGCACGAGGAGGGTACGAAGTCGGAGGTCCGGAGCGCGGATCCGATTTATGGGTGTTTTGTTACCGTTTGGCGCGTGGAAAGTAGAGTAAGCGAGCTTGTTGCCCTCGCCTTATCCTCCTTAGCCCCCCGAGTTTCTTGGGTGCTCGTAGAGGAGGCTAGAAACTAAGATACCAAGTGTTTTGAAGTGAAATGTAATTTATTAAATTATCGAAATGGTTCAAAAATTACATCCCAGGCCTTTGGCCAAACTTGAAATTTAAAACTGACTTTGCTAAAATCGAAAGTTACATGAGAACAACAAAGCGTAAAAAAGGACGAGTGAACATCTATTGATAATATTGCCGGAGGTGCTCCGCATTCCACGGGTGTGTGAACACGAGTCCTTCCATGTTCTCGAGCTCGTATGTGCCATTGTGGATGGCTCGGCGCACACGGTACGAGCCTTCCCAGGTGGGGCCTAGAACTCCCGCACCTTGCACTTTGGTGTTTTGGAACACCCTTCGAAGAACGAGGCTCCCGTCGGCGAACTTTCGCAGCTTGATCTTCGAGTTGTAATACTTCTCGACCTTCCTCTTCTGCGCAGCAAGCCGGGTAAGTGCGTCCGCCCTCCTTTCGTCTATGAGGTCTAGCTCGAGCCTGATCGCGTCATCGTTGGCGGCTTCGTCGTACTCCTCGATGCGCAAGGTTGGCAACTTGATCTCGACGGGTACCACAGCCTCGACGCCGAACGCGAGAGCGAAAGGGGTTTCGCCGGTCGCGTTTCGGGCGGTGGTGCGGTATGCCCATAAGACCATGGGGAGCTCGTCGGCCCAAGCCCCCTTTCTTGCCTCCAGCTTCTTCTTCAGGTTCTCCTTGATCGTCTTATTCACCGCCTCGACCTGACCGTTGGCTTGGGGATGGCGGGGAGAGGAGAAAGTCTTGCTAATGCCAAGCTGTTCGCACATTTCTCGGAGGCGCGCATTGTCGAATTGTTTTCCGTTGTCGGTTACAATTGACGCAGGGATCCCGAAGCGGCAGATGATGTTTCTCCAAATGAAGCTTGTCGTGTTCGCCTCGGTGATCTTTGCTAGCGGCTCAGCCTCTACCCACTTCGTGAAGTAATCGATAGCCACGATCGCGTGCTTGTATTGTCTCGGGGCCGTAGGTAGCTCGCCGATGAGGTCGATTCCCCACTTCGCGAAGGGTCGCGGCACGATAATCGGACACAAAGGGGCCGGTGCTTGGCGCGGAATGTGGGCAAACCTTTGGCACTTGTCACACTTCTTGGCCCACTCGTGGGAGTCCTTTTTCAAGGTCGGCCAGAAATATCCAAGTCTTAGCAACTTCAATGCCAAAGATTGCCCGGCGGCGTGGTTACCGCACACCCCCTCGTGCACCTCGTGGAGTGCTTTCCTCGCCTCCACCTCGGTCAGGCAACGGAGAAGGGGCATGGAGTAGCCTCTCTTGAACAAACTATCCTCCCTCATCGTGTACTTTGGGGCTAGGTTTCTCAGCTTTCTAGCTTCTTCTTTATCCTCGGGGACGACTCCTCGTTTAAGGAATTCCACGAGCGGGGTCATCCATGAGGGAGGCGGAGTCTCGTCAATGACCCCTACGTCGCCTCTCGAGACGTAGGGTCGGGTCAACACTTCGATTGGGACGCTGCCCTCGCCCTCCTCGTCTATCCCAGACGCGAGGCGAGCTAGGGCGTCGGCGTCAACGTTCTCCTCTCGAGGAACCTGGACGATCTCGAACCATGACAGGGCCTCCAAGTTCTTCTGGGTCTTGGACAAGTAGGCGATCATGTGTGGCTCCTTTGCGGCGTAGTCGCCCTTAACCTGATTCACGATCAATTGCGAGTCGCAATGGATGCGCAGGTTTTGGGCGCCCAACTTGTTCGCTAGCTCCAAGCCAACAATTAGAGCCTCGTACTCTGCCTCGTTGTTGGAAGCCTTGAACTCGAACCGCAGGGCGTACCTCAGCTTTTCCCTATCGGGATTTGTGAGCACAACGCCGGCGCCAGCCCCCCGGGCGTTTGACGCGCCATCCACGTGCAAGTCCCAGACCGGCCCTATCGGGTCGTTGGTTCTCTTCCTTGACGACTCGCTATGGTCGTCCTCCTTGTCTTCCGTGGTCTTACTTCTTTCGTCGCCCTCGTTGGTTGGGGGCGCGCTTGTGAACTCGGCGAGGGCCTGACCCTTAATGGCGGTTCTCGGTTGGAACTCGACCCCGTATTCGCCCAGCTCTTGGGACCATATCGCCATTCGAGAGGAGGTCCCTTTTTGAAGGGCCTTCTCGATGGGATGCCCCGAGCGGACCACGATGGGGTGCGCCTGGAAGTAGGGCCGGAGCTTTCTCGCGCTCATGACGAGGGCGAGGGACAGTCTCTCGATCTCGGGGTATCGGGTTTCGGCGTCAAGGAGCGCCTTGTTGACGTAGTAGACCGGCCATTGTACTTTGTCCTCTTCGCGTATGAGGACCGCGCTCACGGCCCTATCGGAAACCGCGAGGTAGAGGTACAGGGTTTCGCCGTTCTTTGGCTTCGCGAGGAACGGGGGGGAGGTGAAATAGGCTTTCATATCTCGGAATGCTTCCTCGCACTCCTCCGTCCATACGAACCCGTCGGTCTTTTTCAGTGCCTTGAAGAACGGTTGGCACCTATCAGTGGCTTTGGAAACGAATCGCGTCAGGGCGGCGATCCTTCCCGTCAAGCTTTGAACTTCTTTGACCTTTTGTGGCGACCTCATCTCTAAGATCGCCTTAATCTTCTCAGGATTGGCCTCGATCCCGCGGCGACTCACCATGTAGCCCAGAAATTTTCCAGACTCGACCCCGAAAGCGCACTTGTTGGGGTTAAGCTTCATCTTGTAGCGCCGCAGAATCGTGAACATTTCCCTAAGGTCTCGAACGTGGTCGCGGGCTTTGAGGCTTTTGACAAGCATGTCATCCACGTAGACCTCCATAGTCTTGCCAATTTGATTGGCGAACATGCGGTTCACCAACCTTTGATACGTTGCTCCCGCGTTTTTGAGGCCAAAGGGCATGACCTTGTAACAGTAGAGTCCGCGGTTTGTAACAAAGGTGGTCTTGATCTGATCCGGCTCATGCATGCGGATCTGGTTGTAGCCTGAATAGGCGTCCATGAAGCTCAGCAACTCGTGGCCCGCCGTGGCGTCCACGAGCTGCTCGATCCTCGGGAGAGGGAAGCTGTCTTTCGGGCAGGCTTTGTTGAGATCTTTGTAATCGATACAGATCCGCCACTTCCCGTTTGGCTTCTTGACCATCACCACGTTGGACACCCACTTGGGGTGCTCCGCCTCCCTGATGAAGTCGGCGGCGAGAAGTTTGTCAACTTCTTCACCAATGGCTTGGTACCTCTCCCCACTGAACGCCCGTCGCGGTTGAACGCGCTCGGCCACTCTCTTGTCGTCGTTGAGACGATGAACCATGATCTCGGGGTCGATCCCTGGCATGTCGGCGTGTGTCCACGCAAAGACATCTTTGTGCTCTCGGAGGAAAGCGGCGAGCTCGATTCGGGTCTCAGACGGGAGTTGGGCGCCTACCTTGACTACTTGGTCAGGTTTGGCGTCGTCCAACACGACGGGAACGAGGTCGTCCGGTGTCTCCACCTTTCGACGCTCGACTTCGTCCCTTTGGTCTAGCTCTCCGAAGGTGCCTCCTTCCTCTAACTTGCACGGGAATTTGTCTCCGAGTTGGAAGACGGTGCTCACCACCTTCCCTTTCCCTTTTCCGTCCACGCCCTGAATGTAGCACATCCTCGCCATGGATTGGTCTCCCAACATCACGGCGATCCCTTTATCGGTCGGGAACTTCATCATCAGGTGGTACGTGGACGTTATGGCCTTCAACCGATTGAGAGTCGGGCGGCCGACGATGATGTTGTAAGCCGAGGGCTGATCCACCACCAGGAACGACACGATGTGGGTAACCTCGAGCCCCCCCGGCGTACCGAAGGTAACCGGGAGGTCGATAGTTCCCTCCGTCATAACCCTCTCCCCAGAGAAGCCGAAGAGCGGGGTTGAGATCGGGGTCGGTCTTACCCCGGATAGCTTCATCCTGTCCAACGCAGATTTGAAGATTATGTCGGCGGAGCTCCCATTGTCGATCAGGATTCTCCGGACGAGGTTGTTGGCGACCGGGGCAGAGACGACTATCGCGTCGTTGTGTGGATGGAGAACTCGCGTTGCTTCTTGTCCGGTGAAGAACATGGACTCGAAGGGGGCCGGAGGAGGGACCTCGTACGTGTGGTTGATGTAGTGCGCTATTTTCCCTTGGGAAACTTCGCGCACGTACTTCTTCCTTTGCGTAGCCGAGTCTCCGAACTCCGGGCCACCCAAGATTGCACCCACGACGTGAAGTTGCGAGCTCTCCGGCTCTTCGGTTGTCGCGCGGTCCGTGACAGTCACCGTCGCCGGGCCTTTCTTCCCTTGCCGCGGGCGACCCCCGTGCGCCGCGGCCGTCCCGATAGTTCTCAGGACGTACTCTTTCAGCTTCCCATCTTGAATCAGGGCCTCAATCTGACGCTTGAGTTGATAACATTCGGATGTCAGGTGCCCGTGATCTTGATGGTAGTCACAGTACTTGCTTTGATCCCTCTTGGCGGGATCCTTCGTGAGCGGGGTTGGGCTCCCCAACTTGTCACGGTGCAGAGCCAGGATTTGCTCCGGCGGAGTGTTCAGAGGAGTGAATGGCGAGAACCTCCGGAAGCTGTCGACATGCGATGGCTTCGGCCCGGGGAGGGAACGGCCGTTAGGGGCCTGGCTTCCCTTATTCCTCCTCTTTCGGGGGTCGGGACGATCTTCATCTCGATCGTCGCGGCGGCGACTCCCCTGTCCTCCTGACTTTCGGCCATCTCGGCCATCGAGATAGTCCTCGACTCCCATGTATGTGCGAGCTCTTGTCATCAGCTCCGCCATGTCACGCGGGACTTGGCCAACAATAGACTTGAGGAAGTCGCTCGTGCGCACTCCCTCGGTGATCGCCGTGATGGCGTCCCTGTCGTCGAACCCTTCGACCTTGTGAGACTCCTCGGTGAAGCGAGCGAGGTATTGTCTCAACGTCTCGTCTCTTCCTTGTCGGATAGAGAGGAGGTGGGTCTTCGGCTTCTTTTGCGCCACGAGGGTGGCGAATCGGGCGAGGAAAGCCTCTCGCAAGGCCCGGAAAGACGGGATGCTTCCCGGCCTCAAGCTTCGGAACCATTCAAACCCCGAGCCTGTGAGGGTCAGGCTGAAGGCTTGGCAGAGGGTGGCGTCCGCCTGCCCCTGCATAGTCATCCACGTCTCATAGTGTTGGACGTGGAAGTGGGGGTCCGTACGTCCATCGTAGGGGGGAATGGACGGTAACTTGAAGTTCCCCACGCATGGTTGCGCGAGGATTTGCGCGGCGAAGGGAGAGTATGATTCCTCGATCCCTCCGTACGGCCTTTGCCTCCCTGACTCCCTCATTTCGATGATTTGATTCTGGAGGCTTTGAATCATCGTGACCATGTCGAGCCCGTTAGCGGGGCCGACCGTCGGGGCCACGGGAGTCACCGGTTGGCGTTCGTTGGACGCTTGGTCCACGACATTGGCCTGCGGCCGGCCGAGAGTTGCGGCGGGGAGCGCGTCCCTTCGAGAGTTTAGCCTTTGGCGGAGATCCTCCCCTCGGGAGTTTCTCTGCGCCGTCAAGCGCTCTCTAAGGTCCGCACTCGGTGCGGGGCGAGGTGAGGTCGCCCTTGGTCGGGCCGTCCGGCAGGCGCTTCGGCTGTCGGCCCCATCGTCTACCAGAGTCGCTCTCTCCTCGGCGAGGGGCCGTGTCCGGCCACCTCTTGAAACCGAGGGGGCGAGTCCCCGGGAATGTGACCGTGCCTGCTGCCGCGCTAGGTGCGACGGCCCGGCCAAAGCGTCGTTGGGCCTCTCGGGCCGCGAAGGGGCGAGGCTAGGCGTTGCCTCGTTGGTCCTCGACTCCCCCACATATTCGGAGTCGGAGTAGTCTTTGGCGGACCTATCTTCGACGTCATAGCCGAGGAGGTCGGCTATGAGCGAACCGTCGACGCCGGGGCGGTCAAGGAGCTCCGCAAGCCGCCGGGCCGTGTCCTCTCGGAGCACGGCCTCGGGGTCAATCATCGGGTCTTGGGGCTGGCTCTCGCTATCGCGAGGTTGCCCTTCAAGACGATGTGCGAGGCGTCGAAGACCGTACCTCGAGCTCGTCGCTCGGGTACCCGCGGAGGTAGTGGGAACGTGACTCATCTCTCGAGAGTCGTGAGAACAAAGGGAGAAAACTGGTAGAGGGAATGCGTCGTCAAGGTCGAGAGATCCCCTCCTTCTAGCGCCAAAATGTTGTCGCAGTTTTTCGGACAACGATTTAGGAGTCGTAGACGGTTAGACCCAAGGCCGGACCAAGTGGTCTCGTCTCGACTCGAGCGTGTCGGGCTTGGTATCCCAAGCCGCCCCTTAGCTGTAGATGATCTCTATCTCGTCCAAGCACCTGAAACGTGAACAGAAAGGTGTGAACTACAAAGGGGAAACAGAGGGGTTGCCTCTGTTTACATCTCCGACGCTCAACATTAGTAGGATTGAGGTGGTTTGTAGAGGGTTTAGTGTTTAGAGGTCGAGACTTGAGAGAAACGAGCGAGGTACGAGTTCGACAGCGTTTCAGTACTCAAATTCGGATTACCTGGACCAAGGGAGGTACCTCGGTATTTATAGGCGACCAAGGAGCGTCGTGGACAGCCCCTTGGCCGAGAGACGCCTCTGACCCGGCCATGGACGGCTCTGACCCGGCCATGGCCGGCTCTGACTCGGCCGTGGAGGCCATGGCCGGCTCTGACCCGGCCATGGCCGGCTCTGACTCGGCCGTGGGGCCATGGCCGGCTCTGACCCGGCCGTGGAGGCCATGGCCGGCTCTGAAAGAGTTGACACTGAAATCTCTCGGTTCAAATGAATATATATTTTACTCAAGAATTCTACTTAATTGTAATGAGTGGATCCATTGAATATTATCTATATTTACCCTTCATGAATATCATCAACTAGATGGGATTTACAAAATTACAATTTTACCCTTCTAGCTGTTATTTCCTCAACTCTTTTGTCGCTTGTGAATAAGTTAGAAACAATGTATTGACGAGCAACTAACAAGTCACATTGATTCATTGAAAAGAGTCATGACTCAATTTGGACACTAGCCAGTTCATTTATTCACATTCCAAGGAACAAAGCTTGAGGTGATATGCATTGCATTTCAGCAATCTTGTACATGAATTCCATATCTATGAGATCTTCACAAAGTTACTCATGACATCTTCATAACTTAGTACTTCACCAATAGGTCTTGTCTATATCACATAGTGAATCTAGAACTCTGACTTTCTCAAATGAGAATACGTAAGTTATGAAATGACATGTCTCATTTCAGGATTGAGGTAAGCATGATGCAATTCATACGTAGTGACTTCGAGACATAATAGGTTAAATGGTTTGGTCTTATTCTGTCTCTAGAATTGCACTCGTCAATTCGGTACCTTCAAAAGATACCTATGAAGAACTATATAGTCTCCAACTCTCAATGTCCCATTACCAGACATCATAGATTCTCCTAACAATCATACTGAGATCAATAACCCTTTGACTCTTAGATTGTGAATACACTATTTTAAGCAAACCACGAAGAGTTTGTTCATGCAAATCTATATTTGACTCTTCGTTTGCTGTTAGGTTTGTTTAAGGACTAAAGACTATAATTTATCATAAAGCTTCAAACAGACAAGGAAGAATGAATGAACGTTTCAACTTTTATTAATAATTCAGCAATTACAAGCAAGAGTTTTCGTGTGACTTTATTACATCAAATGTACATAAGTAAAGACTACTGCTCTTCTTGTGGGCACCATTGACAACAAAGACGCCCCTAACGACGCACTTAAGACAACCATGGGGTGCATCAAAGACGCCCACGAGGCGCACCTAAGACACCTACGAGGCGCACCGAAGACGCCCTCGATGTTCGCTAAAGCCATCCCTAACGGCGGAATCTAGGCCGTCCCACGCAACGCACCAAGCCGCTCCTAACGGCACACCCAAAGTCGTCTCCCCGCCGCACAAATTCGATGTAGTTCTGTCTTGAGTTTCCACTCGACCTATGGTCGACAGGAAACTCGGGGGGCTAATGTTATCCGTCAATTCTGAGCCTTCGACCCGGAGGCCAGATCAGCCTAAGGTGGGCCTGCTCGAGAGAACACCGCCCGAGTGACCGGACCAACCATTCACACAAAAAGCATGATCGGTCAGCCAAGCATTGGCCCGAATGGCCATGCAATGACTCAGTAGACCAGTCTCGAGGCAGTAGGCCCGCTCGGCCAAGGCCCGATCAGACAGTCTCGGCGTAGCAAGCCCATTCGGCCGAGGCTCGGCCGGCTAGTCCGGGTCTGCTGCCCGCTCGGCCGTCTCCTGTCCGGCTGAGGCCTATTCGGCCAAGGCCCACTCGACAATCTCTCGCTCGGCCAAGGCATGCTCGGCCGTCTCCCGTCCGGTCACGGCCCGCTCGGCCAGTGCCCGGTCAGCCATCCACATCACTCCTTATACACGATGCTTCATCTATAAATAGAAACCCCTTCTCTATTCCAAGGGTAATCCGAATTTGAGCTCTGAAACGCTGTTGAACTTTTGAGTCACTCGTTTCACTCATCTTTGGCCTCTAAACCCCTCGAAAACTTCTATACTCCACTCAATCCCACTAGTGTTGAGCGTCGAAGAGGCAAACAGAGGCACCCTCTCTGTTTCCCATTCGTAGTTCATCGTTTCCTTTTCTTTCAACATCAACGAAGGACGAAAGAGACCAACCACAGCTAAGGAGGAGCTTGGGATATCGAGTTCAGGACGCTCAAGCTCGAACGCGACTACTTGGTCCGACCTTGAGTCGAACTGTTTGGAGCTTCTAAATCGTTGTCCGAAAAGGAGCGACATCAGATACATTTCATAGGTATTTGTAGATCAACAAATATGGATAAGTAAACAAATCCTCATATTTATTGACTTATATGCCAACAAATATCAAAAGTTGTTGACTTGTTTGTCAACAAATCATGGACGTTAAAAAAATAAAAAATAAAATTATTGAGCTCAGAGCAAGGATGAGGTCATCGCGGTGGAGTTAGTCACAAGAGTATGAAAAATTAAATCACGATTTGATTTGGAAACTGAAAAGTTGTGAATCTTTATGTGAAAAACAAGAAAATATATTAGAATGTTCGTAAAAAAAAAAGTTAAGGATTACAAAGTAGGTGTACACTGAGCCCATTAATAGATTTGTCAAAATTATATTTTTTTGTTAATTATAGGAAAAATTATTGTAGCGAATAGATCCATCCATTTTCTAACAGACGAAGAAGAGTAAAAACGAAAAAAAAAAAAAGAAAAAAAAAGAGGAAGATAAAATTGTACACAAATTTTTCTATTTCCAGATTTTATTAACACGTTTTGGTCGATTATGGAAATAGTCATTGTAACGGGGATTAATTTTCCACGTAAAAAGTGCGGATTCCTCTACAAATTTTGCAAATTAAGCATAAAATTCAGCAAATACCACAAATGTTTTCATAAATTTCGTAAATACCGCAACTATTTTAACAAATACTGCATATACTACAATAATGTTTTTAAATTTCGTATATATCATTTATATTAGTTTATTTATTGATGTAATAACTCACGGTAAACTATCAACACTGCAGTATACTATGAAAATGGTAAACTAATAAAATTGAGGCCAGAAACAGATAGCGATTAGCTGAATTTTGACTAATAGAGGACACGCCAAGACGGGCCTGCCTTGTGCTTAAATGGATCTGAGCGGTCAGCCTATTAGGCAAGCTCAAGTGTTTGGGCTTTAACACAAAATGGAACGTAAGTATAAAACGACCATAGCGCTCAGATCGGGACGAATTTAGGTTTATTGTGTTAAATCCAGTAGCTTGGTCGTCGTCGTCGTCGTCATGCTCTTCGTCTTCCTCAGAAACCAAGGACATGGGAAATCTAACGAACCGGGACGGTCTTAATCGGATTTCAGAACAGAGCTCCCATTGCTCCAACCACCCACTTTCTCATCTTCAACGAATTCCCGAAACCATCCGAGAAAAGCCCATCAGATTGCTTCGTAAAGAAAAGTTTGAGGCTCGGCGGAGGTGATTTTTCTTTATGATGCAAATCCGATTATTTCAGACCTTGAGAGTTTCCGGTAACACCCACAACTCACCATCTATCCTTCCCTGGGTCAAATCTCAGCTTCACAATCACACGTGCAGCTATAGTTATTCAATTGCAAGATTGGTGCGAAACCGATGTAACTCTGGATCAATCGGACTGGACGAAGCTTTGGGATATTTTTACTCTATGATTCAAACCCGGCCATTGCCTTCAGTCTGTGCTTTCAACCACTTGTTGGGCTCGCTCTCCAAGATGAAGCAATACTCCATAGTGGTCTACCTCTTCAGAAGCTTAATGTCTCTGGGGTTTCTGAGCTTCAGACCAGACGTGTACACGCTGAACCACGTGATCCACTGTCTCTCCCGGCTCAACAGACTAGGCTCGGGCTTCTCGCTACTGAGCCTCCTCTTCAAGAATGGCATCAGGCCCAGCGCGTGCACGCTGAGCACGCTCCTCCACGGCCTGTGCGCCGAGGGCTCGACGGCCGCCGCGGAGGAGCTCTTCTGCGACATCCTTGGCAACGGGCTCCCGAGCGACCAAGTCACGTTCGGCACCATGATTAACGGGCTTTGCAAGGCCGGGGACGCACGGGCCGCGATCGGGCTCCTCGGGGAGATGCAGGCTCGCTGGAGCGTCGAGCCCAATGCGGTCTGTTACAGCCCCATCATCGACCGTCTGTGCAAAGACGGTGACGTGGTGTCGGCCTTTGGCCTCTTCAGAGACATGGTGGCCGCGGGAGTCAAGCCCAACATCTCTATCTGCAACTCGTTGATCTCTGGCTTCTATAGCTCTGGCCACTGGGGAGAAGCTTCCCAGCTTCTGGGTCTAATGCCCGACTGGGAAATCTCCCCCTGCTTATACACGTTCAACATACAGCTCGATGCTCTGTGCAAGACCGGGAAGATCTGGGAGGCGTTCGGCCTCTTGAAATCGATGAAGACCAGCGACATAAAGCCCGACATCGTCACGTACAACGTTTTGGTCCATACTCTCTCACGATCCGGTTACTGGGAGGAGGTGAATCGGCTTCTTGTGGAGATGGTGAGAGTGAGAGTCTTCCCGAATGTAGCGACAATGAACGGGCTCTTGGACGCTTACTCGGAGAGAGGTCTCATGTGCCGGGCTCGGAGATTGATGGACCGCATGTTCCGGCACGGTCCCAAGCCCAATCTGATAACCTATGGGACGATGATCAAAGGGTACTGCATCGCTGGCGAGATTGAGAACGCGAGACAGGTGTTTGTGAAGATGGGTTCTGAAGGTTTCACGCCCAACGTCATTGTCTACAACACATTGATCATCGGACATGTTAAAGCTGATCTAATTCGCGGGGCTTTTAGACTTCTCGAAGATATGTGCAGAGAAGGGTTGGTGCCGAACGATGTGACACATTACCTCTTGAAGATAATTCGTGCGCATGGTTTGGTTCGTGCATGTGATGAGTGTTGATGCTCATGAGGCGAGATACATGTTGGTTTTTTATATCAATAGTAATGCGATCTGGACTTGGGCTTTTCTCTTTTTCGGATAGAAGTTCATGTTGTCACTCACAGCAACGCATTTTCCTTCCAGAATTGACATTGACACACAGAATCAGAGATCGGTATATCTCGTAGTTCCTTGCTATTTTTTAACATATGTTATATTTTGCATGCTGGTAATTACTTTCCGTCAGACTCATGTTTTGTGAACATATTTATGTTAACATGATCTATCTGATTTGATACAGACAAGTTAGCCAAAAGCACAAATCAGTGAATTAGGCGATTTGATTTCATTTCAAAGATTTACGGGACCCATGTTCCTTTTACTTGTATGTCACATTAATATTGTGTGAAACTTATATATTTATTAATTTTGGTGCTAAAGTCTTGATTTGGACAGGAGTCTTGTTACTATGTGCGCTGCGTGGATAATTTGTCAGTATCGATCTTTGTTGCAAAATATCTGGCAACACTTCAATGTCTTGGTCTGAAGATACGCCATGAACGAGAAATCTGTCTCAATGATTAACAGTTGGTTTCTTGTTCATCCCTCAATCTGAAGATACTCATTGGAATCACGGCCTCTGAATTAAGTTTCAGTTCAATCCTAATTTTTCACGTCGACATGGGTAAGCGCAATACGAAGAAAGGAATTTGTTTTTAGGATAGAATTTATATTCTTTGACTTCGAGGAAGAGCTAGTCTTAGTTTTGGAAAACTCTTTCGGGGTGTTTCATGGCTTGTTCATATTGCTATGCTAGGAACATGGATCGTAAGGAATCAAATGCATCGAGAAAAAACAAATGGAAGAAAATAGCATTTTTTTATGCTCTTTTCTTGCACCTTAAGGGAAATTAGAAGGAAAAAAAATATTTGGGAGGCGAATAGAAAAAGGAGAGAGTGAACATATGATTTTTTTTAAGATTTAAAATCTTCTGATATATTGTATATAGGAAATTTTTTTGAAAACAGAACTCAGTTACGAGGACACATTGTTCTCGCTTTGTTATGATTAAGATTTAATAATTTGTCAATAAAATTAATTATTTCTCAAAGAAAAAAAAAAGTAAGAAGAAAGAGATGGAAGTTTCATCGTTTACAATAATGATGGAAATTCTTTTGCGTGTTTTATCTGAGATTTGCCCTATCATTACCGTTATCATACCGGAACTTCAAATTCGGGGTAATCCGTTTACCGAAAAGGAAACCGATGGGTATTCAGACAAAAAAAAGAAAAAAAAAACGGTACCGACAGGAAACCGTTTACCGTAGAAGAAACTGACAAAAAATATAAGAAACTGAGCGGTATTCAGACAAATATTTTGCAAAAATAATCATACTTTTCTCAGTTCAAACTTCATAGTTCAACGAATACATGATATCAATTCTTCAACACAAATCATCATATTCATCATCAAATCATCATATTCAACTCAAGAACATCATTAATCATCATTAAACACCATAAGCATCATATTCATTTCAAGAACATCCACTCAAGAACATCATAATTATCATATCCATCATCAAATCATAATAAAAAACATAAAAAAAAAAAAAAAAAAACGTCATTCGAATACATAGAAAACCATACAAAAACAATCAACAAACTCATATTCTATGCTCAAACCTTTGAAATCAGGAATTAAAGTAAAAAAAAAAAATGATAAAAAAAATCCCAAAATTGGAGAAACCCCCGAAACTTACCTATCGAAAACCAAGAAAAGTTGACAAAAAAAAAAAGCCTGCGACGAACGAAAACCCCCGAAAAGCACCGAAAAGTACCGAAAATCACCGGTAAATTGGAACGAAGACGGTAAATGTCGAACCGGTACCAGTACTCTCGGATAAGGCAGTTTCCGGCCGGTTTTCGGTCGGTTTTCCTGAAAAGTCAATCCTTGGTTTTATCTTCTAAGTAACCAACTGTTTAGATTTTTTGGTGCTAAATAAAATAAACTAATGCTTCCTTCTACTTTCCTCTTTGATGCATAAGTGCAAAACAATGTAGACTGGTATAGAACAATGAGACTCACATGTTACAACTTAGACACTTGTTTGTGCTAATCTTTTCTTTTTAATTTTCTTCATGTACCATTAAATTGTAGTAGCATGGTTTCTTTAATCCATTCATCACGAATTTGTTGAAAAAAAAAATCATCATCGTGTTGTAGTACAATTGACACAGCTATAAGCTGGAAGTACGAAATATGCAACCACTTCTTCAGTTTATCTCCAGTAACGCAACATAATTACATCTCGAGCGGTCGATTCACCACTTTCGTATGCCCATCGATTTGTGGGTGGAACGCCGTGTAATAGGCTAGCGCGATTCCTGATAAACAAAGGAACTCATGCCAAAAAGAATTAGGAAATACCGTGTTATAGTCTGTGACTATCATCTCGGGATGATCATGAAGGCGAACAATGTCGGAGAAGAATGCGTGCACCGATTCAGTCGTATACAGGTGACTCAAGGGAAGGAAGTGAGATACTTCGAGAATCGATCGATGATGACTGTCTTACTTGCCGCCTTCAAAAGTACCTCGGCGAAATCCATTGAGAGATCGGCCAAGGTAGTCGTTGGGATCGATAAAGGTGGTAGTAGTCCCCCAGGCTTCCTCGTCTCCCACTTGTACGGCTGGCAAGAGCTTCCTCTTCGTTACGAATGATCTTGTCACACCAGTCGTATAAGGCTTTCATTTTGATCTTGCGCCATAAATCATCGAAAATTCCAACACGAGCTTGACTAAAGGCAAACAAGTCTCTCTCTTATAGCTGTCTTCTAGAGTTCAACAAAAATTAACTGAAAATTAGATAAACTAATAACCGAACCAAACCAAATATGAAATTTGGTGCAACATCACCAAACCCAATATTCGATTTGGTTAATCGAACCAATTTTAGAAATCAGTTCGGTTATCGATTTTATAAATTTTAAATTGGTTAAACTGAAACCGAGCCGAATTATTTTATATTTACATTTTTGCATAGTTGTAAGGTACTTTGAGGATGAACTAAGCGCTCCTAGTTTGAAAATACTCCTTAGCGATCATTGATATTTAATTAATTTTACTATTTATTTAACATTTTTGCTTTTTTTGGGGGTGAGATTGTCGAACCGATCATGGGTAGAATGAGTAGAGAGAATTGTCGATGTACTACTATCCTTTTCAACAAAGTATTTAGATTTAGAATTATATTTATCTAAAATTAGTTTGAAAAACTTGATATTGGTTTTAATAAATTGGATAACCAAATATTTGGATACCTAAGTTTTGGTTATGGACTAAATTGGTTTGGTTATTGGTCAAATTCAGATTCGGTTATTTAGTGTTTTTGAGGATTGGTGGCGAGCTATTACTCGAGTAGGGAGTTTTAGCTAAAGGTTTGATTCAGAAAACCTCGTCCCTGTAAGTGAAGGCGTACACTGAGAGATAGCCTTCGTGAGCCTGATTAACACCCATTCTTAGGTGGCTAGCATTTGGTTTCGAACAATGAGCTTTCGACTGAAGAATGCTATCAAGTGACCCTGTTATTCTAGGACTACGCCAATGCTACTATCTAAGGCGTTGCACTCGATGAAAAGTTTGATTTCAAAGTCAGGCAAGGCAAGCACCGATGATTCAGATAGGGCCTCCTTGAGGGCTCCGATGATTTGGCAAAGTGGGATTGTAAATGGCGTCGAGATGATTGCGTAGTTCTTTATAAACTTCCGGTGATACCCTGAGAGACCCAATAATGACCTCAATGGGCATGCGTACGTGCTTAGGGCCATTATCTTATTGCATATATCTTGTAGTGGTTGACTACCACGCCCGAGGGCTGGATGACATGCCCAAGGTTGGCTACATGGAGCTGAAAAAACGAACACTTAGAGCGATTTAGTTACAGGTGGCGTGACGTTAGGAGGTACAACACGGTTAGAACATGTTGCACATGAGTCGCCGACGACTGGCACTAGATTAGAATATCGTTAAAGAAAATGAGAACAAACATTGTAGTTGTTCTTTTAACAATTTATTATGAGACTATGGAACGTTGAGGGGAAGTTAGATAGCCCGAACGACATGATAAGAAATTTGTAATGGCCATGGTAAAAATCGGTCTTACCAATGTCGCATGGAGCCATGCACATGTAATGATACTCGAGAGTCTAATCAAGATTGGTGAAGTAGGTTGCGTCGTCGAGAGGCTTATCGACAACCGTAATAAGAAACTTATCCTTTATGGCCTTGGGATTCAACTCTTGGTAGTTTATGCAGAAGCCTCACGAGGTATCAACTTTTTTTTACTAGAAGAATCGATTACAAGAACAATGAGCGGCTCTTGCAGATGATTCATGTGGCGAGCATGTTGGGGATCGAGCTCGCATCGGACACGAACAATCGCTCCGATGCGACTCGTTTGAGATTATTCCACCATATAACCATATTAATGCGGAAAAATAATTAATTACGCTGATCATAAGCTAATTAAATTATGGTTATAATTAACAAGATCTAGTTATGTTTAATTAATTTAATTCACGAGAGCATATAAGTCAAGCAACCGATATAAGAGTAAACGAGTACTTACATTGATTTTCGGTTCAGCTACAGAACGCTCCAATCCAATCGCGTACTCCTTGCGTCGTCTTGATGAAGGACTCGAGGATGACACCTTAGTCTTCCGAAACGTAATCTCCGAGACGAATAAGAAAGATGAGTGGGCACAGTCTTTATCTCACTAGATCACGAAACTAGGTGTTTCGAGATCTCTCTATTATTTTACTAAGAATGGAAACGAATTTCCGAGGGGAGGGAGAGGCAGATGCACGGCCAAGGAGAGGCTAGGATGCATGGAATTTTCACTCAAAATTCCTTAAAATAAATTGCTTATTTTTGCCTTCTCATGAACCCCTATTTATAGTAGTAAAAGGAGATATTCATGGAATCTTCCAGTATATTTTATTTCCTTTTATTGTATTCACACTAGAGGATTTAATCTAGGCCATTGGATCTCAACAAGTGAATCCTACATTTTCTCTCATCCATCAGATCAATATCTATGGGATATTATTCTTTTATTTAAATAGAGAATAATTTATTTAGTGAGATAATAAAGGAGAATATATTATTCTTCTAAATATTCTCCTAAATACTTTCCTTTAAATAAGGAGAAAATATAGGACAATATTTTATACTTTTCTCTCTCATTTATATAAACAACTATAGAGAAAATATTGGTAATTACCAATATTATAAAATTCGAATTTTAGGCACACGGCCAAGGGGGAATTTGCGCAAACCCTAGTGCCAAAAATTCCCAAATCCGATTTTCATATTTTGTGCAAGGCCCAATTGCTTAAAACCCAATTAATCATTTATTTACTTGGTCCAACAATAAACAAATAATTAATAATTGTTTATTTACTTGATCAAACAATAAATAAACAATTCTACCATAAATATTTATTTAATTCTGCGAATACCCGTTTTCCAGAATTAATGTTATCAATCACAATTACAGCAAGTGAGATTAATAATGATAAACATTATTATACGAAAGTTCTTATCCGCCTTTATCAGAGCCGAATCGATGACTATGGACCTAGTAATAGAAGCTTAACAAATCCGATGAAAAACACGAAATAGTCTTTTCTCTTTTTCCATCGATTCGTTTAATCTTGGTCAAATACTCCACCTTGTAAGCCAAGACTGAACTCTTCTTTATACTAGAATTATATTTACTCATCGTGACGAGTGTCCACTGATATAGTCAGTTCGTGATCAAGATCCTCCAGGTTCAACCCGTGTCAAGAGAAGTCAATTTTTCCGTTATACTTCTCTTGATACATATCAGCCCTAAGCATTGTTGCTTTCCCAGCGAAAGATTCTTTCGAACGTTCACTACTAGAAATATGACATTTAGCTACGGAAGTATTAGCGACGACTTTATCGTCGCTAATTTTTCGTCGCTAATCACCCTTTTAGCGACGAATTTATCGTCGCTAATTATTTGGTGCCAAAACTTCTAAAGTTTCGCGGCAAAGACAATTAGCGACGATATTTTCGTCGCTAATTATATCTATTCGTCGCTAAGTTCGCGGCAAAGACAATTAGCGACGATATTTTCGTCGCTAATTATATCTATTCGTCGCTAAGTTCGCGGGAAAACAATTAGCGACGAAATTATCGTCGCTAATAGTATGGAATTAATATCGACTTAATTTCGAATTTTAACGAAATTTAAAGAGGGAAAAATCCCCCCCAAAATAATTTAAATGAAATGATTTAGCGACGATAAAATCGTCGCTAAATGTTTAAAAAAACTATTAGCGACGATTAAATCGTCGCTAAATGCCTGGTTATGAACTGAAAATTTAAGTTCATTTAGCTAAATGCCTGGGTTATTAGCGACGAAAAAAATCGTCGGTAATGGTGAGATTTGTTGTAGTGGTTACTTACTTCGAAAGTGCTAGCAATCTATCGGTTCTGGAATCAACCCTTAGGTGAGTGAACATTAACCTTCTTTCAGGAAGGCTGGATTCCGTATCTGTAAATCACTTCCCACTCGAATTATGCTTTGAGAAAACTCCCAAGACATAATGATGAGGACATCACCAATAACAATCAGCCTCGCACAAACATTGATACTTCGGATGGCCCATTGACGCGAGCCCGAGCAAAGAGAGTCAAAGAGGACGTATCCATTCTACTCAGCTAGTTCCAAGCTCAAAACATTGACTTTGATGAGCCAAAAATACTCAACATCATTTCAGCCCAAAATGAAGTCTTGGACAGCCCAATTTGAAGTTCATCCAGGTCCACAAATCAACACAATCAGCCAACTTCTTCATTTGGACGTCCATTACAAGAAGACTTTTCATTTTCCACAAGTCTTTTTATTTTCAAAGACTTTTCACTTACAAAACTTTTTATTTCCAAAAGACTTTTCTTTTCCCAAGTCTTTTCATTTTCATTTGAATTTATGTTAGTGTTTAAAGTTTTAATTATGTCTTTTGGTATGCTTGTAACCATCATTTGAAGTTGTATTTATAGGCAACTCAATCTGAATGAAAATCAACCAACATTTCTGAAAACATTTTGTGAGAAAATACTCTCTAATTTCTTAGGTTCTAAATCGTTGAACTTATCAAGACAAATAACTTGTGGCGTTCTTCGAGATCTAGACTTATCAATAGTTTCATTCCATAGACTATTGTGGCGTCTTTCATTTCCCTTTCAATCTTATCAATAGTTCAAATTACAAACTATTGTGGCGATTATCACTCCACCCAAAACACCAAAACCGACCCTTCCTTTTAACCTATCTAAAAACCACCAAAAATTCCCTACAACAACAAACCCGCAAACCTTCATCCAAATTGAAGCAAAGACTTATTGAGACATCCCACGTAATTCCGCAACGATTTGAGCTCAGTTCATCGCAAAGGCAGCGAGGTTCTCATCACATAAGCTGTGATTAGCATGAATAGCCTTTTAGCGAATGAGTCAAAGAGCTCTGTAACATAACCCATTGTCCATGATCACTTCAGGATTTAGATCAAGTCTCACTGTGACCATCATAGTGGCCTTAGTTAGTGTGTCGTAACGGTCCTTAAACGACACATCTACACCATGACCTGTCCAGGTCGTACACTTACCACAAGTGTAGAATGCTCCCACATAGTGATCAGCCTTCACCTATGTGTTCCACATATATGACTTTAGATATAGCTTTCCAGGCGTATATTAGTCATCGACCATGTTTTAGCACACCGCCCGAACTCAGGTCCCCAACACGTGACTCAGTTAGATACGGAGGCTATGGAAGATAGTTGTTATTGATTCTAATTGTTTAGAACTCAACCCACTAATCATATAATGCTAATAAAGTAATCTTATTATCGAATTTAATTAGTAATCATTATCTTCAAGTGGGCAATATTCCCAACAATCTCCCACTTTGACCAGAGAAGATAAGTTTCCTTCAGCCAATTTATCCTTTGCCATCATTATAGACGGTTTAGACTTTGACCCAGGATTGAGATTCCCATCATATGGATTCCCATTTTATCTATAATCTATCATTTATGTCGATCTGACATATGTCCCATTATTCTAGTTCATGCATTTTTGCAAGTGATCTTTGACTTACCATTTAAGGTCAAGTCAAATTGTCCATAGTATTTATTACCGAAGCATGCTTAGTAGTTGATAATGTATCAACGTGGATTCTTGACTCCGCTGCTACTAACCGTATTTGTTGTTCCCTGACTTTATGAAGATCAACTTTGTGAAGATCTAATAGATATGGATTTCATGTACAAGATTACTGAAATACAATGTATATCACCTCATGCTTTGTTCATTTGGATCCACGAGGTCACTACCACAAGTCATTAGAGTAGGATTAGTTAAACAAGAAAGCTAAGTCAAAACAAGTTCAAATGTTGAACTACACAAGTTTTACGAAAATTATCTAAAGGGTAATTTTGTCCTTTTTGACATAGGATGGTATTAATGTGAATAAATAAGTTTTTTGTGTCATGAATTTAAACCACACTGCCATAGTTAAGGAATTGGGCCTTGAGGATAAATTTCATTCCATGGAATTTTATGTGAAAATTCTTAATGGAATTTTCTATTGTTGTCATGAACATATAAAGAAACATCTAGAAGCATGTTCTAGAAGGCCAAACCGTCCACTCAAGCAAGGAAAAAGATATTATTTTGTGCATTAATGTATGAAGATACTTGCCAAAAGAAAAAGAGGAAACAAATTTCTTCTAGAAGGAAAACAAGGGGGCGGCCAAGTAGAGAGGAATAGCACATGAGGAATCAAATCCAAGTGCCATCAAGGCATGTTGGACGTGCAAGCAAGGGAAAAGAGGAAATGAATATTTGCTCATGAATATGTGATATTCAATAGAAAAGACGAAACTACCTTTTGAAGGTAATCCTCCTCCTATAAATACCCCACCTCATTCACAATTCACAACATACAATTTTGAGATTGAGAGCATCTCTCTCTAAGTTGTAGCCACCCCCCCCCCCCCCCCCCCCCCCCCCCTCTCTCTAGAATCTCTTCTTGTTCTTTTGTTTTGGCACCTAGGTCCTCATTAGACCTAGCGTTTTGTTTTAGCTCTTTGGCTCAAGGACTTGTGCTTGAGTCATAGTGTTTAAAAGTGCCCACACACTAAATCCTAACCATTCTCTAAAGACTCAAGTGGCAGAAACTTTCGTGGTTACTCAAGGGTTCAAGAAGACTAGTGGGAGAGGCGAACTAAGTGGGGAGACGAGCGTTTCAACCTTTCTAAGGCTTCTCAACGTTCAAGCTCCATTCAAGGTTGGTACCGAATAAAAACTAAATGTAGTTTTAAAATTTTAAATTAAATGTTCGTGCACTTTGTCTAGGTTGTAAAAACGTTTTACGAGTTTTTAAAGAATTTTTTACATTCAGCCGCTTCCTAGAAGCGATAAATCTTTTCTTAATCCTAGATCTATTCCAACAAATGGTATAAGAGCTATGGTCAAAGTATTAGCATGTGCATATGAATTGAAATATGAGTTTGAAAATTGTTTTCTTGAATTTACTCGAGTAATGGTTTCCCTAGAATTGTTATTTTAGATTTTTAGGAAAATGTCTGAGTATGTAGCTTGTGCCTTTATGCACTAATTGCTCTTACTAGAAACATGACGATCTAAGGTTCAATTTCTAGAATTCCACTCTATCCCTCTATACGTTAGGAAATGTGTTTCCGAAACTTATAAGAGACGATGTGCCAACTCTAAAGACTAAGTGGGAGGGTTATGTTTGACGGTGTCGTGAATACGTCAAATTTAGAACCTCACTTCCTAACAATAGTATAGGGAAAATAAGGGTCGATCCCACAGAGACACGAATAGTTACGATTCTTTTATTTTCTCAACTAAATTAACCGGGAGATTTTTCTTATAACAATAATAATAAAAACACGAGAGAAAATTAACTAAAACAATCAACGAATAAAAATAACGAGAACTTTCACGAATGAGATGAATATGGTCAAGGGATTTCTCGCCACCACTAGCCTAACATGAATTTCCTATTGCGCCATTCCTCCTAATATGTCTACTCAATTACCAGCCGTTAAACACCGAAGTTCAGTTTTTCATAAGATTTGCTCGAACCCGAAAGCACGAATTCTCACACTCAATCCTAATTAATTCCTAACACGCGTTATTGAACTACCTAGAATTGGCAATACTCTCTAAAAATCGGCTGATCGAATTTAACAAATCAAGCGTATTAATTTAACAAGGTCTTTCTCACAATATGTTCATAAACGCATAATCCCATATTTTTGCCACAATTCAAACCGTTGATCATAGACAATCCCGATATTCAAACTAGCTATCAAAGCATGTATAAATAATTTAGTAAGTTTCCTAAACAATTTAAACACACTTCATAGAAAAATATCAAACAGAGAGAAACTCAATTTCATAGATTACTCAAGTAACTTTGCAATATTCAATTCAGATAGAACTAGGGTTTTGAAATTTCCCCAAACCATTAAGTAATTTAGTCACACATTATTGAATCAGAAAAATAATAATTCATTGAAGAGAAAGGAATAAAACTGTTTTGAAGTGTTGTGGCCGTCCCGTAGCAATCGCCGCTCCTCTCCACTGATGCCGCTCTCTTCTTTTTTTTTTCTTCGCGTACTTCCTCTGTTCTCTCCTTTTTTTCTTCTTCGCGTTGCTCTTCTGTTAAATATCCCCTGGTGTGCGATTCTCCTCCAACAACCCACGTGATGGGGTATAATATATCCAAGCTCACGTAATGGGCCTTTACCCAAGTTTATATATTAGGCCCATAATCATTATTCACATTAGCTATTAAAGATTAAAATGAATCTCTAGCTATTTGATGATTAATAAACAAACGTGAACTTCTAAAATGTTGAGGCAGCATGTGCAATCTCTCCAGCAAGAATTCTTCCAGAGTTGTCCATCTTTATTTTTGCCTCTATTTGCTAGACTTTCACACCCTTTTAATTCTTTATCTCCAAATAAATCTATAACATCATAAACACATCATTTAGATTCATAAATATAATTTTATAATTAAAATGTATATGAATCCAATATAAAATATTTATAGATTTAACACTCTATCAAACTCCCCCACACTTGAATATTGCTAGTCCTCGAGCAACCATTTATTGAAAGAAAAGAAAATACTAAAACAATGAAAGAAAAAACCGCTAAACCCCTAGCTGGCCCATAGAGGACGAGTGTCGTCTCGTGAGGGCTTCCAGTGATGATACCCACAAACATCTTATGTCTCTTTTGTAGTCTCCTGAAATAAACAACGCTTCAAACCGTCCAACAAAAACACACGTGATCCCTAACCATTTATTGAGTGGCATATTTTTCATGTAGAAGTGGTTTAAGTGTGTATGTGTGTGTGTGTTCAGCCCTGGAGCTGAGCATAATACCTTTCAACCATCAATTCCAATCAAGAACTCGGAAGTTTTAATTACCTTCTCAGCATCTTACCTTCTCCATTGGGCTCTCCACTACGTCGAATGCTTTGCACAAGATCAAGAGGTCTTTGCAAAGGTTGTAATGGGGCCGTTGGGTTTAATTTTGGCTCATGAGAAACGGGAATGAGGAGAATTTCTGAAAGGTTTCAAGGACTTCATGATAGAAACACTCCTTAGTGACAAAGAATTACCCTTTAATACATAAACAGCAAAAAACTGTAGAACTATTATTGGAGAATCATATACTCTCTTTTTTTTTCTTTTTTTTCATTTTTTTTTCGCACATGTCCCGTGTTTATTCACTCAAGTATTGCTGCACTCTCATTCACCAATGTAGAAGCTGATTATGTTCTCTCTATTTTTTTTTAAGAGAGAAACATATGGGCTTTTTGTTTTTTTTTTGAACCCATATTACATTGATCACTCCCCCACACTTATCTTACTAACCCTCTCTCAATAACAAACTTTGACCTCAGATTTCATTGGTCACTCTCCCACACTTGTCTCATTGTCCATCCTCTCAACAACAAACTTTGTCCTCATTCATTGTCACAGCAAAGTATTTCTATCAATCGGTTCAAGAAACAAGGGTAGGATAAAAAAAATATAGGCTAGGTAGGAGTGGCTCAAAAAAGAAAATCGGCTAAAATGTATAAGTCTCAGGGGGCTTACTAATGGGGATGTTTTAAAAACATCAATTCAGGAACTGGTCTTTTTTTGGCCTTGGTGTTAATTCCTAATTGCCTCGATCATCTCCTGTGTTTTGCACCACGATCGTTCGCCTCGAGTAACCGCCGAAGAAGTTCGTTATTGTGATCTACAATTGAGATTGAGAAAGTAATTGAGAACATTAATAGGAACAACAATATCAGGCATTCTACTACTTTCCAGGACTGACTTCATAGTTTAAGTGATTTTTTTTTTTTATGGTGCATGAAAAACGTCCAAACAATAATGATATCAGGATCACAAGGTTTTGCCTTTCAGAATTCCACATAATTCACTTCATTTGACCACAAAAAGAAACATCCTAACCTCAAACAAGACTAAAAGCAAGAACATAAAAAGCAAACCCGACAACTTTATGTCCCCCCCACACTAAATAAGGCATTGTCCTCAATGTAAAAAGTACAAGGGAAGGGTGAAGGAAAAACTCCCTGTATAATCAAACATGCTCATTTACTCAACATTCCATCGTGAGTTCCATCTTCGTTGTTGTCGGGGATGTTATTTTTATCTGAAACAAAGAGGAAAACAAAACAATTTTTTTTTTTGTATATACTAAGTGCAAAAAAAACTGAAAATAATTTTTTAAAAAATGCCTTTTTTTTACTGTAACAGTAGAAATTCGTGCAAAAATCTGGTTTTTTTTTTTTTTTTTTAAGTAGATTAAGAAAAAAAAAAGGATAGGAGCTATTTCGTCATTTGGGTTGCCTCCCGATCAGCGCTTGGTTTAATGTCCTCGGCCCGACACTGTAAAACCATCACTCGTTATATGTTGCCTCTGCGAGAGTGATCACGTCAACCTCTTCCGTTGGGAATGACTCGTAGTATGGCTTGAGTCTATGCCCGTTAACTCTGAAAACCTTTTGTGTATCGAGGCTCTGAATCTCTATGGTTCCATGCGGAGACAAATTAAGGACTACGAACGGTCCGAGCCATCGAGAATGTAACTTGCCTGGAAATAATCTGAGTCTTGAATGATATAATAAGACTTTCTGGCCAACTACGAATTCCTTCCGTATAAGCTTCGAATCATGATACGCCTTTGCCTTTTCTTTGTAAATCCTTGAACTTTCATAAGCATCGTTCCGAATTTCTTCCAGTTCTTGAATCTGCAGTTTGCGCTGCTCACCCGCTGCATCACAGCTCATGTTGCATTGCTTAATGGCCCACCAAGCTCTATGCTCTAACTCCACTGGAAGATGGCATGGTTTTCCATAAACCAGGCGGTACGGTGACATCCCGATGGGTGTTTTGTAGGCTGTACGGTAACCCCATAAAGCATCATGAAGCCGCGAGGACTAGTCTTTACGATTTGGTGCAACCGTCTTCTCTAAAATCGATTTGACTTCACGATTAGAGACCTCTGCTTGTCCGTTCGCTTGTGGGTGATAAGCCATAGTAACTTTGTGTGTGACACCGTATTGCTTCAAAAGAGCTTCCACGGATCGGTTGCAAAAGTGGGTTCCACGATCACTTATAAGAGCACGCGGTGTACCGTAACGTACTAAGATATTATCTTTGATGAACTCAACCACTGTTTTTGAGTCATCCACGCGTGTAGCCTTGGCTTCGACCCATTTAGAGACATAGTCAACAGCGAGAAGTATATAGTTGTAGCCACTCGAAGTTGGGAACGGTCCCATAAAATCGATGCCCCAAACATCAAATATCTCAACAACAAGAATCGGAACCTGAGGCATCTCATTCTTTGAAGTAATGTTACATGTACGTTGGCATCGATCACAAGCCTTGCAAAAAACATACGCGTTGCGAAAAATAGAAGGCCAAAAGAATCCACACTCGAGCACTCGTGCGGCTGTGCGTTTCGGTCCGAAGTGTCCTCCGCATGCTTGAGAGTGACAATGAGTAAGAATAGACTGAAACTCGGATTGCGGAACACAGCGTCTAATGATCTGATCGGTACCGTTCTTGAATAAATATGGATCTTCCCAAAAGTAGTATCGAGCATCTCGGCGTAGCTTATCTCTTTGGATCCGAGAGAATTCTGGAGGTATTTTTCCAGTGGCTAAAAAATTTGCAATATCGGCATACCACAGTACCTCGACCAAGTTCACGGCCATGAGTTGCTCATCGGGAAATTCACCCCTCAAAGGCAAGTCTTCCTTTGCGCGAATGAGTCGGCTCAAGTGATCAGCAACAGAATTCTCAGATCCTTTCCGATCTCGAATTTCCAAATCGAACTCTTGGATGAGTAAAATCCAGCGAAGTAGACGTGGTTTGGCTTCCTTTTTCGTCAACAGATACTTCAATGCGGCATGGTCAGAATAAATTATCACCTTTGTCCCGAGTAGATAAGAGCGGAATTTCTCAAGAGAGAAGACGACCGCGAGCAATTCTTTCTCGGTTGTTGTATAATTTATTTGCGCATCATTCAGCGTCCGAGAAGCATAATACACGACGTAAGGTGTGTTGTTGACTCGCTGCCCGAGGACTGCTCCAACTGCATAATCACTAGCGTCGCACATGATCTCAAAAGGCATATTCCAATCCGGTGGTCGGATAATAGGCGCTCTGGTCAGCAGCTCCTTAAGTCTTTCAAAAGCAGCCATACACTTCTTATCAAACACAAATGAAGTATCTTTTTGCAATAGATGACAAAGCGGGTTTGCAATCTTCGAGAAATCCTTTATAAATCTTCTATAAAACCTCGCATGACCAAGAAAGCCGCGTACCTCTTTCACATTTGTCGGTGGGGATAGAGAGCGAATTAGATCGACTTTGGCCTTGTCGACCTCAATTCCTCGAGATGAAATAACGTGCCCCAACACAATCCCGTGATCCACCATGAAGTGACACTTCTCCCAATTTAACACTAAGTTGGTTTCACCACATCTTTTCAAAATAAGTGTTAAATTAGAGAGACACGAGTCGAAAGAGTTGCCATGTACGCTGAAATCATCCATGAAGACTTCGATGATGTTCTCGACATACTCCGAAAATATGCTCATCATGCATCGTTGAAATGTCGCGGGCGCATTGCATAGGCCAAATGGCATTCGGCGGTAAGCAAAAGTGCCGAATGGACACGTGAATGTCGTCTTATCTTGATCCTCCGGTGCGATCACGATCTGATTATACTCCGAATATCCATCGGGGAAGCAGTAGTGGGAGTGGCCGGCTAACCTCTCTAGCATCTGATCAATAAACGGTAGAGGAAAGTGATCTTTGCGAGTAGCTTTGTTGACCTTTCTGTAATCGATACACATTCTCCACCCGTTTTGAACTCGCATGGGGACTAGCTCGTCTTCTTCATTCCTGACGAATGTGATCCCCGTCTTCTTCAGAACACATTGTACGGGGCTCACCCATTGACTATCCGATATTGGGTAGATCACGCCAACATCAAGGAGTTTCAATACCTCTTTTTTCACAACCTCCGTCATCGGTGGGTTAAGTCGCCTTTGACCGTCTCGAGCGGGCTTGGAGTTTTCCTCGAGAAGAATTCTGTGCATGCAAATAGAGGGGCTGATTCCCTTTATATGGCAATTGTCCAACCGATCGTAGTTTTGTACTCCTTGAGTACTTGCACTAGTTTCTTCTCTTGATTTTCGGTGAGGCTTTTGTCGATAATTACTGGAAGTGTCTCGTTCTCTCCAAGAAACACATACTTCAAATAATCCGGCAGTGGCTTCAATTCAAGTTGGGGAGCCTTTTGGATTGAAGGCAGCACCTTTTTCTACAGCGGCGGGGAGCTCGATGTATTGTACATCCTTTTGTTTAAGTTGCGGTGGTGCATTGAGTGCCGTAATGTTCTCCATCTTTGCTGTGTAACCTGAGGTGGTGATGATTAATTTTGCATCTTCATCACTGATCTCGACACTTTCCCAAAAAGCAATATCGACATCGTCGTCTCCGTATAGCTCAAACACTTTTTGTGACAATTCCTCGATTACGTCGATGCCGCAAATAGTGTGCACATCGCTGGGATAACGCATGGCTTCATAAATGTTAAAACGGATTATCTCTCCATCAAATTCCATCGTGAGAGACCCGTCATGGACATCAATTTTTGTTCTTGCTGTCTTTAGGAACGGTCTGCCAAGTAAAATCGGTGTCGTCGACGATGATGAATCTGCTTCCATCTCTAGAACATAGAAATCCGCTGGAAAAATTAGTTGGTTGACTTGAACTAGGACATCTTCAACGACTCCAATTGGACGAGTTGTAGAACGATCAGCCAACTGTATGATAATTCCAGTCTCCTCAAGTGGTCCCAGATTTAGAGAAGCGTATATTGAGTATGGCATCACATTGATAGAGGCTCCCAGATCAAGCATAGCTCTTTCGAACCGTTTATTGCCTATTATGCACGGGATAGTGAACGTTCCCGGATCTTTGCACTTTTCTGGAATTTTCTTTTGGAGCACGGCTGAGACATTCTCTCCCACTTGTACTTTCTCATTGCCCTTTAGCTTCCGTTTGTTGGTACATAATTCTTTCAGAAACTTTGCATACCGTGGAACTTGTTTGATGGCATCGAGAAGTGGAATATTGACTTCAACCCGTCGAAAAGTTTCCAGCAGCTCTTGCTCCTTTTCCTCCTTCTTTGAGTGGTGATGTGATCCCACATGCAAAGAAACAAAGGCGTTTCAAGGAGCCAATTCCAAATTCAAGAGTTGACGACTTCAAAGAAGAGTTTCATGGCTTAAGCAAAGATGAATGGAAGAAATATAAAGCTAGAGCCAAAAGCGATGCAAGAAGAAAACCCAACCACGAGGCCAAGGGCGGCGCAAATAAAGGAAAGCTTATTCATGTCATTTTAAGCCGTTTGAGTTATTTATTTGTTATTTTCGTAGTTAAAAATAATAGATGAAGTTAGAGTCTTTTTAAAGTGTTTTTGGGCTTTAGTTATGCTTAATGAAGCCCATGTGTGTTAGGTATTAAGTTAGGCTTTTAATTTTAATGTTATCAGGCCTAAATAATGTTTTGTAGGCGTATTTAAACTAGGGCAACACTGTACTCCGAATTTGCTTTGTATTTTCTTATTTAAAGGAGGTTTCAAGCTGAATGAAAGGGATCCAGATTTTTATAAAAAAAAAAGAGAGTCTTCTCTTGAGTTCTTATGAACTTTTATCGAACTTATCAAGACTATTCTTGTGGCGTTCAAACCCGACTCATCAGACGGTCTTTCGCAACCGTTCGTGGCGTCATTCATTCCACCCTCGTTCCTCATTCGTAGAACGATCCGCCGCTGTGCTATTTGGGATATTGGGTCTCGGAGCAAGTCGATAGAGGTTCATATCAAGTGGTATCAGAGCTGTGCTCTACGTTTAGGTCTGCTTATCCAATTTTCTATTTTTTTTTCATTTTATTTGTATTCGTTTTTTTTTAAGTACCTTTTCCAGAAAAAAAAAAGAGACAGATCCAAAAAAAAAAAAAATTGGGGTCTGAACAAAAAAAAAGAAAAAAAAGAAAGAAGAATCCAAAAAAAAAGATGGATTTTGATGAGTTTTTGAGTGTGGCAAAGGATATAATTTCGAAAGAAACAAAAAAAATTATGAAGAGATTGGATCGAATTGAAGAAAATCAACAGTCCAAAAGTATTGCTGAAAAGAAAAGGGTAGAGGCCCTTGACAAGAAATGGGATGTTTTGACAGAAAAATTTTGTATCTGGTTTGAACACCAGACCTTCCAACAAAAGAAGAAGAAAAAAGACCAACATCTCGAAATTGTTGAAGAAAAGGAAATTCTTGTGGGAGAGGAGTTAGTGACTACGCTAATCGAGGAGTCTATTCCCATAAAATTAGAAGTCCCGAATTTTGCAGTTCCTTATTTTGAGGAAAACAAGAATATGGAGGACGAAGTAATTTCGTTTCAAACGAAGAAGGTCAAGATTTTCTCTCCCATCTCTGAATTCAACAACGTACAAGATTTGAGGACAAATCTTCTTCAAGAGAGAGAGAATGATGTGATCCCACATGCAAAGAAACAAAGGCGTTTCAAGGAGCCAATTCCAAATTCAAGAGTTGACGACTTCAAAGAAGAGTTTCATGGCTTAAGCAAAGATGAATGGAAGAAATATAAAGCTAGAGCCAAAAGCGATGCAAGAAGAAAACCCAACCACGAGGCCAAGGGCGGCGCAAATAAAGGAAAGCTTATTCATGTCATTTTAAGCCGTTTGAGTTATTTATTTGTTATTTTCGTAGTTAAAAATAATAGATGAAGTTAGAGTCTTTTTAAAGTGTTTTTGGGCTTTAGTTATGCTTAATGAAGCCCATGTGTGTTAGGTATTAAGTTAGGCTTTTAATTTTAATGTTATCAGGCCTAAATAATGTTTTGTAGGCGTATTTAAACTAGGGCAACACTGTACTCCGAATTTGCTTTGTATTTTCTTATTTAAAGGAGGTTTCAAGCTGAATGAAAGGGATCCAGATTTTTATAAAAAAAAAAGAGAGAGTCTTCTCTTGAGTTCTTATGAACTTTTATCGAACTTATCAAGACTATTCTTGTGGCGTTCAAACCCGACTCATCAGACGGTCTTTCGCAACCGTTCGTGGCGTCATTCGATCCACCTTCATTCCTAAATTGTAGACGATCCGTCGCTGTGCTATTGGGGTATCGGGTCTCGGAGCAAGTCGATCGAGGTTCGTATCAAGTGGGCTAATCGGCTTGGAAAAGGAGGCGGCGTCTCGAATGAGCGAGTTTCGGTCGAAGCTTCCTTGCTTGCACTTTGGATGGGGGGTTGCAGATTCTTGTCTCGTTTATCCTTCGCATTGTTCTTCGCATTTGACTCAATGGAACTGCCACTGCGCAACGTGATTGCTTTAGCGTCCTCTCGTGGATTAATTTGCGGTTGTGATGGGAGTTTACCCGAGTTCTGAGCTTGTAACCGGTTGAGCACTGTAGCCATTTGCCCGATCTGATTATCTATGTGTTGAAGATGTGTGTCGGTCTTTTGCATATATGCTTCAGTTCTCTGCGTGAATTGTGTTTGAGAAGTGCAAAGAGCTCTTACCATATCACTCAATGACATTTCTTGCCCTTGACCTGGAGGTTGTTGACGCTACTGAAACTGCATAGGCCCTTGGCGTTGATTCCCGTAGCTCAGATTGGGGTGATTCCTCCAAGAGCTGTTGTAAGTATTTGACATTGGCTGTCCTGGGAACCCACCGAGTGCATTAGCTTCTTCGGGCGATGTCTCTTGCAAAGTTGGGCACATATATGTGGGATGGCCCACCACCGCACAAATCCCGCAAGGTCGTTGTTGTTGTACTTGTCCCATAGCAAGCTGCTGGACTAACGAGGTAAGTGTAGAAATTTGTTGATTAACCGAAGAAGAATCAACCTCGTTCACTCGTTGCACGGTGCTAGAACGAGTTCCAAACTGTTGGGAATTCGCTGCCATGTTAGAAATAAGTGCACGAGCTGCGTTTGGTGTTTTGTCAACCAATGCACCTCCACTTGCGGCATCGATCATGCTCCGCTCCATCGGTAATAAGCCTTCATAAAAGTATTGGATTAGAAGTAGCTCAGCAATTTGATGGTGGGGGCAGCTTGCACATAGACGCTTAAATCGTTCCCAATACTCGTATAGCGTCTCGCCGGAGTTTTGACGAATCCCGCATATCTCCTTGCGGATTGAAGTGGCTTTTGACGCCGGAAAATACTTCTCTAAGAATAACCGCTTCATCTCCATCCACGTAGTTACAGAGCCCGGCGGAATAAAATAAAGCCAATCCCTCGCTACATCCGCGAGTGAGAATGGGAAGGCCTTCAGCTTGATCTGATCTTCTGTGACTCCGGCTGGCTTCATGCTCGAACAAACAACATGAAACTCCATGAGGTGCTTGTTGGGGTCCTCTCCGGGAAGACCATGGAACTTAGGCAATAGATGAATAAGCCCAGATTTCAGCTCGAAATCCGCATCGTTTGCCGGAAACTGAATGCACATCGGTTGTTGGTCTAGCAATGGGGCTGCCAACTCCTTTAGTGTACGATTGTTATTCGCCATTGTTTCTTCCACTTCCTTCTCCTCTTCTTTGAAAAGTGGATTAAACTGTGCACTAAATGCTTTGATTCTTGCTAGTCTTTCGCCGATCTCGTCGTGAGACATACACCTGAGACAAATCAAATAAAGATTGAAAAATAAAATTAAAAAAAAAAAAGAAAATAAAAACAATATCAGAAACTATTGCCGCGTCCCCGGCAACGGCGCCAAAAATTTGACGGTGTCGTGAATACGTCAAATTTAGAACCTCACTTCCTAACAATAGTATAGGGAAAATAAGGGTCGATCCCACAGAGACACGAATAGTTACGATTCTTTTATTTTCTCAACTAAATTAACCGGGAGATTTTTCTTATAACAATAATAATAAAAACACGAGAGAAAATTAACTAGAACAATCAACGAATAAAAATAACGAGAACTTTCACGAATGAGATGAATATGGTCAAGGGATTTCTCGCCACCACTAGCCTAACATGAATTTCCTATTGCGCCATTCCTCCTTATATGTCTACTCAATTACCAGCCGTTAAACACCGAAGTTCAGTTTTTCATAAGATTTGCTCGAACCCGAAAGCACGAATTCTCACACTCAATCCTAATTAATTCCTAACACGCGTTATTGAACTACCTAGAATTGGCAATACTCTCTAAAAACCGGCTGATCGAATTTAACTAATCAAGCGTATTAATTAAACAAGGTCTTTCTCACAATATGTTCATAAACGCATAATCCCATATTTTTGCCACAATTCAAACCGTTGATCATAGAGAATCCCGATATTCAAACTAGCTATCAAAGCATGTATAAATAATTTAGTAAGCTTCCTAAACAATTTAAACACACTTCATAGAAAAATATCATACAGAGAGAAACACAATTTCATAGATTACTCAAGGAACTTTGAAATATTCAATTCAAGTCATAGAACTAGGGTTTTGAAATTTCCCCAAACCATTAAGGAATTTAGTCACACATTATTGAATCAGAAAAATAATAATTCATTTAAGAGAAAGGAATAAAACTGTTTTGAAGTGTTGTGGCCGTCCCGTAGCAATCGCCGCTCCTCTCCACTGATGCCGCTCTCTTCTTTTTTTTTCTTCGCGTACTTCCTCTATTCTCTCCTTTTTTTCTTCTTCGCGTTGCTCTTCTGTTATATATCCCCTGGTGTGCGATTCTCCTCCAACAACCCACGTGATGGGGTATAATATATCCAAGCTCACGTAATGGCCCTTTACCCAAGTTTAGATATTAGGCCCATAATCATTATTCACATTAGCTATTAAAGATTAAAATGAATCTCTAGCTATTTGGTGATTAATAAACAAACGTGAACTTCTAAAATGTTGAGGCAGCATGTGCAATCTCTCCAGCAAGAATTCTTCCAGACTTGTCCATCTTTATTTTTGCCTCTATTTGCTAGACTTTCACACCCTTTTAATTCTTTATCTCCAAATAAATCTATAACATCATAAACACATCATTTAGATTCATAAATATAATTTTATAATTAAAATGCATATGAATCCAATATAAAATATTTATAGATTTAACACTCTATCAATGTTCTATAAGGACCCTCTCTCTGTCTTACCGGAAGTGAGATCCTTAATACTAATGAAAAGTGCAATTATCGCAAAACTAAGAGTCACCCTCGTGGCCCTCTCTTAAATGAGAGTACTCAACAGTGCTTTGCTCTGATCATTGCTCAAAAGAGCTACGTCCGAGAGTGAGACAATGAGGCAAGGCCTCCCCTTGGTGGATTATTTTTTCAAAGTCGATCTCTTGGACTAAGTGGGTTGTTACACAATTAGACTCAATCCCTAGTAATCCTCCCTCGAGGTCCTGTGAAAGGATGTGAGTGATCAAACTTTTTTATGAGGTGGCTAGTCAAATATGATGTATAGACATCTTGGCTATGCATTAATGATGAGTCATTTACTTATGAAAGGAGACTCTTTGCGGCATTCCCTCGAAGGAGTAAAGTGTCATTTCGTTCATGACACCTTTGGATTTTTCTTGTCTTGTTCATCCTAAAAACTTAAACAAACTTAAATCCTAAACCAAAATATTAATCATAAACTTGTTTCAACTTAACTTTAGCAACATGTCTCTCAACTCTCTCTCAACCATCGTTTCCTCAAACAAAGTCAAAGGCGAGAACTACGTAGATGGGAAACGTAACCTCGACATCGTCCTTACCGTTGACAATCACAAATGGGTACTCACCACCCCATGTCTTCCTCAAACGAATGATGATTCGACTCAAGAGGACAAGGACATCTTAGCGGCTTGGCTCCGCTCCGATGAGATTGCAAGGTGCTATGTCTTAGCATCTATGAACAAAGTGTTCCTGCAGCAACATCGTGACACTGAGACAGCCGCTGACATGCTTTATAGTCTCATTGAGATGTTTGGAGGGCAAGGGCTTTCGGCCAGACAGCAAGTAGTCCGACAGTTTATGAACTGTTGCATGAAGGCCGAGAGTCCTGTCAGAGACCATATGATGCTGATCATTAGTTATCTGAATGAAATGGAAATCCTATGATCTGAGATTGATGGGGAGACTAAATTAGATATGATCTTGGAAACTGTTCCTGAATCTTTTAATACCTGCTAGCGGAACTACTCCATGAACAAGCTACAGTACACTGTTACCGAGCTGATGAAGGAGCTTCACACTGCTCGAGGTCTCACTAAGAGAAAGAGGAACCAAGGAGAGGCACATGCTATTGAGCACAAAGCCTCCAACTCTGGATCCAAGAAGAGACCTCACAAGGCTGAGCAAAAAGGACCAAGGCAAGGTTCAGAAGAAGAATAAGCCCCGAGCAATCAAGATCGACAAGTCTAACAACAAATGCCAACACTGCAATGAACCCGGACAAAGGAGTTGCGGAAATAAATCCCATCTAGTTGATGATATTCATGAACGGTAAATATAGATAATATTTAATGTTGTCAATGGTGCCCACAAGAAGAGTAGTAGTCTTTATTTATGTACATTTCATGTAATAAAGTCTCACGAAGACTCTTGCTTGTAACTGCTGAATAATTAATAAAAGTTGAAACGTTCATTCATTCTTCCTTGTTTGTTTGAAGCTTTATTTATGATAAACTATAGTCTTTAGTCCTTAAACAAACCTAACAACAAATGAAGAGTCAAATATAAATTTGTATGAACAAACTCTTCATGGTTTGCTTAAAACAGTATTCACAATCAAAAGGTCAAAGGGCTATTGATCTCAGTATGATTGTTAGGAGAATCTATGATGTCTTGTTATGGGACATTGAGAGTTGGGGACTCTATAGTTCTTCCTAGGTATCTTCTGAAGGTACTGAATTGACCAGTGCAGTTTTAGAGACATAATAAGAAAAATCCATTTAACCTCTTATGTCTCGAAGTCACTACGTATGAATTGCATCGTGCTTACCTTAATCCTGAAATGAGACATGTCATTTCACAGCTTACGTATTCTCATTTGAGAAAGTCAGAGTTCGGACTCACTATGTGATTCCGAACAGGGCCTATTGGTGAAGTACTAAGTTGTGAGAATGTCATGAGTAACTTTGTGAAGTTCTCATAGATATGGAATTCATGTACAAGATTGTTGAAATGCAATGTATATCACCTCATGCTTTGTTCCTTGGAATGTGAATAAATGAACTGGCCAGTGTCCAAATTGAGTCATGACTCCTTTGGATGAATCAATGTAACTTATTAGCTCCTCGTCAATATTGTTTCTAACTTATTCACATGCGAGAAAGGAGTTAAGGAAATAACAACTAGAAGGGTAAAATGGTATATTCATGAAGGGTAAACATAGATAATATTATATGGATCCACTCATTACAATTAAGTAGAATTCTTGAGTAGAAAATATATTCATTTAAACCGAGAGATTTCAGTGTTAACTCTTTAGTGGAGTCAGTTGACATTAAGCTAGAACTTGGAAAAGGTTTGTGAACTTTTAAGTCCAAGTATGCTAGCTCAAGCTTTGTTCATTTGCATCCATGAGGTCAATACTACAAGTCATTAGAGTAGGATTAATTAAACTAGAAAACTAAGTCAAAACAAGTTCAAATGTTGAACTAGACAAGTTTTACGAAAATTGTCTAAAGGGTAATTTTATCCTTTTGGACATAGGATGGTATGAATGTGAATAAATAAGGTTTTTTTGACATTGTCATTTGATGACAATGAATTTAAACCACACGGCCATAATTAAGGGATTGGGCCTTGAGGATTGAATTTCATTCCATAGAATTTTATGTGAAAATTCTTAATGGGCTTTTCGTATGTTGTCTTGAACAAATAAAGAAACATCTAGAAGCATGTTCTAGAAGGCCAAACCATCCACTCAAGCAAGGAAAGAGAGATTATTTTGTGCATTGATGTATGAAGATACTTGCCAAAAGAAAAAGAGGAAACAAATTTCCTCTAGAAGGAAAACAAGGAGTCTACCAAGGAGAGAGGAATAGCAAATGAGGAAACAAATCCAAGTGCCATCAAGGCATGTTGGAGTGCAAGCAAGGGAAAAGAGGAAATGAAATTTGCTCATGAAGGTAATCCTCCTCCTATAAACACTCCACCTCATTCACAATTCACAACACACAATTTTGAGATTGAGCGCCTCTCTCTCTAAGTTGTAGGCACCCCCTCTCTCTCTCTCTAGAATCTCTTCTTGTTCTTTTGTTTTGGCACCTAGGTCCTCATTAGACCTAGCGTTTTGTTTTAGCACTTTGGCTCAAAGACTTGTTCTTGAGTCATATTGTTTAAAAGTGCCCACACACTAAATCCTAACCATTCTCGAAAGACTCTAGCGGTCGAAACTTTCGTGGTTACTCACAGGCTCATGAAGACTAGTGGGAGAGGCAAGCTAAGTGAGGAGACAAGCGTTTCAACCTTCCTAAGGCTTCTCAACGTTCAAACTCCATTCAAGGTTGGTACCGAGTAAAAACTAAAAGTAGTTTTAAAATTTTAAATTATATGTTCATGCACTTTGTCTAGGTTGTAAAAACGTTTTACGAGTTTTTGAAGAATTTTTTTTTTATATTCAGCCGCTTGCTAGAAGCGATAAATCTTTTCTTAGTCCTAGATCTATTCCAACAAATGGTATAAGAGCTATGGTCAAAGTATTAGCTTGTGCTTATGAATTGAAATATGAGTTTTAAAATCGTTTTCTTGAATTTACTCGAGTAATGGTTTTGTTAGAATTGTTATATTAGACTTTTTTAATTTATTGCTCATGTCTTTACATCAAAAATCATGTTGATTTTCTACAACTTTGGTGATACGAACCTCGGCCGACTAAACTCCGAGACCCGATACCCCAATAGCACAGCAACGGATCGTCTACAATTTAGGAACGAAGGTGGATCGAATGACGCCACGGACGGATGCGAATGGCCGCCTGATGAGTCGGTTTTCGAACTCCTACACGCACCGCTTTGTAAGAGACTCGAATAGTTATAAACGAACCAAAGAGAGAATGGAAATCCTCACAGAAAAAGTGTTTAACTCGAAATCAGATTGTGTCTTCCATTCAGCCTAAAGGCTTAATTTATAGAGTTTACAAAGGCAAATTCGCAGCTCCATGGGCCCCATAACCTAATAATCCCATTTAGCCTTATTTAAGCACTAATAAACATAAAACAAAGGACCAGCCCAATACAAACACATACGGGCTTTTAAATAACATGTCTTGACCCAAATAACATAAACTGAAAATATAAAAATAGGAATAGTCCGACTAATTCAATTCAGCCCAAATAACGTTCTTCATTGGTGTTTCTTGGCTTCCTTGAATTCTCTCCTTTGCGAGCTTGTCCCCTTCTTCATCTTGGAGCTTGATGATCAGATTGTTAAGCTCCTCCTTGAATCTCCTCGCTCGAGCTCTCGTCACGGGTTCTTCCGGCACTTGGTATTTTGCTTGCGGCTCCTTTTGGGGCATGTCCTCGTCATTCCCCTCGTCTTGAAAAGGATTTGCTCTCAAATCATGATCTGCATCAAAAGGAGATAAGTCAGTCACATTGAATGTAGCACTAACTTTATACTCACCTGGAAGATCCAATTTGTAGGCATTATCGTTGATCCTGTGAATAACTTGGAATGGTCCATCGCCACGCGACTGTAGTTTGGACTTGCGTTGCTCCGGAAAACGCTCCTTGCGCATATGTAGCCAGACCCAATCACCGATTTCGAAAATCACTCTCTTTCGGCCCTTGTTGGCTTGCTGTGCATACTGCTCTGTTCTTCGCTCAATGTTGAGTCGTGCCCTCTCGTGAAGCTGCTTAACAAGCTTTGCTTTCTGTTCACCATCTAAATTCACATGCGCAGACATAGGAATAGGAGATAAATCCAACGACGTTAGTGGGTTAAAACCATAGACAATCTCAAAGGGTGAGAACTTAGTAGATGAATGAATAGCGCGTTTATAAGCAAACTCGACATCTGGTAAACAATCTTCCCAAGTTTTGATATTCTTCTTAATTATTGCCATCAACAAAGTCGAAAAGGTCCTATTAACTACTTCGGTCTGACCATCAGTTTGGGGGTGACAAGTAGTCGAAAACAACAACCTAGTACCCAACTTAGCCCATAAGGTCTTCCAAAAGTAACTTAAGAACTTGGTATCCCTATGCGAGACAATCGTCCTAGGCATGCCATGCAACCTAACAATCTCTCGAAAGAACAATTCAGCAATATTAGAAGCATCATCGGTTTTCTGACAAGGGATAAAATGTGCCATCTTTGAAAACCTATCAACCACTACAAAAACAAAATCACGACCTCTCCTAGTCCTAGGCAAGCCTAACACAAAATCCATAGATATAGCTACCCAAGGTAAGCTAGGAATAGGCAAAGGTGTATACATACCGTGTGATTGAACTTTCGACTTAGCTTTCCTACATGTGACACAATTACCACAGATCCTCTCAACATCACGCTTCATGCGAGGCCAATAAAAGTGTTCTTGGATCACTCCTAGAGTTTTTGCTATCCCAAAATGTCCAATAAGGCCCCCACCATGAGCTTCCCTAACTAACAACTCCCGAAGAGAACAACTAGGCACACAAAGTCTACCAAGCCTGAACAAAAATCCATCATGCCTAAAGTAATCTCCCGACGCCATCTTCTCACACTGCGTAAATATCTCACTAAACTCTCGGTCTTCTGGATACAACTCTTTGATATGTTCAAAATCAAGCAGTTTAGCATCTAAAGTGGAAAGTAAAACATACCTTCGAGAAAGGGCATCGGCTACCACATTCTCCTTACCTTGTTTGTACTTGATGACATATGGAAACGGCTCAATGAACTCCATCCATTGCGCATGCCGTTTGTTGAGCTTTTGTTGTCCCTTCAAGTACTTAAGTGACTCATGGTCGGTGTGGACCACGAACTCTCTTGGCAAAAGGTAGTGCTGCCAAGTCTCTAAAGCTCGAATCAATGCGTACATCTCCTTGTCGTAAGTGGGGTAATTAAGGGTGGCCCCACTCAATTTTTCGCTAAAATACGCAATCGGCCGTCGATCTTGCATGAGAACTGCTCCGATTCCCACGCCGGACGCATCACACTCAACCTCGAATGGTTTATCGAAGTTAGGTAATGCGAGACAAGGAGGGTTGACTAATTTTCCTTTGATTGCGGTGAACGCCTCCTCTTGTGCTTGCCCCCATGCGAACGCCACATGTTTCTTCATCACCTACGTGAGCGGGGCAGCGAGCGTGCTAAAATCTCTGACAAAGCGCCTATAAAAGCTCGCTAAGCCATGAAAACTCCGTACTTGTGCTGCATTTGTCGGTGTCGGCCATTCTTGAATAGATTTCACCTTTTCGTCATCTACCTGCACTCCTTTAGAACTTACAACAAAACCCAAGAAAACAACGTGATCGGTGCAAAAGGTGCACTTGCCAAGGTTAGCAAATAACTGTTCGCGTTTGAGTACAATAAAAACCTCACGCAAGTGTAAGACATGATCATCCAGGGTCTTGCTATAAATCAAAATATCGTCAAAGTATACCACCACAAATTTACCAATGAACGAATGCAAAACATGATTCATAAGTCGCATAAATGTGCTAGGTGCATTAGTCAAACCAAAAGGCATCACTAACCATTCATACAACCCAAGTTTAGTTTTAAAAGCGGTTTTCCATTCATTCCCCTCTTTCATTCTAATTTGGTGGTACCCACTCTTTAAATCAATTTTAGAGAAAACACACGCACCATGTAATTCGTCTAGCATATCATCCAATCTAGGAATGGGAAATGGATACCTGACCGTGATGTTGTTGATGACTCGGCAATCCACGCACATCCTCTGGGACCCATCCTTCTTTGGAACTAGTAGAACTGGTACAGCACACGGGCTCATGCTTTCTCTAATGTACCCCTTTGACAAAAGCTCCTCGACTTGTCGTTGCAACTCCTTCGTTTCCTCAGGGTTGGTTCGGTAGACCGGTCTGTTTGGAAGCGAGGCCCCGGGTACAAGGTCAATCTGGTGCTCAATCCCTCGAATCGGTGGTAGTCCTGTTGGCATGTCTCGAACAACAACGTCCTTGAACTCCTGCAAAAGAGAAACAATGGTCGTAGGTAGGACCTCGCCATGTTGGTTAGAGAATAAGGCAGCCTCCTTGTACACAAAGTAAAATCATCGGCTGTTTGGCAAAGAAGGCTTTCCTCACATCACTCTGTCCCGCAAAGAAGTTGTTTTGTTTTCTCTCACCGATTTTGTTTTTCTTGACCCCATCTTTTCTTTCACTCCTCACTTCTCTCTCGGGTTTTCTCTCTGGGGCTCTCTCTTTTTTCCTCTCTGTTTTTACCTCATCCCTTGGTTCCTTTCCCTTCTCTAGTGCCCTAAACCTTTCCCTCTCTTGTTGCATCCTCAGTTGATCTTCATGAACTTGCTTTGTAGTAAGGGTTGCGAGGGTGATGGTACGATTCTTGTGCCTGAGGGAGTACTTGTTGGTGTAGCCGTCATGAGTCACCCTCCGATCGAATTGCCACGGCCGCCCCAAAAGTATATGCCCCGCGTCCATTGGTGCCACGTCACAAAGCACCGAGTCCTCATAGCTGCCAATCCGAAAACTGACAAGGACTTGTTTGTAGACACGTACCTCTTCACCATCATTAAAACACTGAAGCTTGTAAGGACGAGGGTGATTTGTCGTTGGAAGTCCAAGCTTCTTCACTACAGCAACGCTGGCTATGTTCGTACAACTCCCTCCATCGACGATAACACTGAACACCTTCTCACCAATATGGCACCTGGTATGAAAGATGTTTTCCCGCTGCTCCTCGTCATCTCGTACAACCTATGCGTTCATCGTTCGTCGAGAGACCAACACGAGCTCTGCTGGTGCCTCAATTTCCTCGTCTGACTCTTCTCCGGTACACTCTTGATCTTCCTCTTCATCATCGGTAACCATCTCTCCGGTCGGAAGAATCGTCATGCTCCTCTTATTCGGGCATTGATTTGCGAAGTGACCAACTCCCTGGCACTTGAAGCACTTGATATCACGATTTCTCTGAAATGTCGTCTCCGGTTTCTTTTGAGCACTGGGATCAGAGCTAGATGTGGTTGGGGCTGCGGAAGTGCTTGGCTTGGCTACGTCTCCTTGTGGTTTGAAACTGCTCTTCTCGTCTCGGTTGAAGGTCTTCTTCCATGCAGGTTGTTCTGAAAATCGGCTTCCCCGCAAGTTACCCCTCGTCTTGAGCTGCTTCTCAATCTTGACGGCCAGGTGAACCAAATCCTCCATCTCGACATAATGCTGCAACTCCACTTTGTCCGCTATGTCAGGGTCCAGCCCGTTGATAAATCTGGCCATGGTAGACTCGCGATCTTCCTCTATGTTTGCTCGGATCATGGCAACCTCCATTTCCCGGTAGTACTCCTCAACACTGCGAGTGCCTTGCCGTAGGCGCTGAAGCTTCTGATAGAGCTCTCGGTAATAGTAGCGAGGCACGAATCTCTTCCTCATGATGTCCCTCATCTCATCCCAAGTCTCTATCGGCTCCTCTCCAGCCCGTTGCCTACTCGTCACCAGCTGATCCCACCAAACAATAGCATAATCAGTGAATTCAGCGGCAGCAAGTATTACCTTCTTGCGTTCGGTGTAGTTGTAGCAATTGAACACAAACTGGGCTTTCGTCTCCCATTCAAAGTAGGCGTCCGGGTCACTTTTCCCTTGGAATGTTGGAATCTTCTGCTTGATGCCACCAATTCCTCCGTCTTCTCTATCCCTTCCTCCTTGTCTTCTTTTGAACATTCTTTCGTTTCGTCCTCCTCTTCGAAATCATTATCCATCTCATCTTCTGTCTCCTCCCTAGGCTGTCTTCGTCTTCCTCTGTTGGGAGCTTGTTGGCCTTCCTCCACTCTCTCAACACGTTCTCGTAGTGGCTCCAACTCTTCCCTCATCATCCTTCTCATCTCTCCTAACATTGCTTGCATCATCAGCCTCCGGTCTGGAATTCCCTCATCTTCGTCGCCGTTGTTAGACATGGTTGCTGTAAGATATTGTTAGTAACAAAAGAAACCTCACAAAACTCTCCCTCACGTGTTTACACTAAAAAAAATTATCACTCAGCGCTCGTGTTTGATAATGGCGATAGTTATTCTCTCTGCCTTTTACCACTCACTCAAACTCTATATAGGCTCGTACCGAACTACTCAGAGACCAGAAAGGTGATGAAAGGAAATTCGAATGCGATACACCAAAACGACATAAATGACACCCAAACGACACGAACAGGAAAACGACACCACGAGAAGTTATGACCAGGGTCTTAAATAAGTCCCAAAAAAAATTCTACCAAGGTGCGACAATCAGCCCACAATTGACAAATGGCGACAAAAAAAAATATCGATAGGATGTAGGGTACCTAAAAACGCTCCAAAACACACAAGGAATCTAACAGGAAAATAAAATTTCTTGAGGTAAAAAATACTCTTTTTTTTTCTTTTTTCTTTTTTTTTCGGATCCCTTTTTCTTTTCTTTCCTTTTTTTTTTTTATATCCGGGAGATTGCTAATCATTAAATGTGAATGATAAAAGAAGATAAAATAAAAACGGTAAGGGATAAGGAAATGATTCTGGAAATAATGGGAATAAAAGCAATCTGAGATTAAATTGACAACCGAAATCAGGGAAGCTAGGAAATAAAGATACTCCCGAAATTAAGTGCAAAAAATCGGGAAACTGAATAAAATTGATTTCCTAAAAATAGGCTGCGATAATTAGAATTGATCTCCACTGAATAAGAATTGAACTCCACGGATTATCTTTTCTCTTTTTTTTTTGTTCGGATCTTTTTTTTTTTTTTGACGCTCAAGAACATAGACCTAACCCACATATAACACACACCTAACACGAAGATAACAAACACAGACTCAACAAAACAATTACGTACGGAATGAACACAACACAAAGATGAACGGATAAAACAAAGAAAACGAAACAAAGGATAAGCAGACCTAAAACTAGAGACTAGCTCTGATACCACTTGATACGAACCTCGGCCGACTAAGCTCCGAGACCCGATACCCCAATAGCACAGCGACGGATCGTCTACAATTTAGGAACGAAGGTGGATCGAATGACGCCACGGACGGATGCGAATGGCCGCCTGATGAGTCGGTTATCGAACTCCTACACGCACCACTTTGCAAGAGACTCGAATAGTTCTAAATGAACCAAAGAGAGAATGGAAATCCTCACAGAAAAAGTGTTTAACTCGAAATCAGATTGTGTCTTCCATTCAGCCTAAAGGATTAATTTATAGAGTTTACAAAGGCAAATTCGCAGCTCCATGAGCCCCATAACCTAATAAGCCCATTTAGCCTTATTTAAGCACTAATAAACATAAAACAAAGGACCAGCCCAATACAAACACATACGGGCTTTTAAATAACATGTCTTGGCCCAAATAACATAAACTGAAAATATAAAAATAGGAATAGTCCGACTAATTCAATTCAGCCCAAATAACGTTCTTTATTGGTGTTTCTTGGCTTCCTTGAATTCTCTCCTTTGCGAGCTTGTCCCCTTCTTCATCTTGGAGCTTGATGATCAGATTGTTAAGCTCCTCCTTGAATCTCCTCGCTCGAGCTCTCGTCACGGGTCCTTCCGGCACTTGGTATTTTGCTTGCGGCTCCTTTTGGGGCATGTCCTCATCATTTGGGATGATATCAAAACACGTTAGAATCAGTTCTCAAAATTTTTAATTTTTTCATAATCAAAATCACGTTTTGTTAGCTTTGCTTATTAAGTAGCTCGTTTTATTTTTGTTATTACTTTGTTTTGTGCTATACTATTACTATGTTAATAAGACACATCTAAAAGACTTAACAACTCAATAAAACGTTATGTTACACTTAAATCTTTTGCACTTAAGTCCCGACCGAATTTCTGTTCAGTTTTCCTTGAGCTTAAAAAATATCTATTGTATAAGGGACGTATCTTTCTGCTCGGAACTTGGATTTGAATGGTTCTTAAACCAAGTTAAAGGTGTGTAAGTCTTCTTTCCAAAACAATTAGAATTAGCTCAATTGGGCATCGGAGTCGCTGTTTACGGTATTTTTACTCCGAGGTGTTCGCTTCCTGAGATTCCAGGATTTCTTGAAAATTTATTTTTTGAATTCCGAATCCCGGCTCCCATTCCAAGAGTTCTAGAACTCAAATGGAAAAATTTTCTTGTGCAAATTTTTTTTTTCTAAATGTTATAAACATAATTTGTAAGATTGAAAAGTTTTGATTTTTGAATATTTACTTGAAATTGAACTTTTAGAAAAACTAGTTTGAATTTTGAAAAACCGTTTTCACTTTCAAACTTGAAAATATTTTGTCAACCAAGTCAAATAAGTTTTCAAAATGTTTTCAATACTATTTCTATATCACTTATGTTCAAAATCTATTTTCTCTTGAAAATTTAAGTGTGAGGTCTCTGTTGGAATTGATCTAGGGTTAAGAAAAGATTATACGCTTCTAGAAAGTGGTGGAAAATAAAAAATTTCTTTAACAAGTAAAACGATTTTACTAACCTAGACAAAGAGCAAGCACATGTTATTTTTAAATTAAAACTATATAAGAGCGATTACACGTTTACTAACCTTTATGAAGGTTGATCGTTGACAAGCTTGTGGAGGTTGAATCGCTCGTCTCCCCACGCAGCTCGTCTTTCTTCGTTCTCTGAGAACTCGAGTAACCACGAAAGTTTCTATCACATAAATCACTCGAGTTAAGTAGGAATAAGGGTGTGGGCACTTTGAAACACAATGACTCAAGAACAAGTCTAAGAGTATAAGAGCTAAAACAAAACACTAGGTCAAATGTGGACCTAGGTGCCAAAAAAAAACGAAAAAGGAATAGAGAGAGAGAGAGAAGTGGGCGGCCAACTCTAGAGAGAGAAGCTCGCAATCTCTAAAATTGTGGGATGAGAAACAATGAGAATGATGACTCTATTTATAGGAGAAGGATTACCTTCAAAAAGGAAGTTTCCTCTTGTATAGAATATCACATATTCATGAGAAAATATTTCCTCTTTCTCTCTTATGAGAAAATATCACATTTAGAGCAAATGCTTAAGATGTGGTCCTCTCATCAATCAACATCAACCTTAGCTAAAAAAGGTATTCATGTAGCAACCGTTAAAACAACCTTAGAAAACTCCAATCCTTGGATTTTAGATTCTGGTGCTACAAACCACATGACTAACTCATCATATCTTTTCCATACATATTATCCTTGTTCTGGTCATGAAAAAGTGAAAATTGCAGATGGATCTCTTTCAGCCATCGCTGGGAAAGGTTCAATTATTTTATCACCATCCATTACTCTTTCTAATGTTCTCCATGTTCCTAAACTTGCCTATAACCTCTTATTCGTTCATAAATTGACAACTGATTCACAATGCAAACTCACTTTTATTCCTTCTGGTTGTGACTTTCAGGATCTAAGTTCGGGGAAGATGATTGGCAGTGCTGAAGAAAATGGAGGGCTCTACTACTTCACATCCGAGACCACCTTGAGTAAACAAATTCAGAAACCTCTTTGTTCTAGTTTATTTTCCGTATCTGATGACATTATGTTGTGGCATTTTCGTTTGGGACATCCAAGTTTTGGTTATTTAAAGCATTTGTTTCCCTCTATGTTTCATAATAAGAATATTGATTATTTGCAATTTGAAATCTGTCAATTGGCAAAACATAAAAGGTCTCATTTTCCTACTTTGAAATATACACCTTCTAAACCTTTTGCTTTAATTCATAGTGATATTTGGGGGCCATGTCGTGTAAATCTTTAACCAACACTCGCTGGTTCATTACCTTTATTGATGATCACACTAGAAACACGTGGATATACCTTTTAAAGGATAAATCTGAGGCTGAAAACACTTTCAAAATTTTTTACAAAATGGTTGAAACTCAATTTGATAGCCGTATTCAGATTTTGAGAACTGATAATGGTAGAGAATATTTTAACAAAATCCTTGGTGAGTTTTTAAATGAAAAAGGCATAATCCATCAGAGTTCTTGTGTTTATACACCTCAACAAAATGGAGTTGCCGAAAGGAAAAATAGACATCTACTTGAAGTTACTCGAGCTATAATGTTTTCTATGAATGTTCCAAAACGTTTTTGGGGAGAAGCTTTGTTAACTGCTACATATCTAATTAATAGAATGCCAAGCAAAATCCTTAGCTATAAAACTCCCATTTCTACACTTAAATTTTTTTTTCCAGAGAACAAATGTTTCACACATCTAAATCCTAAAATCTTTGGGTGTACTGCCTTTGTACACGTTCATGATCATGCTAGAGGAAAATTGGATCCTAGAGCAATTAAATGCATTTTTCTTGGTTTTTCACCAACTCAAAAAGGTTTTAAATGTTATGACCCTAGCTCGGGTAAATTCTTTGTAAGTATGGATGTCACATTTTTTGAAAACCAACCTTTTTTTTTACAAAATCCCTCTTCAGGGGGAGAATAATATTGAAGAGTGTTTTTGGGATTTAAATCATTCTCTGCCTATTTTGGATCTGCCTAATATTTCTAGCCGTGTACAAAATGTCCCAAATGCTCCAAATGATCAAAATGAAATGTCATCATATAATGAAAATGGAACTGATTCAAATGAGGAACCAATATCTGATTTCCGTGTTAACTCAAGAGTGCAATCAGAAAGTGAAGTTGAAACTCCAGCACTGTCATCATCAAAACCAAACACGGATCAAGGTAATTCTTCTCCTTTCATCTCAAATTCACCCATTCTTGATGAGTCAGCCGAGAGTATAGGTACACTTGAAATTCTAGATGAGCCAATTGCCCTTAGAAAAGGAACCAGAAATTGCACCACTAGACAAGCCGAGAAGTTTTCCATGTACCCCTTGTCTAATTATGTCTCATATAAAAATGTGTCTCCTACCTTTAGAGCCTTTACCATAAATTTGTTTATTGATGAGATACCTAGTTCTATTTATGAAGCTCTAAGTATTCCTAAGTGGAAAAAGGCTGTTTTAGAGGAAATGAGAGCTTTAAAAAAGAATGAGACTTGGGAACTGACTGTGTTGCCTGCAGGAAAAAGAACAGTTGATTGCAAATGGATATTTACTCTCAAGTATAATGACGAGGGAGAAATTGACAGGTACAAAGCAAGGCTGGTTGCTCGTGGGTTCACTCAAACCTATGGGCTGGATTACGAGGAGACCTTTGCTCCGGTTACCAAGCTAAACACCGTCAGAGTCCTACTCTCTCTTGCCGTGAACCTTGACTGGCCACTACGACAATTTGACGTCAAGAATGCCTTCCTCAACGGAGAACTAGAGGAAGAAGTCTTTATGCAGCCACCTCCGGGATTTGATCACACGGCCAATGGGAAAGTGTGCTTTCTTAAGAAGGCACGGTATGGACTCAAGCAATCTCCACGAGCTTGGTTTGGCAGATTTACTAAGGCGATGAAGGATCAGCAATACACGCAAGCCCACAGTGATCATACCATGTTCTACAAACATTCTCTAAATGGTAAACTCGCCATATTGATTGTTTATGTGGATGACATTGTGATGACAGGTGATGATGAGGCTGAACTCAGCAAGTTGACAAGATTCCTAGCTCAGCAATTTGAAGTGAAAGACCTAGGAAGTCTCAAATACTTTCTAGGTATGGAAGTGGCCAGGTCCTCAAAGGGGATTGCAATCTCACAACGAAAGTACGTGCTCGATCTACTCAAGGAAACAGGTCTACTCGGCTGCAGACCTACCTCTACTCCAATTGATCCAAATCATAAGCTCACAACGACAAATGATAATGAGGATCCGGCAGACAAGAAAAGGTATCAAAGGCTGGTTGGGAAATTGATTTACTTGGCTCACACACGGCCAGACATTGCATTTGCAGTGAGCCTTGTAAGTCAACACATGCACAATCCATCCAAGAATCATTTAGAGGCTGTGTATCGAACTTATTGTTGTCGGTCGTTTTCGGAAAACCCGAGACGCCAAGAAGGCACGTCGCTCAAAGGGCCGATGGTCAGGCCGGAGGTCCTGAAGAGCGGCAAATCTTCAAGCCCTCGCCCAAACTCCTGACTCCTCGAGTCGAGCTTCGCTCCTCGAGTCGAGCCTTGAGTCAATCTCCTCGAGTCGAGCTTCGCTCCTCGAGTCGAGCCTTGAATGGTTCCTCGAGTCGAGCCTTTAATTGTTCCTCGAGTCGAGCCTCGAGTCATTTTCGAGTCGAGCCTCGAGTCATCCTCGAGTTACTCCTCGAATCAAGTTGCTAGTCGCTCTCGTCGGGCCGAGCCTTGCTCCTCGAATTGAGTCACTCTCATCAAGTAGAAAGCTTCATATTTCACGTGAGAAGAATGACATTCGAAGGCCCGCAAGAACCCGGCCAAGACGAGCCGTCCATCACGCACACAGCGCGCTACGCCGGCCGGCCGTGCAGCAGACGGCGCGCCGCGCCATACAGGCGTGCGCCGCGCGCTCCATGCGCCGCGCGACCTGCGCCGCGCCTGGTGACCCTCGCGCCGCGCCCGGTGACACGCGCGCCGCGCCCCTTGCGCCGCGCGCCGCGCGCCGCGCGTTGTGCGCCGCTCTTTGTGCGCCGCGCGCGCCGTGCGCCTCCACTTGATGGCATGCGCGATCCTAGTCCCACATGGACGAAAAAGGGACCTTCTAAGGCTCCCAAACACCTATAAATACCCTCTCCCATTGAGGGGAAGATCCATCCCAAAATATCCAAGAGTTCTCTTCATCTCTTATCGACACGCTCGATTTCTCTGCTTCTCTGGATGCCACATTTGGCCTGAAGCAGGTTCTCTTCTCTCTCCCTCGTTCTCAAAGGTCCCGAAGCACTCACGGGAACTTCCCGGACGTCACTTCCTTTGACCGAACGTTCTCCGGTGCTCAAGCACGCCCCTAGGGTTCTCAACTAGAGCTACCCTCGCGCGTCTAACACGCTAGACGCATACGCGATCTCCGAAGTTCTGAGACGCTGCCGAGGACTCCTCGCGCCCCGTTTCCTTCGTCGAGCACGCCTCTTCGCCAAGGCTCCACGCCTCATACTGCGTCACATACGCTTGAACTACGTTCTGACCTGATCCCACGCACGGGTACGTAGGCAGCCGACAACCAAGGCACGGTCACTCATCCTCCTCACCCCCTACCTCTCCCGAGAGGCGGGTTGATCGGAGAGAACCCTAGCTCGAGACTATCGAGTTCACACTCTTGGCTCGGGTGCGATCACTTGGTCCGGCGTTGGATCGAACCGCCCGAGGTTTTAAATAGTTGTTCATTTTCGTGCGACAACATTTTGGCGCTAGAAGGAGGGGACTTCCCGACCTATTCAGCCCGAAATCCCTTCTATTCATCTTCTTCTTTTCTTCTGCGAACTCAACCTTCTCGAACTTGAGAAACGATGAGTAGCCAACCACCCGTACGTTCTGAGGGCGCAAACAACCCCGAAAACGTCGCTAAGACCAAGAAATACTTCTTGCGCTCCCAAGCTCATGGTGACGAAGAGTCGCTCCACGAAGAGAGCTTGACCCGCTCACCATCTCCATCTCCTGATAGCAGGGAAAACCGCATCACGGAGTTGGAGGAGAGTATCCGCCGACTGAAGGCGAGGAACGCAAGGTATCACCGCCAACTGGCTGCGAAGCAACCTATGCGTGACACGACGATCCCCAACAGGGATCCTGAGAACCTCAACGAGGAAAGCCGCGACCCTGATTATGAGGATACTGGTGACTCGGAGGATGTCGAGACTTCTCTCACGAAGGACGGGGGACTCCCCGCCGTGTTTGAAGCCGGTCCGTCGAATCCCTTACCCCGAACAGGCGATGCGCCGGTAGCTTCTCAAGAGGGGAATTCCCGACGTTCGGCCCTCGACCGACTAGGTCCGAGGGAGAATGTTGCGGAAAGTCAGGGCGCGCGGAGAGCGCACCGCCGCAAGCAGAGCCGGCGCCTCCATACGGCCAGCCCTGATCTTAGGGACCACCTCACTGCTCAACGCATTGGGCGTGGCAATGATCTGAGAGAGCGACTAAGCTCTAGACCCAACATCCCGCTGGCAGCCCCAACTAACGGGAACCGCCGCGCAGGACAGGGGTCTAACGAGAGGCTGCAGGTGACTCCTCCCGATCAAGGGGTTACTCCAACGACCGGTCTCGATGTGGTCACTATGATCCACAACCTTCGAAATGAGGTACGAGATCTCCGAGAATACGGAATAGGTGTAAGTGCCTACGGAGTCGTTGAGGAGAACTCATCGCCTTTCACTACTCAGATATTGGCTGAGGTTTGTACGGGGAATTTCAAGCTCCCGAACCTCGCTCCCTATGATGGGAAAGCAGATCCTGCTTACCACATCCAGCACTATGAAACCTGGATGACGATGCAGGGTGTTTCTCCTGGTGCCATGTGCCAAGCCTTTAGTTTGACCCTCGCCGGACCCGGCTTTGAGTGGTTCAAAAACTTAAGACCAGGAAGCATCCACTCGTTCAAAGACCTGAAGGACATGTTCCTGGCGCGGTTCACCACGTCTATGGTCCAAAAGAAGACCAAGATGTACCTGTGGTCAATCAGGCAAGAGAGTGGCGAGTCTCTTAGACGATACCTCGCCCGATTCACAGAAGAGTCAAACAAGGTCGACCGCTTTGACGACAGTGACGCAATTGCCGCTATCATAGAAGGCTTGCGCACGAGTGACTTCCTCAAGTCTGTCGTCGGCCGTGTCCCTTCCACCATGGCCGAGTTGATGACTCGAGCTAAGACCTTCATGGGAGTCGAAGATTACCTCGACGGACGCAAGAGCACTAATCAAAGCTCTCGCCGTCGAGAAGAACCTATCCGCGAGCAGAACGAACCTCGTAAGAGGCGAAACAAGGGGAACCAGGTTTCTAGCAACCAACCCCCTGTACCTCAGAAACCGCGACTTGCGGAAAACTTCAAAGGGTACTCGTCGTTCACGCCGCTGAACACGGCGCCGGAAAGGATCTTGGCTCTGGCACGTGACAAGTTCACCCCCCCGGCTCCAATGAAGAAGGACCCCGCAACTCGCGATCGGTCTAGGTATTGTGAGTTCCATCGGGAATATGGTCATTTGACCTCGGAATGCTACAACCTCAAAAGGCAAATCGAGGCTCTGATCCAACGGGGCGAGCTGAAGGAGTTCGTGTTGCGCATGATTGGCGCTGCGGGCCCCACCGCGAACAGACAGCAGTCTGGTCAAGGAGGAGGAACGGCCGCCTCTGCCAACCAAACCCCGGCTACTGCCAACGCCAACCCACAACTGCACGTGGTAACCACCATACTGGGAGGTCCACAAGATGGGGATTCAGCCCGTCAACGGAAGAAATTCCTTAGGGCCGTGTCTCAGGAAGACGCTGCTATGCACGTCAACTTCACATATGAAGAACCTCCGTCCGTGCCTCACGAGACGATGTATTTGACCAACGAAGAGGCCAAGCGAGTTGTGCATCCGCACAATGACGCGATCGTGCTCAAAGCCCAAGTGGCCAATAACTTGGTGAAAAGGGTTCTCATCGATAACGGCAGCGCTGCCGACATAATTTTCAAGTCCACCCTAGAGCGCATGAAGCTCGGGGGGCTGCGCCCGACTCCGACCCAAACGCCATTGTTTGGGTTCACTGGGGAAAAGGTTATGACCGAGGGCATCATCGACCTGCCGGTCACCTTTGGGACCCCTGGAGGAATCGAAGCCGTTCACATGGTCCCATTCCTAGTGGTCGATCAAGAGTCGCCCTACAACTTAATCATCGGGCGACCCACGTTGAACCGGCTAAGGGCGATAACTTCCACGTATCACCTACTGGTGAAATTCCCCACCGAAGGGGGAATTGGCATCATGGCTGGAGACCAATCCCAAGCCAGAATATGCTACGTGCAGGGAGTTGACGGTAAGTCCGCGGGAAAAGCGGTCAACACAATCTTCCAACTGGAAGACGATTACCCATGCAACCTAAGGGATGCAAGGAAGTTCGGAGAACTTGACCCCCGTGATGAAATCGAAAGACTTAAAGTGGAAACCTCCGATGATCTTGTGCCAATCGTCCTGGACGAGTCGAAGCCTGATCAAGTTGTAAAAATCGGCACCCGACTTCCACTCGCCATCAAAACTCAGCTTACCGCCTTCCTTAGGGAGTTCAAGGATGTTTTTGCATGGACTCATGCGGACATGCCCGGAATCGATCCCGAGGTAATAGTGCACCGACTGAACGACGAATCAAAGGTCGCCGAAAAAGTGCAGGCTAGACGAACGTTCAACCCAGAACGATACCTGGCCATAAATGAAGAGGTCGAGAAACTCCTCACCGCAAACTTCATTCGAGAGGCTAAGTGCCCCAAGTGGGTCGCCAACGTGGTAATGGTAAAAAAGCCCAACGGGAAGTGGCGAATTTGTATAGACTACAAAGATCTTAACAAAGCCTGCCCTAAGGATTGCTTTCCACTCCCGCGCATCGAACAACTGGTGGACGCCACGGCCGGCCATGAACTCCTAAGCTTCATGGACGCCTATTCAGGCTACAACCAAATTCGAATGCACGAGCCCGATCAAATTAAGACAACCTTTGTCACTGATCGAGGTCTCTACTGTTACAAGGTCATGCCTTTCGGCCTTAAGAACGCGGGAGCAACATACCAACGCTTGGTAAATCGGATCTTCGCCGATCAAATCGGCAAGACGATGGAAGTGTACGTGGACGACATGCCCGTTAAAAGCCTACTGGCAACTAATCACGTACGCGACCTTAGGGAGATGTTCACAATCCTCCGCCGATATAAAATGAAGCTCAACCCCAACAAATGCGTATTTGGGGTTGAATCCGGAAAGTTCCTTGGTTATATCGTCAGCCGACGAGGCATAGAAGCGAACCCGGAAAAAATCAAGGCACTCCTTGAAATGAAGTCGCCAAGACGGGTCAAAGAAGTGCAAAGCCTGACCGGTCGGATTGCCGCTCTGACACGCTTCGTGTCTAAAGCCACCGACAAGTGTCAACCGTTCTTCAAAGCTCTGAAGAAGACGGACGGCTTTGAGTGGACGGACGAATGCGAAAGTGCCTTCCAAGAAATGAAGGCTTACTTTTGGTCCCCACCATTCCTCTCTAAACCGAAAGAAGGCGAGACGCTGTACGTGTATCTCGCCGTCTCTGAAAGAGCTGTAAGCGCCGTCCTTGTCCGCGAGGAGAACAAGGTCCAATGGCCAATCTACTACGTAAGCAAAGCCTTACTCGACGCGGAAACGCGCTACACCGAGATTGAGAAACTTTCTCTAGCTCTCATAACGGCAGCTAAGAAGCTACGACCGTACTTCCAAGCTCACCCAGTTGCGGTGCGAACTGAGCATCCAATCGGTAAAGCTCTTCAAAAGGGAACGTCGACTCGCATGGCGATCTGGTCCCAAGAATTGAGCGAGTACGGGATTGAGTTCCACCCAAGAACGGCTATAAAGGGGCAGGCCTTAGCCGACTTCGTGGCAGAATTCTCCTACGCTCCCGATATGGGAAGAGCGGAAACTGACTTAAACGATAACGAGCTAACTCGGAAAAGGAAGGTAGACCCAACGGGTCCCATCTGGGAGTTATACGTAGACGGAGCATCTAATGCTCGGGGGGCTGGCGCCGGAATAATCCTGATCAACCCCGATGGGGAAAAGCTGCGATATGCCCTTCACTACGGCTTCCAAGCCTCCAACAATGAAGCTGAATACGAAGCGCTCATTGTAGGGATAGAGCTAGCACAGAAGCTCGGCTCCCATAACCTGCGAATACACTGCGACTCACAGTTGATCGTAAACCAGGTTAAGGGAGATTACATCGCCAAGGAGCCCAACATGGTCGCATACCTGGCTAAGACGAACTCCAAACTCGAGGCCTTCTCTTGGTTCGAGATTCACCAAATCCCGAGAGAACAAAATTCGGAGGCTGATGCGCTTGCTCGCCTCGGATCTGGCATCGACGAAGACGGATTGGGGACTGTGCCCATTGAATCTCTCCCACGACCATCCGTCTCCCGAGACGAAGTCGGGACCATAGAAGTGGCATCTCACTCAGCCCACTTGGATGGACTCAATTGTCGAGTTTTTGCGAAGAGGGGAACTCCCCGAAGACCGCAAGGAAGCCGATAAACTGAGGGCCTTAGCATCCAAATACACGCTCCGAGAGGGCACGCTCTATAAGCGCGGTTACTCGACACCGCTGCTCCGATGCCTCGATAGCGTTGAGTCGACCAAGGTCCTCCGCGAAATCCATGAGGGCATCTGCGGAAACCACGCCGCTGGAACTTCCCTTGCGCTCAAAGCGCTTAAGCAAGGCTATTTCTGGCCTTCCATGAAGCGAGATGCTTGCGAATGGGCAAGGCGTTGCGATAAATGCCAGCGCTTCGCGGAAATTCCGCGACAGCCCCCGACCCCGTTAAGCAGCATCGTTGTCCCATGTCCCTTTGTTAAGTGGGGCGTGGACATCATTGGCAAGCTCCCTAGAGCGCCGAGGCAATACGAGTACGCCATTATCGCCATCGACTACTTCACTAAGTGGGTAGAGGCCGAGCCGCTTGCCAGAATAACTGAAGCAAACACGACAAACTTCATCTGGAAGAACATCATATGCAGGCACGGTATCCCCGCCTCGATTGTGACCGACAACGGGGCACAATTTGACAACGCGCGAGTAAGAGATATCTGCGATCAACTGAAGATCAGCAAGACCTTCTCCTCGCCGCGACATACTCAGGCCAACGGCCAAGTCGAGGCAGTCAACAAGACTATCAAGAGCAACCTGAAAAAGAAGCTCGAAGACAAGAAAGGCGCCTGGGCCGATGAATTACCATTCGTCCTATGGGCGTATAGGACAACCGCGCGAAACGCCACCGGCGAGACGCCATTCTCCCTTGCATATGGGGTCGAGGCCGTGGTTCCAATTGAAACCGAGATACCCACGTTCCGAGTCGACACGTTCGACAAAGCGGAAAACAACGAGGCCATGCGCCTTGAGTTGGACCTGATCGACGAAAAGAGGGCGGAAGCATTCAGACGCCTCGCCGCACAGAAGCGCAAGGTCGAAAGATACTACAACTCCAAGATCAAAAGGCGAACCTTTGCCGTCAGAAGCCTCGTCCTCAGACGAGTGTTCCAAAACACACAAGTCCAAGGCGCAGGTGTCCTAGGCCCGAACTGGGAAGGCCCTTACAGAGTCCGCAAAGTCATTCACGACGGGACATACTACATCGAGCACACGGACGGAACTCCGATTCGCCACCCGTGGAAAGCGGAGCACTTGAGGCAGTACTATCAGTAGCTAGCGTCCCCCGCTTTTTTATCGCTTTTATTTCCATTTTCAATAAGGCCTACGAGCCAATGTTTTAGGATTTAAATTTTCTCGCAAGTTTTTCGCAAAAGTAATAAAACTCAAGTTTTCCGTTTCAATTTCGTTTTATGCAAGTTTTCTGGTTATCAACAATTAACTTATAACCCAAAAAACTTGGGGGGGCTAGCTATGGTAAGGAAACTCTCAAAAGAAGAACACGCTCCACCAAAAAAAAAAAAAAAAACGTAAGTCGCGTAAAGGCGCAGCCCGTAAGACGCCTACATGGCGCAACCTAAGACGCCTACATGGCGCACGTAAGTCGCGTAAAGGCGCAGCCCGTAAGAGGCCTACATGGCGCAACTTAAGACGCCTACATGGCGCACGTAAGTCGCGTAAAGGCGCAGCCCGTAAGACGCCTACATGGCGCAACCTAAGACGCCTACATGGCGCACGTAAGTCGCGTAAAGGCGCAGCCCGTAAGACGCCTACATGGCGCAACCTAAGACGCCTACATGGCGCACGTAAGTCGCGTAAAGGCGCAGCCCGTAAGACGCCTACATGGCGCAACCTAAGACGCCTACATGGCGCACGTAAGTCGCGTAAAGGCGCAGCCCGCAAGACGCCTACATGGCGCAACCTGAGACGCCTACATGGCGCAACCTAAGACGCCTACATGGCGCACGTAAGTCGCGTAAAGGCGCAGCCCGTAAGACGCCTACATGGCGCAACCCAAGACGCCTACATGGCGCACGTAAGTCGCGTAAAGGCGCAGCCCGTAAGACGCCTACATGGCGCAACCTAAGACGCCTACATGGCGCACGTAAGTCGCGTAAAGGCGCAGCCCGTAAGACGCCTACATGGCGCAACCTAAGACGCCTACATGGCGCACGTAAGTCGCGTAAAGGTGCAGCCCGTAAGATGCCTACATGGCGCAACCTAAGACGCCTACATGGCGCACGTAAGTCGCGTAAAGGCGCAGCCCGTAAGACGCCTACATGGCGCAACCTAAGACGCCTACATGGCGCACGTAAGTCGCTTACATGGCGCAACCCAAGATGCCTACATGGCGCGATTTGAGACGCCCACATGGCACAATCCGGCACACGTAACGCACCTACGTAGCATGGCTGACTCGCAGTTGAAAATACTTAAGAACGCAAACCATCCAAGTGACTGGCGTGTTTGAAAAAGTATCCTGCCGAGATAAAAGGATGGACAAAATCATTGACACAAACAAGTGACCATCCATGCATGCCATAGAAGATAAATGTGCGAAAACGTTCATAAAAATAAATGAATAACTCCTCATAAAAGAAAGGGGCAACTGACTCAAAACCGAGAAAGCATGCGCTAAGACAAGTGCGCTAAAGGGAAATATCCTAGTAAGCAAGCGCTAAGACAAGTGCGCTGAACGGAAAAACCTAAAAAGCACGCGCTAAAACATTTGCGCAGGAAAAATAAAGAAAGAAAACGGACACTCGGCGGGATCGTCGCCCACAGGGTCGGCCCCGTCGAGTGGTGGGAAAAGCGAGTCGAAGAAGTCGAAGGTGACCCCCCGAGAAACATTCTCGGCAGCTGTGGCGTCCCGACACTCCACCGCCGCTGCGTGCCTTGCCTCCTCGACTCCGACATCAAAGTCGTCCTGAAGGTCGGACGCAAGCTGCTCCGCCGCGGCTTTCTCCTCGGTGACCCGAACCACCTCCTCCGCCAAGGAGTCGCGCTTACGCTCCGCACGAACACGGGCAGCCTCACTCGATGTAAGCTGGCCCTGAAGAATGCCAACTTCTTCCGTGCGCGATTCCAACTGACGTCGAAGGTCCCGCGCTTCGCTCCGGAAGACCTCCGTCGACCGAGTCGCCACTTCAAGGGCTTGACGTTTCGTCGTTAGCTCCTCAGCCATCTTCGCCACCGCCGCCTGAGCACGGTCGCACTTGCCGCGGGTAACTCCCAATTCCACGCGAGCCTCCTGAAGCTGCTCGCGGAGACTCGCAAACTCCGCCTTTGAGTGAGAACCTCTCTCGGCGTGGGCCAGCTGAGACTTCGCTTGAGCAAGCTCCTCCTGGGCGCGACTCATCCGCCTAATGAGGTCGTGAAGGATCTTCTCGCCCCGGGTCGCTCGAGCAAGCACCTGAGAAGGTAAAAAGACGGTTTAGCAAAAGACAGATTCATCGCAAACGAGGCAAGGGAAACTCACTCTCTGTGCATCGGCAACGCCGTGACGAAAGAACTCTACGTCACTGCTGGCCACAACGCTCTTCCACATCTTCATCGAAGATTGAGCAAGGCCCAGGGAACATTCCCCCCTAACCTCCGCGGCTTCCACGTCGACCATCGAGTTCACGCGCTTAGAGTCCGAAGACGTGTCTGGCAAAGCCGAGGAGGAAGGTCGCTTCAAAGAAGCGCGAGGACCGTTCTCCGCCCGATGATCGCTATCGAGCCTCTCCCGTCCATCCCGCGCAGCAATCCGACGACGAACCGCCGCCAACGACTTCGGGTCTCGAGAAGCCTTCGCTAGACGAGCCCGAGCCCTCGCCCTAGCCGAGGAGACTGCAAAAGTGACAAAGTCAAAACCCTGAGCTAAAAACAAAAGCAAGAAGTACGAAACGTCAATATACCTTGAGGATCGCCGCTCGAGAGAGATGATGTGGCACTCGGGGCACCCTCGGTCCGCTGAGGAAACGGCGGGAACCACCCAGTGGAAGCCATCAGCTCAGGAGAACGAAATCGTTCAACGGCTTTCCGAGCCTCCGACATTCCCCGGATCTCCTTCACAAAGTCGAGATCGTCGGCCCCCTCGTTAGCGGGAAACTCGGACAAGGGGCCGAACCGGAGCGGCGCGTCACCAAAAGCCTCCGCCGAGACCCACACCCACGGTCGCCGATTGTACTTCTCTGAATCGATGATCAGCTTAGTATTCCGTCGATCGCGGGCGACAAAGAAACTGGGTTGCCCGGGCGCAGGGAAGACCGCGATGAGATTGCGAAAATCACTCACGGTCATCACCCGCTCGGTCTGGCAATGCCACTCCATATGGCACATCGCCACTATGCGGTAGAATGCCGGGCTCATCTGACATGCGTGCACCCCGAGACGGGCGAGAAGTTGCTGAACGATGGGTTGAAACGGCAGCCGCAACCCGCAGTTAAGACTCGCAACTGAAACTGCGGCGAAACCACGACGAGGCCGGAAAGGACGGTCGTCCTTTAAAGGACGGAGAAGCGCCACGGACGACGGAATGGCAAAAGCCTCCCGGAGACCGACGAATGTCCGGTAGGTGAGCGTGCTCGAAGCATCGACCCCCGAACAATCGAAGTCCTCGGGAGCGGCAAGGCCCTCCTCGGGATACCACTCCGTCCTAGCGAGCGACCTCGCCGATACCAACGCCTCTGCGTCAGGGGTCCCGGGCTGAGGACCCCCTGACTCCACGGAAGGGCTCCTGCCCTCCGACACAGCCACGGCAGCCGCCGGCGGCACCTCAGGACACTCCGATGCGAGGCCTTCGGCCCCCGGACATGTCTCTGACTCACCTCCGGGATCTTCAGACTCGGGACCAAAGTCGTCCACGCAGTCTATCTCGTCGAGAACCGACTCTAGCGGAGTCACCACATCCGCATCCGTAACATCTCCCGGCACGCCTTGAAAGCCCAAGTCAGGCTGCGGCACGTCGAGGCGGACTTTGTCGCGGACCCCCCCGCCAACTAAGTTGATCACGAAGCGAGGGGCAGGCTCCCCGGACGCGGGACGATCAAACTCCCCACCAGTACCGCGCCCAGTTGGCGCGCACCCTTCAAAAGGCTGAGCAGCGGGCACAGTCGCACCCAGCTCGCCCTCCTCCAACCACTGCTCTACTCCGCTTGGATTTTCTTCCACGTGCAGGGGAACTTCCCGTAATCCCGCGAAGAGATCATCCTCTGCGTGTTCAGAACCCTGAAACAAGAGAGAGAAATCAATCTCGGGACTCTCAGCTGAGAAAAGGGGAGGGACACCCATGATGCAAGCGTAAAAAAAGAAAACAAGCGTAAGAAAAGAGAAAAAATAAAGTGAGGAATGAAGGGAAGGGGGGAGGTCTATTTATAGACTTCTAGGGGGGTAGGAGTCGAAATCCTACTCCCACAAGGAGCAAAATCGGAGTAAAAACTCCAAAAAGTCGGAGTTCTCCCGCGCGAGGCGAACCAGCCCCGCGCACGGGGCGCGCCGCGCGCCAAGCCCGCGCGCCGCGCGGGTCATGCAGCACAAACGGCGCGCCGCGCCGTCCAGGGCGCGCGCCGCGCGGCCCTTTAAAAAAAAAAAAAAAAAAAAAGAAGAAAGAAAAAAGAGAAGAGGAAAAAATTTTCCTCGGGGCCACAAGGCACGGGAAACATTTTCCTCAAACACCCAACTAGAAGAACAAAAAGTTCATCGCTGGGACGCCTCCCGAACGACGAACTTGGGGGGCTAATGTTGTCGGTCGTTTTCGGAAAACCCGAGACGCCAAGAAGGCACGTCGCTCAAAGGGCCGATGGTCAGGCCGGAGGTCCTGAAGAGCGGCAAATCTTCAAGCCCTCGCCCAAACTCCTGACTCCTCGAGTCGAGCTTCGCTCCTCGAGTCGAGCCTTGAGTCAATCTCCTCGAGTCGAGCTTCGCTCCTCGAGTCGAGCCTTGAATGGTTCCTCGAGTCGAGCCTTTAATTGTTCCTCGAGTCGAGCCTCGAGTCATTTTCGAGTCGAGCCTCGAGTCATCCTCGAGTTACTCCTCTAATCAAGTCGCTAGTCGCTCTCGTCGGGCCGAGCCTTGCTCCTCGAATTGAGTCACTCTCATCAAGTAGAAAGCTTCATATTTCACGTGAGAAGAATGACATTCGAAGGCCCGCAAGAACCCGGCCTAGACGAGCCGTCCATCACGCACACAGCGCGCTACGCCGGCCGGCCGTGCAGCAGACGGCGCGCCGCGCCATACAGGCGCGCGCCGCGCGCTCCATGCGCCGCGCGACCTGCGCCGCGCCTGGTGACCCTCGCGCCGCGCCCGGTGACACGCGCGCCGCGCCCCTTGCGTCGCGCGCCGCGCGTTGTGCGCCGCTCTTTGTGCGCCGCGCGCGCTGTGCGCCTCCACTTGATGGCATGCGCGATCCTAGTCCCACATGGACGAAAAAGGGACCTTCTAAGGCTCCCAAACACCTATAAATACCCTCTCCCATTGAGGGGAAGATCCATCCCAAAATATCCAAGAGTTCTCTTCATCTCTTATCGACACGCTCGATTTCTCTGCTTCTCTGGATGCCACATTTGGCCTGAAGCAGGTTCTCTTCTCTCTCCCTCGTTCTCAAAGGTCCCGAAGCACTCACGGGAACTTCCCGGACGTCGCTCCCTTTGACCGAACGTTCTTCGGTGCTCAAGCACGCCCCTAGGGTTCTCAACTAGAGCTACCCTCACGCGTCTAACACGCTAGACGCATACGCGATCTCCGAAGTTCTGAGACGCTGCCGAGGACTCCTCGCGCCCCGTTTCCTTCGTCGAGCACGCCTCTTCGCCAAGGCTCCACGCCTCATACTGCGTCACATACGCTTGAACTACGTTCTGACCTGATCCCACGCACGGGTACGTAGGCAGCCGACAACCAAGGCACAGTCACTCATCCTCCTCACCCCCTACCTCTCCCGAGAGGCGGGTTGATCGGAGAGAACCCTAGCTCGAGACTATCGAGTTCACACTCTTGGCCCGGGTGCGATCACTTGGTCCGGCCTTGGATCGAACCGCCCGAGGTTTTAAATAGTTGTTCATTTTCGTGCGACAACACTTATCAAGACGAGTCTTGTGGCGTTCAAACTGACTTATCAATCGGTCTTTCGCATCCGATCATGGCGTCATTCAATCCCCGACTTATCAAACGATCTTTCACCATTGTTTGTGGCATCTTCATTATTCCAAGGTTCGCGTCTCTATAGACGTTGTCCTCTCTTAAATGAGAGTAATCAACGGCGCTTTGCTCTAATCATTGCTCGAAGAGCTACGTCCGAGAGTAAGACAATGAGACAAGGCCTCCCCTCGATGGATTGTTTTTCAAAGTCGATCTCTTGGACTAAGTGATTGGTTTCACACTTAGACTCAATCCCTAGTAATCATCCCTCGAGTCCCTGCGAAAGAATGTGAATGATCAAACTTTTTTAAAACGAGGCTATTCAAGCTCGATGTATTGACATCTTGGTTATGCATTAATTATGAGTCATTTACTTATGAAAGGAGACTCTTTGCGGCCTTCCCTCGAAGGAGTAGAGTGTCATTTCGTTCATAGCACCTTTGGATTTTTCCTGTCTTGTTCATCCTAAAAACTTAACCATCATTTCCTCAAACAAACTCGAACGCGAGAACTACGTACACTGGAAACCTAACCTCGACATTGTCGTTACCGTTAACAAGCACAAATGGGTACTCACCACCCCGTCTCCTCCTCAAATGAATGATGATTCGACTCAAGAGGACAAAGATGCCTTGGCGGCCTGGCATCGTTTCGATGATATTGTGAGATGCTATATTTTGGCATCGATGAACAATGTGCTCCAGCAGCAACATCGTGATATTGAGATAGCCACAGACATGCTCTATAATCTCCATGAGATGTTTAGAGGACAATGTCGTTAGTCCAGACAGCAAGCAGACAGACAGTTTATGAACTGTCGCATGAAGGCTGGGACTCCTTTCAGGGACCATATGATGCTGATCGTTGATTACCTAAATAAGATGGAAATCCTAGGATCTGAGATTGATGGGGAGACCAAAATAGATATGATCTTGGAAACTCACCCCGAATCTTTCGATACCTTCAAGCTGAACTACTCCATGAATAAGCTAGAGTACATTGTTATCGAACTTATAAAGGAGCTTCACACTGTTGAAGGTCTCACTAAGAGAAAGAGAAATCAAGGAGAGGCACATGCTACTGCGCACAAAGCCTCCACCTCTAGATCTAAGAAGACACCTCACAAGGCCGTGACGAAGAACTGCCTACCTCAAAGTGAAGGAAAATAGTAATGTACTTACTACGGAAGCATGCTTAGTAGCTGATAATGTATCAACGTGGATTATTGACCCCGCTGCTAGTAACCATATTTGTTGTTCCTTGACTGGTTTCAAGAAAACAAAAAGCTTAGAGGATCAGTTTCAGCAAAGGCCGTGGGATCAGTGACGCTATCTTTTCAAGATTGAACTTTAAATTTGAATAATGTTTATTTTGTTCCTTCCTTCGGGAAGAACTTGATATCCGTGCTCATCTTTATGTGCAAGATTATTGTTTAAAGGTTATTAATAAAGGAATTCGAATTTATCTTTCCAATAATTATTTCGTCACTGATGCATGTATGAAGAATGCTTTCTTTTACATTTATCCCACACAACCTTCGCTTCGAGACACTGCAATAGATAACGATCTAGTTAGGGAGCCAAAGTGGATCAAACTTTCTGATTCCTCTGATCTAATAAAATCAACATATCTCTGGCACTTAAGACTTGGTCACATTATTCTAGACAGAATTAAGAGACTTGTGAGGGACGGTCCACTCCAAGCCTCTGTTGGATAATTCTTCGAAATTGAAGACTTCGAGGCTTGAATCACGCATATGAACGCTTTCCTTATAGTATTTCGAGTACCCCAAAATGTCTTAAGGTTTCTATACAAGAATACCGTAGGATACGACAAGCCTAGTTCGGACTGCACCAAGACAGAGTGAAAATCCGAAAATAAGCAAGAACTTTGTTTCTGGATAAGTGTTTCGGGAAGAGAGAAAGTTGGTTCGAAAACCTGTATTGATTACTGAATCCGAAGTCGGATTTTATAAGCAATCGTACGTGTTCGTGAAAAGGTTCTACGAACAGACGCACTGTTTAGGTCGAACTACGGTTATAGTCGCAAACAACACGACCGTTGGCCAAACGATCGCTCGTTTTGAAGCGATGTGACCGTTAGTTCGAACGGTAACCAAAATAACTACTAAATGAGGAGGCGCGACCGTTGGCGAGAATCGTCGCGAGAAGCCCGCGGATCGTGCCGTTTCCCCTGGAGGTCGATCTCGCCTGGAGGTCGACCTCGCCCAGTCGAGCAGAAATTACTTCGTCACTTCGTCCAGTCGACCTCGCCCAGTCGAGCTGAAATGACTTCGTCACTTCGTCCAGTCCAGATCGTCACTTTCTCATTTACCTTAGTATTTTGTTCCATGTGGGACTCTTTCCCACACACAAACTCACTTTCTCAATCAACAACACACTATTTTATCTTTTAGTGAACAAATTAAATTGAGCTAATTAAAACACCTATTTAATTTTACTCAATTTCTAACAATCCCCCACTTGTTCAGAAACGTCAAAATAGAATCCAGAAAAGAAACAAAGAGTGTTAGTACAGATAAGTATCTTTCGATTTGAACTTATCCTTAGTATAATAAGTAACACAAGACTTTATCGGAAATTAGGTAGCCAGGCTTTGAACCTATTTTCCTTGTGATAAAATCGGTGCTACTCAGCAGACACCCTTTAGTGTTCTTCGCCTATATCACACGCTTAGCACCGTTAATGGCCATGTGCTCATCCTGTCTCGTGAAGTTTTCATGAGAGAAACTCCAATTCTCACTTTGGGACGACACCATCCCGAAATTCACATAGGTGAAGTTCTTACAGTATCTCTGTTACGTATAGATACTTGTCCTCAAGACTGAACTTCATTAAGAGTTAAGAAACTCAACCTCCCGATTGTAACAGTCAACATTATTATATAATGTTACGAATATCCAATTCAATGACTTGTTCCTACCCATTGAACCTATTGTTAGTCATTTCCTAACCTTAGGTTGGGTTGCCATCATTGTCAGATCGCTACTCAAGGAGTTTAAGACCCATACCTCTCGAGGTCGATTTCACCAAATCTCTTGCAATAAGTTTAGTGAACGGATCCGCAATATTGAAGCTTGATCTCACATATGTGAGCGAAATGATTCCATCTTTAATCAATTTCCTCACATAGTCATGTCTAAGACTAATATGTCTAGACTTTCCATTACACACTTCACTGTATGCTCTAGCTAAAGTTGATTGACTATCACAATGTATCGACACGGTTGATATATTGTCTTTAGCCAATGGAACTTCTAAAAGAAGATCCCTCAACCATTCAGCCTCTTGACCTGCGGAAGCAAGAGCCACGAACTCTGATTCCATGGTCGAATGAGTGATACATGTTTGTTTCTTTGATTTCCAAGAAACTGCCCCACCGGCAAGTGTAAACACCCATCCCGTCGTAGATTTGTTATCTCCGACACTCGATATCCAACTTGCGTCAGTATATCCTTCTAGTACGGTAGGAAACTGACCGTATTGAAGTCCAAGATTTTTGGTTTTCAAAAGAAATCCAAAAATTCTCCCAATGGCCTTCCAATGCTCGGCACTTGGATTGCTAGTAAATCTACTCATTTTACTAACGGCGAATGCTATGTCTGGTTGAGTACACTGCATCAAGTACATAAGACAACCAACAGCACTAGCATATTCCAATTGAGCCACAGCCCTTCCATCATTCTTTTCAAGTTTTACACTTGGATCAAATGGGGTGTTCACTTCTTTGAAATTTAAATGTTTGAACTTATCAAGCACTTTTTCAACATAATGTGATTGACTAAGTTCATAACCTCCACTGGTTCTACGAACCTTGATACCCAAAATAGTATCAACTTGTCCAAGATCTTTCATTTTGAAAGTAGAAGATAGAAACCTCTTCGTTTCTAATATTCCTTTCATCTCGTTGCTAATGATCAACATATCATCAACATAGAGACATAGGAAGATCACAAGGTTACCACGCACCTTTGAGTACAAACAGTTGTCACAAACGTTAGGAACAAAACCATTCGAAAGTATGACTGAGTCAAACTTTTGATGCCATTGTTTCGGTGCTTGTTTTAATCCATATAAGGATTTAACAAGTTTGCAAACCTTTTGTTCATTACCCGGAAGCACATAACCTTCCGGCTGCTCCATGTAAATCTCCTCATCGAGGTCTCCATTTAAGAATGTCGTCTTGACATCCATTTGATGAACATTGAGGTTATACAAAGAAGCCAAGGCAAACAACACTCTAATTGTTGTTGTCCTCGCTACCGGTGCATATGTGTCAAAGTAATCAATTCCTTCCCGTTGTCGAAATCCTTTGGCTACTAATCTAGCCTTGTAAGTGTTAAGAGTGCCATCACTATGGTACTTCTTTCGGAACACCCACTTACACCCAATAGGTCTCGACCCTTTGGGTAGATCGACAATCTCCCAAGTGTGGTTTGACATAATAGAATCCATTTCATCTTGGATAGCATCCTTCCAAAAGGCAGAGTCTCGAGAAGCCACAGCTTCATTGTAAGTCTTAGGATCATCTTCAATAAGAAGAATAATAGGAATTTTCCGAGCGAAACTCTCTCTATTTCCTTCTACTAGGTAAAACGAAATGAGGCGAGAATCTATTTCCTTAGTCTTACGGACTCTTTTGCTTCTCCGAAGTTCGGGTTGTTCTACAACTACCCTAGAAGAACTTTCCTCTCGAGGCATCGAGTCTGCCTGGAGGTCGAGCTCGCCTGGGGTCGAGCTCACCTGGGGTCGAGCTCGCCTGGAGGTCGAACCTGCCTGCTGGTCGAGCTCGCCTGGGGTTTGAGCTCGCCTTGAGGTCGATCCTCCCTGGAGATCGAGCTCGCCTAGTCAAGGTTCTTCGTTAGTGGAATTTTGAGATTCTTTTCCTGTCGAGTTAAGATTCTCAAAGAATTCCACATCTCGGGATTCTACTATGACATTAGACTCCAAGTTTAGAAGTCTATATGCCTTGCTATTCATAGCATAGCCAATAAAAGCACTTCGTATCCCTCGAGGACCCAACTTGGTCCTTTTAGGATCCATGTTTTTGTAGTAGGCTAGACACCCCCACACTTTGAAATACCCAATATTAGGCTTTCGCCCTTTCCATACCTCGTACGGAGATATTTGGGTTTTCTTTAAAGGAATACGGTTTAAAATATGACATGCGGAAAGTAAAGCTTCACCCCACAAACTAAAATGTAATTCAGAATGCATTAACATGGCATTTATCATCTCTTGAAGTGTCCTATTTTTACGTTCGGCTAAACCGTTTTGTTGTGGTGTTCTAGGTGCGGAACATTCATGACCAATACCATTTTCTTCACAAACAGCATTAAAATCACTAGGAAAATATTCACCGCCCCTATCACTTCTAAGGACTTTAATATTAACTCCTAATTGATTTTCTACTTCAGCCTTATACACCTTAAAAGCATTGAACGCATCATCTTTATGTTTCAATAAATACACATATGTAAATCTAGAGCAATCATCAATAAAGGTAATAAAGTACCTATTTCCCCCACGGGTTAACATGCCATTAAATTCACATATATCAGAGTGTATAAGATCTAACAACTTAGAATTTCTCTCTGCACTATAAAACGGTTTCTTTATCATTTTAGATTTAACACATATTTCACATTTATCTAATTTATCAGATTTGCACGAAATTAAACCACATTTAATTAATCTTTTCATAGTGCTAAAACCAATATGTGCTAATCTTCTATGCCATAAAGAAACGGAATCAACCATATAAGCAGAAGGAGAAAATTCATTAATAACATTGTCAATAATACAAAGTTTGACCATCCCTTCACTGGAATAGCCTTTGCCAACAAATACACCATTACGGGTCAAGATAAGCTTGCCCGACTCATACACAGATTTGATCCCCGTCTTCCCGGAGGTGAAGTTGAGATCCACGTTCCCGATGCTGACAAGTTGAGAGCGATGCTCGTTTCCCATCTGAACCGCTTGTCCATCGTTGACTTCAGAATAGGTTTTGAAGGCAGCCCTATCATAGGCGACGTGAACGGTAGCACAAATGTCGTTCCACCACCCTTGAACCTTGCCTTTGACCGCCATGAGTTCGCTCAACGTAGCGACTATGTTGGTATCGGTCATAGTGGCGTCGACCTCTTTCACATCCGTCTTGCGGTGTCGACAATCTCGAGCATAGTGACCGGGTTTGCCACACACATAGCAGCCCCCTTTGGACCCCTTGGACACGGGCTTGTTGCCGGACCCAGCTCGACCGGAATGCTTGAATTTCTTCGAGTCCTTTTTGGAACCCGAAATTCCTTCCTTGTCATTCCACTTCCTCTTGCCTTTAGCGCTCACCGCATTGGCCTTGGAAGTACCGGCATCCGTCGTCTTCTCTCTCATCTTCGATTCCTCCTCGATTCGAAGATGTTTCTGGATTTGCTCCAGAGAGAAGTCCTCGGTGTTGTGAAGAAGTTTCTTCCGATAGCCTTTCCACGAATTGGGCAAGTTCGCAATAATTGCACCAACTTTGAAAGACTCCGGAATATCTATCTTCACAGTCCTCAATTTGTTGACGATAACTTGCAATTCATGAACTTGAGCAACTATAGGCTTGTCATCAAACATCTTGAAATCAAAGTAACTCGAGACAAGGAACTTTTTGGTACCTTCTTCTTCGGCCTTGAACTTGTACTCGAGAGCCTTCCATATTGTCGGTGTAGAGATCGTAGAGTCGGTCTGACAATGTGTACAGAATGTGACCCCGGCACAGCAGCTCGTCCTCTTGACGCTTCTTCCGGTCCGCCTTGAGTTCATCATCATCTTCGTCCGTCGGCACTGGGATGGGCACCAACATCGGGTCGAGCACGTAGAAGATCTTCATGGCGGTGAGAAAGAAACGCATCTTGTCCTGCCAGCGAGTGAAGTTAGTGCCGTCGAAGCGATCTAACTTGACGAAGTCCTGGCTCATCACTTTCAGACTTGAAACAGACGCCTCGGTAGCCATAGCACAAGATACTATAAGATTGTTGGATAATTCTTCGAAATTGAAGACTTCGAGGCTTAAATCACGCATATGAACGCTTTCCTTATAGTATTTCGAGTACCCCAAAATGTCTTAAGGTTTCTGTACAAGAATACCGTAGGATACGACAAGCCTAGTTCGGACTGCACCAAGACAGAGTGAAAATTCGAAAATAAGCAAGAACTTTGTTTCTGGATAAGTGTTTCGGGAAGAGAGAAAGTTGGTTCGAAAACCTGTATTGATTACTGAATCCGAAGTCGGATTTTATAAGCAATCGTACCTGTTCGCGAAAAGGTTCTACGAACAGACGCACTGTTTCAGTCGAACTACAGTTATAGTCGCAAACGACACGACCGTTGGCCAAACGATCGTTCGTTTTGAAGCGATGTGACCGTTAGTTCGAACGGTAACCAAAATAACTACTAAATGAGGAGGCGCGACCGTTGGCAAGAATCGTCGCGAGAAGCCCGCGGATCGTGCCGTTTCCCCTGGAGGTCGATCTCGCCTGGAGGTCGATCTCGCCTGGAGGTCGAGCTCACCTGGAGGTCGACCTCGCCTAGTCGAGCAGAATTGACTTCGTCACTTCGTCCAGTCGACCTCGCCCAGTCGAGCTGAAATGACTTCGTCATTTCGTCCAGTCCAGATCGTCACTTTCTCATTTACCTTAGTATTTTGTTCCATGTGGGACTCTTTCCCACACACAAACTCACTTTCTCAATCAACAACACACTATTTTATCTTTTAGTGAACAAATTAAATTGAGCTAATTAAAACACCTATTTAATTTTACTCAATTTCTAACAGCCTCTGCAATAGGTTCATTACCTACTTGTGAATCTTGTATAGAAGGAAAAATGCCTAAGCGACCTTTCTCTGCAAAGGGTCGAAGAGCCACTTAGTTGTTGGAACTCATACATTCTGATGTATGTGGTCCACTCATTACACAGGCATGGGGAGGACACAAATACTTCGTTACCTTCATTGATGATTACTCAAGATACGGTTTTGTCTATTTGCTTAAACACAAATCCGAGACCTTTAACGTATTTAAGGTTTTTCGTGCTTTAGTGGAAAAGCGAACTGGAAAACAGATCAAAACCCTTCGATTTGATGGAGGTGGTGAATATATGTCAGTAGAGTTCGATGACTTTATTAAAGAAGAAGGTATCGCTTCTCAGCTTAAAGTACCTGGCACACCTCAACAAAACCGAGTGTTAGAGAGACGGAACCAAACTCTAATGGAGATGGTTAGATCAATGATGAGTTACTCATCACTCCCTCTTTCCTTTTTGGGGATATGCGCATGAACAGTTCCTAGTACACCTTATGAACGATGGACTGGCCGTAAAGTAAATCTAGGCCACATCCGAATTTGGTGTTGCCCTACACATGTTCTAAGGCAAAAGACTAGTAAGTTGGCTAGTATATCAGAATTGTGCCTGTTTGTTGGATATCCAATGGAAACCAAAGGTTTCACATTCTATAGTCTCGCGGACGACAAGACATTCGTTAGCACGAACACTCGTTTCCTTGAGGACGACTTTTATGAAAGATGTAAAACCTAGAAGCAAAATTATGCTTGAAGAAAAGTTGGGTGAGGATGCTTCTACCTTATCCGTAAGAACTGTTCTTACCCCAGCTGAAACACAACCTAATTCATCATAATCTCTCAATAGTACTTCGATGTAGTGGGAGGGTTTCTCAAAAGCCTGACAGGTACATGGCTTACGGAGATACTCTCATAGCTGTCTCTTACATGGATGACCCTATTTCCTACAGCCATGCAATGGCTGGTTCTGAATCAAACCTTTCGCTTGACGCCATGAAAGTTGAAATGCACTCGATGTATGTCAACAAAGTCTAGAAACTCGTAGGGTGTAAGAGGATATACAAGAAGAAAAGGGGTCTGGATGGGAACGTCGAGACGTTCAAAGCACGACTAGTGGCTAAGGGTTATAACCAAAAGGAAGGTATTGACTATGAGGATACCTTCTCGCCATTCACAATGCTTAAATCCATCCGCAAAATTCTATCCATACTCTCGAGTATGAGATCTGGCAAATGGATATTAAGACTGCCTTCCTGAATGGTAATCTTGACGAGCGCACTTATATGGCTCAACCAGATGGTTTTGTGGAAGAAGGTCAAGAGACCTAGGTTTGTGAGTTTCTTAAGTCCATGTATGGATTAAAGCAAGCATCTAGGTCATGGAATATTAGATTCGATGAAACTTTGAAGAGCTTCGTTTTTTAGCAGTTAATAGATGAGCCATGTGTTTACAAGTTAATACACGAATGCAAAGTTATGTTTCTGGTATTGTATATCGATGATATATTACTCATAGGTAATGATGTGGGTAACTTATCTGAGGTTAAGATCTGGCTAGCAAAGAAATTCGACATGAAGGATCTAGGAGAAGCCGTGTACATTCTTGGTATCAAAATCTTTCGAGATCGAAAGAACCGGACTTTGTCACTCTCTCAAGCGGCGGAATATAAAAATTTCTTTAAACAAGTAAAACGATTTTACAAACCTAGACAAAGAGCAAGCACATGTTATATAAAATTAAAATTATTGAAGAGTAATTATCCAAGAGCGATTACACCTTTACTAAACTTTATGAAGCTTGATCGTTGAGAAGGTTGTGGAGGTTGAATCGCTCGCCTCCCCACGTAGCTCGCCTTTCTTCATTCTTTAGGAATTTGAGTAACCACGAAAGTTTCTATCATGTGAATCAATCGAGGGAAGAAGGATTTAGTGTGTTGGCACTTTTAAACACGACGACTCAAGAACAGGTCTTAAACTCGAAGAGCTAAAACAAAACGTTAGGTCAAATGTGGACCTAGGTGCCAAAAAAACAAAAACGAAAAATGGAATTCTAGAGAGAGAGAGAGAGAGGGGTGGCCACAAAGAAGAGAGAGAGGCTCTCAATATCAAAATTGTGTGTTGTGAGTTGTGAATGAGGTGGGGTATTTATAAGACGAGGATGACCTTCAAAACGTAGTTTCCTCTTTTCTATAGAATATCACATATTCCTGAGCAAATATTTGCGTCCCCTTGCCTTATGTCACAGGTCCAAGATGGCTTCTAGAAGCCCTTGGATTTGTTTCCTCTTTTGTTTGCTTTCTTCTTGGCCGCCCAAAAACATTCCTCATAGAGGAAATTTGTTTCCTCTTTTTCTTTTGGCAAGTATATTCATACATCAATGCACAAAATAATCTCTTATTCTCGTCTTGCATGGACGGTTTGGGCTTCTAGAAGGAGCTTCTAGATGTTTCTTCATTTGTTCATGACAACATAAGGAAACACTAGTACAAAATATAGCATTAGGTGCGACTTTTTTCGCACCTGAAAGTGCAAAAGTCGCACCTGATGACACTTTCAGGTGCGACTTTAGGTGCGACAAAGTCGCACCAGAATGTCCGCACCTGATGCTTTTAGGTGCGAAAGTCCGCACCTGATAGTCATTACTATCAGCTGCGACGAATTCAAGTGCAACTTTTCGCACCAAAAGTCGCAGTTAAATTTACTCCAAAACAATATATTAAGGAGGGATATATAGTATCAGATGGGACTAGTCGCATCTGAATCTTTAGCGCCAAATGTACCAGATGCGACTAATCGCATCTGATATTCCTTCCCGCCTAATATTTTGGCGGGATACAAAAGTATCAGATGCGACTAGTCGCATCTGATACCATTGGCGCTAAAGTTTCGGATGTGACTAGTCGCATCTGATTCTCTTTAGCTTTTTTTTATTAAATGCGGATCCTAATAGAATCAACATATAATTTTCATATGTTGATTCTATTAGAATCAGCATATAATTTTTTTTATAAAATAAATTAAATAATTTTAATAATAATAACTATATATATGTTGATTCATATAATAATTATATAGATCATTTAATAGAAATTCTAATATTAACAAATATGAATTTGATAATTTATGTTCAATAAATTAAAAAAATTACAACATATTACTTTTGTTTCTTTGTTTCACTCGGAGGGTTCCAATTCTTCAATGCACGACCTCCTCTTTCGCCAGATCTTCCTCGTGCACCTTGGCGTCCTGGTGCGCTGCCGATCGGATGCTGCCGCTGAAACTCTACTGAATCTGGCGTCTGAGCATTCGACATTGAAGCTGATGGCGGTGTCTGAGCATTCGCAATGAAGCTGTTGGCGGCGTCTGAGCATTCGACATTGAAGCTGATGGCGGCATCTAAGCATTCGGCATTGAAGCTGATGGCGGCGTCGTCCGATGGTGCGGCATCGCGGGGGATGTCTGCATGGGAGACGGATGCTGCTGTGTGTAGGCAAAGAACTGTTGCTGAAAGGCCTCAGTCTGAGCTCGTTGCTCACGCCTCATCTCTTCCATCGCCACCTGTTTTGCGGCCAACGCTGCTTGTAGCTCGCTAACCGCTGGATCTGGAACGTGCCTCGATGACGAACCTGATGACGAGCTCTCGTCCTGAGCCTGAGCCAAGATATACGAGGACCTCGGCATCGAGGGACGTATCCCAACATACCAATCTTGACTTTGCCCAAGAACAATATCCATCGCATCCTGCTCCGCCTGGTCTATGTCAAACTTTGGCATGACTCCGCTGCTTGTCGGTGAATATCATCGACTTGAGTTATAATTTGCGCCTTCAAACATATATTAAAAAAATTATTAAGATTATCGAATATTGATTATTAAGTAATTAACACAAATAACTTACAAATGCTTGTTTCGCCTAATCTGTCGTCCAGTTCCTTGATCATCTTGGTGTTTTTTCTCCAACGTGTCTAACGCCGAGGCTAAAGTCCCATCTTCCATACTCTGCAGTTTTTATCAAAATATGAGTAATGTATTTATTGCAAAATAAATATTACAAAATTAGAATAAACGTATGTTCAAATGTCGATGAGCCAAGAAAGAAATCGACCCTTGTGTGGACTTCGTTTTCTTGTTCTTTGAATTGTCCCTGTTGCGATCATATTTTTTTTCTTCAAATATTGAATTGCATTATAATTCGATTTGATAGAAGATAATGTAATATTTTTGAATTATACATTATCTTCCAATCGTCAGTTGCGAACTCCTCTATCCTTTAGGGATTTCTTTCTTGGCGACATTTATTTTTCCGCAACATTTGCCTAAGAACGTCCCTGATAATCTAGACTTTTCGTTGTGCCTCATTCGCTTTGCATCGCGAATGATAGTTTGGTCAATCTGATGACGAAAGCAATCCGCTTGAAGCAGCTCCTCGGTCTCATCATCCTTGTACATGAAAGTGTACTCAGAATGAAGTTCGCTCAGAATATTGCTTAACATTTGGGGCGTCACTTCTTTCCAATCACGAACTACGATCTGGATATGGACTTTCACCAAAGCGCCGACGCGGTTGTTGAATACTCCTACCTTTTTTTAATTGTTTTCCTTACATCCTGGTAGAAGGTTTGGTTGATTGGGTCCCACCTAACAACCTTCGCATCGGGTACCCGATGCGCAGCTTTTGCCGAAGTAGAGCCGGTCGTTGGTTCCCTTGTTTTCTTAGGACCTTGGGAACCCGGTGTCTCTAGCGGAGACTCATCTCCACCTGCTCCTGAAAGATGTAGCGGAGACTCATCTCCACCTGCTCCACCTGCATCTGACATCCTGTAAGAGGAAAACAAAAAACGTATGGCGTAGGAAAGTCGTGGTTACATACTAGTAAATAAACATACTAAAAAGATATTACTCATTCATCGTCATCTATGCCTATAATGTTGATATCCTCTTCTATATCGACATCAACATCTTCTCCCTCAAAAACGACCTGTCTCTCATTTTCCTCATCGTCTTGTTCATCATCGTCAACGACAGTCACTAACTCAGCTTCATCGGCTTCGTCTCGATGATTCAAATGCTCGATGTTTGATAATTCTATTGTCAATGGGATCGAGGCTGAGTTGGAGGGGTCAACTTCAGGAATGTTCCAAATCCCTCGATGATTGCATTCCTGGAGGATTTCCCATTCGCCGCCTGTAACAAGAGCTTCGATGTAAAAAACTTGTTTCACTTGAGTCGCGAGTACGTACGGCTACTCTGTAAACCACTATTTCGCGGTATAAGCACTCGTTTCTCCAGTAGTCTTATCGGTGTGCACTAGTCGGTATGCATGATACGTGTCACCGCACCAAATGCATTTGAATAATACAACACTACATTTATGCCTATAGTTCACCACGATGACGTCTTCCATTCGACCATAGTAAGTGAAATCATCCACAAGCACACATACACCGCTATTTTGAGTGACTCGTTGATTATCGCAACAACGAGTGATGTACTTCACACCGTTTACAAAGCAGCTCTGATATTGATAGGCGACTTGAAGGGAACCGATAGAAAGCGAATAGAGCTCGTCAGACACGTCAGAGCCACTAGCTTTCATATAAAAAAATCTAGTTATGAAAGAAAGCATTGATTAGCACTTGTGCGTTTATCAAAAAATTGCATTGCCATTGTGTTATTACCTTCTTCTCAAACCAAATTTTGAACCTCTTTCTATGCTCCGCTTCAATATCGCGAACTCCAGATTCGCTCAAGAGATCCAATGCTCACTGTTGTTAAAAACATTACTCAAATAGCAATATATACAAGAATGAAACGCGTTATCAACGATAACTTACGTCAAATATGGATCCACTTCAGGACAATTGGTATAGATGTACCACTCCACATTCTCTTTATGTTCATCATCTAATACTATCGGCTTCATCATCCCATAAGGCATACACATCTCGGATCGAAAAACAGAGAGCTCTCGCACTTGAACTTAATCAACACTTTTTTGATCTTCAAGATACCTTGCAACGAACGTTAGAGCTTCTTCTACAACATAAGCTGCCGCAATAGAGCCTTATGGTCTAGCTCTATTTTTTACAAAATGTTTTAACGTCCCAAGGTATCTCTCAAATGGGTACATCCACCGCATATGCACCGGGCTGCCATACAACGCTTCCTCTGGTAGATGAATTGCCACGTGAACCATGATCGTGAAAAAGCAAGTGGAAATATCATCTCAAGCTTACACAAGATCTCGATGATGGACTCTTGCGCATTTTCAAGATCTTCTGCTCTCAAGGTTCTCGAACTTATTAACTTGAAAAAGTTGTAAAGCTCGGAGATCGTCTGCTGTATTTCTTTTGGCACAAAAGGGCGAATACCAACAGCCAACAACCTCTGCAAGATCACGTGGCAATCGTGCGACTTCAAACCCGTGAGCTTTCCGTCAGCACTCACATTTTTCTTCAAATTCCTAGCGAGCCCATCTGGGAATTTGACAGATTGGAGGAATTCGGTAAATCGCAGCCTCTGATCAAGGGTTTTTTTCAAGTGGAGAGCGGTCTTGATGTCCAAGTCCATCAAATCAAACCTCGTGTTATCGGTGTCGTAGTTCTTCTTTTTTAAGCTGAGCATGGTTCCCTGAAGATTCTCGTACACGTTCTTCTCTATGTGCATGAAGTCCATGTTATGCTTCAACTCCAAATCTGACCAGTACGACAACTCGTAAGAGATGCTTTTCTTGAGCCAATTTAGTTCGCACTCGGCTCGCTTTCTTTTTCTACCCACGGAGCCAGCGTGTTTGCTAGTTGTCATGCAAGACACATCAGCCAACTGAGCGAGTATGTCTTGCGGAGTTAACTTCTCGGGTATACTGCGTTTCTCATGGCGATCCTTGTAGTGATCGGTGCTTTTCCTCAATCGGTGACGCGTACGTAAGAATCAACGATGGTCGTACTAGACTATGATGTTTCTGACTTTGAAAGACGGCGTGTCAAGGTTGCACGTGGGGCAAATGAGATACCCTTGGCCACCCCAACGCGATAAATATGATCGAGCCAGAAAATCGTTTATCGTCCAGAGTAGCACAACACGAAATCGAAACACTCCATCTCGAACGCGGAATCCAGTCTCTCACAGTTCTTTAAGCTCTTCAACAACTGACTGCAAGAACACGTCCATGTCTTTTCCGGGTGAGTGAGGCCCCGAGATCAAAAGCGTCAGCATCAGGTACTCTTTCTTCATGCACAACCAAGGCGGCAAGTGGTACGCACTTAGTACCACATGCCACATGTTGTACGATAGACTCATTTCTCCGAACGGATTGAATCCATCCGCAGCTAGTCCAAGCCGCATGTTTCGAGGCTCTGTGGCAAAGCCTTCGTATCTCTCGTATAGGTTTTTCCACGTCGTACCATCCAAAGGATGTCGCAGAACACCAACTTCCCTAATGCGATGTCTTTCGTGCCACAGCATCAGATGCGACGTGTGTTGAGATGCGTACAACTGCTTCAATCGATCTTTCAGTGGAAAATATCGCAAAGTCTTTTGTGGTATCATTTTCCCTGTTGGCTTCCATCTGCTCTCGTTGCATACTGGGCACACGTCGGCTTTCGCGAGATCTTTTCAAAATAGGACACAGTCGTTAATGCGCACGTCGATCATCTCGTATCCCATGCCATAACGCTTCAGCTTCGCCTTCCCCTCGCAATGCTTCTCAAGAATTCGATTACCAGCTGGATGAGACTTCCTCAAGAGCTGCAAGAGTTCTGTGAATGACTTGTTCGTCCAATGGTTCGTGACTTTAAGGCGCATCAACGAAACCAAGAAGGACAAAGAAGAAAACTCTTTGCATCCAGGGTACAATTCCGCTTCCAACTCGGCCAAGAGGTCTTCCACTTGCTCCTCTGCAAGCTCCTCGCTCTGGGACAGCTCCGTAGCAACGTCGAAATCCTCGTGATCCTTGATATCCTCCACAGCACCGTGCAATCCTCCTATTCTTCTTTGATCTATTCCTCCGATGGAATCTTCTCCATGACGAAGGACGACACGCTCGAGCTCGCCGTGATGATACCATTTGCGTAGCCTGGGGTAAACCCCTTGTTCAGCAGATGATTCCTAACAACCCCGATGTCGTGCCATCTCATGTTGTTGCAAGGCTTGCAAGGACACCGATATTTGTCATTTTCGTTAGGGAATCTTCTTGTAGCACGAATAAACTCGTTAACCCCGGTTTTGTATTGCAATGTCACCTGATTATTCTCTATGATCGAATCTCTACTTGGATTGGACATTTCGCTAAATGAGAGCGAAAAATGAAAGTTGTGGAGAGTTATTGATAAAGGACGGAGAACAAAATGAAAGAGAGATTATGCATTGTATGTTATTTTGAAGTCGGGTTGAATAAATTGGGAGTTTTTAGACTAATTGATTTGAACTCTGCCGAAATTTCGGCAGAGTTTCCCATATTATACTGAAAAACCAAAAACCTGCAAAATTATTTATATAAGCTCTGCCCTAAACCAAACCTCCGTGGTTCGGTCATAACATTTTATAAATAAAAACCGAAATAAACAAAACTAATCACAAATTCATTAACTTAATTTTAACCTAAACTTAATTTTAGACTTAACATGTCACAAACTATCAAAACATGTCACAAAATACAATAAAACTTAATTTTAAACCTAAACTAATCAAATTATTAAACATATGAAATTATTAATTACAATTACTAATCAATTTCAAAGTACCATATTACAATTACAATTTTAATTTCATTAACTAATTTTAAACTAAACAACCTATTCATGTAATTATTAGACTAAATATTACAATTTCTAATTGATAAATTACAATAAATCAAAACTAATTAAAACAAAACAAATTTAAACTAACCACTAACCTAAACATATTACTAAACATAAACATGTTATCAAATTAATTACAATTGAATTACAATTAAAATTAACATAAACTAATCAAAATTAAATTAAACAACCTAAACATATTACTAACTATCTAACACATTATATAACCTAGCTAACTTTATATTAACTAAACTTATATATATATATATATATATATATATATATATATATATATATAACTAAACTAACTTTATATTAACTAACCAAGCTAACTTATATATATTAATTAACCTGGCAGAGGACGGCCGGGGAAGCACAACTCGTCGAGGACAGGGACTCCTCGGGGACAGCGGCTAAGAGGCAGGGACTCGGAGGACAGGGACTCCTCAGGGACAGCGGCGCTGCAGAGACTCGGCAGTGCGGGGCTGAGCGCACGGCGAGGTTCGGAGGCTCGGGACGAGGCTGTGAGGCAGAGAGAGAGAGAGAGAGAAATACTGAGTTTAAGCGAGGGAAAATTCAGTGAGTGAGAGAGAGAGAGAGAGAGAGAGAGAGAGAGAGAGAGAGAGAGAGAGAAATAACGGTTGAGAGGTCGCAGAATGAGTGATGGCGGAGTAGACTCTGACGCGCGGTGAACGTTGTGGACTCAGTGAGGCAGATAGATAGATAGAGAGAGAGAGAGAGAGAGAGAGAGAGAGAGAGAGAGAGCTATCAGAGAGGTTTTGGGGTGGCTTTAATGGTTGTGGAGAGGCGTTGGTGGTTGTGGAGGTCGTTGTAGTGGTTTGTGGTGGTGGAGAGGCCGGAGCAGAGTAGCAGGGTGATAGAGAAGTTTTTTTTAAGAAAATCAGCGGAACAACTGAAGAAGACAAAGTGTAGAAGATTTGATTTTATAGCAAACCTAAATTACATGTGCGACTTTGTCGCATCTGAAGGCTCTTTCCGATGCGATTATTCGAACCCGATAACTTATCAGGTGCGAATAGTCGCATCGGATGATATCTAAAAAAATTAAATCAGAATGCCACGTAATAAGTGAATGAAAAAATGAGGGGGAGAATTAACCCGCTTAAGATTTTAAACAATCTCGTGCGAAAAGTCACACCTGATACTCAAAAGAAAAAAAGCAATTTTAGCGAAATTTTTTTGACTTCTTGTTGAAAATCTGGTGCGACTAGTGAAAGTAATTTAGATGAGACTTTTAGGTGCGACTAGTCTCATCTGATAGTCATGCGCAGCAGAAAACCAAATTTGTAGTAGTGAAAGCCCATTGAGAATTTTCAAATAAAATTTAATGAAATGAAATTAATCCTCAAGGCCAAAATACATTGAAATGGCCGTGTGGTTTAAATTCCTTGTCATCATATGACAATGTCAAAAAACTTATTTATTGACATCCATTTCAACACATATAAAAAAAAAAAACAAAAATAGCCTTTAGACAATTTTCGTAAAACTTGTCTAGTTCTTGTTTTGACTTAGCTTCTAGTTTAACTAATCCTACTCAAAATGACTTGTGACAGTGACCTCATGGATCCAAATGAACAAAGCTTGAGCTAACATACTTGGACTCAAAAGTTCATAAACCTTTTCCAAGTTTAGCTTAATGTCAACTGACTCCACTAAAGAGTTGACACTGAGAATCTCTCAGTTCAAATGAATTTATTTTCTACTCAAGAATTGAACTTAATTGTGATGAGTTTATCCACTAAATATTATCTATGTTTACCCTTCATGAATGTCATCAACTACATGGGATTTATAAAATTACAATTTTACCTTTCTAGTTGTTATTTCCTTAACTCCTTTGTCGCTTGTGAATAAGTTAGAAACAATGTATTGACAAGGAGCTAACAAGTCACATTGTTTCATCCAAATAAGTCATGAATTTAAAAGTAAAACAGAGATAAAGAGATGTGCGGAATTGATATTTTCTCATTAGCATCAGACGTGTATGTACATTACAAGGAAAGGGAAATAAACAAATAAGGAAACCTAATCCTACTATACAAGGAAACAAATAATCAGCTGTTGACAACTAAGGACAGCTAAGAAAAACGTGTACAGCTAAGGGAATTAATCATACACACTAATCAGCTCTAACTAACAAGGAGAAAAATAAAGACCATCTAACAATCAACCTAATGGGCCTTTTAACAATGTTACACGTTAATTAGACTATTCTGGAGAGTATACACGGAATTAACATAATATTTTAACACTCCCCCTCAAGTTGGTGCAAAGATATCTATCATGCCCAACTTGCTTAAAAAGTCTTCAAACTTTGTCTTGTAAAGCCCTTTGGTGAGAACATCTGCTAGCTGCTCTGATGTTGGAACGAATGGCATGCAAATTTCCCCCCTTTCTAGCTTCTCTTTGATAAAGTGACGATCTATCTCCACGTGCTTTGTCCGGTCATGTTGAACCGGATTGTTGGCGATGCTGATGGCAGACTTGTTATCACAAAACAGCTTCATGGGAGCTGTGAACTTAACCCGGAGCTCATTTAAGATGCCTCGGATCCAAATGATCTCACAAATACCTTGCGCCATAGCTCGGAACTCTGCCTCTGCACTACTTCGAGACACAACAGCTTGCTTCTTACTTCTCCACGTCACAAGATTACCCCAAACAAAGGTACAATAGGCTGAGGTTGATCGCCGGTCATTTGAACACCCGGCATAGTCAGCATCTGTGAACACTTCAATCTGCCTCCCATCATCCTTCTTGAATAAAACTCCTTTTCCCGGACTTCCTTTGAGGTAGTGTAGAATGCGATACACAGCCTCTAAATGATTCTTGGATGGATTGTGCATGTGTTGACTTACAAGGCTCACTGCAAATGCAATGTCTGGCCGTGTGTGAGCCAAGTAAATCAATTTCCCAACCAGCCTTTGATACCTTTTCTTGTCTGCCGGATCCTCATCATCATTTGTCGTTGTGAGCTTATGATTTGGATCAATTGGAGTAGAGGTAGGTCTGCAGCCGAGTAGACCTGTTTCCTTGAGTAGATCGAGCACGTACTTTCGTTGTGAGATTGCAATCCCCTTTGAGGACCTGGCCACTTCCATACCTAGAAAGTATTTGAGACTTCCTAGGTCTTTCACTTCAAATTGCTGAGCTAGGAATCTTGTCAACTTGCTGAGTTCAGCCTCATCATCACCTGTCATCACAATGTCATCCACATAAACAATCAATATGGCGAGTTTACAATTTAGAGAATGTTTGTCAAACATGGTATGATCACTGTGGGCTTGCGTGTATTGCTGATCCTTCATCGCCTTAGTAAATCTGCCAAACCAAGCTCGTGGAGATTGCTTGAACCCACGAGCAACCAGCCTTGCTTTGTACCTGTCAATTTCTTCCTCGGCATTATACTTGATAGTAAATATCCATTTGCAATCAATTGTTCTTTTTCCTGCAGGCAACACAGTCAGTTCCCAAGTCTCATTCTTTTTTAAAGCTCTCATTTCCTCTAAAACAGCCTCTTTCCACTTAGGAATACTTAGAGCTTCATAAATAGAACTAGGTATCTCATCAATCAACAAATTTGTGGTAAAGGCTCTAAAGGCAGGAGACACATTTTTATATGAGACATAATTAGACAAGGGGTACATGGGAAACTTCTCGGCTTGTCTAGTGGTGCAATTTCTGGTTCCTTTTCTAAGGGCAATTGGCTCATCTAGAATTTCAAGTGTACCTATACTCTCGGCTGACTCATCAAGAATGGGTGAATTTGAGATGAAAGGAGAAGAATTACCTTGATCCGTGTTTGGTTCTGATGATGACAGTGCTGGAGTTTCAACTTAACTTTCTGATTGCACTCTTGAGTTAACATGGAAATCAGATATTGGTTCCTCATTTGAATCAGTTCCATTTTCATTATATGATGACATTTCATTTTGATCATTTGGAGCATTTGGGACATTTTGTATACGGCTAGAAATATTAGGCAGATCCAAAATAGGCAGAGAATGATTTAAATCCGAAAAACACTCTTCAATATTATTCTCCCCCTGAAGAGGGATTTTGTCAAAAAAAGGTTGGTTTTCAAAAAATGTGACATCCATACTTACAAAGAATTTACCCGAGCTAGGGTCATAACATTTAAAACCTTTTTGAGTTGGTGAAAAACCAAGAAAAATGCATTTAATTGCTCTAGGATCCAATTTTCCTCTAGCATGATCATGAATGTGTACAAAGGCAGTACACCCAAAGATTTTAGGATTTAGATGTGTGAAACATTTGTTCTCCGGAAAAAAAAATTTAAGTGTAGATATGGGAGTTTTATAGCTAAGGATTTTTCTTGGCATTCTATTAATTAGATATGTAGCAGTTAACAAAGCTTCTCCCCAAAAACGTTTTGGAACATTCATAGAAAACATTATAGCTCGATTAACTTCAAGTAGATTTCTATTTTTCCTTTCGGCAACTCCATTTTGTTGAGGTGTATAAACACAAGAACTCTGATGGATTATGCCTTTTTCATTTAAAAACTCACCAAGGATTTTGTTAAAATATTCTCTACCATTATCAGTTCTCAAAATCTGAATACGGCTATCAAATTGAGTTTCAACCATTTTGTAAAAATTTTTGAAAGTGTTTTCAGCCTCAGATTTATCCTTTAAAAGGTATATCCACGTGTTACTAGTGTGATCATCAATAAAGGTAATGAACCAGCGAGTGTTGGTTAAAGATTTTACACGAGATGGCCCCCAAATATCACTATGAATTAAAGCAAAAGGTTTAGAAGGTGTATATTTCAAAGTAGGAAAATGAGACCTTTTATGTTTTGCCAATTGACAGATTTCACACTGCAAAAAAATCAATATTCTTATTATGAAACATAGAGGGAAACAAATGCTTTAAATAACCAAAACTTGGATGTCCCAAACGAATATGCCACAACATAATGTCATCAGATACGGATGTGAAGTAGTAGAGCCTTCCATTTTCTTCAGCACTGCCAATCATCTTCCCCGAACTTAGATCCTGAAAATTACAACCAGAAGGAATAAAAGTGAGTTTGCATTGTGAATCAGTTGTCAATTTATGAACGGATAAGATGTTATAGGCAATTTTAGGAACATGGAGAACATTAGAAAGAGTAATGGATGGTGATAAAATAATTGAACCTTTCCCAGCGATGGCTGAAAGAGATCCATCTGCAATTTTCACTTTTTCATGACCAGAACAAGGATAATATGTATGGAAAAGATATGATGAGTCAGTCATGTGGTTTGTAGCACCAGAATCTAAAATCCAAGGATTGGAGTTTTCTAAGGTTGTTTTAAGGGCTGCTACATGAATACCTTTTTTAGCTAAGGTTGATGTTGATTGATGAGAGGACCACATCTTAAGCATTTGCTCTAAATCTCCTTTAGTGAAAGAAGACTGATCTTGAGTTGATGAAGAGGCTCTATGTCTGTTTGGCTGAGACTTGGGTGCCGTGGACTGAGAGGCTTGAAAGGAACCCTTGTTGTTGTTGTTGAAGGGCTGTGGAAGATCATCAGGTTTGCCGTGAAGCTTCCAGCACTTTGCTTTGATGTGCCCTATCTTTTTGCAGTACTCACAAGTTTTAGCATTGTTGTTGTAGCGGCCAGAGGAATTTCTTGGGTTCCGGTTGTTGTTGTTGTTGTTATTGTTGTTGTTGTAATTAGGCTTGGAAGACACCATTGCACTCGTTTCTGAACGTGTTGGTGCAGCCTCATGCTTTCCGGATCCCAGCATGAGTTGGCGACGAGTTTCCTCTCTCCGGACTTCCAAAAAAACCTCCCGGGTGCTTGGGAGAGGGTCTCGGCCAAGAATCCTTCCTCTGACTTCATCAAGATCTGCATTCAAGCCAACCAAAAATTTAAAAACTCTTCCTTTCTCCACGAGCTTCTGGTACAAGGCGTTGTCCTTTGGGCAGCTCCACTCGTGGTTGCAATAAAGGTCTTCCTCTTGCCAAAGCATCTTCAGGTCGGTGTAGTACTTTGTCACTGACTTCTCGCCTTGTCTAGCCTTGCTCAATTGAGTTTCTATCTCAAAGAGTGTGCCAGCGTTGCCAAGATCAGAGTACGTCTCTCTAACCGCCGTCCAGATGTCACTTGCTGTAGGAAGAAAAAGATACGTCCTCCCTAGACCTGCATCCATAGAATTAATGAGCCATGACATAATCATGGAATTTTCAGCCTCCCAAACGCCATATTTGGCTGCATCTTCCTTCACGTCTGGTTTGGTTGTGATTCCAGACAAATAGCCAAATTTGCCTCTCCCTTGAACGAAGAGTTTGACTGATTGAGACCACTCCATGAAATTACTCCCATTCAATTTATGGGAAGTGATGGAATGAGAAGAATTGTCAGCTGAGATAATAGGATTAATCCCAGGTTGAGAAGAAGAAGAATTTCCAGTAAAACTGGTATTATTGGACTCGGCCATGGTGTATGATCACGAGTACCTATATGTGTTTTAGGGTTTTGTGTAGCTCTGATACCATAAAAGTAAAACAGAGATAAAGAGATGTGCGGAATTGATATTTTCTCATTAGCATCAGACGTGTATTTATACACATTACAAGGAAAGGGAAATAAACAAATAAGGAAACCTAATCCTACTATACAAGGAAACAAATAATCAGCTGTTGACAGCTAAGGACAGCTAAGAAAAACGTGTACAGCTAAGGGAATTAATCCGACACACTAATCAGCTCTAACTAACAAGGAGAAAAATAAAGCCCATCTAACAGTCAACCTAATGGGCCTTTTAACAATGTTACACGTTAATTAGACTATTCTGGAGAGTATACACGGAATTAACATAATATTTTAACAGAATTAAATTGGACACTGGCCAGTTCATTTATTCACACTCCAAGGAACAAAGCATGAGGTGACATACATTGTATCTCAGCAATCTTGTACATGAATGCCTTATCTATGAGAGCTTCACTTAGTTGTTCATGACATCTTCATAACTTAGTATATCACCAATAGGTCCTGTTCAGAATCACATAGTGAGTCTGAACTCTGATTTTCTCAAATGAGAATACGTAAGCTATGAAACGGCACGTCTCATTTCAGGATTGAGGTAAGCATGATGTAATTCATACATACTGACTCTGAGACAGAAGAGGTTAAATGGTTTGTTCTTAACCGTCTCTAGAAGTGAACTCCTCAATTTAGTATCTTCATAGGATACATAAGAAGAACTATAGAGTCTCCAACTCTCTATGCCCCTTAACCAGGCATCATAGATTCTCCTACAATTGTACTGAGATCAATAGTCCTTTGATCCTTAGATTGCGAATATATTGTTTTAAGCAAACCATGAAGAGTTTGTTCATGCAAATCCACATTTGTCTCTTCATATGTTGTTAGTTTTGTTTATAGACTAAAGACTAAGGTTTATTCTTAAAGCTTCATACAGGCAAGAAAGAAAGAATGAAAGTTCCAACTTTTTATTAATAATAAGGCAATTACAAGTAAGAGTCTTCGTGAGACTTTATTACATGAAATGCATGAAAGTAATACTAGAACTCTTCTTGTGGGCATCAGGGCTAACAAGTCTCACTTGACTCAAAAAAGATGTGAGTAGTCCTTCATGCCTAATCCCTCCAGATACTGGTCGAATACCTTGTTGGATGGGGCCTTAGTGAATGGATCTGCCAGGTTGTCCACCGTGGAGATCTTCTTCACCACCACGTCTCTGCGCTGCACGATCTCTCGAATCAAATGATATTTCCTCTCAATATGCTTAGAGCGCTTATGGCTTCGATGTTCCTTTGAGTTAGCGACAGCCCCACTATTGTCACAATAAAGGGCCATGGGCTCGTCGACGTTTGGAACGACTTCCAAATACTTAAGGAGTGTTCTAAGCCGTATAGCCTCTTTGGATGCTTCACAAGCAGCCATATATTCTACTTCTATTGTGGAGTTAGCAATGCAAGATTGCTTGATACTCCTCCAAACAATAGATCCACCATTAAGAATGAACACAGATCCTGAAATGGATATCTTGGAATCCTTATCCAATTGAAAATCGGAGTCGATATATCACCTCATAGTCAGGTCAGTACCTGAATATGTAAGCATCAAATTTCTACTTCTTCGAAGACACTTAAGAACATGCTTAACAGTAATCCAGTGTTCGGGTCCAGGGTTGGATTGAAAACTGCTAACTACGCCAACTGCAAAGCATATATCTAGCCTAGTGCAAAGCATAGCATACATGAGGCTTCCTACGGTCGAAGCGTAAGGAATTTTTCTCATGTCCTCAATCTCTTATGCTGTCTTGGGAGACTGGTCCTTAGAGAGTGAGACTCCATGCTTAAAGGGTGTTTGGCCCTTTTTGGAGTCTTGCATCGAGAAGCGATCCATCACTTTATCAATATAAGATCCTTGAGAGAGCGACAAAGTTCGGTTCTTCCGATCTCGAAAGATTTGGATCCCCATAATGTACGCTGCTTCTCCTAGATCCTTCATATCGAATTGCTTTGCTAGTCAGATCTTAACCTCAGATAACTTACCCACATCATTAACTATTAGTAATATATCATGGACATATAATACCAGAAACACAACTTTGCCTTCGTGTATTAACTTGTAAACACATGGCTCATCTATTGACTTCTCAAAACCAAAGCTCTTCACAGTTTCATCGAATTTAAGATTCCATGACCTAGATGCTTGCTTTAATCCATAAATGGACTTCACCAACTTATAAACCTTGGTCTCTTGACATTCTTCCACGAAACCGTATGGTTGAGCCATATAAATGCGCTCGTCAAGATTGCCATTCAGGAAGGCAGTCTCGACATCCATTTGCCAGATCTCATAGTCGAGAGCTGTAGCTATGCATAGAAGTATGCAGATGGATTTAAGAATCGCGACTGGCAAGAAGGTATCCTCATAGTCAATACCTTACTTTTCAGTATAACCATTAGCCACTAGTCGTACTTTGAATGTCTTGACGTTCCCATCTGGACCCTTTTTCTTCTTGTATATCCACTTACACCCTACGGGTTTAATCCCTTCAAGAAAGTCTACAAGTTTCCAGACTTTGTTGACATACATCGAGTGCATTTCAACTTTCATGGCGTCAAGCCAAAGGTTTGATTCAGAACCAGCCATTGCATGGCTGTAGGAAAGAGGGTCATCCATGTAAGAGACGACTATGAGAGTATCCCCGTAAGACATGTACCTGTCAGGGTTTTGAGTAGCCCTCCCACTACGTCGAAGTACTACTTGACGAGGTTCTGATGAGTTAGGTTATGTTTCAGTTGGGGTAAGAACGGTTCTTACGGATGAGGTAGAAGCTTCCTCACCCTACTTTTCTTGAAGCACAATTTTGGTTCTAGGTTTTACATCTTTCATAAAGTCCTCCTCAAGGAAACGAGCATTCGTGCTAACGAAAGTCTTGTCGTCCTCGGGACTATAGAATGTGAAACCTTTAGTTTCCTTCGGATATCCAACAAACAGACACAATTTTGACCTACTAGCCAACTTGCTAGTCTTTTGCCTTAGCACATGTGCAGGGCAACCCCGAATTCGGATGTGGCCTAGATTCACTTTACGGCCAGTCCATCGGTCATTAGGAGTACCAGGAACCGTTTTAGACGGAACTTGGTTTAGAATGTAAGCTGCTGTTTCGAAGGCATATCCCCAAAATGAAAGAGGGAGTGATGAGTAACTCGTCATTGATCTAACCATCTCCATCGGAGTTCGGTTCCTTCTCTCTGACACTCCGTTTTGTTGAGATGTGCCAGGTGCTGTAAACTGAGAAGCAATACCTTCTTCTCTAAGAAAGTCATCAAACTCTCCAGATATTTACTCACCACCTCGATCGGATCGAAGGGTTTTGATCTGTTTGCCAGTTTGCTTTTCTATTAAAGCTCGGAAAGCCTTAAATACGTCAAAGGTCTCGGATTTGTGTTTGAGAAAATAGACAAAACCGTATCTTGAGTAATCATCGGTGAAGGTAACAAATCATTCGTATCCTCCCCGTGCTTGTGTACTGAGCGGACAACATACATCAGAATGTACAAATTCCAGCAACTCAGTGATTCTTCGACCCATAGGAGAGAAAGGTCGCTTAGTCATTTTTCCTTATATACAAGATTCACAAGTAGGTAGTGAGCCTATTGTAGAGGCTTGGAGTGGACCGTCCCTCACAAGTCTCTTAATCATGTCTAGACCGATATGACCAAGTCTTAAGGGCTAGAGATATGTTGATTTTATTAGATCGGAGGAATGAAAGTTTGATCCTCTTTGGCTCCCTAACTAGATCATTTTCTATTTCAGTGTCTAAAAGAGAAGGTTACGTGGGATGAATGTAAAAGAGAGCATTCTTCATACATGCATCAGTGACAAAAGAATTTGAAAGAGAAATACGAATTCCATTCTTTATAAACTTTAAACAATAATCTTGCTCAAAAAGTCGAGCAACAGATATTAAGTTTTTTCCGAAGGAAGGAACAAAATAAACATTATTTAAATTTAAAGTTTTGTCTTCAAAAGACAGCGTCACAGATCCCACAGCCTTCGCCGATACCGAGCGCCCATCACCCCATCTGAAGGAGAAGTCACCTTCCTCTAAACTTTTGCTTTTCCTGAAACCAGCCAAGGAGCAACAAATTTGGTTAGTAGTAGGGGAGTCAATAATCCACATTGTTACATTATCAGCTACTAAGCATGCTTCGGTATTAAGTACAATACATTTTCCTTAGTTTTGAGGTAGGCAAGACAGTTCCTGCGCCAGTGTCCAGGTTCATTGCAGTGGTGGCACTTGTCGTTAAACTTGTCCACCTTAGGAACCCGGGGCTTCTTCTACTTTTAAACCTTAGGTTGGTTTTTCTTCTCGGCCTTGCGAGGTCTGTTCTTAGATCTAGAGGTGGAGGCTTTGTGCTCAGCACCATGTGCCTCTCCTTGGTTCCTCTTTCTCTTAGTGAGACCTTCAACAGTGTGAACCTCCTTCATAAGCTCGGTAACAGTGTACTCTAGCTTGTTCATTATGGAGTAGTTCAGCTTGAAGGTATTGAAAGATTTGGGGAGAGTTTCCAAGATTATATCTATTGTATTCTCCCCATCAATCTGTGATCCTAAGATTTCCATTTTATTCAGATAACTAATGATCAACATCATATGGTGATACGAACCTCGGCCGACTAAGCTCCGAGACCCGATACCCCAATAGCATATCGACGGATCGTCTACAATTTAGGAACGAAGGTGGATCGAACGGACGGATGCGAATGGCCGTCTGATGAGTCGGTCTCGACCTCTTACACGCACCGCTTTGTAAGAAACCCGAGTAGTTCTAAACGAACCAAAGAGAGAATGAAATCCTCACAGAAAGTGTGTAACTCGAAAATCCAAATTGTGTGTCTTCCATTCAGCCTAAAGGCTTAATTTATAGAGTTTACAAAGATCAAATTCGTAGCTCCATGGGCCCCATAACCTAATAAGCCCATTTAGCCTTATTTAAGTACTAATAAACATAAAACAAAGGACCAGCCCAATACGGGCTTTTAAATAACATGTCTTGGCCCAAATAACACAAACTGAAATAGAAAAATAGGAATAGTCCGACTAATTCAATTCAGCCCAAATAACATTCTTCATTGGTGTCTCTTGGCTTCCTTGAATTCTCTCCTTTGCGAGCTTGTCCTCTTCTTCATCTTGGAGCTTGATGATCAGATTGTTAAGCTCCTCCTTGAATCTCCTCGCTCGAGCCCTCGTCACGGGTCCTTCCGGCACTTGGTATTTTGCTTGCGGCTCCTTTTGGGGCATGTCCTCATCATTCCCCTCGTCTTGAAAAGGATTTGCCCTCAAATCATGATCTACATCAAAAGGAGATAAGTCAGTCACATTGAATGTAGCACTAACATTATACTCACTTGGAAGATCCAATTTGTAGGCATTATCGTTGATCCTGTGAATAACTTGGAATGGTCCATCGCCACGCGGCTGTAGTTTGGACTTGCGTTGCTCCGGAAAACGCTCCTTGCGCATATGTAGCCAGACCCAATCACCGGGTTCGAAAATCACTCTCTTGCGGCCCTTGTTGGCTTGCTGCGCATACTGCTCCGTTCTTCGTTCAATGTCGAGTCGTGCCCTCTCGTGAAGCTGCTTAACAAGCTTTGCTTTCTCTTCACCATCTAAATTCACATGCTCAGACATAGGAATAGGAGATAAATCCAACGGCGTTAGTGGGTTAAAACCATAGACAATCTCAAAGGGTGAGAACTTAGTAGATGAATGAATAGCGCGGTTATAAGCAAACTCAACATGTGGTAAACAATCTTCCCAAGTTTTGATATTCTTCTTAATTATTGCCCTCAACAAAGTCGACAAGGTTCTATTAACTACTTCGGTCTGACCATCAGTTTGGGGGTGACAAGTAGTCGAAAACAACAACCTAGTACCTAACTTAGCCCATAAGGTCTTCCAAAAGTAACTTAAGAACTTGGTATCCCTATCCGAGACAATCGTCCTAGGCATGCCATGCAACCTAACAATCTCTCGAAAGAACAATTCAGCAACATTAGAAGCATCATCGATTTTGTGACAAGGGATAAAATGTGCCATCTTTGAAAACCTATCAACCACTACAAAAACAGAATCACGACCTCTCCTAGTCCTAGGCAAGCCTAACACAAAATCCATAGATATATCTACCCAAGGTGAGCTAGGAATAGGCAAAGGTGTATACATACCGTGTGATTGAACTTTCGACTTAGCTTTCCTACATGTGACACAATTACCACAGATCCTCTCAACATCACGCTTCATGCGAGGCCAATAAAAGTGCTCTTGGATCACTCCTAGAGTTTTAGCTATCCCAAAATGTCCCATAAGGCCCCCACCATGAGCTTCCCTAACTAACAACTCCCGAAGAGAACAACTAGGCACACAAAGTCTACCAAGCCTGAATAAAAATCCATCATGCCTAAAGTAATCACCCGTCGCCAACTTCTCACACTTCTTAAATATCTCACTAAACTGTCGGTCTCCTGGATACAACTCTTTGATATGTTACAACCAAGCAGTTTAGCATCTAGAGTGGAAAGTAAAACATAGTGTTAAAATATTATGTTAATTTCGTGTATACTCTCCAGAATAGTCTAATTAACGTGTAACATTGTTAAAAGGCCCATTAGGTTGATTGTTAGATGGGCTTTATTTTTCTCCTTTTTTAGTTAGAGCTGATTAGTGTGTGTGATTAATTCCCTTAGCTGTCAACAGCTGATTATTTGTTTCCTTGTATAGTAGGATTAGGTTTCCTAATTTGTTTATTTCCCTTTCATTGTAATGTGTATAAATACACGTCTGATGCTACTGAGAAAATATCAATCCCGCACATCTCTTTATCTCTGTTTTACTCATAAGAAGTGGGGAGTGAAAGAAAAGATGGGGTCATGCTCTCTCTAATGTACCCCTTTGACAAAAGTTCCTCGACCTGTCGTTGCAACTCCTTCGTTTCCTCAGGGTTGGTTCGGTAGGCCGGTCTGTTTGGAAGCGAGGCCCCGGGTACAAGGTCAATCTGGTGCTCAATCCCTCGAATCGGTGGTAGTCCTGTTGGCATGTCTCGAACAACAACGTCCTTGAACTCCTGCAAAAGAGAAATAATGGCAGTAGGTAGGACCTCGCCATGTTGGTTAGTGAATAAGGCAGCCTTGTACACAAGTAAAATCATCGGCTGTTTGGCAAAGAAGGCTTTCCTCACATCACTCTTTCCCGCAAAGAAGTTGATTTGTTTTCTCTCACAGATTTTGTTTTTCATGACCCCATCTTTTCTTTCACTCCCCACTTCTTATGAGTAAAACAGAGATAAAGAGATGTGCAGAATTGATATTTTCTCATTAGCAGCAGACGTGTATTTATACACATTACAAGGAAAGGGAAATAAACAAATAAGGAAACCTAATCCTACTATACAAGGAAACAAATAATCAGCTGTTGACAACTAAGGACAGCTAAGAAAAAACGTGTACAGCTAAGGGAATTAATCCCACACACTAATCAGCTCTAACTAAAAAAAGGAGAAAAATAAAGCCCATCTAACAATCAACCTAATGGGCCTTTTAACAATGTTACACGTTAATTAGACTATTCTGGAGAGTATACACGAAATTAACATAATATTTTAACACTCCCCCTCAAGTTGGTGCAAAGATATCTATCATGCCCAACTTGCTTAAAAAATCTTTAAACTTTGTCTTGTAAAGCCAAAGGGTGAGAACATCTGCTAGCTGCTCTGATGTTGGAACGAATGGCATGCAAATTTCCCCCCTTTCTAGCTTCTCTTTGATAAAGTGACGATCTATCTCCACGTGTTTTGTCCGGTCATGTTGAACCGGATTGTTGGGGATGCTGATGGCAGACTTGTTATCACAAAACAGCTTCATGCGAGCTGTGAACTTAACCCGGAGCTCATTTAAGATGCCTCGGATCCAAATGATCTCACAAATACCTTGCGCCATAGCTCGGAACTCTGCCTCTGCACTACTTCGAGACACAACAGCTTGCTTCTTACTTCTCCACGTCACAAGATTACCCCAAACAAAGGTACAATAGGCTGAGGTTGATCGCCGTGAACACCCGGCATAGTCAGCATCTGTGAACACTTCAATCTGCCTCCCATCATCCTTCTTGAATAAAACTCCTTTTCCCGGACTTCCTTTGAGGTAGTGTAGAATGCGATACACAGCCTCTAAATGATTCTTGGATGGATTGTGCATGTGTTGACTTACAAGGCTCACTGCAAATGCAATGTCTGGCCATGTGTGAGCCAAGTAAATCAATTTCCCAACCAGCCTTTGATTCCTTTTCTTGTCTGCCGGATCCTCATCATCATTTGTCGTTGTGAGCTTATGATTTGGATCAATTGGAGTAAAGGTAAGTCTGCAGCCGAGTAGACCTGTTTCCTTGAGTAGATCGAGAACGTACTTTCGTTGTGAGATTGCAATCCCCTTTGAGGACCTGGCCACTTCCATACCTAGAAAGTATTTGAGACTTCCTAGGTCTTTCACTTCAAATTGCTGAGCTAGGAATCTTGTCAACTTGCTGAGTTCAGCCTCATCATCACCTGTCATCACAATGTCATCCACATAAACAATCAATATGGCGAGTTTACCATTTAGAGAATGTTTGTAGAACATGGTATGATCACTGTGGGCTTGCGTGTATTGCTGATCCTTCATCGCCTTAGTAAATCTGCCAAACCAAGCTCGTGGAGATTGCTTGAGTCCATACAGTGCCTTCTTAAGAAAGCACACTTTCCCATTGGCCGTGTGATCAAATCCCGGAGGTGGCTGCATAAAGACTTCTTCCTCTAGTTCTCCGTTGAGGAAGGCATTCTTGACGTCAAATTGTCGTAGTGGCCAATCAAGATTCACGGCAAGAGAGAGTAGGACTCTGACGGTGTTTAGTTTGGCAACCGGAGCAAAGGTCTCCTCGTAATCCAGCCCATAGGTTTGAGTGAACCCACGAGCAACCAGCCTTGCTTTGTACCTGTCAATTTCTCCCTCGGCATTATACTTGATAGTAAATATCCATTTGCAATCAACTGTTCTTTTTCCTGCAGGCAACACAGTCAGTTCCCAAGTCTCATTCTTTTTTAAAGCTCTCATTTCCTCTAAAACAGCCTCTTTCCACTTAGGAATACTTAGAGCTTCATAAATAGAACTAGGTATCTCTTCAATCAACAAATTTGTGGTAAAGGCTCTAAAGGCAGGAGACACATTTTTATATGAGACATAATTAGACAAGGGGTACATGGGAAACTTCTCGGCTTGTCTAGTGGTGCAATTTCTGGTTCCTTTTCTAAGGGCAATTGGCTCATCTAGAATTTCAAGTGTACCTATACTCTCGGCTGACTCATCAAGAATGGGTGAATTTGAGATGAAAGGAGAAGAATTACCTTGATCCGTGTTTGGTTCTGATGATGACAGTGCTGGAGTTTCAACTTAACTTTCTGATTGCACTCTTGAGTTAACATGGAAATCAGATATTGGTTCCTCATTTGAATCAGTTCCATTTTCATTATATGATGACATTTCATTTTGATCATTTGGAGCATTTGGGACATTTTGTATACGGCTAGAAATATTAGGCAGATCCAAAATAGGCAGAGAATGATTTAAATCCGAAAAACACTCTTCAATATTATTCTCCCCCTGAAGAAGGATTTTGTCAAAAAAAGGTTGGTTTTCAAAAAATGTGACATCCATACTTACAAAGAATTTACCCGAGCTAGGGTCATAACATTTAAAACCTTTTTGAGTTGGTGAAAAACCAAGAAAAATGCATTTAATTGCTCTAGGATCCAATTTTCCTCTAACATGATCATGAACGTGTACAAAGGCAGTACACCCAAAGATTTTAGGATTTAGATGTGTGAAACATTTGTTCTCCGGAATTTTTTTTTTAAGAGTAGAAATGGGAGTTTTATAGCTAAGGATTTTGCTTGGCAGTCTATTAATTAGATATGTAGCAGTTAACAAAGCTTCTCCCCAAAAACGTTTTGGAACATTCATAGAAAACATTATAGCTCGAGTAACTTCAAGAAGATGTCTATTTTTCCTTTCGGCAACTCCATTTTGTTGAGGTGTATAAACACAAGAACTATGATGGATTATGCCTTTTTCATTTAAAAACTCACCAAGGATTTTGTTAAAATATTTTCTACGATTATCAGTTCTCAAAATCTGAATACGGCTATCAAATTGAGTTTCAACCATGTTGTAAAAAAATTTGAAAGTGTTTTCAGCCTCAGATTTATCCTTTAAAAGGTATATCCATGTGGTTCTAGTGTGATCATCAATAAAGGTAATGAACCAGCAAGTGTTGGTTAAAGTTTTTACACGAGATGGCCCCCAAATATCACTATGAATTAAAGCAAAAGGTTTTGAAGGTGTATATTTCAAAGTAGGAAAATGAGACCTTTTATGTTTTGCCAATTGACAGATTTCACATTGCAAAAAATCAATATTCTTATTATGAAACATAGAGGGAAACAAATGCTTTAAATAACCAAAACTTGGATGTCCCAAACGAAAATGCCACAACATAATGTCATCAGATACGGAAAATAAACTAGAACAAAGAGGTTTCTGAATTTGTTTACTCAAGGTGGTCTCGGATGTGAAGTAGTAGAGCCCTCCATTTTCTTCAGCACTGCCATCTTCCCCGAACTTAGATTATGAAAATTACAACCAGAAGGAGTAAAAATGAGGTTGCATTGTGAATCCCTTGTCACTTTATGAACGGATAAGAGGTTATAGGCAAGTTTAGGAACATGGAGAACATTAGAAAGAGTAATGGATGGTGATAAAATAATTGAACCTTTCCCAGCGATGGCTGAAAGAGATCCATCTGCAATTTTCACTTTTTCATGACCAGAACAAGGATAATATGTATGGAAAAGATTTGATGAGGCTGTCATGTGGTTTGTAGCACCAGAATCTAAAATCCAAGGATTGGAGTTTTCTAAGGTTGTTTTAAGGGCTGCTACATGAATACCTTTTTTAGCTAAGGTTGTTGTTGATTGATGAGAGGACCACATCTTAAGCATTTGCTCTAAATCTCCTTTAGTGAAAGAAGACTGATCTTGAGTTGATGAAGAATTTCCAGTAAAACTGGTATTATTGGACTCGGCCATGGTGTATGATCACGAGTACCTATATGTGTTTTAGGGTTTTGTGTAGCTCTGATACCATATGAGTAAAACAGAGATAAAGAGATGTTCGG